>NC_140581.1:609141656-610341656 GCF_964204655.1 Triturus cristatus | reverse complement strand
ATGCACTGGCCCCAGTGTTGGTGGGAATGGATTAAGAATAGTAAATGTACTCTTCCCCCACCATATATGCATTTATACCAATATTTGTGGGACTTTGTTAGAATACTAAATCCTGAAAACCCTCCCCCAACAATATGCACTTTCATCAGTGTTTGAGGGACTGGAGTTAGAATAGTATTCCTGCTCCCCCTAATTATATGTGCTTTCCCAGTGCTGGTGGTAGTGGTGTCAGAATAATAAATCTGACCCTCCCCCAACATAATGCACTTTTTTTATTTTTTATTTTTTTATTTTTTTATTGAGCAGAGCAATAGGTTCAAGAAATACATAATATACAACAAATCATTTTCATTAAAATTGAAACCAGTTTCTACAAAAAATCTCAGAATGGCAATCTCACAATACTTAATTTAAAATGACACAGAACTAAAAGTATAGAAGCTAATTATATACTTATTCGCAAAACAAAAATGCAAGTTTATCCTAAAGCACAGCAACAAAGAGGGAAATTCCCAATGCATCAAAGGGGCTAATGCCAGTAAAGTGCTAGTGTTTTACCTAAAACCAACAGAGATACAACATAAAAAAAAGAAAATCTTTTTTTTTCTCCTTTTCTTTTCCCTTTCCTTCCTTCCTTTTCTCCCTTTCTTTTTTTCCCCCCTTTTTTCCCCTTTTTTTCCCCTTTTCCTTTCCTTTTTTTTCCCTTTTATGACTAATACAATTCATCTTATCACTGACCAAGATATCAAATACATTCTAAAAAGTGCTAAAACTATTAAAGTGCGGGTGCTACTAAAGTGCAATAAGAAAAAGTGCTAATGCATTTTAGAAAAGACGCTGCTATATTAATTTACCAACCCTGATGCTATGATCTCTCTTTAATTTTTTCCAATTCATTAAAAAACTTCCAATTTTTTTCAAATTTTTTAGTGGCTCCTGCCCTCCTAGCATATGCTTCCTCAAATTTTCGGGTTCTTTTCATTTTATTAAACCACTTCAGATGGGAAGGTGCTTCACTGGATTTCCAATTCTGCAGAATTAGGGAGCGAGCCACCATGCATGAAATGAATACAAAGGCTTTTTCGGGTTCGGATAGCATCTTATCTTCTTTACTGATACCAAACAAGGCAGCTTCGGCCTCAGGCATGCTATTCTTACCAATAGCTTGGCCAATATCCAAAAAAAACTGCCTCCCAAAAAAGCCTAAGTCCTGAACATGTAAAAAAAAGTATGGTACCACCCACCCTCCCCATCTGTTTGGCAGCAAAAACACCTATTTTCTACACCTGGAAATCTTTTTTGTAGGGCTGCCGGTGTTAAATAGGAGAGCCATCTTGAGAGGAATGCCATCCTTTTGAAATTTGCAGCACGCAAAGATTTACTGCCTAGATGGCACATTAGCTCCCATTCCTTCCCATCTAACCTACATCCGGTCTCCCGAGTTATTTTTACCAGATGAGTCTCAATTACAGAAGTCTGTCCCTGCTTATCAAGTAGCCTATACCAGTTGCCCACCCCTTTAATATTGGCTCCATACAGGGCTATCACATATTGATTGGGGGTGTCCAAAATACCACTGGTATTTTTTAGCAGATGGACAAAGCGTAAATATTCAAAAAAGGTCGGACTCCGGTGGCCTTCCGCCGTGTCATTACTTCTTGCCAGGAGATCGGCTTATTTTGGACTATAAAATACCTTACTCGGAGAATCCGCAGCCTTCCCAAGTACTTATATGCTTTAATTGCAACTGGTGACCGAGACTCCTACTTTCTCTTAATTTTAAATACCGGAGACCAGATAAACCTGTCTTTTTAAAAAAGGACTGGAGTCTAAACAAATAATATTTTATAGTCTTGTGATGTGTCTTTTTTGGAAGTTTGGAAATTTTTAAAAACACTCGGGTTCGTACTCCAATTTCTTGAGTCATTATATCTATAAAAAATCTATCGCTAATAAGATTAGATCCTAACCAGCCAGACAGTAGATCTAAAAAGGCGGCCTCATAATAAGTTCTCAAATGAGGCAGCGCTAAACCCCCTTGTACTGTTGGTAATTGGACCACATTCAATTTTACCCTGCGACATTTCTTGCCCCAAATGAATTCCCTAAATAAGGTATCCATTTCATTAAAGTATGACTGATTTATTTTAATCGGGACATTAGAAAATAAAAAAATAAGCAGCAGGAGTATGGACATTTTAATCAATGAAACTCTACCCACTATCGATAAGGGGAGTAGTGTCCATTGCTCCAGCAGCTTCTTGATCTTGCCCTTCATTTTTACATAGTCGAGTTCAAATAGCTGGTGATACTGATTAGATACGTATATCCCAAGGTATCTAATTGGATCCGTTTTTGCTGCTTGTGTCTTTAGGCAAGAGGGAAAAGTATTGAAATCAGCATTAAGGGCAAGAACCTCGGTTTTATTTGCATTTATTTTGTACCCGCCTATTTGCTCAAATTCCGAGAATTCCCTCAGGGCTGTTTTGAGGTTCTCTTTATCAGTAATCAGATATAAAATAATGTCATTGGCGAAGAGTTTTAATTTAGCCATGCCAGATAACGGGGGTTGGATAGCAGTGTTATTACGTATCTTTAAAACCAGAGGTTCTATAAAAAAAGTAAAAAGAAATGGCGAAAACGGGTAGCCCTGCCTGGTTCCACGGTTTATATTTATGATTCCTGCACAGTTTGAATTAATTATGACCTGGGCAGTAGCCCCCTGGTAGATATTATGTAACATATTAACCACCTGTGGAGGATACCCGAACCGCCGCAAAGTGAAAAACAAAGTTTTCCAATTTACAAGATCAAAGGCTTTCTCCGCATCAACCATTACAATACTAGCCGGGATGGAATTTGTATAAAAATAATCCAACGCATGTATTAAAAACTGAGTATTGCCCGCCATTGATACACCGGCTTTAAAGCCGGTTTGATCTCTATGAATTATTTCTTGGGTGGAGAATAAAAAACGCTCTGCCCAAACCTTCATCAAAATTTTATAATCGGAATTCAACAGACTGATGGGCCTATATGAATTAATATCTTCCGATTTTTATCTTTTTTAACAAAAGAAACAATTATTGCTTCTTTAAAAACCTCTGCAAGTGCACCACCCCTTTTAACGAAATTAAATACATTTTTCAATGGAGTAGCAAGTTCTTTTAAAAACACCTTATAAAACTCGATGGGAAAGTCGTCCTGCCCACATGCTTTTGCCCCGGCTGTTGATTTAATAGCTGCTGAGATTTCGGTTGCTTCTACTTCCCTTCCCAATTCACCAATCTGGTTATCTGATTGTTTGGGGACATTCAAATTTATAAAGTATTTCTGGATTTGCTCCTCCTCCGCTAAATACTCAGTGGAGTACAGCTGGTGGACATGATCAACAAACGTCTGTGAAATATCACTACTGTTAACTATTTCTTGACCAGTCCGAGGGTCTAGAATTCTAGTTATTGTTGCTGATTCTTGTTTCTTCCTTGTGGTATTTGTTAGAAATTTGCCAATTAACTGGCTCTCTTCATAGACCCTCTGCTGAAAGATTCGTGAGTTGCAAGCCTCTTCTAAAACAAAAAAATCCCTCAATGCTGTTCTTGCCTGCTCATATTTATTGGGAAGAAGCTGAAGTTGGAGAGCATATTCCCGATCAACCCCAGTTTGCAATTGGGCTATCTTAGTCCGCCGGATATTAGACTGGGTGGCCGTGTAGGCTATTATCTGCCCTCGAGCTGCTGCCTTGAATCCCCCCACACTGAAAAGGGGGCAGCCGTATTTTCATTAGTCTTAAAATATTCCAGAATCCACTTTCTAAATCTTTGAACCCAATCTTCGTTTTGCAAAAGGAGACGATCCAGCTGCCACCTGGAGCGTTCCCTACATCTTCCCCCAAGAACTATTTCTATCCCAACATAAACATGGTCTGAAAACGGATTACAGGCCATGCCAGCATCTTGAATCTGAAGGGATCTGGAGGTAAGAAAAAAGTCTATTCGGGATGCTGTCCGAAAACGATGTGAATAGCAGGTGTACAATTCTTTATCAAGATTGGCATTCCGCCATGGGTCCACCAATTGATATTCTTGTATAATGGTTCCCATTATTGTTTTGTATTTGGTTTTAATTGTTTTCTATTTTTATTCGATGTGTCTTTCTTTATATCCTGTATAAAACTAAAATCCCCACCAAATACCCCTGCCCGGGAGATCCTATCATCAACAAAATCATCAATTTGGGTCAAGGGTGCAATATCATCTGAAATTGGACCATAGTAATTTATGAAATTTAACGTTTTCCCCTGTAACTTGGCTATTACCCATAACCACCTCCCATGTATATCCCTGTGTACTTGAATACATTCCTAGGGAAGTTTACTAGAGAAGTAGATTGCTACTCCTCTAACTGCAGCTCCTGAAGATGCAAAAAAAACTTTAGAAAAAACCTTGGGTATAAAAAGTTTTGGAGAGTTAGATTTCAGGTGCGTCTCCTGTAAAAACAAGACTTGGGGATTTAATGAGGATAGCCATCTAATAAGAGCCCCATATTTCTTTCTATTTAATATTCCATTAGTGTTAACTGATAGGATCTTGCATTTACTGGTTTCCATGATTAATCTTTTCTTGTACTTTTCCTAAACTTTCAGAACCTTCTGCTCGTGCTCTTTTTCCTACTGTGCCGCCCTTTCCACCCCAGAAAGAAACACACCCCTTGAAATGTGGAAAAGACCCTACCACCCACGCTAGCCACATTTCACCCCACCCATCTAACTTCCTGGGTGTCATGAAATTACACCCTCAGTGACCATGCTGCCCCCGAGCCCCAAACCCTCCACAAGAAAAAAAAAATCAATCTAAGTTTATACCAGAGTCTATACACTAATTGCGGGAGAGACCCCCTTTCTTTCTTTTTTCTATTTTCCCCTTTCTCCCATTTCCCCCCCTTTTTCATTTACCGAGAGATTAACCTAAGTAGATAAAACCAATACTCTTCATTACCAATTCACAGTTGTCTATCGGTGAATACATTTCATTGCTTCTCATTGCGTCTCATAGCCTGTCCCACTTATATCTCTGGTGGGGGCACCCTTAATATTGCCATAGCTGCTAGTGACTCTATGGGGCAGATTTATGTTAGACTTGCGCCACTTTTACGCCACCATTGCATCACTTTTGTGACGCAGCAGCTGCGTAAACCATGCGTCACGTTGTAAAGCCCTGCGCTACATTAAACCTGCGTCAGGTTTAATGTATGCAGGGTGGGCGTTCCATCGGAAAAAGCCTCGGAAAAGTGACGCAGTGAAATCTACAAGATTTCACTCAGTCACTTTTCCGACGCTGCTGCGTCAAAACCTTGCGCCTGCTTGAAGCAGGCGTAAGGCATGACGCAGCATGTTAGGTATGGGCAGCTCCTAAACATTGCTGGAGTTGCGTCGTGCTTGCGACGCGACTCCAGCACTGCGCCGCCGTACGCCATCAGATGCGTCACGCATCTGTTTATCCTTGCGCCACGATGCGCTGCATTGTAAATGCGGCGCATCTGTGGTGGCGCAAGGGTAAACTTGTGTGACGCATCTTTCCTGGCGCATCCCTGCTGATTTGCAGGGATGCGCCAGGAAACATATCTGCCCCTCAGTTTAGGTTGCTGAGCAATTGATGCTTGCGCACCATGAGCCTTAAACAAATGCAACATTTTGACAAATTCTTTTCTCCTGCGTGCAGCAGCAGCAGTCAAATCCAAGAATATACGACACGTATTAGTCTCGTTTACAATAAACTGTCTTTGCTGGATAGCTTTTGTCAACATAACATAATGCACTTTTATCAGTGTTTGAGGGATTGGAGTTAGAATAGTATGCCTGCTCCCCCTAATTATATGTGCTTTCCCAGTGCTGGTGGTAGTGGAGTGAGAATAGTAAATCTGACACTCCCTCCCTAAATATTCGAAGTTTATCAAATGCTTGTGGACAAGAGTCAGAATATTAAATTTGATACACACCCACCCCCAAATATCTTCACTTTCTTCAGTTTGGTTGGAGTTAGAATAGTATATCTGAATCCCTCAAATATATGCACTTTCCCCAGGCTTTGCTGTATTAGAGTTATATTAGAAAATCATATGCACAAATCAAATGATATATTTTAATGTTTGCAGAATCATAATTAATACAGTTTATTTAAGGTTTCTTAATTCAATTTTCTAATGTTTTTCATGTATGTTATCAAAGAAGGCAGAAATGTGTTGATATTGAATAAATTATTATTTAAATTATATTCAGTGTTTGCATCAACATGTAGCGTGTGTTTTGAGATATATGTGTTTATTTTAACGATATATTTAATAATAATGAAATATGTTTATACTTATGGTGCTTTTTAATATTTTGAATTAACATACTTGTTATGGTATTTATATAGAGAAAGTCAATATATTTGTTGTGAAAATTAGTATTTTTTACAAATGGTTTATTTTAATTAATTTTTATAAAATGAATAACATTTTTATTTTTAATTGGTTTCAAAATTACAGACATACTTTTTATTTAGTAAAGCACATTATAAAACTACGTTTCATTAATAATATCTATAAATACGTATACATTATTGATTTTACAGCAATATTGGAACACTATGGGCAGCTGTTTCAAGTACTCTGTCAAGCATAAGGCAGTCCGCCTGCCCTATTTAGATGTATGCTGACTGACTCTCCCTCTGCGCCGACAGAGTGTTTAGCATCGCATGCGTGGCTCAACGCTGCCAATGGGGTGCACTCCAATGCTGGCGAATAGTATTGTGTCACCGGCAGGGCAGCGAGGTTGTGCCGGGCATATTGAGATTACACAGTTCTGCTGCCAGTGTTCTAGCGGCAGTTTGAAGACAGGGTGAATCTGTCACAGGGAATGTATGACGTTACTATGCATACATTCTTCATGCATGGCTTTACAACGCGGTTGTTACAACAACTGCATTGTTACCACATGTGCCATTACATCGTAAGTCGTAACAACGACTTGCTGTAGGTTGCGCGCTGGACATAGGAATAGTATTAATTACTATTCCTACTCCAGTTTGTGCAACAGCAGGGAAGGTGTTGGATTTTAAACACGCCCCCTACAGCAAGTCGTTGTTATGACATGTGATGTAGTGGTACGCGTGGTAACAACGCAGTCATTGTAACGGCCGCGTTGTAAGGCCATGCGTTGTGGAAACAGCATTGTAAACGCTGTTTCCCATCACATGATGCTGTCAGCATTGTACTATTCCTCTGGCTGTAGGATGGATGCTAGCATCACACACCTGATGTGTTTTAGCTAATTGTTAACACCTGCATACCACACATGATAAAACATACTTTATTTCAGACCATGATCCTTTGCCATTCCACTGCACCACAACATTTCAAAGCTGATCTTTTGTCAGGGTTCCCGTTTTTTTACTGCTGCATATTTAAATAATGTATTTCTAATCAATTAATTCGAGTAGAGCCACAATTGTTTGGAGCCCACGTTCAAAATACAACCATATCTCGGAAAATGCAAATGTGGGCCAGAATAGTTGACAGAGTGAATGCTGTAGCTAACAACCTGCGCATACAACAGGAAATTAGGAATGAGGTGGAGCAACCTGCAGGTGAGAGTGAGTTCACTGGCCTCCAAGAGTCACCTAGCAGCCCAGAGTTCTTACAGCATCCCCTTACAACTCTTACCCTTGGAGGAAAAGGTCTTGCAGTTCCTAGATCCTGAAGGCTTGGTGGAGTGGAGACTAGTAAGTTAGGGTGTTGAATGAGTCACTAAACCTAAATGTCCCTATTACTTCTCATTTAGCTGTTGCTAACGTGTTTTTCACCTTTTGCATAGAAACCTACATGCGTTTGTATCAATCTATTTTTTTTCTTGTTTGTGTGTTTCAATGTATTTTCTCTCATTTTAGATTACAGGTAACAACCTCCATTACATTTCCCATGATGTTATGGTCCTTGTAAGTGTTTGTACACCAAATACCATATTTCATATCTGGGTCTTATATATTAAATCTCTGTCTTTTGCAACTGCATTTTTTCACCAGTTATGTTTAACTTTCAGTGTTGCAAGTGTTGTTAATATATCATTGAAATGACTACAACTACTATGATGCCGTGTTTTGCTTTTGTGAAAGTAGGATTGCTATGTTATCGTGCTCATTCTCTATTTTCTACATTTCGACATATGTTAAGATGTAATGTATTCATAAATGAATAGTCCATGCTAAGCTTAGAAATGTGGAAAGGTTTACATTTGTATGTTGTTCTATCCTTCTTATTGTCAAAAAGCAAAGTGTGTTGACTTCAAAATTGTAAGGTATGTACATGTATATGATGAATCTAAGTGGTGGTTTTTAAAATTGACTGTGCAATATTTATGTGATGCCTAATGCTATATATCATTCTAGGTTGCGTAATAGTCAATTTTTTTGCATGCTAGGCCTTGGAATGGTTGATTGCACCTTTATCCTCTCTATTGTGTTCTTTGGAATGTTTGGTATATTTAATGTACTTTCTAATTAATTATTTGTTGTCATTTCAGGACATCTTCCCTGTTTTTCTGATTTACTTCTGTGTGTAATTTAAAATGTCTCTGTTATTGATTATAATATCACTGAAACATACAATCATTATGTTAAATATCTTTTTCCTTGTAGGTTGCGACTTTCTCAGCTTTAAACACATCTGGGTGTCGATTCCGATCCGGTAAAACCCAGGTACGATTCGTCGTACGGAGCGTATTCTCCATATGACTCGTACCCGGGAAATCCACCGTACAATCCAGCAAGTACGATTTGTACAGAAATACCATTTCCGTACGATTCGTACAAAAGACTGTACGGCTAAAAAATACCTACGAGTCTGATCCTGGACAGCGCATACGCGACGTCCGTACGGAGTCAGGCAGCGTTTTACGGACCAGCAAGTACGATTCGTCCCTACGTCACTCCGCACAGCTATTTTTTTACGGCAGCCAAAAAAAGCCGGAAAACTGAGTCCGATGCGAAAACGGAGCCCCGCTACGCGACGGACAGCTATGGACCCCATCCTACTTGTCATCCCGGCCCTCTTAGCCTACGACCTGGTGCACCGAACCCGACGCACACGCCGCAGAAGGTGAGAACAACACCCAGGGGCCAAGGAGGAGTGAGGGCCAGGAAACATTCTCCCTACCCAAATTAAAACCTACAATATTGAGAACATACATTACCTCAAGGGTCTGGTCACTCCGGGGGGCGTGTCCACCAATCCATGCATCATGCAACAACAGAAGTGGATGTGTACGCGCACCCCTATGGCAACACTACAATAGTGATACGCACCGTACTCACACATCCATAGCGTGGGTACGGTCCGTAGCACTATATTAGTGGTGCCGTGGGGGTATGCGTGGTACGGACCGTACACACGCCCTCAGAGCGTGTGTACGGTCCGTATCACCATTGTAGTGGTGCCGTAGGGGTACGCGTGGTACGGACCGTACACATGCCCTCAGAGCGTGTGTACGGTCTGTAACACCATTGTAGTGGTGCCGTAGGGGTACATGTGGTACAGGCTGTACACACGCCCTCAGAGCGTGTGTACGGTCCGTATCACCATTGTAGTGGTGCCGTAGGGGTACACGTGGTACGGACGGTACACACGCCCTCAGAGCGTGTGTGCGGTCCGTAACACCATTGTAGTGGTGCTATGGGGGTACGCGTGGTACGGACCGTACACACGCCCTCAGAGCGTGTGTACGGTCCGTATCACCATTGTAGTGGTGCTGTAGGGGTACGCGTGGAACGGACCGTACACACGCTCTCAGAGCGTGTGTATGGGCCGTACCACACGTACTCCTACGGCACCACTACTATAGTGATACGGACCGCACCCACACATACATAGCGTGGGTACGGGCCGTATCACCATTGTATTTGGGCCGTAGGGGTACGCGTGGTACGGACCGTACACACCCCATGAATGCGGGGGTACGGTCTGTATCACACGTACCCCTACGGCACCAGTACATTTGGGAGAAGGAAGGGCTTCTGATCCACTCGACTTCCTTGTCTCAAGTATCCAAAAATCAATAGGGGAGTGGATAACTAGTCCCAAAGAACCAGGGTGTGCAAAGGCAGTATAAGGTACTGTTAAAAAAAACCTCAATCACGTTATACGGAGATCGATGTTAGCGGTATATTTTCATTCTCCGCTTCGTTATATGTAACGTGACAGCATCATCATTGGGTTTTGCTGTAATGCTTTCTCCACCTGGAGAACATACCACTGGTTATATTGGTAGTGATCGTAGATAAAAAAGAGTGAGTTTTGGTGAAGTGATTAGTGGTGAAAAGGATATAATTAAAAGCCCACAGAGCCAGTAAACAATCTTTAATCGTACTGGATGTAGGAAGATTCGTAGGTCTTTGATGTGCACTCGGGGGTGAGTTAGGACCCTGTGCATTCTAAAAAAGTGTCCATAAAAAGGTCGACATGTTTCAGCCCTTCTTATGCCCCGAGGGGTCAAGCGGGCTTTCTTCAGGACCTAAGTAGTGAAAGACCTGAATATTCACAGGGTCTTTATCGTGAGGAGAGTTGGGTTAGATAGTCCCAAGAGTAACTGTTCAATTGAACCTGTATCCCGTGATTGCGGGCAACAGCGGGTGTTGTAAGGGCGGTCGCTTACGTTCTCTTCGGCGCCGAACGTTGGTTCTGTGCTGACTCTGCCCTCTGTGACTACGGCCTGGTGCAGCATATTACCTTTATATTAGTGTGTGTGTAGGCCCAGGACAGCAGTGTACTGCACCAATGGGGTGGGTGGGTGGGTGGCTGAATAGGATTCCCAGCAGTGGACAGACATGTGAGGGGTGGATTTAGAGGACTCCCAGCAGTGGACAGAGACATGGGGGTGGGTGCAGAGGACTCCCAGCAGTGGACAGAGACATGGGGGTGGGTGCATATCACTCCCAGCAGCGGACAGAGACATGGGGGTGGGTGCATATCACTCCCAGCAGTGGAGACATGTGAGGGGTGGGTGCAGAGGACTCCCAGCAGTGGACAGACATATATGGGTGGGTGTAGAGGACTCCCAGCAGTGGACAGATACATGGGGGTGGGTGCATATCACTTCCAGCAGTGGACAGAGACATGGGGTGGGTGCATATCACTCCCAGCAGTGGACAGACATGTGAGGGGTGGGTGCAGAGGACTCCCAGCAGTGGACAGAGACATGGGGGTGGGTGCAGAGGACTCCCAGCAGTGGACAGAGACATGGGGGTGGGTGCATATCCCTCCCAGCAGTGGACAGAGACATGGGGGTGGGTGCAGAGGACTCCAGGCAGTGGACAGAGACATGGAGATGGGTGCATATCACTCCCAGCAGTGGACAGACATGTGAGGGGTGGGTACAGAGGACTCCCAGCAGTGGACAGACATATATGGGTGGGTGCAGAGGACTCCCAGCAGTGGACAGAGACATGGGGTGGGTGCAGAGGACTCCCAGCAGTAGACAGAGACATGGGGGTGGGTGCATATCACTCCCAGCAGTGGACAGACATGTGAGGGGTGGGTGCACAGGACTCCCAGCAGTGGACAGAGACATGGGGGTGGGTGCAGAGGACTCCCAGCAGTGGACAGAGACATGGGGGTGGGTGCATATCACTCCAAGCAGTGGACAGACATGTGAGGGGTGTGTGCAGAGGACTCCCAGCAGTGGACATACATATATGGGTGGGTGCAGAGGACTCCCAGCAGTAGACAGAGACATGGGGGTGGGTGCAGAGGACTCCCAGCAGTGGGCAGAGACATGTGGGTGGGTGCATATCACTCCCAGCAGTGGACAGACATGTGAGGGGTGGGTGCAGAGGACTCCCAGCAGTGGACAGAGACATGGGGTTGGGTGCAGAGGACTCCCAGCAGTGGACAGACATATATGGGTGGGTGCAGAGGACTCCCAGCTGTGGACAGAGACATGGGGGTGGGTGCAGAGGACTCCCAGCAGTGGACAGACATGGGGGTGGGTGCATATCACTCCCAGCAGTGGACAGAGACATGGGGGTGGGTGCAGAGGACTCCCAGCAGTGGACAGATACATGGGGTGGGTGCATATCACTCCCAGCAGTTGACAGACATGTGAGGGGTGGGTGCAGAGGACTCCCAGCAGTGGACAGAGACATGGGGGTGGGTGCAGAGGACTCCCAGCAGTGGACAGACATGGGGGTGGGTGCATATCACTCCCAGCAGTGGACAGAGACATGGGGGTGGGTGCAGAGGACTCCCAGCAGTGGACAGATACATGGGGTGGGTGCATATCACTCCCAGCAGTTGACAGACATGAGAGGGGTGGGTGCAGAGGACTCCCAGGAGTGGACAGACATATATGGGTGGGTGCAGAGGACTCCCAGCAGTGGACAGAGACATGGGGGGTGTACATCATTATCAGATGACCACAATTCCATGGGTGTATGTACGCATCCCTAACTTTGGACAATGATGATAGTGCCATAACAACACATCACTGACAGCAGTGTCCCACTCCCAGGAGGATGGATGTCTTTCCCCCACTGTATGACACACCACATGTGGGTGTGAGGACAAATAACACATGCATACCTAACCCTGGCGGATGCAGCACACTGAGATCATGCCACAAGACTGTATAGTCATGTCACTGCCTACTAAACTAAGAGAGCCAAAAGGAACACACACTGTCATGCACATCCCAGGACTGATAGGAATGTTCAGGTGCTGGGCCAGCCACCAAGATGTTGTCTCTCATGGAAGGACTAGGGTGGAGTTCCCACAGATACAATGCCCACAATTGTGAGTCAGGTGCCCAAATACCCTGCAGAACAAGTACCATATGTGTGCTAGGCCGGGAGTACACACATGCATAGTGCTGAAAAGGGAGAATGTCTCCATGAAGGCATTTCGACATACTCAATACACAAGTATAGTGACTAGCAAGCACGACGCAGACGATGCAGCCGGAGACATTGCTGTGCAGGCATGGCCATAGTTGAAGGGATCCGTCACCAACAAAGGAAATGTAGACACAGGTCAGCACAACAATTGTGCAACTCTTTGCAGGGAAGATGTCCGGTGCCACAGAGGAAGGAACACTCCTTGTGACAATGTCTCAAAACCAAAATAACACACACTACCAATGATTCTTTGCAGAGACCTTGTGATGGCACACAGATACCACGGTCCACCTCATGACCATCAGACTAGAACATTTCTCTGAACCATAACACATTACCACAACACCAACTCTAGGAGCCTCAGCACCAACATCAATACCTGAAATGCAATAGTGTGCAAAGTAAAAATAAAATGCTTTATTCAGTATAAAAAACAAATAATGAAATGACACTATTTACAAAGGCCAATGGCCAGTCCATAATAGAAGTCCTTGGGGGGACACAAGGACACGCGTCTCCCCTAGCTTGCCTGCACAGTGGAACCCTCAGGTTCGTCGACCGGGGGGGCATCATGTGGGGAAGGACCAGGCACCGCAGGAACAGGAGGCGGAAGGGCAGGTGTGGTGGGTGCAGGGGTGGACGTCTCCACCACAGGGGGTGGGGCAGCGGCAAAGGTGGATGTGAGCACGTCGCTGCACACTGCTGCCAGGGCGTCCAGGGTAAGCCCTGCACCGGAAGAAACCCCAGGGCCAACGGAGGGAGGGTGGCCGAGGGATGGGATGCAGCGCTCTTTGGGGAGGGAGTAGACAGGGGGTGGGGCTCAACTACCCTGCCCGGGGACTTCCTCGCCCGCTTGCGGGGTGGTGTCACAGTGGGGGTGATGGGCAGCTCACCCATGTCGACCTCTTTGGGTGTCAGTTTGGCAGGGGGGGTCAAGGGGAGTGCTTTTGGAGGGACTGGGTTGTGAGGCCTGCGGACTCAGACTGTGGTTGCGTGTATGTCTTTTTGCCCCAGACCCAGTGGGTGTGCCTACATCCCCCTGAGTGTGCGTGACAGGAGGTATGCGCTTGCCCTTACTTGGTGGTGTTCTGCCTGTGTCTGGTGGGGTGCGTGCTTGGGAATGTCTGGGTGTGCATGGGACGGGTATGGGAGAGGGAAGTGTGGATGGGGCTGGGGTAGAGGGAGACGAAGCTCTGCAGGAGACTCACTGCTGCCGTCAGGGAAGAGTCCATGGACCACAGAAACCTGCGTTGTTCAGACATCGATGCTGACATGCCCTCCATGAACAACACCATCTGTGTCAGCAGTGTGGTGTGGCCATGGAGGACAGTCAGCACCGATGCCTGCCCAACCTGCAACTGCCGCAGTATGTCCACAGACTCTGCACTGAGGGCAGCAGGGGTGACAGGGGCAGGGGGTGCGGTGCCTGTCCCGAAGGAGACATAGGGGTGCCCTGCACGGACAGAAGGGACCGGAGCAACTGGGAGGGCGGTGATGGGAATGGAGGAGGTGGGGACAGATGTTGGGCTGCTGCCAGGTGTTGTAGCAGCCTCCGCCCCCTCGATGAGGTCAGCCTCGGACCCGTCTGCATCGTAGTTGGAATCGCCACCAGACAGGTCCTCTGACTGACTCCCCTCGCCCTCCGTGCCACTGGCTCCCGCAGACTCGCCAGCACTGGTGGCACTGGTGCTGGGTCCCTCATCCAGGTCCGTGCAGGTGTCTCCCTTGGTTTCCAATGATGATGCTATGGGAAAGGTGAAGATACAGAAAAACATCAGTCACCTGTATACATCTGACACATGAGTACAAAAACAATAGGTCACAGTGCATATCAGACAATGCATCATGAGTAACAGCTAGATTACTCCGCACATATGTACATATGTAAGCCCTGTACTCCCCAGTTGGTAGACCCACCATGCCACTTGGACACAAGGAAAAATAGGATACACCAGCCCAAAACATGAATGAGAAATACACTGAGGAGCTAGTGTCTGGGAACAGGTGAGCACAGCAATACAATGAAGTCATGCCACCTCTTGTTTACCCTGAAAGAAACAGTAGTGGTGCACCCAAGGCAAAGTAACACACCTCAATACCAAAGGTGTCCCCACACTCAGAGACCTGTAAGTACTTTAGAACACAAAACGAAAAAATGCTGGTTCCTTGGGAATCACAATACTTTACACAATCGACATGGTCAGAATGTGGCAATGTGCCATTTTGTGAACAGAACACACATGTGCCTTCATAGCAGATGGCTCCCAAGGAGGTGCACACAAAACTACATTTACCCACTCATTGAAGAAGCAGGGAGCCTTCATTAAAGAAGCCACTGTTAGAAAGAAATGTTGTTGCAGAAAGTACATATACATGGGCCCAAGGAGGGCTTGATGACTTGACACTCGTAAGTTGGTATCACCAACAACCAAGGACTTACCCAATTTCCACAACACTGGGGGGACATGTATATGTATAATCTGAAAAACAGTCTCATTAGAACAGTGCCTTCTTTTAAATTGTGCCAGCGTGTTCCTGAAAGTGTAAAGGTGGTTTGTTGTGCACTTCCTTGGAAGACATCTGTCATGCAGGCACATTATTGTTCTTAACAACAAAACATCAAACTAAAGCATAGAAAACATGAAGACCTGTTGACAAGTGTTGTAAGTGCCAAGGTACAATACCTTGTGACTAACAACTTGAATTATTTCAGTTGTCACATGGCCATCCGTTACCTGATGACACAGTTGCCAACACATCTGACCCACTGCCTGTCATGTGGAGTGGCACACATGTCCAAACCAAGGCCAATGCATGAGCTAATGGGCCTGCAATTGTGTCGTAAAAAGGCATACCTGCACTGAGGAGACACCCCCATGGCAAGCCAGAATGTTCACACAGATGTCAGCTCACAAAGACCAAACTACGTAGCATCTTGACCACACACTGGTACAAAAAATGTATGAGCAGGAATCATGTATTTAAACAATTGACACATGCTGCAAAGCACAGACATTAAACCCTGCACAACATCACTGGGTCACTGCACGTTGAGTCTCTGTCCAGCCAATTATCACACACAAGTCAGACCTGGCAAGGAGACATAAGGTTTGGCCATGTAGGCCTCGCCCGTACAAATCCCCCATACCTGAGACAATGTGATTGAGACAGATCAAGAAGTGACACCTCTTAATCAGGGATTACAAAAATGTGCAGCAAGAATTCCCAAATGTACTCCACATCACCTCGTGAGGCTACCAACACATATTTGTAACAAACAACCATCGACAGATAGTTGTGAATAGACACACAGGCACTGCCCAGTGTGAGTATGCACAAGCCAAATGGGGTCTCCCTGTCCAGTCGACACATGTAGCACACTTTGGATAAATACAAATGAGGCCAGGGAACAATGCCACAGAGGCAAACATATGCTGAACACACTGAGAATGGACACAGTGTTGGATGACACACATGATAACGAGGCAAGGGTGTCTCAGGGGACTGTAGTGGGCACACTGCTCCTTGTTCCTGGAATGATCTGACTGTAACATGAGCAACCGTCCTGGCACTATGCACATCTCCCACTCATGCACATCATGTCTGAGGCCACAACATTAGTCATTCATGCTGCAAGTGTGTTCATTTGAAACCTCACACTCCCATGTTGAGACTCATCATCATTGCCAACAAATATGGACCCCCAACAGAGTGAACAGGACAGGGCACAGGCAATGTACCAACACATGTCACAGACCACTCTCCCACATGATGCAGAAAGCAATGTGCACTTGGATCAACTGGCAGGCTAGATGACCATGTGCAATTGTGATTACACACAGACCAGGGGGCACATGTCAAGCAGGGGAAGGGATGAATAAGAGCACCGGTTGACTTTGGGGAACAGAATATGCACTGCACATATAAACCCTGGCAGTGTATCCAGGCTACAGAGCACTTCCAAAAGCTGGGGACACACAACACAACAAACAGACAGGTACCTATCCCCTCCTTGATGCTGTCCCTCCTGAAACTGCCTATCCAGGTCAGGGAACACCACCGCCAGGACACACATCATGTGGGTGGTAAGGCGTCGGCGCCCGCCGTGGGGGCGTGGAGGTGAGAGCCCCAGCTGGACCCGGGCGATCCGCCGGGTCCAGCACCGGATGTCCTGCCATCGTTTTCTGACTTGGGCTAGGCGCAGACTGCGACCCCCCGCCACTCTAACGGCCCTGACGATCTCCTTCCAGATCCCCCCTTCTCGTAGGTAGTTACCTGTGAGGATGACAAAGTGAGACAACATCACTACACCTGCTCCATGTCACAGAGACACACATTTGAACATCGATGATATGTTGAACAGGGCATAGGATGCTGCCAAGGAATAGCATCTTACTCATAAAGACATTGGCCTCTGTGGAAGCCCCAATGCACTACATGGCATTGAAAGTACACAGGTGGCAGGAGGGGTGCGACACACTCCCTGATCATGGCACACACTGTGCATCACATGCAACACCAGGCTGATGGACAGCACCTCAAAGCAGTTACATGCCCCAGGCCACTGACGCAACTTCAGCAGAGTACACAGACACACACAGGCACAGATCAATCACCTGCAATTGGCAACAGCGGATACATACCTCACTCTGCATATATGCCACTTGCCTGTGGGGTGTCACAGGTGTTGGGCTAGCTCAGCAAGTCAGACACACAGAACGGCTTACTTCTCACATCAGATGGGTAGAGCTGTTGCCTCCTCCATGCAGCTGTGGTGCAACACTTCACATAGACACTCACCCACATGACAAGGAACCTTCACACACATCAATGTCCAGGAGGGCGTACACATCACTTGGACACTCTCACCACAGCTCCACTCAACTCATACACATCTGTGGGTACAGTCACCTGTCACAAAGGGGGGACCACTGAATCACCTCAGGACAATAGCCAAAAAATGCCACCAAGGATTTGCCAGGCTGAATGTGTCATGCACTATGCAGTGAATGTCACAGTAAGCACAATGCAAGTGAGGAGTGCACACAGGAACTACATCATGCTCTGCATGACAGACATAAGCCTCCCCCCCCCCGGGACCCACTCTAAACCACATTGCATGTCTGTCACACCTGGACACAATGCCAAAAGTGACAGTCACAAAAAAGGTGCACAGTCAAAGGTAGTGGAGGCAGCACTCACCTGCTCCCCTGGTCTCCAATACAGGCTGGGGTACTGTGGGAGGAGGACATTCAGCAATGCCTCATTCTCCTCAAGTGTGAATGGCTGGGCCCTCTCCACAGTCCGCGACATGGTGCCAGAGGAAGCACAGACAGCAGCAGTGTGGTCAACAGGAAAGTTGAGCAGGCAAGTGCCCTCTCATGGTTTCTGGCTGACTTATATCTGTCTTGCTGGGGGCTTTCATTTACAGGAGTACAAAGTGATTGGTCAGACTCATTTGCATCCTATGTTTCCTCCAATCCCTTTAAACATACACCAATGACACGAATTTGCATGGTTCAAATTTTGAGCATCATAGCAAGGCAAAAACCACTTTCCAACATTCTAATTTTTGACCCAACTGACTTTTCAAGTCCACATGATAGCCACATTGCAACTGAAATCTCTGTATCCATGACAACCAGTATGCATTTTGGGCCTAATACTTGTCCCCTATGTAATTTTTGATTCCAAAAAACATGTACGGTGCGTTTCACACGTACCCGTACACGTACGGCACCACTACAATAGTGATACGGACCGTACACACGCTCTGAGAGTGTGTGTACGGCCCGTAGCACGCGTACTCCTACGGCACCACTACTATAGTGATATGGACCGTACACACGCTCTCAGAGTGGGTGTACGGCCCGTACCACGCGTACTCCTACGGCACCACTACTATATTGATACGGACCGTACACACGCTCTCAGAGCGTTTGTACGGCCCGTACCACGCATACTCCTACGGCACCACTACTATAGTGATACGGACCGTACACACGCTCTCAGAGCATGTGTATGGTGCATTTCACACGCTTACACTGGTGATAGGAGGCGCACACGAAAGGAATGGAGGTCTCCGACTCGCACAAATCTGTACATCAAATCATTGTCATTGCAGACTTTCATGTTCAGGGCCTAGGTGTGTCAGGCAGTGATATTGCACATGTCTCCTCATGTAGTTGCACAATTGATGTGTGATGACCTGTGTACACATGTCATGTGTGATGGGGCACTATGTGGCACACTTCCCCTTCACACTTTGCACATGTGTGCCTGTAGTGCAAACGTGTCAAGCACAGCATCACTGGTATGGCACAGTCACCACCACCCGCAACTGTCCCCTGATGCCAGGGACAGGGACACTAACAAGTGACTATGTCATGTGTGTGTCATGTGTTCCCATGAGCTTGCTGTTAGTGTTCCGTCAACTACATCTGCTGTTGCTACATCCAACATGTGGCACACATCTACGCACACCATGCCACATGTGGATTCCCACGTAAGCAGGGTCTGTATGCATCGGACATGATATTTTCACATGAGGACATATCTGCGTCGTCTCAATGTCTGTGTTTTCTGTTTTCACGTGTTCCCCTTCATCGCAATGTGTTTGATCTGTACATTTGACATTCCATGTGACCTGTGCGTCTAGTTAGCCATCAGCTGTCTGTATGAGATGACATCCTTTAAATGCAGCTAGGTAGATGTATGTCACTCCTGTGATGTCTCTGGCTGTTCACTCAGACTGGCCTCCAGCTCGTTTCAGGGCATGTCATGTAGACTTGCCTATCAACAGGTGTATCTGGCTTTTCGTAGGAGTATCACCAAGCTAGCATACGTGTCCTGGATGTATTGCACACACCAGACTCTGTATTTATCTGATGTGTAGTAGCAGTTGACCATGTGCTCTGTTCATTGACATTGTTGTTGTTATGCTCTCAATCTTTGTCATTCATTGCAATTTTCTGCAGGGCACTGCCTTTCCCCCGAACAATGCCAGACTTGGGTGCCATGAGGGTACGTGCCTGCATCCGACATCACAGATTCACACAACAGTTGATTGAGGACTTGACCGCCAAGGTGGCACCACACCTCCAAACGCGACACAGGTATCCTACTGCGCTGACCCCCAAGATGAAGGTGATGGCAGCCCTAATTTTTTTTGCCACAACTACGTTTCAATTCACCATAGCTGATGTTGGTGGCATGTCACAGGCAATGTTCAGCCGTGTCCTGCGTGCTGTTTTGGCAGCCATGTTGGAGCACCTTGATGAATTCATCAATTTTCCGACTCCTGAGGAGTTGACAGGTGTCAAGGGTGATTTCTATGCCCTGGGAGGGATGCCCCATGTCATTGGTCCATTGATGGGACACATGTGGCTTTGGTACCACCACAGGCACTTGAGGTAGCCTATCGCAACCGTAAACATTACCACTCTATAAATGCCCTTGTGGTGTGTCTTGCTAATATGCTGATTTCCCATGTCTGTGCACGTTTTCCAGGGTCAGCACACAATGCCTACATCATGAGGCGTAGCAGGGTGCCACAAATGATGCTGCGGCTGCACAACGAACGAGCATGTCTTGTTGGTGGGTATACTCTGTTTGTCCTGTGTGTTGCGGTATCTTTGGCTCTTACGGCATCTCCTGACCCACTTGTTTACATGATGTTTCCATGTAGGGGACTCTGGCTATCCCAGCATGCCATGGCTGATGACGCCTCTCCGCAACCCAAGATCAGCTGCTGATCACCGGTACAACAATGCACACAGGCAGACCAGGCGAGTGATTGAGAGGACGTTTGGCCTCCTGAAGAGCCGATTCCGGTGCCTTCACAAGACAGGCGGGTCCCTCCCATAAGCACGGGCGAAGGTCTGCAAAATCTTCCTCGTGTGTTGCATGCTGCACAACATGGCAGTGGAGAAGGCAGTGCCACTCATCCAGGAGCTGGATGAGCAGGAACATCCACCCGTGGAGGATGAAGGGCTTGGTCACGAGGCAAGTGAGGAGGAGGAGGAGGAGGAGGAAGATATCCGGAGTCAGCTCATACTCTTCTCATAATGGTGAGTCACTGGGTCTGAGTGTGCATGCTTGGAGCCTTGGGTGGCATGTGTTGCAATGTGTGTGTCCAGCTGACTGTATGCTAAGTGACTTAGATGTGTGTTCTGATGTGTCACTCGAGTGATGATGTCATTCCACACATTTTAGCTGAAACACTTTCTTTTAAATTAGCATGGGGACAACATTGTTCCTGTTTAGTAAATGACCATGAATGCGGAGAAAATTATTTTAGCTGACTTCTTGTGTGTCTGTCATTCCCAGGTTCTTGCGCATGTTGTCTGCTCGTGTCATCATTGTCCTCCTGCTATTCCTCATGAGTATTGCAACGTGTGCTAAATCAGCGTTCCATGCACGGACATGGGGAAATGTAATTTTGGGTAAGGATTGCAGCAAGGCATTTTGGGGGTGGTACGTGTTTGGAATGTGTGGGGACTGCTTCTGTGAATGTTGTGTTACCATGCATACATGTCGGACTCACCATGGGGCACATAACATGTAGCATGACTCCCATGAATTGATAGTCACCCTTCTTGACAGTCATCTGTAATGGTTTTTGGATTCTGATGAAGGCATCAATGTGTGTAAAACTTCCCTCTGAAACATACGGGATGCTACGGGTGGACATAGTGTGGGACATCCCCATGACAGGCTCAATGGGGAATTGCGGCCTCTCCGTGTGCAGCAGGAGGTGTTTGGCTGATCCCCTTAACTTGTGTGCCAGTTCATTTGGATTTACAACATCCGTGTTGTGAAGGGGGTGTCCAGCGTAGGTCCCACATGTTCAGTCAAATGACCTGTGAGTCTGTTCATATTAATGCATTTCCCTTAGTGTGAGCATGAGTTATAAAGGTGTTCCTCACCCTCCAAAGTGCCTCATCTCTGTCACTGCAGGTCTCTTGCCACTTTGCATACGTCATCTCTGGCATAGTTGTCAAAGATTGTGCATATGAGTGTATGTGTAGTTCGGCAACATGCATGCAGTAATTTATGGATA
Organism: Triturus cristatus; assembly: GCF_964204655.1. NCBI lineage: Eukaryota > Metazoa > Chordata > Amphibia > Caudata > Salamandridae > Triturus > Triturus cristatus. Next base: position 610,319,672 of record NC_140581.1, on the reverse strand, counting down.
ATAATTTCTATTGTGCATGAAGTCCATGGTTGTGTATGTATTTGGGCAGGTTGCTCCCCCCAACGGGCCGTCAACGCCTGCTGAGGGTGTGTCTCCTGTGCGCAGCTCGGCTTTCTGTTTCCTGATCCTGTGTCAGTCATCTTAGGTGATTGTTCATCCATTTTCTCTGGGTGAGCCATGAGTAACCTGACACTCCTTCCTTTACATACGCCTGTTGCAGTTGTCCTTTCTGACATCCTTGTCTTTGTGTGCTACTTTTGGCCTAGTTTCCAGTACATGCCGCCTGCTGCTGCGGCCCCTGCGACAAGGGCCCACCAAGTACCCGGATTCTGCAACCCACACGCCTCCAAGATGCTCCTCCCTTCCTCCCTCCACCCATTCATTAGGCTGTCATCAGCTTGTCTGTGCCACTGTTGCGGCCACATGGTGCCAAAGGCAGGACCGTCAGCGCATGCAACGTGCACATTGCACGACCCTCATGTCCTTGCATGACCCACATCACACAACAGTCTCATGTTGCAGCCACCCTCAAAGCAATGTTCAACCGAAAATCAACCGCCTGCTTTCAGGCATACCCTAAGCACACACACGAAACCTTCGCATGCTGAGTGTGCAACTCCAACTGCCTACACAGCGCTGCCCCGCCTTCCAGGCCATGTCACACCAACCAGGTCATGTCCCTCCTACTCCACACCAGCGCCGTCCACCAGCACGCCATTGGACTCTGTTACCTCCTCAACACAACAGGCCCACACATCACCTTCATGACAGTGACCTGAATTAAAGTATCCTCAGCACACAACTTCTTCATTGCCATCTCAGACGGATACAAAAGCACCCGCAGGGACGGCACTAACAATCCCAGAGGATGAATTGATATCTATTCCCAAGTACGCACTCAGGGTCACAAATCCAGTTTGGCACAAACCCCCTGCACACCCTCAGAGTAACACTCATCTACAGATCTCCAGGCCTACATCCACAATTCCGCAAAGCCATCAACACGTCCATCGTCACGCATGCCCTCACATCCACAGGATACATGTGGCTGTGGGCCAGGAACTTCTGCCTGGATGAGAACCACACCAGTATCCATCATTGGTCCATCCACATTAGCATCCACGTTTCCGATGGGCAACACACTGCCACACACCCCGCTACCAATCCCCCAAAGATGCTTGATGTAAGTCAACACAGACATGCTGTGTGGGACACTGGAACCAACACCACCGCCACAACCCTGCAACCTCACACACTGGATCAGCAACTGATCCAACAATCTAGCCACGTTGACAGACTTTCCTGTGGCGCACATCAACAATTAAGCCACCTGGGACAAGGCAGACCTATTGGACTCATACACGTCTAGCAGGACTCTTGTGCACAGCTTGCAACACAAATAACCATCAGTGGCCTTACAACCCTGGAAAACGGCACACACAGCCATCACCATATCATCAGCAAGGACAATTGAAGATCCTTCAGATGGGGCCGAGGCCAAAAAAACGCACGACATCAAGGAGCTCATCAGCATTGTGAGTGCACTGACATCAGCTCTCCATCCAAAAGACCCCACACCCTTGCAAGGCTGAGCCAATCCCTTGCAACTTTCTACCACTGCAAGCTCATGGACATACACGCAAGCCTTGGCACACAGAGGCAGAATGCACTATTATACGCGGGACCAACCACCCTCAGGATTTGGACTTCCATCATCAGCAGATACAACACGCGGCTCATGTGCAACATCCCCTGGGGATCTCCATCAGGACCCTTCCCACACAACATCTCAACCACATCATTCCCCATCCTTGTAGCCCACGTCCAGCACGTCATGTATGTATCATTGGAGTTGGCCACATTCCATGGTAGATAGAGGCATGCGGTGACCCAGGCCCTTCTTAGACAATGGACGGCAGGAACGCTGGCTCTCAAGGAACCTCAACGTGCTTCCCTAGCCAGAAAATGTCATCAGGAAGACAGTCAACGAGCAACTGTCAAACTTCCTCCGCGCAAAGAGCTCCAGGCAACCTGCACAAGACCGTCTTCCACAGTAATCACCCCACTGCAACCGTCATCATTGCCACCAACACCGACAACTTTGCCCTGCTCAACAATGGTGAGGCCACCCCCCTTGACCTCTCCACAGCATTATGCACGATGTGCTCACACACTGTCAGCTCACACATCTCCAACACTGGTATCCAGGGGATGGACCAGGATGAAATCACCAAGTAGCTCACTAGCAAGGCCATGGGAGTGGGACTCAGCATGTAGTACAGTGGCGTCATCTGGCACATGGCCCAGGGCTCATCTCTCAGCGTGTCAATCTTCAATGTGTCCATGACCCCCCTCTCCACCATCACATGCGCACACAACCTCATCATCATCTTGTATGCCAATGACAGCCAGCTGCTCCTCACCCTCACCAAAGACACAGCCATTGCCAGTTTCAACCTTCAAGAAGGCATGAGGTCCATTGATGAATGGCTGAACATCAGCCACCTGAGGCTGGACTTGTACAGGACTGAGTTAATCATCTGAGGATTGTCTCCTTACAGCTGGGTCAACTCCTTGAGTCCCACCCACCAGGGCACTGCACCAGCACCCAGTGGCCACGCACACAAGATGGTGTGCATCATGGACTCGTCGCTCACAATTGCCATGCAACTCACCGGCATCTGTACCTCATGCTGCAACACCCTTCCGCATGATGCACATGATCCACAGATAGATCCACTCCAAGGCAAGACAGACCGTCCCCCAGGTCCACGACACCAGCTGTGTCAACTACAGCCTCACACTCTACGGAGCAAGTACAGCCAAACTCCCGGAAAACTTGTCCACATCCACAGTGCATCTGCACACCTCAGCTTCAACATCCTGCACCCCAGCCACATCACCGTCCACCTGAGATAGCTGCAATGGATCACTGTCTGCTGCAGGATGACCTTCACACTCCTCACCCACACTCAGGAGGCAGTCCACAACCCCAGACCCAAATCCAACCTTGGACGTCTGTCATCCAAGACCCCGTTGGGTCAACTCCGTGCATCCAACCTTGCCCTGGCCAACATTCTTCATATCCACCGAACTCCAGCATGCAGGACATAGTTCTCCCACCTGGCCAAACATACCTGGGACTCCCTCCCCGGGAACCTCCACATGAGCCATGACCTCTATGCCTTAATGATACTCTTCCAAATTGGTCAGTCCGCACAGTATTGCAAGCCCCCCCTCAGCAGCTTGAGGCCATCACAGGTGAATACTGTGCTCCATGTCTGTATTGGATGATACATTGTGACCCATGTGGGTCCTGTACCGGACTCAGATCCCAGGGTATGGATGGCTGGAGTTAGTTCAACACTCAGGCATAGTTAGACATTTCCCCACACGTATGTTGTGGACTCATGCAAAATGACTGCAACATCTAATTAAAGATATTTAGTTTTATTCTCGGTGGGGGGCATGTTTTGTGGGAAAAACATAGGTGCTACACAGTGTACCTAGAATCCAAAGTTCACAGGGGGAGATGGTATCCTTGGCATTTGAAGTCATCAGAGTCCAAACCACAGTGTTTGTCATCATTGGTCAGACTGTGACCAGCAAGTCCATGTGGCAGAGAATGTCAGTGAATGAGGTGATGCTGTTGTGCATGAAGGCCAGGTGCCAGGCCAGGTGACCTGGGAGATGTGGATGGTCCTCTGCCTCTCATGGTCTTTTCCGTGGACAACCCACCTTCCTCGCGGGACCATCAGATGCAGGCCTTGACGATGTTTGGGACGCTCCGTCGGACGAATCCTCCTCCTCCTCCCTCCCTGTGGCTGGTGGTGGTCTTTGCCTGGTGGCACAGGGAGGGCTGGCCATGTTGTCGGCGATCCAACGGAGTGAACGGCTTATGTCCGTTTGCACCGCCAGGAGCTCAGCTAGTCTTGCCTCTATCCGTCCTTGGTGTTGTTGTTGACTGGCGTGTTGCTCGGCCTGCCGGTTCTTAATCTCTGTGAGGGTCTCAACTACCTGGCTGATGGCCCTGGTGTCACGCCGGTATGCGTCCATGATGTTGCGTATGTGTGACATACCGGTCCCTTCAGCTGGCTGGTCAGGTTCTCGCCTCCGCCTGCCTCCACTCCCACCACCCCTGCCCACACGAGCCTGGCCTGCCGTTGTGGGCACATCAGGTCTACGGGACACCTGAGGGATGGCAGTTGCGGGGTTGTGTGCCTCCTCCTGGGTGCCCAGCAAACCTTGTCCCTCCATGTCAGACTGGCTCAGTTGTTCAGTGCGGGCAGGGCTCCTGGGTGTCTCCTGGGATATGGCAGGAATGGGGGTGGTGGTTGGCACAGATGTACCTGAAGCAGGTGCTGCAGGGGCTTGGACACCAGAGGGTCCAGGTGGGTTGGGGTCATCCGTGGAGTGTTGAGAGGCGTCGCTGCCGGTGGGATCAGGTTCCTCCCGAGCCTGGGACTGTGATTCTTCCCCCCCCCATTGTTGGGGGGAGATCCATGACGTTGCCCTGTGCGTGAGAGAGAGACAGTGTTAATACTGTTTCATGCAACATCCATGTTTCATACATATTCAAGTTGGCACAGTTCCTTCAGGTAGTTGCATGTGCCTAGCATTCCCCTCAATGTTCACTTGTGGATGGGTATGCTGCGGGGGACAGATTGATATGTTCTCCTGAGTGTTTGACATGTAGATTTTTGGCTTGGATGCTTCTTTGGCTATGGATTGATCTTGTTGTGTCACATGTCCATTGTGAGAGTGGGTAAATCCATTGCCTGCCCCGGGGGTGTGTGCTTGTGTAAGGGGTGTGTGTGACAGGGCCTGCTGGTGGGTGTAGTGTGATTTGGCAGTGGGTCTCCCAGGTGATGTATCTGTCCCCTCATGGTGCATGCTGCCATGACAGTGAGTGTGAGTTCCTGTCCTAGATATCTGAACTTGTGGTGTTGGTGTTTGAGTTTACACTGGTCACAGGAGGGCCTTTTGCTGCCTACAGCAGGGCCAAGTGTCAGCTACCGTGTCAGTACTTTGCCAGTCCCTATGCATTGAGCATGGTGCATGGGTATGTACCTGGGCCATATGGGCTGAGGGCAATGTTGTCTGATTCTGAGTTGAACAATGTGTTTTGTGAGCCCCACCCTCCCTGCATCCCGGACATCCAGTCTTGGGTTTGTGCTTCGTGTAGCCTGGGACATGGCATGGTCTTGCTTTTTGGATGGGACATACACATGTTAGTGGCATGAGCGTTGTTTTTGAGTGTGGTTGTGTCCGGTGAGGGTTTGGGGGTAGTTGTGTGCATTTGGTGTAGTTGGGGTGTGGATGCCATTACCCCCATGTTACGTAAGTTGTTTGTGTACTCACCAGGCTCTGCAACTCCTTCGACTCCGTGTACTCCCACCGGCGGAAGCAGGGCCATCACCCTCTCCTCCCAGGGTTGGTAATGTACCGGTCTTCGGGGCAGCCCACCTCCAGTGATGTTGCTCTGGGTGTAGTCCTCGTTCATTTTCCGCTTGACTGCCCTCCGCAGATCGTACCACCTGGCTTGGCATTCATTCCTGGTCCTTCTGATGGGTGCAACAGCATTCACCCTATCGACGATCCTCTGCCACAGGCGTGATTTTTCGGATATGCTGGTCTGTCTGACCAATGTTCCAAAGAACTGTGGCTCGACTCTGATGACTTCGTTGACAAGGATGTCCAGCTCCTCCCTTGTGAACTTTGGATTCTTGTCTGTGGGCATGGTGTGGGGTGAGGGTGTGGATGGTTGTGGGTGTGTGGGTGTGAATGTGAAGGTGTGTGTGAGAATGTGAAGAGGGGGTATGTGTGAAGGAGTGTGTGTGAACGTGTATATGTTAAGGTGTATGGGTGCAGTTGTTGGGGTGTGCTCTGTAGCCGCTGTGAGTCTGTTGCAAAGGCTCATGGTTTGTGTGTGTGGGCCCTTTTTATTGGTCCATTTGTGGGTGTGCCTGAGTTTGAAATTTTGGTGGGTGTGTTATAAGAGGTGGTTGTGAGTTTGGATGTGCCAGGTCAGTCATTTTGATGTATTTTCTACTGTAGACGTGTTTTGTGGTGTTGTGCGAGTCGAATTGACCCTCCTTGTGCTGTTTTACAGTGTCCTGGTTCAGTACGAGTCGTTTTCGCGTATGTAAGGTGCGTCCATACGCGATGTTGTTGTACCGTGCACATGAACACAATGTTGACGTAAGGTCTGTACATACGCGATGCTGGGGGACGGTGCTGGGGTAATGTGCGTCCAAGTACGGGGCTGGGGTACGGTGCTGGGGTACGGTGCGTCCAAGTACGGGGCTGGGGTACGGTGCTGGGGTACGGTGCGTACAAGTACGGGGCTGGGGTACGGTGCGTACAAATACAGGGCTGGTGTACGGTGCGGACATGGGGGGTGGGGTATGGTGCTGACATACGGGGGGTACGGTGCTGACATATGGGGGGACGTGCGGACATATGTGGGGGGAGGGGGGGCTGTACGACTCGTATCCCGGGCACAAGTTTACCCGGTATACAAGTGGTACAGAGTTCGCTCCGTACGGGACGTTTTACATACGCTTGTGTATTCGGAAGGGCCGTACGAATCGTACTTGTGCGCTCGGACTTCAGTTTTACGATTTGTACGTAAAACTGTCCGGGTACGTCTCGTAGACCTTTTCCCGAAGCGATTCGTATGTATTTTTCACGTACGAATCGTACTTCACCGGTGGGACGGAACTTGTACGATTCGTACGTAAAAATATACGGATACGAGTCGTACGGATTTTTTTTTTACCGGATTGGAATCGGCACCTTGTTGTATGATCCATACTTTTGCTAATAGTTGTTTTCATTCTTTCATTCATAATATGTCCACGACCGAGATTACATGGGCAAACACCTGCCACTGAGGAGACCTCCACTTCACACCAGGAACAACCCATAAGTGAGGACTCCACTCCTGCAAGTCTGGATGTTGAGGAGCGAACTGGCCCATCTTTTCTGCCTGGGAAGACGGCTCTAGTAAGTCTAACTCAACCCACACCTACTCCTCCCACCCCAGCTGTTACCACATCTCAGGTCATGGATACCTCCAATTCCTGTGTCCAAAGCAACATCACCCCAACCTTGTGCCTCCCCAGTCATGGATGCTTTTTCATTCTCATCCTGTTTTAGTTCATTAGGTTTTGTTTAATAAAATCAAAACTCACAATGTCAAATACTGGTGTTGTATTTATCAACCCAATTAATTAATGTATTTTCTTCTATCATAAATTCACGCTGCAAAAAGCAAATTATTATGTAATCATAGTAAATTGCAAGTAGATAATGTTCCTCTCAAGTTCTGAACCATGAAAGGAAAATACAAATACAAATAACTCATCAACTAGTAATTTATCACATTTGGCAAAGAGTTGTTTGTCAACATTTTCACAAACATAACAATCCATACATAACACAAATACTCAGTGCCATTTTCACATTGCCAATTCCAGACCTTGTCACCATTGAAGAAGGGGGCATAACAAAAACAATCAGATTCAATAGGCAAATTATTATTGATTAATGTCATCAGCTGGAACTAGATTATCTGACTCACATCAGGAATCCCACATCAATAATACCAATAGACAAAATCATGACAGTACTACATTTTACACACACTATCCCAGTATCTGTTGAAATGTCACAACCATGTTTGAGTGGTGTGCTCCAAGAATTTTGTTCTGCAATGATGAGACACATCAACAGTTTCATACACTTTACACTAAAGGAGGATTAAGCCAATATCAAGGCAGATCAGTATGCTTTGGCTCCACTACCATATGTGGTTGGAGCAGTTGAAGGAATACATATTACCTTAGTGCCAACACACGTCACAGTAGAAATTCAATGCAATCTTCAAAACTTCAATTCAATCACAGTGCAAGTTGTCTTGGTACAAAATATGTATACCCAAAGTCTGAGTGTGTCTTTCTCAGGATCAACCCCTGGTCCCTTTATACTTCAAAACAGCACCATTTCACTGCAAATGTCACAACTTTGAAATGTCCTAATGAAAATGACATGGTGAAGATACCTAAAACAGATTAAAACAAAAAGATGAGTAATCAAATAGACCCATTGCAAAGTAATCTTTTTGAGTACGCATTTTCAAAAACACAATCAGAGAAAAACAATGAAAATGAACACAAAAGTCAATGTGTCAAAGGTTTGATCAACAAAGACCTTTGACCTAGATTTCCCTAAACTTGCCCTTCCTAAAAAAATGTCCATCACATACTTTTTCCCGTTTACATCAATAGTTGGTTTAAGAGTTAATGTGATAATATGCAAAGAGATACCTATACTCATGTGAAGAAGTTGTCAATGAAATCCTAATGTAAGTCAACTTCATCCTCCACACCACTATCATCTTCATTTGGCATTTCAGGATTCTCACCCGGTGGCTCTTCATCGTCTTCATCCTCTGCGATGTAAGGGATGTTCCGTCGCAGGGCTATGTTGTGCAGCATGCAGCAGGCAGGGGGCAATGGCGATTTGGCCCCCCTTATTGGGTGAGCAAAGTAGGGCTCCACCAGTCTTGTCCAGACAGCGAACTCTGGCCTTTAGGAACCCGAATGCCTACTCCACTGGCTTCCATGTTCTTTCATGAGCCTAATTGAAGCAGACTTCCCATGGAGTTGCTTAATTCCTCAGCGGTGTCAACAACCATGGTCGTTTAGGATAATCTGAGTCTCCTAAATGGAAAAAAAAGAGAAGAATCAATATATGTAACACAATTTCAGATTACTCACCTCAAAATTACTCAACAATATTATGCACGATTGTACTTACCAACAAGCTTGGCCCTCTCAGGTCCAAGTTATGGGACTTGCAGGGGTCTGTTGCTGTTCTGTATTACAAAGGAATCATGGGTTGATCTGGGGAAATGCGCACAGACACTTGTGATGTGCAAATCAGTTAAGCAGACAACTTGCACAATGATTGAATGGAAGGACTTCTAATGCCGGTATACTTGCTCTGTGGCATTTGGTAGTCAACCAAACCATAGAAATCGCTCATCACATTTGTAAAATCCTCATGTCGTGGAAACTTGATGAAGCCGTTTATGTGTCTCATCATTGAAGAAAGAACTTCTTGGAGCACAAAACTGAAAGTTGGTTGTGACATTCCCCCAGATATTGCCACTGTATATTGACATGGTTCCACTGCCACACAATGAAGTACCACCATGAGTTTGACAGTTGGTGTAATAGATGTAGGATCTATATTGGTATGCAGAAGTTCTGGCTCCAGCTGATGACATCAATCCAGTACAGTATGCCTATTCATTATGACTTTTTTGATAATATACAGTTTTTTCATTTTGGCAAGGTCTGGAAATGGTCTGAACACCTTAGGCTGTCATTTCCTCACTCTCCCTGGGTTCATATGTCTGCATAAAAAAATTCACAACATTTTAAAACACGTACAATTGTTTTTTGTGATAAATCACGTGAATGTTATGTTTCGCAAAACATATATATGGTTTCTTTACATATCTTAACACAACATGTAATTTTCTTTTTGTACAACCATCAAATTGTACATGTCTATTGACAAACAAATTATGTGCAAATAAAAACATTCAAATGTATTAGTTACACATTGTGAGAAGCTGGCCTGGTATATGATGTACACTTATGTAAGTGGACAACTTGCACCAGTCCAGACAACGCGTATGGTGATTTAAGAGGTCTTAGACAACCTTAGAAGGCTCTCCAAGTGGTAGCTTTGGAGAGTAGCCTTCAGGCTTAGTCCAAAAGGAGTGTAAAACAGCTTGTTTTACCAGAATGCAATCTTGTAATATAGATTGAGTGAAAAAGTTCCACACCAAGTATTTATAAAAATATGTATTTATTATATAATACTCTCTAGTACGTTCCAATATCTCCAACACGGTGATAACCACATGCACACAATACTTTAGCAAAGAAACACAGTAAATAGCACGAAATACACAGTGGCCCCGGGGGGGGGGGGGAACCATATACTAAGAAAGTGGTATAAGAACCACAAATCAGATGAAGACAGGGTTGAGAGGACATCGAAGTGCTGGGACCCTAAGGAACCATCCAAGGTGAGTAGATAGGAACCCCATGGAGAGCGTGTGCAGTGTGAAAACCCGACTGCGTGCTCCGTACAACTCTATGTGCAAGTCGCAGTTGGATTTTTAAAGGTTAAGGACCTTTCCCGGTGGACACTGAAGAAACCCAGTGGAGAAGAGAAGGGTGGAGAGCCACCCCACCCATCGATACCCTATTACCCACATTACCTACACCAGGGAAGCTGGGTGCATACGTGTGAAGTGGTGTCGGAAACCGCCGTCAAACCCAATGGAGGACTTCAGGAAAGTGCTGCTGTAGAAGAAGTGTCCGGGGGAATCAGAGGATGGATTCTTGATGAGAGGTACCTGCAAGCAGATGGGCCAGAGTCTATGTCACTCAGGGTTGACCAGGAGACTTGGAAGACGAATGGTCTCTGATGTCGGGTGTTGCAGGATGAATGACAATGACCTTGGCTCTGCAGCTGTGAGGACCAGGCGATGCTGAGGGAGAACAGGAGACATGCACGAGCTGTCCCATGAAGGATGATGAGTGCTGAGAGGTCGGTGTCTGGAGGGAGCACCAACAAGCCTTGGCAAATGCAAACAATGCAGGAATCAAAGAAGGAGCAACGTAGGGACCAGCAAAGACCAGGGGACTCACCAACCACAGGGCAGGCCCCAAGCAATCAGAGGAGCCCAAAAGAAACAAGTGTGATCCTTAAGTGGATCCACAGGCCGGAGACACAGGAATCGAGAGAGGACCTCAAGCAGCTCACCAAAAGATGCAGGCCACGATGCACACAATATGATGTGGCTGAAGATTCTGGTCACTGTAGGTGCTCAAGATTGGAGCTACTTGGAGCCCAAAGATCTTCTTGCAAAGAAGCCAACAAGCCTTTGCAACTGCAAGTTGGATGCGGTGCATAGGGAGTCAGTTTTTGCAACCCCCACAAGGGATACTGGCCTCAAACTTGGTGAGAGGGCAGGGCAGTCCTCAGGAGTTGTAGAAAACCACTACCTGTGTTGCAGAGCCCATGGAGTCCCTAGGAGCTCAGGATCTACAGACTGGTTGACTTAGTTGCGGCACCTGCAAATGCAGGGGAGTGACTCCTTCACTCCAAGGGAGATTTCTTCAGGTGTCTTTGCTGCTTCACAGGCCTTGAAAGGTTCCTGTATGATGCACAGGCACAGACAATGCAGTAGACTGGAAGGGAGACGAAGTCAGGCCCAAATGAAGTCCTGCAAAGTCCAGAGTGTCCAGACGGTAGAAGTGCAGTGGTGTCTGATCTGAATCTTAACCCATGACTAATCTAGGGACCTACACCCAGGTAAGCCCTTAAGTACCCTAGGGAAAGGGTTGGGAAGATTCAGGGGACCCTCCCAGGAGAGGGTCTGGACAGGGGGGAGGTTACTCCCATGTCCCTTGTCCAGTTTTGCACCAGACCAGGAGCCAATGGCTCAGAGAACTGGTTTGGACTGGACTATGCACAGGGATACCAAGTGTGCCCCTCATGCAGACTTTCTGGTGCTGGCAAGCGCATCCACCTAGTCCCAATACACTTAATCCTGTATGGGAGGTGGTCACACCTCCTTGTGACAGGATGCCTATTGTTCCACCTTCCTCTGCTCGAGCTTGGCTCAGCAGCAGGAGGGCAGAAATGTGTCTCTGGTCGGCAGAAACCATTTTGTGCTGTCCAGGTCCAGAAGATTGGTACCGGGAACACTGAGAGCCTAACGGAGGGCTCTTCCAGCGCTTGGAATCATACATGTTTGATACCAAACATGATAGGATTCGTTGCAGCCTTTTTTGAGATGGTCATCGCGTAATTACGTGGAGCTCCTCCATATAGTATGTCGCTGCGTCAATGACAACCCGGGAGAATGGACTCCGTAGGCTGCAGAGGTGTCCTGCTCATGCGGAAGCACCCTATCATTTAGAACCAAGAACCTTGCCTTCAGGATTGCAAAGGCCCGCTATAAGGGGAAACTTATATGTTTTAAGTGCAGTGACCCTTAGATATAGGAAACCTATATATTAAGTAAGTGGTGCAAGCACCAACTTACACAGGCTGCAATGGCAGGCCAGTAGTTCCATTTTGCATGGTCTCCCATGGGTGGCATAATGCATGCTTCAGCCCATGAAAGACCTCTGATGTACCTATGCCCTGGATATCTTAGTACCATGTACTAAGACTGATAAGGGTACCCCAGTATCCAATCTGGAATGTACTTAAGTACTCAACACAACACTTAACATTCACATATACATAATTTAACCACACAAGATGGTGGCCACCTGACCAAACCGTCAGGACAATTGAATGGCGGAAATTGACCTGTAGTGAGTGGGAAACTCCGCAATGGACACTACCATACTCTAACATGTTTGAAAGCAACATAGGAAAGATAATGGCTGTACCCGACGTCATTGACGATCCCGTGAGTCATGTACATGTACATAGCATTTTGAAAAAAGCTCATTTCCCTCCTAACACTGCAGCCGACAAGACCTCCTCAACCTTTGCTGCTGTTTCCAACCTCTGGAAGCCAAGATGCCCAGGAAAGCAGGTGACAGGGCCCCAGCCTTCTCATCACAGGAGCTATTGTTGCTGGCAACCAAGTTCCTGTCCCTCTACAATCAGCTCTATGCCTCACCAGAGGAACAGGTACATGGTTGAAATGTATTAGTAAATCTGCTTAACTGTTTTTTTTTCCAAACACAGCCTACAATGTCCCTTTGAGTTCCTGAGTGAAATGTAGTGATTGCAGTAAAGTGTCATTTATTTTTTACATTACATTAAGAAATGATGATGTGAATTTGTATGCACTTTATGAATTGAGAAAACAACATTAGTATCATTAGTATGTGGTGTGTGTTCTAAGTTCTACATTTTATTTGGTGTGTATTTTGAGATCTATATGTATGTATTTCATGTGAAATGTAGAAGTTTGTAATCACAGACAAACTCCACAATGCGTGGAGAGGGGAACAAGAGGCGCAAGGTTCTAGGAGCTAGCAGCCTCCAATACTAACTGTTAACCACAAAAAGAGCTGCTCCTAGTGTAGTGACCCTATTGAAGTTATGATCGCATTGTGAGTAAGGGCATCTCACAAAATGTGACGGACTGGTCTCACACACCACCTAGTGCCATGCTTCATCATTGACCAGTCCTCGCCCTCTAAAACTTTGGTTTGATAGAGGGCGGGCATACACCTGACGACAGGGATGCACTTCTAAACTAAGTGGGGGCCCGTGAGAATGTGAGTGAAGATAAAAATCATTATAGTTATTTTAAATAAATTTTAATGTGACTAATAACTATATGATATTAAAATCAGTGGACGGTGTGAGGGGAATTTATTGTCCCCTAACCGTCGAGTAAGCAGTCAACATGTTTCTGCCGTGTTGGCCCTAGTAGGTCCAGGGCATTCATCAGGACCTAATTGTAAAGAAGGGGGCTCCGTTCTTACCAACTGGTGGCAAAAAGATACCACTGTGCGGGTGTGACCTGTGCCACTCTCCACTTCTGAAACGGCTGTCAATATCAAGCCCTAAATGCAAAAACTACTTGCCACATGGGAGAGGGGGAGGGAAAACTCCTGTTGTCAGCCTGACTCAGGAAAGTCTTCCTCGTTCATCCTATGTGACTGCACCCGGTCCTCCTAATATATATCCCCTTCATACGGACACATGTTCATACATCCCCAAAGACCACGCTCTCACTAACAAACGCAGCAGCCTTTCCATAGTGCAAATAGTCATAGTATGTAGTTCACACCATAGTATCTGGCTCTATGGACATTAGGATTCAAGTCAATATGGCTGGGCGTGAGGGTGTCTGGTGACAATGTGCAAGTTGTTGTTATATGGCCCTTGGGGGCATTGTTGACATTACTAAGTTAGTATGAGCTTTGCTGCCATGATGCTGCTTTTGTGCACGTTACTACATGACTTTATTTTTGCAAGACTCTGTTTATGCCCTTCACATGAGAACCGTCTGTGTTTCACGTTCTCTGTTGCGTTCTTGAAGTTTAGTCTGAACACGTTGTACAAAGTCAATAAACAATGCCCCTTGTTATTCTGTTCTGGTCAGTCCCAAGCACCTAGACATAACATGATAAACACAGCTGCAATGCTGGAGACTTGTGCTTGGATTTTACGGGGATGCATGTTGTTTTAACAGACACTTGGAGAAAGCCGTTCCATGGAGAAGAGCTACGCTGTTCCTATGATGTAAACCCTACATCCAGGCTTTAAGGTATGGGGTCTGATGTCAAAGCCCAGAGATCTTCCTTTATATAAATAAACGTCTTTCAGCCAAGGGGAGGGTGGTTAGGCCTTAAAGTCTCTATTCCATTTTCTTTATAAAATAACAACCCCCTTTGTATTCTATGGAATTGTAACAATGCTAATCATTCTGAGTTCATGCATTTTTCTGCTGGTAGTGGCTTGTATACTGTAGTAGAGCACGATAGTTCAAATAAACATTTGAACTATTACAGTGACTGCCAAGTCTTTATTTTGGACAAGTACGAGTGAGCGTGTGAAAGGGTATGTTTGCTACCGTGATTCCTGAGAGAGTCGGGAGTGTTGTGTTCTGGGTTGTCTAATCATTTGTAGCTTTGTGATGTTTGGAGGAGAACAAATGAAACACTACAGCTAGTCGGTTTTGGCATTTTGGGTACTAAAGTGATAGGTTTGTAAACCCCTATACACCGAGGTCCTGTTTTCCTGCGGATTGTTCTGTGTAGGTGCAGAATCCCAGCAACATTGTGTAGTCTTCAGTATGTCACAATGAGATTCACGGATGAGATGTAGCTCTCATTACATATAATGTTGGAGCCCCCTGGCTTTAGTTGATGTCACTGGCCTTGAATATTCAATTTACTAAATGACAAGGGCTAAGGGTAGTCAACAGGTTACAACAAAAGTCTTAATTATTGTTTATATTGGCAGATTGAAGAATAAAATGTAATGTGTAGTAACGTTTGAGTAATGCTTGTGATGAATGTAGTACAACTGTGTTACATCAATACAGACAAACAACAATTCACAAAACTATTTTGTTTCTTTCCTTTCTTGTATCCATGCAGGTCAACGCTCATCAAAAAAAGGAGATTAAGGAGGCCATTGCAAATAAGGTGCGGACCCTGGGGGTGTACAAGCTGCATAGCATCTATTGCCACAAGAGGTGGAAGGATCTCTGACGCTGGACCAAGATATCATCAAAAGTCCAGCTTGGCAAGTCTTCCCAACGTGGGAAGCAGGTGAGCACACCCTGACTCCCCCTAATGGCCCACATACTTGCAGTGGCCTATCCAGACCTTGATGGGCAGCTGAAAGCCTAACAGTAGCATTAAGGGGGGGGGGGGTAAGCTCTATTGTGAGTTCAACATGATGAACATGCCACTAGTCTTTATTTGTCAGCTCTGATGCTCCTTCAGTATTGTGGATGATGTACTGCTAGCCCTTTCACATGTGAAATAGCATAATATGTAATTATGAAGTGGGTATTCCAAACGACACATTGGTAAGTAGGGATTCTATACAACCAAGAGTGAGAATGTGAGACAAAATTACAAGTTACATAAGAATTAATGGCTACATGTTTTATTCAAAACATATCCCAAATGTGTTGGGCATCCAAAATACTTTTTTCCTACCTGTAAAAGTGAGAGATTTGCATGATGTCTCACTCCTTCATAAATGTGCATATGACCAGTCTGTTTTTGGACAAATAATCATGATAGGCATTCAATTTTTGTAGAAACACATACCTGAAACCATTGTTCAATGTCCTTTGTTATGTCCAGATGCTAAATCAATGATGAATAAAAATAGGATACTTAAAGGGACTTTTACAGATGGAATGCTCCATCAGATATATGTTGAAATATCCCATCTGGAAAACTCCAGATCAGGCAAAAATCATGCCTTATTAGGCAAATGTAGGAATGCATCAGGGTGTAAAATGTTGCATATTGTGAATTACTTTTGAAAATTTGATGTAGAGGTTATATGTGAATCAGTGCATATATTTACTGTGATGTTGTACCAATGTATGGCTAAAGTGAAAGCCAGCATATTTTGTTCAACAATTTCACAATGGTAAACCAAAGTTCAACTAATTAGAGATATTTAGGAGTCAGATGTGTAAATGTTTTTGCTCTGTACTGAAGTGGATTAGAAATGTATCAAGGTTTATGTATTTACTTATGCTGTAGAAGTCATTTGCCAATCCTCCAAACAATATTTTTTTAATGTCTTCAACAGCATAGGTATCTACATAGTGCATGATACATTGATAATCTACTAATATGTTTTACATTTGACATACACTTTAGTTGCTTGAAGAAAGTGTATTCATAGGGAAAAGGTCAAAGGAAACTGCCTTTCAGTTTACACAAATATTGGTACAACATTGCAATATTTGTTGACACACAATGATTCATATTTTACTTTTTGAAAATTAAGATAATGCAGATTTTCAGTCCTTGTGAACACACTGTGACTGACTGACTGAATTATTTATTAAGCGCACTATTGCCGAGGCGTCTTGGCGCTGTATGAGGGTAGAGATTAGCTACATCCAGTCTAGGATTTAGTAAATAGCCAATACAAGAGTATTTTTGATTTACATCCTTTTTTTGGTGACATCAGTTCACTATTAGAAACAACAAAGCCCAACCATTCAGAGGTGTTAAACAGTTCCTTGAGAGACATAAAAATGGATAAGAGACAAGATCATACATGATATAGGAGCTATCATGGGAATTAGACCCAACATCAGAGCATCGTAGCCAGTTCCCAAATAGGATTAGTACGCTAACCTGTGCTCACCCTCTGGAAGCTTGGCACCGAGCAGTCCAGCTTATACTCAGAGCTCGATTAGAAAAGATTGACACAATCCCTTCCTCACAACATACTGCGTATGCCACAAAAAGACTCCAAACTGTATGCATAAGACACTTGTCTTTGTATTACACACACACATATTGTATATACACTCTGCAGATATATGCAATTCTAAAACT
The DNA here is from genome assembly GCF_964204655.1 of Triturus cristatus. NCBI lineage: Eukaryota > Metazoa > Chordata > Amphibia > Caudata > Salamandridae > Triturus > Triturus cristatus. Next base: position 610,302,561 of record NC_140581.1, on the reverse strand, counting down.
TCTCCATTGAAATCAAAATAAAACACACATTGTATATAAATTTTACATTCATATTAAATATGCAACCTTTCCCATTAAAAGGAAGGTCAAACAGTCACATCTTTGACTATGCCTTGTGAAGCAGCCTCTCAGTCATTCAACTACACCAACCAGTGATACACGTTGCCCCTGCTGGCGCTCCATAGACTAGACAGCTGGAGCCACCTAACACGGAAAGAAACAGTTACTTAGTTTCATCAATCCGGATTAGACCTCCAGGCACCTGGCGGCACCTGCACTAGTGTGGGATCGCTATCCCCCCGTAGACAAAAGGCTGTGATTCAGGAAGCTGTCCAAGTATGGAGAAATATTTTCCCCTCAAGCAGTGGTGTGACCTGCCATAGCCCCAGTCAGCTGCAGGTGCCCACAAGGCACCTGAAATCCTTCAGGCCTTCTCACAGTATTCTCCACAACAAAGCACCTTGGGCCCGATTCACAGAACTAACTTAAGACAAAATCCTAAACTTACTACCATTTTGGTATTCACAGAAGGCACTTACTCATTTTGGTATTCACAGAACGCACTTACTCATTTCGGTATTCACAGAAGCTAGGAGTCCTAACTTTAGGACTCCTAAATGCCTTCTGTGAATACCGAAAGTCTTAAAATTAGGATTTTTCTCAATTTAGTAGTCCTAAATTTAGATTTAGGACTACTAAATTGAGAAAAATCCTAATTTTAAGACTTTTGGTATTCACAGAAGGCCTTTAGGAGTCCTAAAGTTAGGAGTCCTAACTATACTACTACTAAACTGAGAAAAATCCTAATTTTAAGGCTTTCGGTATTCACAGAAGGCATTTAGGAGTCCTAAAGTTAGGACTCCTAACTTCTGTGAATACCGAAATGAGTAAGTGCGTTCTGTGAATACCAAAATGAGTAAGTGCCTTCTGTGAATACCAAAATGGTAGTAAGTTTAGGATTTTGTCTTAAGTTAGTTCTGTGAATCGGGCCCCACGTGGCGTGGGTCCAGGGAGAGGGAGCCAAGGACCTCAGAAAGAAGCCCTGATGTCAGGCACTGTCGTCCTCCCGATTTGAATGCTGATGACAACGTCAACTCCTGGCTCAGGTTCCCCCAACACCCCTCGGACACCACATGCTCTGGAGCTCAAGCTAGCAACGGTCCTCTGGTTACAAGCATGGGTCCCTCAGACTCAGCAAGCTTCCCCCATACTCCTCGAACTCCTCATGTCCTGGCACCTCAGGTGACTGCTGCTCTTTACACACACTCCTCTGCACAGCGTGATGATGGTGTATGTCAGGACAGTCCTTGTTCCAATCACGATCACTTCCACCTGTTTCTGCTGCACCCGCTGCATTCCTTATGATCTCATGAAGACGGTGAGATCCTATGTGTCCCTGGGATCTCATGGACAAGAGGCTAGCTCACCGGCCCTTGGAGAGTACTTAGGGACCCTGGCCATGACACTTGTCACTTAGCTGCAGGCCAGCAATGTCTAGGTAAAATCCACCAAGTGATAGTCCCCTTCCTGGAGCCCAAAAAGCTCCAGTCCCATGCAAGCCTGCAGATAGTCCAATTGCAGTCCCTCCTGCCCTAATGATTCCCGTTGTCAATGTCCCAGTGTCGTATCAGTGTAGTATGATGCCATATCCAAAAGTGTCTCTACCTTCGGAGGCCAGAGCCCGATTAGTTATATCCACTTTGGCCTAGAAGATATGATCATTTCAAAAGGTCACCTTTGAAATGCACGGGCCCTCTCTAAATTTTGTTCTGTCTGCCATACTACCTGGGGAAGTTTAATCATTATCTTTAGTGGGTCCAAGACGCTGCCCCTTGGAATACAATGGCTAATTCCACCCCCATGTAACCTTCCCAGAAGGCCTCTCAGAGTCAGAAGTCTGCAGTTTCCCATGAGCCCCTAGTTCATGGCCTCCTATCAGGAATGCACAGATGTATCTGTCCCCCTAGCACCCAGATGTAAATTGAAGACAGACCAACAGGCACACACAGCCACAAGCATCGAAATGCACACTTCCCAAACTGACATTTCCATCACCATAATGTCAAACCCACTCATACTACCAGATAGGATTCACCATTGCAAACTCATCGATACCAAACACTATATTACTACTATTCTGCCCGTAGGGAATACTGCTCGATAGCCTTTCCCTACTTCCCCCCAATGCTAATCCAATACAAGAAGCAGGCACCTTTGTACCGAACACACCATCCGGTGCCATTCACGACCCTTGCATGTAACGCACACATGCACACTCTCTACGTCTTCTCAACACTGCACCCTGTCCTCAAGCAGAACTCCGATATAGTAAGAAACATGCAAAAAGTGAGGTCAACAGCCAAAAAGATCAGGGGAGACCACGCCAATAGATGCCGGGTCTAACATTGGGGAATTACAAAACTGTGGCCAAGTGCTTTCTGAAAATATTGCCTTTATGCATGAGTTTGTACTAATGTGGAACCACATTTTGAGAGCTTTGAAGCAGGTGAAATATGAAAACTTGCAAACTGTTTTGTGATCAAAGGTCATAATCAGTCCTGTGTATACAGATTCAATAAAACTATTGTATGTGTAATTTCAACAGCATAAGGAGCAGGCGGAAGAGACATTGGCCACAGAGCTGTCCGCTGCAGTTTGGGTGCTGACACTACTGACAACAAAGGACCCAGTGATACAGAGGGTGAGTGGACTTCAACGGAGGCTGCCGGCTCCACAACATGATCTATTCGTCAGGCTTCCATGAGTGAGCACTCCCAAGTGGTGGCGGACGTGACAGGAACTCTACCTACTGCATCCTTGTCTGTCACCCATAGAACCATACCCACCCTCCCTCCTGTGCCCCCCCTGAGTTGGCCAAACCATCCCCCTAAAAAGGGCTGGCATCTCCTTTGCTGCAGGCACCTCACACCCTGCCACTGTCCCCCCTGCTGCTATTAGTGAGGAGGCTATTGACCTCCTACAGAACATCTCTGTAGGCCAGACTGCACTACCGAATGTCATCCAGCGGCCTAGCTGCCATATACAACAAATGGTAGCATAACTGGAATGCATTCACAATGCTATGTCTGGCATACAGATGTTATGACTGCCACTAACCTGTATTCCAGATTGTTCAGTCCTGGCGCCGACAGGCCCCCAACTCCTCCAGTGTGAGAAACAGAATAGCAGTAGTAGAATATATAAGGCCAAACTATATCACACCGGTGGGGAGGGGAAATGGGAATGAGAAGAGAGAAAACAGAGACTTGACGAAGGTCACCAGGCGGCCTACTGCATCAACGTCTCTCTTCTCGTGGACACGGGAATGTAGGTGTTTTCAAAGGGACTGGGCCTTCTAAATTATGTGACTTATGAACAGGAGTCGGTCACGTCAAATCTAAATATAAATGAACAATTACGCAACACGAGAATATCAAACATAGAATGAGTTTTCATACATCTGTGTTTTGTGGTATAAATACCTAAATTCTCGATATAATGGGTTTTTCCTAAAATATTATTCTCTCATGAATACCTTTCTCATTTCCTGGAATACAAGAAGAATTTACAATGGTTATTCCCAGCATTCAGATAACAGTTGTGAAACTCACATGTCTCATTACTCGTTAACCCAACAACGTACGAGTACTCTAACTTCTTTTGTTAATCTTTCTGTTCACTTTGAGAATCAATCTCAATACAATTCTTCGAACTCATGAAAGAAAGAACTGAGCACAAAAGTTCTTATTACTAAATTTCAAATTAGAATGTCCCAAGATCGCACAAAAGTTCTCAGAGCAAAAGTTTAAAGAATAAAGTTCCAAAGTTCTTTGAGTAATCTGATGAACTCCTTATTAAAGAATAATAGTCTTTTAAATAAATGAAATAACTCACCAGGAAGCGGGTACTTATGCGTCCTGCGGATGAGATTCTAATGCGCGCTATCGGCGTCTTTACTCAGGTCTCTGTTTGTTTCCTTTTTAGATTCCGGAATTCCCAGCCGGGAGACCAGAAGGATGTCAGACCGACAAGAAGGGACAGACCGAGCAGAAGGGATCGACGGAAATACAGCCAGCTGAAGGAGGAGGTCATAAGATGGGGAAGGCCGCCCCGATGGTGTCGCAGATAAAGAATCCGATGCTGAAGCAGGGAAGCTGGATCACCGACTGGATGCAGGTAAGTGACTAGAACAAATGAGACCAAGCAAATCACAGAGGACTGGGAGTGGTTTTGGTTACCAAGCAGTCTAAGGAAGCAATGTGCTGCCTCATCCATTTGCATAATATGTTTGTCAGTTAACATGTGCTCACGTTTTAACAGTTTGACAGGTGCACTGGTTACCAAGCAGTCTACGGAAGCAACTTGCTGCCTCATGCATATGCATATCACTTTTGTTGGTTAACATGTGCTCACATTTTGGCAGTTTGACATGTGCGCACGTTGCAGAACGTGGAAACTGTTTAACCGCTAAAGCTTCTCATTTGCATCCTCATGCCTGACAACGCCCAATACTTGCTATGGTTCTGAATACAAGGCATGGGAAAAAACCATGGTTCCGAATACAAGAAATATAATAAACGTAGAATACAGTATCAATACATACTTTAGTATATCGACCAGTGTGCAACTAAATTGTTGTAATCATGGCTGAATTAGGACTCATGACAACAGAGGTCTTTTCAAGGTCTAGACTCCTCACTGAACAAATCTTCCCAACCTTGTACCCCACCTCCCCCCCTTAGCCATCCCAATTCTGTATTCCCAGACCTATCCCAAGTACAATCACACCTTTGCATACACCCACTCAAACAGACACAAGCAGCACACCCACACAGAAGTACAATAACCACAAAAAGCACACACACCACCATTGCTGCCACCACCAGTACACCCACTCCCACCACATCCACTATCACACCAACACCCACCCCACCACACCTACAATCACCACTACCATCACCACACCCACACCCACATGCACCACCACCTCCACCAGTATACCCACAGACACCAGACCCACCACCACAGTCACATTCACTGCCATCACCAAAGGTACACCCACAGACAGCACATGCACCACCAAACTCAGCCCCTCAACAGCAAACTCATCCACACACACACATATATTAAAAACAACACCCACAAAACAAACGCCTACACTCACCCAAACAACATACACCTAGGAAGAAACACCCACCGAAATGTACACCACATACACCAGACCCACATGCACCAGCAAACTCAACAGACACACACAAATCACCCATTGCCACTCCCTCTACCTCTGAAACCCAACTCCCTGCCAATCATCCTATCCATTTTCCCAGGGAAGATGTGTTTTTGCCCAAGCCTTGACCCCCTTCCACAGACCAACCCACCCCTCCCAAATGCCAAGCTACCCCTTTCAAAGCAAAAATTATCCTTCCCAAAACAAAAACCACCCTCCTAAACCCAACCTCTCCAAGAAAAGTCATTGAGGTGCCTGCTCTGTGCCAATGAGATACCCCTTCATGAGGAGGTTCCCCTTGGCAGTGGTTTAGGAGGCAAGCTTAGTGCCACAGCACAGCAGTGCACTGGAGTATTTTATTTTGCCATGAACTGCCATGTGTTTGGAATTTAATTTGAGAGACATATCTCATTGTTTTAATAGATCTTTTATTTCCTTTTCATCTAGTTTGTCCTGGCATTAATTTTCACTTGCAATTGTTTTATTACTAGAAATGTTTCTGATTAAAAAGTGAGGTATGTATTTTAATTTACCATTATGGCAGGAAATGCAACATCTTTTATTAACGTTTACGTAAAGTGCATACACTGTTTACAATAGTATGTAATGGTCATTTGAATTTAGGTGCAGGCATACATCATGACTATGGACACTTGCACCAACAAATAGATGTTTAAATAAAAACTTTTAAGTGTCAATACAGGTGTGTTTGTTTCACCTTGTTTACTGATAAGTATGAACACATATGCTTTAAACCGTATAAATTAATGTGACAATTGAAATTGGATACTATATAGGACTTGCACTAGACAAGGGGATATGTTACATGGATGAATATGTAAATGATTCAAATTTGGGACTGACATTGACATTGATTTTACTTTGACTGTTTTCGAAATGTATTTAAACACACCTGTACGGTGACTTTTTGATATCCTTTTTAGAGGAAGTGTCTTGTTTTTGAAGCCAGCTAGCACCAAATTTATACATGCAATGTGATCAGATCAAACAGGTGTGCTTCTTTACATTTTTTAAATGTCAACTTTACAGAAATATGCATTGCACATTGGTATGCTATTGCTTGTAAGAAAGATTTTAAAATGCACAAGTCCAGTGAAAATGTTAACAGAAAAGTGAAAAGATAAAAGGTAAAAGTGGAGCTTACTCTTGATTCCATTCAAGACAGTGTTGATTTTGTTCATCATCAAGCAGCAACGACAGGATTTGGAAGATCGGGTCCATGGTGGAAAAGGAAGTGTGAAAGTGATAAAAAGTGGGTTTCTTCCTTAAATCCCTTCCCATCTGCCAACTCAGGTATGAAGGTTTTATCACCACAGTCACTTCAGCAAGAAGGCATATAGTGATTGGCCCAGCGTACAAACTGGTTGTCAAACAGACGCTTTTGCCTTTTGTGCATTTGATGTGGGTGAACATACCTTGCAGAGCAGGCGGCACTCAGACGGTCTTTCGTCTGTTGAACCACCAGCATCTAAATAGAGCGAGCAGACCTCCTAGTAGGTGGGTGGAGAAACCATAGAAAAAGCAGTGGCGGAACCAGGTCCGCCATAATCTAAATCAGGCCCTATATTTTTTGAAGTAGATGTTTTAGTTGTTTATTTAATTTAAGATGCTCTTTTTCTATTGTCAACATTATGATGATAGATATTGTTTTAGCTTATATTTTTTCATGTACTAATTCATCTATTGAAACTCAATATTTTGAACATCAGTATTTTGACCTCAATATTTTTGTAGTCAATAATTAGGATTACAATCCATTCAGAGGGGATTAATGGAGCAAAATGATGTGCTTCTTTTCCTTACTTTTGTGGCAAGTGTGGCTGATTGAAATTTCTTCACAGTGCAATGACTAGCATGGCTGGTGCTCATGGAGATGGGCTGGAGATGATGTTAGTGGGTGTTCCAGGTGGCAGGTAACAAAAGCAATGGCTGGGGTGATTACCCTATGGCTGAGAATGGGTAGTTTTGTGCTTGCCTTGCCTGGGTATATGCTTAGCTTGCCCTTCCACTGCGAGATGTTCTATCTCAACCCCTCCACCGCCTTATAACTAGGGGTGGGCGGAATTTGCGTAATCGCGTTACGCAAATCTCCGCGAAACGGTAAAAAATCTCCGCGAACGTGCAGAAATTCCGCGAACACGCGGAATTGCTTGTTCTCGATGCTTTTTTCCTGTTCACAGTTGCTGTTTGCGTGCTCGGGGAGAAATATCTTGCGAACACGCATTTTGAGAACGCGAACAAGAAAAAATTTCGCGAAGTCGCGGAAAGCAGAAGTTTGGGCAATTTCGCGTTCTCTGTGCAATGCGAAATTACCGAAATTCCGCAAATTCCGCGAGCGGAACGGAATTTACCGCCCTGGCCTACTTAGAACACAGGACTTAGGTGGATAGGGACTTAGTGGCTTGGATACTGTCGATGCTGAAAAAGCAAAAGGGCAGAATGTGTGGCAGAAGGCCGATGGATGGGGTTAAGATATGGTCCCCAGAGTGATGTGTCAGGTCAGTCATGACATTATTAACTGGGGGATGGTTCTGGACATATTATATGTCTCCCAGAGACCCATCTTTTTTATGATAATTTTGGGTTATTATCTCTATGTATTTCACTTATATTCTGTGTGGGCCAGTAGTATATACTCCCATAGTATGGCCTATTGGAAACATTCTGCAGTACACACATACATGATGGATTAAAGTTCAGATTTCTGGGAATGGTCATTTATCTATATATAATGAATACACCAAGAAGATGATCCAGCAATGTTTCCAATACAATGTTTGAGATAGCTATGTGGTAAAGGGACTTATTTATTATATGGTAGCTTCAGTTTAATTTATTACCCATTAGTTTGTACTACCAATTAGCAATCCCCTCCTCCTTCAACTAGAGTGGTCGGGAAGAGGCTCATTTATTGATGGAAAACATTGGAGCTACATTTTTGGGACTATGACAGAATTTGCATGTTATTTTGACCAGCTTGTCATTAGAACACATATCAACCTTTTATTGTCTTCACTATTTTTAATAGTTGCCCCTCATATAAAGATATATAAGTGATTTAAAAGTGGTTTTCACCCTTCATATCTGTGCAGTATGAGAAATAGAATATTTACTGGACTTTTTAGAAGTATGGGGTTAGTGATGAAGTGTATGTTAATATTACTGAGCAGGAAATAGGGAAACGTTTTAAGGTTATCCTGGACTGGCAATAATATTCACAGTTTGGGACACTGATAAACCTTTTACTGAAATTCTGTAGTTAGAATGAATATGGATAAAATGAAATCTTATCATTTACACATGGTAGCTTTATGAGGGATGGATTTTGATGTCCAGAAGATTTGATCAATTTGGATCCTGATTCCATAGAGATACTTATGGCCCTATATTTATATTCTGATTACTAAGGTAAGAACTTTATTTTAGCACAGGGCAGATTTATACGAGGAGTGCTACCAGATGGATAAAACCCTAGTGGTAGTGGATAAAAAGGAGTGTTTTGAGATTATTAGGCCCTAAGTAAGTAATGAACACGGACAGATCATTAAAGACCCAAATGAATAAGCACTGGTGTTTGATTAGCATTACATACTCAGTAACTGCATTCATGAATAGCCTGTCTGCAGGCATCTATACATGTTGCTTTTGGGAATGCTTAACGATTTGGCGACTGTGCCATTGGTATGCCCTCCACACCACAGAAAATTTTCTGATGGCATATGCTCTGCCCTTAATGGCAAATATGGTTGGTACAGTTCTTTTAAAATTGCTTATGTCTATTATGAAAGTTTCCTTTGCACACAGTCTTGTAACTAAGTCAACATTTTTTATGATAGGGATAGTTCAGCTTACTATCCTTTTTCTTAATAATGAAACATAAATATTGGCCAATCAGGCAGCACATTTTTGTGCTGGTCCATGTAATGAACTGCCAAATGAGTGCAATTATAGGTCTCAACCGTTATGTGAAGTGTTCTGCAGCATTCAGTGGCTATTGAAGTATATGTTTATTATTGACTGCCAGAAACGCCGTAGCCTGCAAGCAATACATACCCGTTTTACAACTGAGTGATTCATTACTAAATGAGGAGCAAAAAGGTTACCAAACCACTGCCACTGCCAACAAGTGTGTGATGTGAAATGGCAATATCGGCAGAAACGAGGGTAATTGGACTATGGTTAAAAAGACATGACGATTTTTCTGAAAAAATGTGCTGTGCTCGTAAATTACTGGAATGATAATACTTACCAAAAGACTGAAACTGTTATGACCAAATCAATGAATGCTGGCAGAAGAATGTTAGAATATTAAACTTTTCATTTGTGCTTACTTAAGCAGTCATACAATCACAAACAACCAGAATGCATTTTAAAATAGGGTTATGTGTTTTCATTTTGAGGCAACCAACATTGAGAAAGGCAAGTGTGCTGAAACGCATCTGTTGGCTTCAATAAATCAAGGAAAAAGACTTGTGAGTGCTCCTACCTTTGTTTTAAAAAATTCATTGTGAAGACCACTTTCACCGAGGCAGCACCCTTTATGTGAAGTGTTCGGCAGCATTCAGTGGCTATTGGTGGGGATTTCGTAAACGTATATATTACCTACTGGCAGTCGCCAGTAGGTAGTTATAGTTAGGACTAGTTTCCATAGGAAAAGTTCCGTAGAACCGAGTCACAAGAAAACAGTAAAGCAAAGTGAAAAATGAAGAAAAGGGGGCAGGGTAGAAACACCCTGACCCCCTAGGCCTGCTCAGGGGGTCCCACAAGGACAACTAAGGCTAAAAAAAGCATTTTCTTTTTATTTCGGTGGAAATCACACTGAGGTGGCGAATCCCGCCGACATTTTTTTAAAAACAATCATTGGCAAAGCCAATCGTCTCGTAATGGCTTTGCTGTTTTTTATTTTTAAAAGTTTGTTGCAGGCCAGTCCCATGGGAAAATATACGAATGGAGAAGACGAGCCCTGAGGCTCTGTGGGTGAGAGTGGGAGCCCAGACTGTGACCGTGGTGGGAGCTTGGAGTCTGGGCGATGACTAAGGGCGTAAGTCTGTACCGGTAATCCCGTCGGTCAGTGAGGGCAGAGGTCGTGTATATGACTTAGTATCGGAAAGAAGCGAACACGGAGGTTTCAGATGGATTCCGGAATGTTTAACGGACCGCGGCGAGCTTAGTATCAGAGGTATGGTGGGTGTCAAGGTGAAATCGGGGTTCCTCATGAACAAAGCGGTTCGGGGTTTACAGAAGTATTAGCCAGCTGTGATTGTAAAGTATGAGGGGCCACGGTTGGTTGTGCGAGTGCATGAAATCCAGTAACAAGCGCGTTTATTTTGTGTGCCCTAGTGACGGTGGCAGCACGATGCGTGTTTCGGGCCGCTGGCACGGGTCTCAGGGGAGACGGCAGCAAGCACGGTGTCCACTTTTAGAGGGGTCTGTGTGCCCGCTTGTAGTGGGAGCTTCAGGGGCATCAGGGTCTGTGGTAGGGGTGCTGCCAATGGTTTGTGGGTAACTGTGATGTTATCTATGCACAGCACGGTCTGTGGAGAGACAGCAGAGCGTGGATTGAGCTTCACGGGCATCAGGGTCTGTGGATGGGGTGCTGGCACTGGTCTGTGGGTAACCGGGATGTGATTAATGCAAGGCACGGTCTGTGGATAGGGCTGATGCTAAGTCCATGCGGAGCAGCTGCCGAAAGTGGTCCACGGACAGCGGGGTCTGTGCACAAATGCTTCAGCCCAGGTCTGTGAGGACACATCAGGGCAGTGTGTGCACGGATGGATGCTGGGCCGGGATGTCAGCATGGGAGCCGTCGCCGATCCTGTGTACTGGCTGGGCCTCCCTGGCACAGACGGGGCAGCTAAAGCAGCCGGAGTTGAACTTTACCTTCTCCGCTTGGCGGCTCAGTCTGTCATCTAAAGCCGTGGGCTTCAGGGCAGGTCTCTCTTTCTGGGGTGGAAGCTCCTCGTTCCATAGCCATCCTCGACATGAAGCAGCCTTAACCAGGGTATTGTTGTGGGAGCAGGGTCGGTGTACACCGTGCCCTTAAGCCATTGCCATGCATGCCCCATGGTAGCCTTGTGCACGGGTTACTTACTGTGTGCACCGGGCCTCGGTGTGGCAATCCTGGCTTCATGGATACTGAGTAAAGCAGGGGCGTTTCAAACTCTTGAATCTAAGGCTGTACTTTGATGGCTGTCTGTGCAGTGGTAACTCGGGGATAATTTTTTAAAGCCCAACAATTAAGAGGTGTTTGTTTTTAAAAAACATTTTTATTACAGGCTCCCTTAAGTGTTCAGGCCTTTCTATATGAGCGGGGTTACAAAGGGTCCATGGGTATAGGGCTGGTTGGCTGAACAAAGAGCACCCCATTGACTTTGTGCACAGTGTGGGACAAATGATAGTCTGGGGCATCTGCAAAACAGCGCAGACAGGACAACCCAGGGCCATTGTTAACAAAACAGCAGGCAGGCCCTGGGGGATGGGGTTTCCGGGGCCTTAATTGGCCTGAGGAGGAGGGCCACGCGGTCCCCCTCCGAATAACTTTAAAAAATACCAAGGCTGCCAGGCCCTTGGGGTTGGAGTCCCCGGGGCCAAAAGTGGCCCAGGGAAGGGGGGCCACGCAACCCCTCTCCCTAAAAATGCAGCAAAAAAAGCAGAAAAAGGAACTGGCATATCGCCGGGGGCCCCGCCCCCTCCCTGCATCACTGTCCAAACTCGCCCTGTAGCGCGTTTTAAGGTGGGGAATTAGCTCCGCACCAGGTACCTCCAGTAAGCGCAACAGAGTTGCGTTGCAGAGAGGTGTAAAAAGGGGCATGGCCTCAGACCACCTCTCTGCAACACAGCCCTGTGGCGCTTACTGGAGGTACCTGGTGGGCTTTATAGCCCACAGGGACTCTCAGGATTCAAGTGGACTTAATCCCCCAATTTACAACATGCTAGTGGGCATGTTTGCACAGTGGTGCAGGGAGGGGCGGGCCTGATATAAGAAGTTAGCAATCTTGCTGTGTGGGACTTAATGGTGGTAATAAAAGGGGTAGTTGTCCCCCAAGGTTGACGTTGGGGCTGACTACTCCTCCTGTTACCTCCAGTAAATCCTACGCAGTGGGATTGCTAAGAGTTGTTTCAGAGGCCACACTCACCTTTCTCCACCACTCTGGAAATGCAACTGGTATGTTATAGTTAGAAATTAGCATTTAAAAAGCCTTTGAAATTCACTGAAAAAAACATAGGTTTCAGGGACGTTACAGTTAGAAATTAGCATTTAAAAAACCTTTGAAATTCACTGAAAAAACCATAGGTTTCAGGCATGTTAAAGTTAGAAATTAGCATCTGAAAAAACCTTAGAAATTCACTCAAAAAACCATAGGTTTCAGGGACGTTATAGTTTGTTGGACATTTCACTCGTACAAAACCATAGAAATTGGGCCATTATAGTTAGTTCAGCTAACTATAACTCGTGATCCCGCAATGCACTGCTGACGACGTCACATATTACATCATTCATGACATGATCAGTGACATCACTGATGACATCACTGATGACATCTCAAATGACATCACTATTTCTATGGTTTTGTACAAGTGAAATGTCCAATTAACTATAACGTTCCTAAAACCTATGGTTTTTTCAGTGAATTTCTAAGATTTTTTAGATGCTAATTTCTAACTATAACGTGCCTGAAACCTATGGTTTTTTCAGTGAATATATATATATGTATATATATATATATATATATATTTAGACCAGGGCTCCGCTAGGCCTTAATACTGAAGAAGAGTTAGTGATACACTTAGGCTGGTGGTTCTATGGTACTGCATTTACAGCCTGTTGCAACTACCCACTGAATATAGTTTTTATTGCCATTCTTCACTGAAATACCATCAATTTTCTTATGAATTATTGCCAACACTTTCCCTGTCACTTTGTAAATATTGTAAACATGGCACTAGTTTTTATTTCACTCACTGATTGATAAAAATGTATATAGTAACAATGATTTTTGACAAATGAATAGATGGCCGTAGAGGCCAATAGTGTGATTGTCCAGCATTCAGGATCAGTGAGCATTGAGATTATTTAAATCTATGAATTTTGCCTAATACATCCCGGGCCGAATTTCCATTCAGGGCGAGATTTCTTTTATGATTGGTCAATTGTCATTGAGTAAAATAGACCTATATTAGCAAAAATAGAGTTAACTCAATGACAAACAAATCATGGAATGTGAATATTTAGACCTATCAAATTATGTAAATTTGTATAAATGGACTTTGATTTGCAGGCCCATTCAGGGTGATATTAGGTTTAATATTTATTATTTATTCTTATATACATATGATTCTCGGCCAGTTATGAAAGTTTTAATTAACTGTCGAATGATTATCAAATGCTGAATTGCATACACGAATGTGAATTGCATAACATTCCAAGATGGCCGACAAAGAATACACCCATAGTCCGTTTACTATGTTTATTGTTTATTGTTTGTTTTGCACCGGAAGTACTTCCTTCATGGGTATTGTTGGACTTGGCCCTTTTTGCAGGGTCATCCCTAAACTTTTTGCCTCCCTTCTGCATTTTTTCTGACCTGTTGTTGGCTGTTTTATGACTCTGGGCACTTTACCACTTCTGATCAGTGCAAAAGTGCATATGCTCTCCCTACTGTAAAATGTATATGTTGGTTGAATTCCATGATTGGCTTATTTGGTTTACTGTCAGACCCCAGTAAAGTGCACCAGGAGTGCCCAGGGCTTGTAAATACAAATGCTGCTGGTGGGCTTGCAGCACTGGTTGTGCCACCCACAGAAGCGGCCTAGTAAAATGTGTCTAAGGTCTGCCGTTGCAGAACCTGCGTGCAGTCTGGTACTGTCATGCTGACTGGGCAAGTGCACCCACTTCCCAGTCCCTAAACCTTCCCTTAACTTCATATTAGTCACCCCTATGGTAGGCCCAAGGGCAGGGTGCATTGTAAGCATAAGGTAGGACAAGCCCTGATGTGTGTGGCATGTCCTAATAGTGAATTACAGCCATTTTCGTTTTTCACTATTGCAAGGCTACCTGTTCCCATAGGCCAGAATGGGCTGTTAGAATTGTTACATCCTATGATCCTAACAGACCCAGGGAACATGGTAGACAATCGAGTTTAGTATGCCTGAACTCAGAATAATAAAATACATTTTTTAGGAAAGTTTATTTTAATATTCTGTGTTTGCAAATACCACTTTTAGAAAGTTGGTATTTGCTTGCCTAACAATTTCAGCCCACCTCTGTTATGATGTGGATCTGCCTGTCTGGTTTGTGTGAGTGACAGGGCTGGGAAAACCCAGAGGGGCAGGGCTAGGTAGCCTGGTGGTGAATAGAGAGATTGACATCCAGATGGGTGGGAGGAGTGTACCTGGACTCTGAATAGGGCTGTGCTCTGCCACCACAATGCTGGCTCCACCTCCTGTGGAGCGGCTGATGTCTCTGCCCTGCACCCTGAATAGAAAGTCAGAGTCATGTTAACAAAGTGCTCAGGAACTGGTTTGGACTGGGCAAAGGCCCCTCTACCCCAGAGGAACAAAGGAATTAGGGGTATAAGTATTGGGACCCTGCTCCCAAGAAATTAGATCCTGCTTGACAAGAAGAACCTCTGCCTGAGGAGAAGGAACTGGGAAAGCTGTAAGGAGGAGTACTGTCCCTGACCATGGGGATTGGCCTGCAGTGGTTGCTTTGCTGCTTAAGGAGAGGAGAAAGACTACAAAGACTTTATTTCAACTTGTGCTTAAAAAGATCTCCAAGGGCTTGGAATAGAGCTTGCCTCCTGCTGAAGTCTCAGGAACAACAGACTTCACCCCCCAGCTCCCCAGAGTTCTTTGGAAGTGCCTGCTTCTGTGGTTGGGCCTTCTGAGGGACTGCGTATCGCAAGGAGCTGGATGCGCGACTCAAGGAGGAGAAGCGTGCCGCAGTCGGAGCTGCTGTCGTCGCATCTCGTAAAGTGTGTCGCCGCTGCAGCATCGCATCGAGCGGAAGTGTCTCTCATCATCCAAAAAGAGTCTCGCATCGAGGAAGAAGCGTGTCGCCATCGCAGCCATCGTAGTTGTCGCATTGCACCGCATCAAGAAAAGCGGTGCAATGCGACAGGAGAAGCGTGCCGCCGTCGGAGCTGCTGTCGTCGCATCGCGTAAAGGGTGTCGCCGCTGCAACATCGCATCGAGCGAAAGCGTCTCGTAAACGTCAGAGAAGAGTGTCGCTGCCAAGGCCGCTGTCGTCGCATCGCGTAAAGGATGACGCCGCTGTAGCTGAAGCATCGAGTCGAGTCTTCTCGCAACATCGGAGAAGAGTAACGCATCTGGAAGATCTTCACGTCTTTATTTCTTTGCACCAAAACCTTCATCGCATCAACATCGTTGCAACACTTTTGTTGCCCTGCGTGTCGCATCTAAAAGGTACATTGACTTAAAGTGTCGCATTTAAGAACTTAAGAGAACTAAGCAAAATCCTACCATCTAAAGTAACAGTATTGTGTATTTTTGTCATTTAATGGTCTTGTGGTAACTCTATATAAAGAATCCTTATTTTTAATATAAAACCTGTGTGGTGTCCATTTGTAGTGTTGTCACTTGGTTACTGTATATGTTCACAAATGCTTAACCTATAACGCTCTG
This sequence comes from Triturus cristatus, assembly GCF_964204655.1. Lineage (NCBI taxonomy): Eukaryota > Metazoa > Chordata > Amphibia > Caudata > Salamandridae > Triturus > Triturus cristatus. The sequence continues at coordinate 610,286,669 of NC_140581.1, read as the reverse complement.
AGATAAGCCTTGACTGCTCGCGCCAAGCTACCTAGAGGGTGAGCAGGGGTTATTTTAGGAGTGTACCCCCTTACCCTGACTAGAGGAAAGGTTCCCTGCTTGTCACAAGTACCTACCTGTGCCAACCAGAGAACCCGGATTCTAACAGGTATGTAAATGTATGGCAGTTCCTCCGTCTCTGTTTACAGTTTGGAAAAAGGCGCAAAGCCGAAACGTGTCCTGTTTGCTTAACCCGGTAAATTAAACACCGAGTTTTTTCACCCTTAACGGAGTGCGGTCTCTTCACTTGGCGACAAGTGGGGTTCTGAGCTGTATAAATATATATATATATATATAAATAAATTCACTGGGGAAAAAAACCAAAGGTTACATCGACGTTATAGTTAGGCTCAGGTTTCACGTGTACAAAATCAGTGAAATTGCCCCCTGCAATGCACTGCTTAAGATCTCACATATTACATCACTCATGACATGGTCATTGACATCACTAATTACATCACTGATGACATCTCAAATGATCAACCAAAGGTTGATATAACATTATAGATTGGTGTTGAAATGTTGAAAACTAACTTAAATGAGCTAGTTAGGGTTCAGTAAGTTAAATATCACTTGAACCTCTACCATACACTGCTTATGACGTCACATCATACACCGCTCATGATAATTCAATGGCATAATTGATGACATCATTGATATCACTGATGACAGCACACAACCTAGTGCTGTTGAATTTAATATACAAACCAGTAGAGCCTTTCAAAACTGTAAATAAATAGATATACATTACATTTTTCTAAGCGTTATTTTTTTAGCTAATTTCAACACCTAACTGTAACTTTACTTTAACCTTTGTTTTTGTCAGTGAAGTTCTAGTTTTTTTTTGTTAGCATAAACAAAGATCTGGAATTTCTGGAGTTTTTTCATATTAGAGAAGATCATACTTGAATATAACATCTATTTAAGCTTTTTTAAATTTTTTATTCTTGGATTTTGAACATATTCAGCCAACACATCCACTGCACACAACCTTTGCTCATTTGCCATAGAAGGTTGGCACAGGCCAACCCCATGCTGGCAGCTAATCCACCACAGAATGCCCTCAGTTGTAAGCTTCCTGCCTCTGCTTCCCTGCTGCGGACCCTCTGTTCTCAATATTCATGCTCCTACCCCATCTCCCCCCCTCTATTCTCCATCTGCATGCAATGGCCCCTCCGGCCTGCCCTCCATGATCAGCTTACTGCTCCTGCTCCATCCATCTACCCTCTGTTCTCCATGTGCATGCCCCTGCACCCTCCCTGCTTGCCCTTTGTCTACCATCTAGCTGCCACCTCCCATGCCAGCCTGTCCTCCAGCTTGCTACCCCCGCCCCCAACTCCCTGCCCTATAGTCTCCATGTACATGACCCAGCCCCTGCCCCTTCCTTCTGCCTTCCAGGGTCTGCTGTGCTAACCTTGCACATGCTTCCCTCCCTCCAGCATTCTAAAGAATAACTAGAGTGCTAAAATTCTGTATTTATGACAATGTTGTGTCACACTTGAAGTCATCTTGGTGGAATCCAAACTGTAAAACCTAAAGCATTTCCATTAGACACGCATAAAGCAAGGGTTTGTTTTTCTCATGCAGATTATTTTTAGTGCTCTAGAGAGCTAAAATAAGGACACTATCTGAGTTCTCAATTAGCGACAACAGTCACCTAAAATAGCTGCTATTTTGTTTTTTTTTCAGTCTGATCAGTTGATTGTTTGTTGCACAAGGTATTGAAGCATTTTACACACTTTGGGCCAGATGTATGACGAGAATTAGCATGCGCAAACAGCCAAATTCTGTTAGGGCCATGTACACAAACTATTTTGCGACTCACAATTAATTTGTGACTCACAAAATAGTGTTTTGCGAGTCACTATTAGGGATGGGGCACTCCCTTTCTAATAGCGAGTCACAAACCATGTACCAATGTTTTACGCCTGCAATTGGGGTCGCAAAACACTTGCAAATTACAACCTTCTTCAAGAGGGTGGTAATGCAGTCGTAAATGGAAAGGGGTCCCCAGGGGACCCCTTCCCCTTTGTGACTGGCTCTGAAATATTTTTTAGGAGCAGGCAGTGGTCCCAGGGTCCACTACCTGCCCTTAAAAAATGAAACAAAAATGTTTCCTTTCTCTTTTTTTAAATACATCCCGTTTTCCTTTAAGGAAAACGGGCTGCATTTAAAAAAAGAAAAACTGCTTTATTGACAAGCAGTCCCAGACTTGGAGGTCTGATGAGCCCAGCAGGCCACCATTCCTGGGAGGGCCAGCCATTCCCAATGGGGTCGCAAACTGCTCATTAAGTGGCTCATTAATAGTCATGAGCCTTGCAACTTGCGACCCCATTGGAAATCGCAATCAGTGTCTCTGACACTTTAGTACATTGTAAATTGTGCCGCACAATTTATGACTCGCAATTGAGCGCAAATTGCGAGGCGCAATTTACAAGGGTGCTACATTTAGCCCTTCTTTCATTAGGCTACATTTGGAGGACATTAGACTGCATTTGGGCTCGTTTCAGGAAGGTAATCTTGACGTTTTCGTTATCAAGCTCCCTCGGTTTAACATTTACTGCAGTATCTTCTGTAGGAAATGTGTAATGACCGCAGGAGCCCTTGTGGAGACAAATTGTTTATTGCCTGTTCGTGTACATAGCATCCATCAGAATGCCTGCCACCCAACTGTCATATACCCAACATTCCATGAACCGTGCATGAGAGTTCATGCGGACAGACATGGTGGATGGAGTGAAGGGAAGGGAAGGGAGAAAAGGACAAAAAAGTAAATAACATCAATGAACCTACACGGAAATACAGTGGAGAGTTAATACAAAAATGAATAGTAATCAATGTTGCATAATTCCTCTATCCTTTGAAAATGTTAATTCATATGCCTTAAATTGAGTAGGCATTCCTACACTGCATGAAGGCCTTCCATTAGACACATTCTGGGCATCAGCCTGAACCACACCGGGAATCTCAATGTGTTCTTGGGGAAAAGGCACATTGTTAGGTTCTAATTCCGGCAATTGCGGAATGGAACAAGTATCTTTAATCATGTTCCCATCTTTCACATTTCAACTATTGATGACACCAGGATAAGATGCTTATAATGCCCCAGACTAGACCTACAGCAAGCAGACAGACGCAGTCTTGCTGTCAGCACGTAGCACTGTCACGTGCCCCTTGGAACTCCAACTCCACCTAGGAATCTTGAAATCACATAAGACAGAAGCGGATAGACTGACGCCAGTCCGTTCATATAAATATTGCGTATGTGGACTACATGCCACAATTAGTTTTCCAAACTCCACACCGGCCCATACACGCCTAGTTGTATTACCTGCATCAGCGCTGTGTTATTCATCGATTGCCAGCCCACACCCTCACATGGGAACACTGCTGAGTTCTCTTGTGAGTATCCTCCTTCTTTACTATCACACACAGTTGGCACTTAGTCTTCACTTAGCTGTGCAATCACCAATCCAGATGTCCCTACATCCATAGGTCCTGATGAGACCCTACATTGCACATAGGGTCGAAAAGTCATCGACAGCAAAGAGAAAACCGAACCACTAAATTCAGCACTTATTATTATATACATTTGCTGCACAGTATCCACACACTTTAAAATGGTCACTTTTTGTGTAAAGAAATTTTTAAACCTTGTAAATATTGTCACATTGTGTCACAAATACTTTAGGTTCTTGTTTCACTTGGGACACTTTGCACTATCTTTTTACCTCATTGTATCATTTGAGTAAAACAAAATATATATATATATGTGTGTTAAAACTTTACCATTGTTGTATGTGGTTCCTTTTTTCTGACATCCCTCCAACCCTTTAATTGCGATTGCGCACTATAGTATCAATATATCATTGTACAATTCCACAGGAACCGTTGTTTCAGATATTAAATAATCACCCTGGTTCCTTTGTGAGTGGGGTCTCCTTGTTTTTGTTTTAGAATGCCCCAGAAAGCACTACTTGTACAGCATGTAAATGTTTCCACCACCCACTGCTTTCCAGTTTGATGGCTGAACATGCAGCTTTTAACACCCACATAGGAATGCCACATTTATCACCTCCCATTCTTAATTTTGGGCATCTGATCCGTACCACATCACCAACAGGTATGTCAGACTTGGTAGCAACCTTTCTTTGGTCATAATACTGATTCATTTTTTATTGTTTTTTTTTAGTAACAATGTCAACCAACATCTAATTTTTGTCAGAAGTTATTCCATTACAAGCAGTAGTTTCTCTCGTGAACAAACAAGAGAAGAGTTTTGTCATGGGTGGTCTGCCTCTTAGCAATTCAAATAGTGTAACATCTTTAACAATATAGGGAGCGGTATGATTTACGGAATGACGTGATCGTAATGCACTTTTTACAGGTATTTTACCTTTCAATGCCAATTGAATAATTTTCTTTATAAGGTGATTGGCACAAACTTCCCATTGCCTTGAGGATGATATACAGATGATTTGCAATGTTTGATGCATGAAGTTTTAAAAAATGCAGTCATTTCAGTAGATAGAAATTGTGACCAATTGTCACTCATAACAGAATAATAATAATAATAATAATAGTTAATATTATTATTATTATTATCACTCACAACAGACAAGAGGAATACTACTTTAGAAAAGACTTCTTTAAAGAAGTCAAAATTTTTGGTCGCAGGACAGATCATGAATTTTAGATCAATCCATTTACTAAAATAATCGATAATGACAATAGAATATCTCATAACAACAAGCAGTTTATTCATAGGTCCAATCAAATTTGTTCCTACTTTTTGACATGGCGCATTGGGTAGTGGAACAGCAGTAAGGGGGCAAGAATGCACAATCATAGTTTTGTCCACATCGTTGCATAAGCATCACTCATTACCAACATTTCCAAATCGCGGTCCATAGAAGGCCACCAATATTTCGATCTTACTCTCTTTTTTGTGCCAGTCATACCAGGATGGCCTGGTCTTAATGAAATGGGAGCCACCAGCTTATCATTTCTCATTATCACATCATCCATAATAAACAGTGCATCATTAACCTTCCAATATGATCTTGAATTAAAATTGAAGTCGTTTTTTTTGGCCATCCTTTTACCATAAGATCAGAAATGATTGGGTACTTTGAGTCATAAGAAATGGGCATCTTCTGTTGCATTTTACCTTCATCTCTCCAAGTTCATCTGACAAATAGGCAACAGCAACATCTTCGTCATCTATTCCATATGCATCATCCTCACCATCACTATTATCACATGGCATACATGAAGTCAGCCACAATGTTCAATTTACCAGGCAAATAGTCTACATCAAATACATTTTCATGCAACTTGCATGCACGTTTAGTGATACAGGGAGATATCGGTTTTGCATTTACTTAATATTCTTATGAGTAATTTATGGTCTGTTTGAATGAGAAATGGCCTACCCCACAAAAAACTTTTGAATTGAGCTACTTCCCATACACATGCCAACTGTCCTATTTCAATTTCTGTGTATTTACATATGGGTCCCATTAGCTTGCGTGAAGAAAATGCAAAAGGCTTGTTACTGTCATGTTTGTCTTGGCTTAACCTGCTCCAGGACTGAGTTGGCTAGCACCACAGTTACAACTGAATGAATAGACTCATCGAAGGATTTCAGGGAAATAGCATTCTGTGTTTCTTCCTTTAGTACCTGCATGCTTTTTTTGCAATTTTCATTCCAAACAAATTCCTCATCTTTTTTAATTAAAAGACGTATTGGTTCTATCTTGTCAGAGTATGTTCGTCTGACTTTCGTTGAGGTAAATGAACAATTTCTGAAACCAGACTAGTTTCAGCGGCGACGACGGGGCCAAACATGCCACTTCATCCTTGAACAATTTATATTTTTCCCTTTTTAGGGTTAATCTACTTGCCTGTATTTATCTGAGGACTTATATCATCTGAGGAAACCAATATGCTGTAATTGAAGTATCTAACACGGTTTATACCATTGAACAGTTTATTCATAACTTTTTTTTAATGCATCAGAAGCTGAATTAAGACCAAAAGGTATGCGGCAAAACCTGAAAGTACCCATGTGAGTTATTAAAGAGGCGAGATCACATGAATCATTTTGTAGCAGTATCTGGTGGTAGGTAGCTGTGAAAACAAGTGTTGAAAATACCTTGGCATTACCCAAGGTTGCCATCAATTTATTTACATGGGGTAGAGGTTGGCTGTTAACAATCACTTGGTGGTTAAGTTGGCACAAGTCTATGCAAAGTCTGATTTTACCAGATTTTTTCTTTGTAATGACAATAGGAGACAACCATGAAGATGTGGACACAGGTTCGATTATCCCTTCCTCCAGTCACTTGCTTAGAACATTTTCAACCTCCTTTCATACAGAAAGTGGTACATTATATACTTTTTTGCTTGATGGGTATAGTATTCTCCTTAAGTTTGATGCCATGTTGGAATCCTTTCAGTTGTACCAATTCCTATTTAAAAACAGATTCAAATTCTGCGGAACTTCATCAGGATTTATGTCAGTGACTGCACTTACATAAAGAGCCTTACATGGGTTTATCATCATACGAAGACCTCCCTAGGATGGTGGCCCCATGGTTAACAATGTATACTTTAGCTTTGGTTGTTCTGCCTTTAAAACTCAGAGATGCAGTAAAAACACCATCAGTACGAATCTTGTGTCCCCTGTATGCACCTAGTGTAATTATACTTGGTTGATACGTGTCCTTTTCAGGAATCCTATCATATTCTTCCTTCGAAATAATAGTGATGAGTGATCCAGTATCTACCACAACCTCCATGTTCAGTTAATTTACTTGTACTCTGCATTCGGGTTGGTCTCTGACATCAACTTTATTTAAAATAGCAACCATTAGAATCAAATCATCAAACTGTTCGTCAGTATTTGTACATACACTGTCTTCTTCTTGAATAGCAAATTTCCTAGGGCGTTTACTTGCTCAATTCTTCTTTGCAAAATGATCCTTTCTGCTACATTTGTGACATGTTTTGCCTAATGTTGGGGAATTACTATAGGATGCCACATGACTCTTTGATCTGCAACTGTAGCATTTGCTCGTTTGGCTATTGGTGAATTGACCTTGCTCTTAGATTTTTCGTATTTGTTATGACTGCGCATACAAGATTAATTGCGCTAGACGTGGCTTCGGATTTCTGTAGCATCTTGATGTTATTAGCTGAACATTCATAGCTCCTTATAATGCTAATGACTTTGTCTAAGTTGGGTTTCTTGTGACACAACGTTCTTTCTTGTGCCTCTACACAGGTGGTATGCATAACTGGCTGGTCACAAATCATTTAGTGTGTGTTTAGAAAGGCACATAACGAGGCCAACATATGCAGTGTGGCAGCATAAGCCCAGGGGCAGCTGGCATGGCTCGCGGGTGGCAGGGCGGGAGGGTCATGGGTCGCACAGGGTGGTCACTGGGGGGTGTCATGCGGGGGTTGTTGTGCATATTAAATAAAATAAACGGGTCCCACGTCTCTGCTCCTTCTCTTCTCTGTCTCGTACGGAAGCACAGCCAGGTCCCACTGACCAATCACAACGCTGCAATGCAGCGTTTTGGGATTGGTAGTCCACCCAGGCTCCTCTGACCAATCACAACACTGCAATGCCTCTTTGTGATTGGTTTTGAGCATCCTGGTTCGACGCTCAACCAGGGAATGGGGGCCTGGGCTTGTTCTCCACGCAGGCTGTAATGCAGCCTGCATGGAGTACGGGGAAAGAGCGCATGGCTGGTTTGGGTGGCCCGAGAGGGCTGACTAAACAGTCATTGCGCACTTAGGAGGGGGCAGACCACTCCTCCCCGGACCTGCTCTGAGAGCAGAGCAGCCCCGCCCACCTGCCCTCCTGCAAAGCAGCAGGAAGCATAAAATGATAATGACTTAAAGTTATTATAATTTTATGCTTCTTCTTCGCACTGCTTAAAAGCAGTGGGGTAATGCTATTCCACCATAGCGGAGGAGCTGCCACTGCATTAGCCCCAATAGATTCATCCTGTGCTTGTTACCTATAGTAGAAGTTGTGACACTGCATTATGATGCTGGGGTTTCAAAGTATTCTTCAATTTTTTTCTTTTCCTCAATGCACATATTCCAGTTCTCTTCTCCTTCAGGCTTCCGACAGGGCTCACATTATCAAATAAGCACCTTCCTTCCATCCCTAAACAATTATACAAAAGAACTTTTTTACCTTCTACACCATATTCTATTCCATCAATCACTACAAAATGCATTTTGAAGATCTTTATCCATTACCCCCATTTTTCTCTTGGTGCACCTGGCAACTCCCAAAAGGTGGCTGTCATTGCTACGGCAGTCATCACTCCAACCACGGAGGCTAAAGTCTAATGACAAAAACAACAGAGCTGATGTGAACTCAGTAATATGTGTGAGCAGGCAATGGTTGTGTATATTGAAGGTAAGTACAGTGAGTATTGGCACAATGGAAGAAAGTGCAATGAGTTTTTGCAAACACTATTTGTAGTACAAGGTACAAGTCAACAATATAACTCTTGGTGAATAGTGAAACAGACATTTCCATGGATTACAAGCAGGATAATCCTCAGCGAGACACAAAAGCTATCAAAAGGCATTGCCAACCGAACAGCATTAACAAAGAGTCAGCGGGGTCAGCACAAATAACAGGTTTTTAAGAGAATGTGCACCACCAATCATGAGGTTGGGGGATACTAGAAGATGAAGACAATAATGCTTTCTGTGTTGCTTTCAGCCAATGATGAGCCAGTGGGGCAGACTCAGATGTTAAAAGGGCAGATCCGCCCAGTTGCAGCAACAAGAAGAGGCATAGTATAGAGAAGTGTGAAACTCAGCATTTAGGAACACAGTAGGGCCGTGGCATGCCGAGGCAACGCAACAGGCCACAGAAGGCTGAAGTACAGCATTAAAGGTGAGTGAAAGGCAGGAGTGCAAGTTGGACCTGACGCTAGGTAAAGCTGCAGTTGATCACCAGGGAGATAACTGACAGGCTTTTACTGGTATTGAAAATACATGTTTCAGTCTGCATGTCAGAATGTTTCACTGTAATGGTTGACAAAGATATTTGAGAACTCATAGAAAATGTGTCCTGACTTTGCTTTCTACAGCACTAACCATAATTTCTATGACTAATGATGCACTCTTATTTTGTTAATTTCTAAAGGAAATATTTTAATTTTTACAGCTTTGATTCAATCAAGATGACTTCAGGTGTGCCACACTTTTGTCATGAATAAGATTGTTTGCGTTCTAGTTGTTCATTAGAACACTGTGGGAGACTGCAGTAGAACACTGAGGAATCAGCTGAATGGCTGCTGCTGGAAGTGCATTTTTTACTCAGACTTTACTCTCACGTGGCTGAGGATGAATTACAGGCAATACGTTCTCATTCTAGCTTCTGAAGCACCATCCATAACCTCTAAAATCATGAGAGTAAACAGCTTTCTCTCACACATGGTTCATAAAACCCTGCAGAGGATCATCATTTTATACAGAGTTAAATCACCTTAGAATACACAAAATTAAGTATGGTACCACCCATAAATAATTTATATTGTGACTAAAATCTGTTGTTACCCTTTATAAGTGCTCTTATTCATAACCCTTAAAAAAAGGCTTTCTCTATAATGCTTTCAATAGGTACCACATTCCAGAGTACTGACATGGCTGCCAAAGCATGTTGTCCATGTTGTGGTCAGCCAATCAAGGAAGGTCCCTTTGGGACACTCCCACCCCCCACATACACTTTGGTGGCGGGAAGTGTTCACCTCGCCCCTTATATATATTTTTTATTACTTTTCAGACATGGGAACCAGTTCCCTGAGTCCTGTAGTGTTTGTCACAACATATTATTCAGGTTGTGACCAATTAATCCGATTGACCAGTCCCCTTTAAATTGACCAATCAGAGCATATCTGGACATATTACGCCCAGTTTTATCTATACTTTGAACCCTAATTTCTCAATAACGGCTGAACAGATCTACAACAAATCACAAAAAGCATACTTTCTGGGTAATGCTATATCTTTCTGCCAAATTTGATATAATTCTGTTGGGCTATTTTTCCTGTATCGTGGTCTAAAATTCCCAATGAAAATGCATTAGGAAATCACATTTTGGCCTTCCCCCCAGTTTTCTTGACCACCACTTGACACATCACGCCAAGACTTTCCAGGAGGGGGCTGAGTTGGAAAGTTTTGTGAAGTTTCATCACAAAAAGCTCTCTTCCTATGGAAAGTCTGACCAAACTATAACTTCACAGTGGCAAACGTTAAATAAATACATGAACATTCTTCCCCAATCCCATGGACAGCAACTGCGGTGGTACGTGGACACTATCCTTGCACACACTGACAGAAAAACAGGAAAATCCTTATACACTCTGTGCCTCATTTATGAAAATCGATGCACCGTGAAAACAGCGATGCGTCACTTGTCATTGCGCCCTCCTTGCAACATGCTGGATGCGTCATATTTACAGTATGACACATGTTGCAAGGAGTTACAGATACGTCAGTATTTCTGACATATCTGTAGGTGCAAAAGTGACGCATTGCTGGAGTGTGTCACGAAAGTGACTCAACTCCATCAATGGGTCATTTACATGGGCAAGTCCCATTTCAAATGTGTCAGCGTCACGTAAGATATTGGCGCATTTGCGTCCTAGAAGTGACGCAGTGAAATCTCATAGATTTCACTGCGTCACTTCTACGAGGCTTACTCAGGTCAGAACACCCACCCTGCATACATTATACCTGGCGTAGGTACAATGTGGCGCAGAGGTTTACAAGGTGACACATCTACCTAGCTGCATCACTTTGTAAATATGACGCAACATGGGGCATTTTTTACCCTGCTGGTGCGTCACAAAAAGTGACGCACCAGCGGCGTAAAAGTGACGCAAGGGCTCATTAATAAGCCCCTCTGTTTCGGCAGCACCAAAACGTGATATATTGCGAGGTAGGCTACAAATCCTAAAGCGTGTTGGTGTGAGCTTGTTCATGGTACAGTGAGTGAGGCATTCAGTAAATTACATAAAGTTATCATTAGTGCAATGAAAACTAGCAAAGGACTAGTGCCAGGAGTCTTAAATCTAAACCTCATTGACAGACATCTTTCAATCAGTGTTATGAAGATATGGGACCCGATTCAGAAAGGGACTTACAACTCGTAAAAGTATGAGGGCGAAGTATCAGCGCTCATGGTGGAACCTCCGCACTGCAGTACTCCGTGGAGATTCCTCCACAAGTGTGGAGACTCCACCCCGTGTGGGAGACTCCACTCTCGTAACTTTGCGAATAGATGAAATTTCCTTTCCAGATTGTGATATTTTGCTCAAAAATTATTCCTGACAGCTGGTTCATAAAAAATGTGTGTCTTCTCTTCAAACACCACCCTTAGTCATGGGAGAACTATAAACAGCATGGCCAGACTGGGGAACCAAAGCAGCCCTGGCAGAAAATGTTCAAACCAGTCACTCTCCTTCATCTCCTTGTGCAAACTCTCTCCTTCCATCCATCCATCCATCCATCCATCCATCCATCCATCCATCCATCCATCCATCCATCCATCCATCCATTCTCTCTCTCTTTCCTACCTCTCTCTTTTCTCCCTCTCTGCTCGCTTTTCTCTCTCTTGAAGCCTCCCAGTGCCTGCTGCAATTCACCTCGGGTGGGCTGGGGAAAGTGACAGAGGCAGCAGGAGTAGCCCCTTCCCGGCCCGAAAAACCATCGGCCCACTGGGGATATGCCCGGAGTAATGAAAGGCCTGCAGGACTTGCAAATTAGTAGACCAAGTACATGGCCTTGATGCCAGGAGGGCTCTCCAAATGTGGATGGATCCCTAGGCATGGTCTTGGGAAATGTGTCCCTAAAGTGCATTTGTGCTTTATAACTTTTTTCTTTTCCAATGAGGGAAATATTTTTGCTGCAGGGAAATCCTTTATTCTACCTCCTCATGAGCCTTGACGGTGTTTATTTCTCCCTTCCTAGTTTCCACCCTGAAAATGGATGTACTTGTGAATGTTCACGATTGTGAGAGTTTAAGGTTGTTAATCCACCGTAACATAAAAACTCTCACAACACCACCTCTTAAAATCAGACCTGCTCACACGAAAATTCCACTAAATTGGTGGACTTTCCATGGAATGAAATCCCATTCACTAGAGATACATCACATCAATTGTGCACTTCAGGTTCTTTTAAAGACTGTGGGGCATATTCTCAAGGACTTATCGCCGAGTTATTGGCACTTTATCGCAGCCAAAGTGGCGATAAAGTTATCACCCCATTCACAAACCTGTGCTAACAGCCGATATCACCAGTTTCTCTGCTATAGCAGCATCAAAAACATCGCCCCAGATGACACAGGCAACTAACGCTAATGAGATGCAGAGTAGGCGTTCCCATGCAAAAAGCCACGACAACACCACTGCGCAACATTCTTGATGACCAGCCAAATTGGCGATAAGATCCCAAAACAGGTGATAAGGTTAGTTAGCAGCAGGGATTTAACACCTGCTCAGACCTGGTGTAAAGTCGGACGACAACCTGCACCATGAAAGGGAGCTACTGATCATGCAGCTCGGACACCCAAGAGGGCCACAACACCCACCGTCACCACCCACAGGACCCCCCCCACCCAGGGGCCCTACCCAGGCCCCCCCCCCGGACAAAGATATTTCACATCAACCTTACGGAATCATGAACAAAACAATTTGAATGATGTCGCACAATGACAAAACTCAACATTCATGTGTGTCAGAAAAAGGAGAACCATTCATTCAACTTTTAATTTCCAAACAAATCATTTTATTCAAATTAAACTCAAAACAAATATTTGGAAGAATCATGGTGGGTCTTCTCTAGACAATCTGTAAGTCACAGCCTGCAAGAAAAAATCCAAGATAAGAAAGTGTTTCATGCACCCATCAAAGGACAGAGAGAGAGAGAAAGAAAGGGAGGAAGAAAGGGAGAAACAAAGGGAGAGGGAGAGTGAGTGAAAGGAAGAGAGGGAGAGAGGGAGAGAGGGAGAGAAAGAGAGAGAAAGAAAGGGAGAAAGAAAGGGAGAGAGAGTGAGTGAAAAGAAGAGAGGGAGAGGGAGAGAGAGTGCTGACACTGGGGACCCAGGCCTCAGTGCTCACCTGCTGCCACCGGTGTGTCTCCAACCACGTGCTGGAATACACTGCAGTCCACCAGGTCCCTTACCTGACACAGAGTCCAGATTTATGAATGGCAGAGTTCACACAATTGCACATGCCATCATCGCTTGCCCGCTCCTGCGCACACAGGCTGCTGCACACCAGCCCTTCACGCTGCCTAGTGGTGATTGCCCGCCCCTGCGTACACAGGCCTCACTGCTCACCTTCCGCCACCGGCGTGTCTCCAAGAGGGCCCACCACGTGCCACTGAAAGCTACAAGCCCGGGGCCCGCGGCCTTGGCAGCCTCCACATCATGCAACCCCGCACCTCTGACCACAAGGTCACACACGTGATTCGGGGTCTAGATTTCACAATGGCAAGAACATATCAGTGCACACGGCATCATTGCAGGCTGTACACCTGCTCAGCCCTATAGGTACCACTAACTCTGTGAACCGTGAGGCCATACCACGTGGCGGTCGGCATGCTCAGCCTGCTGGCTCAGGCCTACACTGTGGTCCAGAAGGGCACACATAAATCCTTACCAGTCCGGACCGCCAGGACGACGCATCATTGCAGGCTGCACACCCGGTCAGCACTTAAAGTTCCCCTACCTCAGTGCACCGAAAGTCACTGTCCCGTGGTGGTAGGCCTGTGCCGGCCGCAGTGTATTCTGTGCCACCAAGTTTGTGTAACGCATGTCATGGGCCCTTTATGATTGAGTCGGATGCCATAATGTCACCTCCGGCAATGGGGAATGTGATGTGGTAGTGCCCTAGGCCCTCATGCATTAATAATAACCACATGCATACACCCAGATAGAGAGTGGAAATGGCATCCAGCACGTGCCCCCGGCCCTTTTTTATTGGCAGGGTCACATGTCCTGTGACGTGTGTGCTGGATGGGTGTGGCGTGGGTGTGAACCAGCCGTGAGGGAGTGGCTGTGGCATGCTGACAACTAGACCTGTGATCAGCAGATCACTACAGGGAAGACATGGGACATGTAGCGTTGTCCCCCCCTGTGAGCGTAAGCAGAGTGGGCTGGCCTGGCGTATGCCAGTCCAGCATAGGGGTGTGAACAATGACTCCGGGGCACTGGGTGTGGTTCCGTCCTGGCCTGGACAAGGAAGTAACTAATGCGTGTGTCTCTGTTGTAGTGTTGGCGCCACCCGGACTCCAATCAGCAATGTTGCATCCTGTGACTCAAGTCCCACAACATGAGCAACATGGACGTAAGGGGGACTCACTGACCCTACATCCATCCATACTTCCACACTTGAAGGATCATAGACATGACACATCTGTGTGGAAATGAATGTTTAATGCTCATTCAGTGGAGTGTTGTAGCTGGAGCAGTACAGGGCCATGCAAACCCCACTTTACATTGTTGGAGCGTGGAGGGCCAGCCAGAATACTTTAGGGAATGACAAGTTCATCGGAAGAGGAAGAGTCCAGTCCACATTCTAATTGTTGTGTCATCGATAACAAAACAGAATATGACAGTCCATGTCGAGGTCCAAGGTGAGTGTCGCAGAGTGTATCGGGGGACAGTGGAAGGTGATGATGCAGAGGGCAGAGCCAAGCAGGAACCGGCCATATGGCGGATATGAATGCTACCGCTTCCTTCTTACCACCAAGGCAGAATCACACACATCTTCGTCCTCTGCTGTTTCATGTGCCTCACATGTGGGTGGTGTCTGTCTCTAGCACTGTGTAGCAGTGACACCTCAGGGGCCGGAGGTGGAATGTCTGCCGCACTGTATGGCACTGACACTTCACGGGGCATAGATGTGGATGGAGGGGTAGCAGTAGCATTCATCTGCGCCAGGCCTTGTGGCAGCAATTCCATGAGGAGGGTCTTCAGGGCATTGAGGAACCCAGCTACCTCTTGCTGGTGTGCATCCGTGGCAGCCGCTCTTTCTGCCTGCGTCCGCTCCATGTTCTCCATGATCCTCCGCATGTGTCCCAACTCCCGGGTGACATCGCTGGAGCCACTCTGACTAGACAGTTGTTCTTGTCTCAGAGTCAGGACTCCAGCGATGTCAGACATGGATCATTGGAGAGCATGGAGTGGACTGTGGGTGTCCGTTAGGGACTGTGAGTGGTCCCTGATGGGACTTAGACACCCACGTATGTCATCCAGTTTGTCTAACATGCGGTCGAACCCCACCCGCACCTGTTCAGACATCTTCTCCTGGCACCCCAACATACGGCATTGGAAGGCCATGTGTTGTTCGTGGGGGTCCTGGGAGGCAGCCGTGGTGGTGGGTGCTGCCTGCTGTGTGGTCGGTGCAGGGGGTGGGGTCGCTTCGATGCAGCTGGGCTGCGCTGCACCTGGCGGTGAGTTGACGTAGCTGTTGATGAACTCTTGGAGGGGGTTGGTGTCGAAGGTGTGGAGGTCCTCTTCATCATCAGAGAAGAGGGGTTCGTCTGCTCAGCAGGAGGTGTTGATTTTCCCCCTGCAATGTGAAGCGGAGATGCAGTTTAACATAGTGTTCACATGTATGCTGACGCATTGTCCATGTTTACATACAGACTGCATGACAATGTACATTGTGACTGTTTGGGAGGAGCTTCCTATTTGATGCGGGACAGTGGACATTTTAACAACATCACGGATGTATGTTTGTACTTGTACATTATCAACTCACATTTCCCTGCTATGCCAAATGTGATTGGCCAGTTTCTACAGATAAGCGGCCCCAGTTGTGTCCCCTGTTCTGTTTTGGATGTGTTGCGGTTTGTACCACATTGTTGTCAATATTGATGTGCTCTGCATGTTATGTGTGTGCTGAATTTTGGGAGAGTCGCCCCTGCAGTTCTAATTTTGCTGCCCCTTATCCCTTTCATGCGGTGTGCCTTTGACTTCTGTGCTTCTACAGTGCTAAGATATTGCATACTTGGGTACATTGGTCTCTTGGTGGGAGTTGGGGGTCTGGGGCATGGTTTGTCTGCAGATGTTTTGTTGACATCAGTGGTTGTTTGTGCACGTGGATGTGTCAGAGTGTGACCTGCTCCTTTACGGATGTGGTCCACACTCAGCCACCTTAATGTCGTTGCATGCACCATTTCATGGTATATTGACTGCAACAATGCTATTCGCCATGCAGTGTCACTTGCATTGTCAGTGTTGCTCACAGACAAGCCGCATTGCTGGGTTTGACACATGTGCATGGGTTGGTTGTGAGATTGGTGGTGTGTGGGATGGGCCCCCTCTGGGCACATAGTCAACAGGGGCCTACTTGCTGTTCCTAGGTGTGCTGCAGTGTGCCAAGGGGATCAGGCACATGCTCCAGAGTCATTGTGGGTGTGCAGTGTGCTTTACTTAATTATGCATGTGTGCCATTTGCCCATCTCCCCGTCCCCTCAGTCCCTGGTCGTTACTCACCCTGTTGCGTCAGGTCATGTTGAGCAGTGTCTGGTTCCCCAACTCCTGCCACCGTCTCCCCACTGATGACTGTGGAAACTATTTCCTCCATCTCATCCAGCTCCTCCTGTGTATTTTTGTGTATATGCTGGCAGTTGTGCATGGGAGATTGCTCAAGTCGTCGTGTGCAGTGACCACATCGAGGCGCTCCCCTATTGGGCTGTGTTGCGGATTGGTGAAACGGCATGGACGGAGCACATCTGTCCGGACCAGTTAATGGATTGGCTCTCCCTCGTGTTCATTGAACTCGACAACGACGTACTCTTGGAACTGATTGCCCATGAAGCTGCGCTCGCATTCATGGACGAGTAACTACGTTCCTGCAGCCACAACTCATTGTAAACCAGAGCACAAGTCCCAACACCTTGTTGCATCTTGGTGGAATGGTCACATATCCCACCACAACAGTGGACATGTCTGCATTCGCCTGTACTCAGAATGCATGTGCAAGGTGAGGCAGTCCCATGGGCGGAGCTGCACAGTGTCGTTTGGCAATGTTCCTAAATCTGATATACTGCTGGAGGGAGAGTACACACATGACAATGAAGTGCTACATGTGAACTTGTTGGACCCTTTCACCTGCTCACCGTCGGCTTAGTCTGGTGGCACAGCACTATGCAGATCCCATGGGTTGTGATTCGTGTCCCCTGACACGGGGCAATGAGCAGACGCCAAATATCACATGACTCGTCCAGCTAGGCAAGTTGGTCTAAGAATGTTGCCATCCTTAATGAATGGTGTTCATTTTTGCCTCCCCATTTCTTGCACCTCTATATGTTCCTATGCTGCCTGTTAGTGTCTGAAGCATTGGTCTGCCTGTTGTGGCCCTTCTCATGCCCGTACTGACATGCACATGCTAATAAAGTCTACGCAACTTCACTAGTGTTCAACTGTGATGAATGTTGATTAAAATGACAAATCGCGTGCCTCAATGAGCAGTGTCCGTACACAGGGAGGGACTGGCTGACGCATTTCACTTGGGGGTGAGTCCCCATTGACAGCTCCACCTCTGTAAGCCAGACATTGTGGGTGGCATAGTTTCTGGTAGACATGTGCTCTTACGTGTCCTCAGCAATGTCAGTATGGTGTCCAACTTCTTGTCATGTGGATCAATGTGATCCATCAAACAGGCTGTGTCCAGTTGAGTGTGAGTAGGTATGCGAAGAGATGTTCTGTTGTCACATGTGATGGGGGACACTACTTCAGGGCTGCTACTGAATTTGACATATTTACTAACCCTGGGCGTAGTTCGCGTAGCCGCGCTTCGCGAAGCTTCGCGAAGATGTACTTGCACTACGCGACCTTCGCGTAGCTTCGCGAGCTTGAGTAGTTGCTTGGTGCGCCCGTTCGCGATGGCTTTTTCTTGTTCGTGAGCACGGCGAGCGTGTTCGGGGAGCTGTTTGCATGCTCGGGGGATATATCTCGCGATCTTACCCATGCGGTCGCCAACGGGCGCGGCCATCTTGTTTTTCTATTGTCCCGCCCGCTCGCGATGCCTTATTTCCTGTTCCGGGTCGCGGATAGCGTGTTCGCGATGTGCATTGACGTGTTCGGGATCGCATTTTACTTGTTCGCGATGAATAGTACATGTTCGCGAGAAATATCACGCGAACTTACCCACGCGGTCGCGAATGGGCGTGGCCATCTTGTTTTTCACTCTATTCTATGGTTCTGGGCCTACTTTTGTATCCTCCCTTTATCTGTTCAATCCTTTGTCTTTAAAACATTTATTCTGACTTTTTTTAGTTATTATCTATCTCTCTCTTTGCCTAAGTTTATATTTTGCATTTTATTTCTACTTTTACTGTGTTTTTGTTACTTTTATAAAGTTCTTTCTATCTTCTTCCCCCTAACTTTTTTTTCCCCTTCTAACTTTTCTTTTCCGCCTCCCACCCACCCCAGAACCATGGCCAAGGGTAGTAGACCGAGTGCCAAGGGCAAGGGACCTGCAGGAGCAGAGAAGGGCCGCCTGCCTTGCGGCAGAATGCGTCCTGCAGGGGTGCAGGCCCGGCAACTGTTTGGGGAGGAGGAGGTGGCTGCCCTTGTTTTTTTCATCCAGCGCCACTTCCCCTTGACCTTGGCAGTAGGCGGCAGGCCCGGCTCCAGGTACGCTACCCAGGAGCGGCACCGTCGGTGGGCGGAGCTGCGCCGGGCCTTTTTCCGGTGCTCTGGGGTCCGGCGCACCCACAATCAACTAGCCCACCGGTGGTCCGACATCCTGGACCAGGAGCAGGACCTGTTGGACCTGCTAGGTGTCGAGGTCGTCGGGCTTGGTGAGTAACTTATTGTGTATATTAAATTTGATGAACAAGATTACTGCTGTATGCCAAGCGTTGCTGGTAAATTAAGTTCCAAAAAGCAAAATGTTCTTTGATTTAACTAGGACCCAGGTGCTCGGTGGTACTCTTACTTGTTTGCAACTTAGTTTGCGCTAGCTTGTGCTGATGCTGAGTATATAAGAGTTTATTTTACAGAACGAAGTTAGGTAATGCGATTTGCTAGAGAGACTCTAGTCCTTCCATTGTCCTACTGTGAAATAGTGGTGGATGGATATTGGATACTAGGTTTAGTTTGTTAGTATTAGTTAATAATTGTTTTATGCGGTCTGCGTGACGCCTCCTCTGTCACTGAGTGCTGCTTACCCCAGTCCTCCGTCAAACCTTTTGTACTTTGTTTAGTGAGTGATAGGCTTAGCAGCATGGTCAGTCAGTAGCAGAACTAGATCAGAATCATGCAACCAACCCACAATTTGTTGTATGTATGTATGCACTAATGTATGCATGTGTCCTCCATCTCATCTATGCATTTGATGGCTGAAAAAAAATGGAAATGCAGACTTAGTGAACAATTGGCCCGTCTGGAATAGGTGGTGTAGGTCAGGTGGTACTTACTAGGCTTCGTTAGTATTTGTAATCAGAATGATTATGGAACACTGGAGTGTTCCTAAATAAGTAGACGATCCGTGAATGCAGGAAGAAGCCAGTAGTCGATCCATCTGATTAGATACGTCAATTTTATTGCAATTGTTGTTTCCTAAAATGTTGTTTGACTTATTTTTCCAAATGATTTATTATTATTTCTTTCACAGCACTCCTTAATGTTTGTCTCTTTCTTTATTATATTTTACATGATCATCAGCACCACCCAGGGGCAAGAAGACGGGGTCGGAGTCGGCGGGGGAACCAGAGGACCGCTCCTCTACCGAGGCGCCTGCTGCTGGCCCCAGTAAGTCCTCTAGTGGTTATATTGACATTTATATTTCCCTAACTTTTACTGCATCTTTTTTTTCCGAACTATAAATTATGGTTCCGCTTTCTAATTCTATTTTTTAAAAAAGCTTACTTTTTTGACCTTGACTATCTGTTTCCAAATTCTGTTTATCCCTGCCTCTAACTAAGTTGCTTCTAACTGCCTCTGCTATGACTCTCTGTACTACTACTACTACTACTACTATTATATTACTCTGTCTGTAGCGAAGCTTGCACAGTTGCCCACTCTTTATAGAAGGTTTTCTTTGGAATAATAAAACTCTGATTGACCAATAGCTCTAGCCACTGTGTCCTGTCCTTTGGGTTGTCCTCTTCAAGTCTTCTCAATGTTGAGACTTTGACAATTACCACAAACAAATTGGCCAACCAGATATTTGACTAGTATTTTTGATCGGATAGTACATGATACTACTCTTGTCTAGTGATTCTGCAGAGCCACATACAGAACTATGCACAACAAAATAGGATGTTGCTGATGGGAGGCTGGACCTTACTGATCACACCTCAGTCCGAAGAACCCAGGATCCCCTGACCGACTAGCTATAGTGTGAGTGTCTCACATTAGGGTCCCACTCCCGACCCCCCGATGAAGAAGACACACAATGTTGATGATGACTGAGACAGAGAATCCAGAACATAATAACACCATTTTGCTCACTCACTTGTGTAAGTCCACCCCACCACACAAAATACCACAGAGTCTATGTGTAAGTTCAAAAGGTTTATTTGAAACAAGTATCAAACTCTGTACATCGTTAATATGAAATTTAATTTACTAAAGCAATAGTCAATAAGCCAGCAAAAAGCCAAAGATTAAAACAGTAAACATTTACAAGTGCATGACAACAAGAACAAGAGCCAAGATCTTTAGAATTCTGGAAGACCCCTCACCGTAGAACGTAGAAATACTGGTTACATCATCTTGCATCATAATATGTTCTGTAAATCTCTGGTTTGTAGAAGGGAATCTTCCGCCTATTATATGAGAAAAATGCTGCGAGTTAGCCGTTAGATAGTATACTGGTGAATGCAAGCATTTTGCAGTCATGGCAAAAAGTGTAACATGTATGTGATGGCTAAGCAATATGAACTAAACAAACTCAATAAGTGGTTTTTTTTCCGACCTCTTCACTTGTACGCAACAGTCAAGTGGCCTCAAAGGCATCTATTGCACATGTCAATAAGCTGGCAGGTATAATTAAATATGCGCAAAAAGAGTAGTAGTCGACATGATGAATCTAAAAGGGTTACACATGGCTCAGGCTAACTTTCAAAAGAGTAGAGAAGGACTAGATGACCCTAGGAAGTGGAACCATATCACTACTACTAGTGTCTGTCTACTGACTGTACTTACTGTCTAGTGCTGATGTATGTTGTATTAAGTTTTTTTTTAATGTTCCAAGTGAACACTTAAAATAGGGGGAGGTTTCCAGGCATCTAAAAATTTGTGATGTTTTTTTCTAGGCACACTACCATTCACCAGTGCCGTCGGGGCCAGCGATGCGGCCATTCCGGAGGGGGCAGGCGAACTGGCGGCACCTGCAGGAGAGACAGGGGGGGATCCAGCAGCAGTGGCCGGCGGCGGTAAGTTATATTCATTACTTCTTGACATTACTACTAGATGGAAGTGTGTTCACTATTTCACTGTACTGTGCGACTTATTATTATACAACGGTTGAAGAAGACACCCTTTACTTAGCATTAGCAGCGTGAGTAGAGTAACCAATGGCCTCTTCTATTTGACTCCAAAATCAGCTGTGAAGGTTATGGAGAAGACAAACTCAGATCAGATGACCTTGATGGATGTGTTGAACAAAGAGGGAAAGAACTAAGGGTGGAAGGACGGGCGAGATAAATAATATGACTAACTGGCAGAGAAGGATATGTTGTTGGAAGCATGCATAGGTGGCTGATAGTAATCAGATCAAATGCATGGGTTGTTGAAGGATGGGTGGAAGGTGAAAGAATGCCTGCCTGGGTGGGCGACACAGTATGGGTGGATAGTGCTAGATAGAAAAAATCTGCGTTGTTTCGTTCAAATTCAAAGCCAAGGCAAGCAAGGAAGGAGCGGAAGCATGGGTGGTTGTTGGTGAAACCAACTAAGTATGAGAGATATAAAAAAGAAGGATAAACGTTTACTTTAATGGATGTATGCCTGGATGTACTATCATCAATAGACAGTATAGGTGGAAAGTGTCACTGGAGATTCTTACTTTGAAGAAAATGTAAAAGAAACTGCGCGACAGAATATAGGTAGTATTTATCAGAATACAGTACACTTGCAGTAGTTTGCAAGCACGTCATATATATTTATATATATATATATATATATATCTATTATCAAGCGGAAGCCCCTTCCTCCCACTCTGGGGACCACTCCCTACCTCTTATTATTAATGTATTTTCGATTGGGGCAGCCAGCCTGCAAAGGGCGGGCTATCTGTTGTTAATGGTGATTGGTTACACAATCAATGAAAGCAAAGTACCCTCTGCAGTAGCGGTTGGTGGTGGGAGTGTTGGCGGGCGGTGACATGGGGAGGAGACTGGTGGGTGGCACTGGCGAGTAAACTGTGTATTACGGCCAAATACAGGTAATAATCAACATAAAAATAAATAAAATTATTTTCAATGTGCGCACTGCACCGCCGAATGCGATGCAGTGCGTGCAACTTTTATTTTTTAATGTATTGTTTAATTACCTGTGATTGTCCTTAATCCATAGTTTACTATCCCCACCCTTCACCTTCCCACGTCACCGACTCACCGCCCGGCAACACTCCCACCACCGACCGCTACTGACCTGATGTCGTATCGTATTAGCATCTATAATCTGAATATATAAGCAATGTTCATTGGATCAGATAAATAATCAGCCTTTTTGTAGTACCCATGGCAGGGTGTAAGTGAAATTGTGCATGCCATTTGCCCTCATGTAACAGAGTAGGGCCAGGGCCAACGGCCGTAAGGCGGCATACAAAAATATGAGCTTCCCCACCTGCAGACAGTAGTAGTAAATAAAACTAACGTGAGACTGCATCATGTGGCTCATATCTGTTTCTCTTGGGTGCAAGCTTAGCTGACTGAGCTGGCATGCCGGCTACAACAAGGTTATGTAATTGGGCTAAACTACAGATAAGAACAACACGACTGGTGTACCGGAGTACATAGTATGATTATATTTATAATGTCAGAAACTCCCACAAATGTTAGAGTCCAAGGAAGTAGGAGTAGAGATACTTACCACCAAATCACAAATGTTATGAACTGTGCTTGCTAGTGATACTGTGACACTATGTGTTGAATGATTTTAGTGTTTCTGTTTTGCTAAGAGTATTGGCTACAACATGTTCTTTTTCTTTCTTGATATAGATACTCCTTCCACATCCACTAAACCATCAAGGAAGGAGTTGGCCGCTAGGGCCCGGCGCCGGAAACTGGAGGCCATCTGTGAACATTATCGCCGGTTGGTGGCTCAAGCGGAGGAGGAGGAAGAGGCGGCTGCAGCTGCAGCCTCCTCCAATGCCCCGGGCCCCAGTCAGGCCCTGCCTCCACTTTCACGGTGCCGTGGTCTGGCATCCGCCTGCCGCCGCACCTCGATTTCAAGCACTGCTGCCCCCCACCCTGCATGTAACTGCAGGGCATTTTGCCGCCAGCTGATCCGCCGGATGGCCCGCTTAGAGGAGAACCTGGAGGAGCGGGTAAAGATCCTGGTCGACAAACACCTTAAGGCCCGCCGACAATAGAGGACCTCGTCATTTGCCCCTTTTTTAATTCCTTTTGTTGGTGGGTGGGCTTTTGGGCGTTGGGGATTCTTTCGGACATTTGGGACTCTTCAACTTTCGTTTAGTTTTGGACATTGGTTGGGGTTAGGGAGGGGAGTGGGTTAGGTCAGAGTGGGATAGTTTATTTTTGTTAGGTGAGATTAAATTTTATTCTATTTACTTATACGATGTTAATGTTTTGTGGTGGGTTACAGTTTTCAGAATTCAATCTAAGTTACATGGTTTGTTACTTTGTTTCCGTGCTGCTGCATGCCCACAGCCAGTGTTTGATTTAAAAGATCTGCCGATTTTGTAACACACAAACCGATAGATGCAGTACCCCTCACTGACTTATTTTTAATTGTCATAATAGTACTGTCAGTCTCTCCTCCTAGTCCATACCTCCCACCAAACTTATCTTACCTGTGATTGATGATGAAGTTCGGCACACTGATGGCTGCATGGTTGGTTTCCCAAATTAACGGACAAGATGCCATTATTGTGGTGGTAGTAGTAGACACTGGCAATAGCATTTGAAAAAAGAAATAGAAAGTCACTTGACTGAGAGACTGTGGGAGGAGTAGTAGAACAGAACACAAAGTAAACTACAGCATGGGTGGGCAAGCAGAAGAAGATCCTTGCCCTGCCTTAGTTGAAATTCAATTAGTGTTGCTTTCACCACATCTGCCCCAGCAAGCGTGTGATCAATTGGTGTACATTTAGCATCACATCACACCTCAATATAAATCACACAGCCCGGGGGTAGAGGGTTAGGGATTGATGAATGGATGGGAAGTGGGGTTTTGGGAACGGTTTGAGAAAGAAAAACAGACAGTATGCATGGACACAACAAAAGTAAAACACAATCTTGTAAGACGACCATGATCCATTATCAAATAAATCAAAGTATAAAGTGAGAAAAAGCAAATGCATGCATGCTGAGGAAGAGAACTTGATGGTTAATGATAATGAGTTGTACTTACAATAACTACTATTACCCAATGAGACAGTACAGTCAGGGAAGAAATTGAAATTTGCCTTGCCTGTCTGCCGCCCTCAGAGCTCAGACCGAACCCAATTACATGCTGTACCGGGCTTACTTTTATTTTTCAAGCTAGCAAAGGAAATTAAAAAATAGTTGTAGGGATCACTTACCAAACAAACCACAACACACAGTCGTAATGATTGAAGAGAAAAAAGCAATCAAATAAATTTAAAGATGAATGATGAATGATACTAAAGTTACTGTATTATCCTGGTCCAAATGTGGAGTTTCATCATTCTCGTCATTCCTCTTGGTCCTCCCTTCCATGGACACTCCGCACATCAATCTTGGGTACCACTGCCTGCCTGATGCGGATTGGTAAGGTAAGTGTGAGTCGTTTCTCCCACTATAGCACAGGTTAAAGGCCGGCCTGTAAGTGTAGATGGAAAAACAAACGGGGTATTGAAAAATTACTGCATTTAAAACAATAAACTCAATTACAGTGGAGTGCAAGACAAGAAGACAACACTCTGGAGAGAACACTTTCAGACTGAGGCAGCTTGGATAGGATTCATAGTCTCTACTCTACAGCATTAAGGGACAACAACAACGGGACAGGACTCAGGAGCCAGCACAGCCACAGAACAGGAGAACCGCGGCACAGGCCAGGCACCCTACCCCTTACTTACATTTTGACCGAGCCAGAGAAATGTCATATGCACTGCAGCAACCTAGCATTTTCCAAATGAAGTGACTAAATCAATGCGCCACTGTCCCTCATACCACTGCACTCTACTCCAGTCCACACCACTACACACACATCTAGCCTAGGTCTGCTGTGGTTCTTGTTCAAACTGTTTACCTTTTAAGTCAGGCCATGAAACGCAGTTATTCCATCAATTTTCTCCGATCCAACTGACTGTGTGCAAAGATCGTATGCTCAGCAGCATCATGATGATGACCGTGTGGTACGTATTCTCCAACACCAACTCAGTCGGTAGTGACTGTTTACGTTTATAATATATTCCATATTACAAAATTGCAACGGATATTGGCCGGCACCTGCAGTGGTAGGAGTACAATGTGGTTATTATTAAACAACAAGGAAACATTAACTGTCACCACACCTGAGTCACTTTTACTTTGTCGATAAACTAGTATAGTTCTACTTCATGCACAATTATTCGTAGTCAGCCAGCATCCAATGCAATGCATGCCACCATCATTCACAATAATCACTCATTACCTGTCTTGGTGTTCTCTTTGGCTGTCTGATCTGATGCCTGCCTAGCCTTCTGGCAGTCAGTGATGAGTTTCTTTTGGCTTGGAAACAAAATGGAATATAGTTTCACTTCTTATGGAGGGACTGTTAGAGGCAACATGTATTGTACTATTCTCCATCTCCATCCAATGTCTGGCTTGCTTGAAATGTACTTAGGGAGAGTAAGGAAGATGGAGCAGGACCCTGAGGAGTGGAGTGGACAGTTATGCACAGACGTGCAACTCCAATAGGGAAATAAAAAGAGGAGACTGTTGATGGATTTGTTGTGATTAGATTTTGAACCAGAAAAACAGATACACAGTCACACACAAATAAAGGAAGGGAGAACAATTTGAAAGCCTAGTTGTCAGGGAAGAGGAGCTTGTCCTCAAACCCTGGTGGTTCGGACAGAAGTACGTCTAACAACCCACTACTTATGTCATCAAAGTCGCTCTCCTCTTCCTGCTGTGATTCACGTATTTTGTACTCCGGTGGTATAAAATGTTGATTCATTTTGATCATGGTTAACCTCTCAACGCTTTTGGGCGAGAGACTGGTCCTTTTGACAGTAACAATGGCACCAGCAGCACTGAAAACACGCTCTGAAGAGACACTTGCAACAGGGCAAGCCACATACTTTATCGCCAGCCTGCTGAGCACTGGCCATTGGCTTCTTTTCCCATACCAATACACCAATGGGCTTTGCTCCATGAAGACCTCTGTTGTGTCATCTAGATAGGCCTGAACCATCCGCTCAATTTTCAGGGGTGCTCCGATTTCCTGGGCCTCTTTTGCCTTTGCATCAGTCATGGACGTACAATACCCTTTCCGTAGAAACCAATCACCTGCCGTTTTTTTAAATGTGCCTGATGATCCTGTTGGTGCTGTTGATGTTATTGCTGGCAGTGTTGTTGACTGCTGGGAGGCAAACGCACTGCTCTTGGACTCTGAAGTAGAACTTGACTGTGGGTGCCCTGCAGTACTTTTTCTGCCCTGGGGGGCGGGCCTCTAATTAAGATCCTTTCGTTTTCAAAGTCAGTGGCTTCCTCAGCTATCAAAGTTTTGTACTGGGCAACATGCACTTCTGAAAAAGGAATTACTTCATTACTGCGCAGCAATAATTTGTAACGAGGATCCAAAATTGAGGCAGTAATGTAATGTGGATGTGACACAATGTTATTTTGAATCCTTGTATTGTCAGAAAAGCGAGCGATTAAGGTGTCTGCCAAATAATATGTGTCTACTTTGCCATCCACACCTGCGTACATTTCTAACATCTCCTTCATCTCTTGCTCTAGCATGTACAACAATGGGATAGCTTGGCCCATAGTACAGTCCTCCCTGCTCACTTCACGTGTGAAGACCTCAAAAGGAAGTAGCATCTCTGTCAGGCATTTGACGAGGTCCCATTGGGCCATCTCAACTGTCATGCCTTTCACAGTAGGATCCCCTGACCTTTTCATGATATAGGCATTAAGTGGTATGTACTGCTCAAACAGACGCTCAAGCATGTAATACGTTGAGTTCCAACGTGTTGGCACCTCCTGGATGAGTGCTTTGACTGGCATTTTATGCTCACATTGAATGACCCTCAGCTGCTTCTGGGCTTTAAAAGAATGGTTGAAATGTGTGCATATTCTTCTGCAGGTGGTCAGTAAGCTGCTGACTTTGCTTTCATTTTTCAGAAAGTCCTGAACAACAATGTTAATGCAGTGTGCCAAACATGGCACCCTGGAATAGCCACCATCTTTCATGGCCCTAACTACATTACTGCCATTGTCCGTGGCAACAAAACCAATGGTAAGCCCTCTTGGTCGCAGCCACTCAAACAACTTGCTGTTAAACTCATCCAAAATGTTTGCAGCAGTATGAGATTTCTCCATAGCAAACATGGCTACTGTTGCATGTTTGCGAGTGTCTTTAAAAATCTCAGCGGTGTCAACAACACCATCAGATATCTTATCTTTAACACCCGAAAAAGAGACCCAGTGTGCAGTGATGCACATGTAATCAGTGGCTTGGCAACTGGTCCACATGTCTGTTGTCAGGTGTATACTCTGAACAGCACTCTCTTTTAAGGCTTTTCCAAGCAATTCCAGCACGTCGTGATGTAGTGCTGGAACAGCAACTCTTGCGAAATAGTAGCGGCTGGGAACTTTCCATTTTGGGCAGATGGTGGTCACAAATTCAAGAAAACGCAACCCTTCAACAAAAGAAAAAGGGAGAAGGTCCAGTGCTAACATTTTAGCCAGCTTTGCATTGTACAATCATGATATTGGGTGGTTGTATTCGTACTGCCCCTCCGGCCTACTAAACATGCTAAGAATGGTAGGCTGCATGGTATTCCTTCCTGTGGTCAATGTCGCACTTTTTTGGCCAGCAGTACTCCTTGGTGTCTCAGGCTAACTCTTACTCTTGTGCCAATGAGATGTGGCTGAGGATGTGGGCGTTACCACTGCAGTGCTGGGGACAGGGCTACTTTGTGTACTACTACCACAGAGAATGTTTCCCTCTTCTTCCTGTTCCACCGTGAGCTGACTTTCTACTCGTTTATGCCCAACAGCAATGGTTCCACTTTTGATAAGACTAAGGTGCTCCTCCCACTGGATTGCGTGGTGTTTTTTCAGATGGGTCATTTGGCCTCCTGTACCATAGTTTGTACCAAGCTTACCACGACTAACAGAGGTATGACAAACGGAGCATATAGCAATGTTCTCCTCCTTTCCGCTAACTGTAAAGAAGTCCCACACTGGGGAGCTTAACTTTTGTCTCCTGCTGGAGGTGCCACTCCCACTTCCAATGCCGGATGAACTGGAGGGTGTGTGTTGAATTTGACTCTGTGCAGTACCACTATCTACTTCTGCTGAGGTGGTGCTTGTGCTGGATGTAGGACGCTGCCGGCCCTTTGCTAATGTAAATATGGAAGCTGGAGGTCGTGTTGGTGTTACCTGTGTTGAAGGTATGCGTGCTACATCCCTCGCAGCCATTTTGGATAGTGTAAAAATGTTGGTCTCCATCTCCTCAGGCCCGGGAGTGATGTTTGTGATGACTGGCTCATCATCATCATCCTGCTCTTCTACATCAACATCCATAAGTGTAAGGCTTTCTGGAACCTTCCTTTTCCCATGCCTGCTCTTGTGATGTGTTTCCCTCTCAGACTCAGTTTGTGGCTTCCAAGTGGCATCTAGATCATCAGAAGGGGGGCTTGGTGAAGAACTTGATGTACTAACCCTCCCTTTCCTTGCTGGGGATTTGGAAGTCAATGGAACTTCTAAAGGAGTGGCTTCCTCTTCTTCCTCTGCACGAGGCTCAATTTCCTGAACTGCCCCTACTTCGGGAGGAACAACAGCTACTATTGCGGGCGGTGGCTGCGGCTGTTGACCACTTATCTGCTGTGTTCCCTCCTGTGTTGATTGTGTACTACTTTGAGATAGCAATAAGTTTAGTTCAGGCTCAGCATCACTGCTTTCCACCATAAGGCTGGCTACCTCTTCCACACTCATCTGCTTGGGCCTGGGTTGGTGGGTTGGGCCTACTGATGTGGAGGTGCTGCCCGCAGCTTGGCCCCCTGACACCGCTGCTGCAGGCGTCATTTTTGGTGTACCAAAAAAGGTTTTGGGAGGCACACCAGACTTAAGTAACACTTCCTTCTTCTTCTGTTCCTTCTTCTCCATGGCAACTTTCTTGGTACCGGAGGACCTGCTACCTGCTTTCTTTGGGGGCATCTTCAACAGATGTCAAAACAGCACTCAGTTGCACAAGTTGCAGAGATGCCTGGTCAGGTCACTGACACGTCACGTTGTGTACAGCAGCAGGACGTCGGTCTGGCACCACAACGGTGGATGATGATGACACACCTCCTCTGTCTTTTGTGCACCTAAAAGCAAAAAAGCCAGAAGAACATCAGTCAAAAGATCCATAATATAATATATAACTTATTAGTGTCTGGTGGGTGGTCACAATTATTAAATTTTATGAAGTCAGTGAACAACAACAGTATAGCCAGCCATTAAGAGACTGACAAGGCCAGGGATCCTGTTGTATTTGTACTGTGTACACTCAGGAAGAAGAATAGCAAAGATCAAAAACATAAATGTAGTCTAGCCTGTTTGCCCTAAATAAAAATGTGTGCATCTTATGGGATGGATGCAGCATCAGGGAGCAACAACAACAAACATATACACAAAAACTAAAAGCATTTATTTACAACACCCAAAAAGTGAAATCTACCCCCGTAAAAAAGTAAAGGCCTCATTTTACAATTCAATCCAAAGCCATACATGATGTTGAAATTTAACGCACAACACAAAAACTGTTGTTTAAATTCCATGCACCCGTGATGATTGATGAGTAGTACCCCTGGGCCTACTGTACGACTAGGCCACAAGCTTTGAGACCTATGCAAAAAGCACAATGCCTGCCTCCACCGAATGGCCGCCACACATGCTCAGGCCACCCACCACAACTATACCAAAGTGATTACAAATGACAGGAACAGGAAGTTGTAGTCTCTGTGGGACTTACTTCCTCTCTCAAAATTATTTTTTTTTAAATAAAAGCTTCTCCGTGCTCCAAAACTACAGCTGAATGACAACCTGAGTAGTTTTTTTAGCAAAATGCACAAAATCAGCGTTTTCGAGAAGGATATATGTTGCTCGCGAGATATTGTTTGCGAGATTGCAAATGCTGCGTGTTCGGGATCGCGAACTGTACAAAAAGGCTTTATCGCGTGCGCGAACACGCATATTGACAGCGCGAAAATGACGAAAACTGTAAGTCCGCATTGTCGCGCTGTGCAGAGTTATCAAAAGTACGCGAGCTGAATCCCTAGGGTTACCTACTGGCTAAAAAGCCCTATTTATTTAAAACACACCCAAAAAATGCTATTCCACCCCAAAAAAACACCTTTTGCAATAAAATCCAAAGCCATCCATGGTGTAAAAAAAAAAAATCAACAGACAACACTAACTGTAAATTTAAATAACGCACCAAAGATTTGAGGCTGACTACCTCTGGGCCTACTGGCAGACTAGGCCACAAGCTTGGAACAGAATGGCAAAAGCAAGCACACTGCTTAGATGGCTCCACAAAATGGCCGCCACACACCCACAACAACAAGAAATGGAAGACAGTCAATGTACGCCTATGGCAAAAGCACAATGCCTGACTTCCTTAAATGGCCGCCACACACATGGTCAGGCCACCCACCACAAATAACCAAAAAGTGATTACAAAGGACACGAACAGGAAGTTGTAGTGTCTGTGGAACTTACTTCCTCTCATAAAAATATTTTCAAAAAAATAAAAGCTTCTCCGTGCTCCAAACCTACAGCTGAATGACAACCTGAGGAGTTTTTTTAGCAAAATGCCCAAAAAAAGCGTTTTCGAGAAGGATTTCTGTTGCTCGCGAGATATTGTTTGCCTGATTGCAAATGCTGCGTGTTCGGGAGCGCGAACTGTACAAAAAGGCTTTATCGCGAACACGCATATTGAGAGCGCGAAAATGACGAAAACTGTAAGTCCGCGTTGTCGCGCTGTGCAGAGTTACCAAAAGTGCACGAGCTGAATCCCTAGGGTTACCTACTGGCTAAAAAGCCCTATTTATTTAACACACACCCAAAAAATGCTATTCCACCCCAAAAAAACACCTTTTGCAATAAATTCCAAAGCCATCCATGGTGTAAAAAAAAAAAATCAACAGACAACACAAACTGTAAATTTAAATAACGCACCAAAGATTTGAGGCTGACTACCTCTGGGCCTACTGGCAGACTAGGCCACAAGCTTGGAACAGTCAATGTAAGCCTACGGCAAAAGCACAATGCCTGCCTTCACAAAATGGCCGTCACACACATGGCCAGGAGGACACAACAACAACAAGCATAAGCCAAGGGGAACAAAGAAAAGAAATGCAGGCCTTTATGGAAAAAGAAGCACAGACTACTAAACTACCACCACAAAATTGCCACAAGCCACATGGGCACTCACAGTCACAACAGGCCATGGAAAACAATGAACTGAAGCAGGCCTATAACATATGACCGGACAAAGGAGGCCTGCTAAATAACACAGCTTTAATACAAAAATGAAAATCAACAGGGCTACGAAAGGATTGGAAAGAAGTTACACATCATGCACACACATCCAACAAAGGTATTTCACACACACACACACCAACAGTGAAATACACCACAGCCACATTTAGCATTTCAAATAATCCTATGCCATCCATGCCCTACATGATGTTGAAAATTCTACAGACACCACGAAACATGGACCCATGGGTACCCTACTGGCTGAAATTGCAGAGAAAAACAACTAGGCCCCTATTGAAAGCACAGGCCACCCGCCATAATTTTAAAAAACAATGAAAAACCCAGAAAAATGTAGCTAATACAAGCCCCAATGAAACAAACACACCAATTCGCTAACTTACTTGTAGTAAATTAAATCTCAAATCAAAAAGTCCTGAAATAAATCCAATCCAATGGTATGATGCAGCAGACAGACACAAAAAGTGATCCTTCCAGCTCCAAATCCAAATGAAAGTGAACAGCACATGCACAAAGTACTGGGAGGAGCCTGCTGGACAGGAACAGGAAGTTGTAGACTCAGGGGCACTTCCTTCCACTTGAAAAAAAGAGTTAAAAAAATTAAAGGACTCCTCCTTACACAAAAGACTACAGCAAAATCGCAATCTGAGGAGTTTTTCTGAGCAAAATTATCATTTTAGAGAAGGTTTTATGAAGATCGCAAGATATTCTTCGCCAGATTGTAGTTTTTGCATGTTCGGGATCGCGATCTTACCAAGACAGCCTCCGGAAGTCAGCTCGCGCGTCCGAATGACGTGTTCGTGTTCGCACACTCTCGCGGGCTTGGGCAGCCATGTTACAAATCTCGTGGCGCTCGCGAACGGACAGAAAAGCAAGTTGGCGATCGCAGAATCACGGTAAGACGTTACCGCGTGCGCGAGAATGAATATTGAGCGTGCGAGGAAGTTAAACTACTATGCTACGCGCTAGATCGCGTAGCAATCTGCAACTTCGCGCTCTGTGCGAATTGCGAAGTTGCCTAAACTTCGCAAGCTCCGCGAACGGAGCATAGTTCAACGCCCAGGCTTAATATTTACACACAGCCCAATTTAATACATAGACGTAGGGCTACGTTGGGGGGTTGCGAGATTGTTGTTCATGAGCAATGAGGCCACAGCTAGTTCACACCATCACTGTCATCTAATTGGCCATGTGGGTCAGGTTCAAACATGCGCATTGATGTCATTTCCCAGGGTGTACCTTTTTGTGCAATCAATGTCCATACATTCATCCATACTGTTATACTTGATTAAACATAGACATGACACATCTGTGTGATTTGGAATTTTTTATTCACATTCTGTGGAGTGTCTGAGCCGGAGAAGTACATGGCCATGCAAAGCCCACATTACATGGTTGCCCAGTGGAAGGCCAACCAGAGTCCTTTGGGGAATGATGAGTTACTTGGAAGAGGAAGAGTTCAGTCCGCAGCCTGATTGCTGTGTCATTGGTAACCAGAGCAGATATGGCAGTCCATGTCGGGGTCCAGGTGAATGTCGCAGAGTGTTTCGGGGGACAGTGGAAGGTGTTGTACCAGGGCATGATGCAGAGGGCTGAACCAGGCAGGAACAGGCCATATGGAGGGGAGGAATGCTACAACCTCCTTTCTCACACTGTCATTACCTTCCACATCTTAGTCCTCTGATATGTCTTCTGTGTCCGATGTGTCAGGTGTGTGTGGTGGTGTTATGGCTGCATCACTGTGTGCCACTGACACATCAGGGTGTGGAGGTGTAATGGCCGCATCACTGTTTGCCAATGACACATCATGGGGCGGAGGTGTAATGGCCGCATCACTGTGTGCCAATGACACATCAGGGGGCGGAGATGTGTGTGTCAAGGTTCCTGCAGCAGCCATCTGGGACAGGCTCTGTGGCAGCAATGGCAAGATGAGGATCTGCAGGGCATGGAAGATCCCAGCTACAGCTCGCTGGTGTTCAGCCATGGCAGCCATCCTTCCAGCCTGCATCCGCTCCATGTTCTCCATTGTCCTCTGCAGCTGTGCCAACTCTGTGCTGCCCTTGCTGGAGCCTGTCCGACTAGACCGTTCTTGTATCTGAGTAATGGCTGCAGTGAGGTCAGCCAAGAATTGTTGTAGAGCATGGAACAGACTGTGGATGTCTGATAGGGACTGTAAGTGGTCCCTAATGGGACTTATACACCCACGTATGGCATCCAGTTTGGCTGCCATGAAGTTGAAACTCACCCGCACCTGTTCAGCCAGCTCCTTCTGGCAGTCGAACACACGGCGTTGGAATGCCATGTGTCTTTCCGTGAGGTGGTGTGAGCCAGCTGTGGTGGTGGGGGCTTCCTGCTGTGTGGGCTGTGCAGGGTGTGGGCTCACCTCGATGCAGCTGGGCTGCCCAGCTCCTGGAGGTGGGGTGCGGAGGCTGTCCACGAGCCATTGGAGGGTGTCAGAGCAGATGGCCAGGGGGTCCTCTTCATCATCAGTGATAAGATGTCTGGTCTGCTCGGCAGGAGGTGTTGATTGTCCCTCTTCAATGTAAAGGGGTGATGCAGATTAACAGTGTGTTCCATGTATGTTGACGCATTGGACATGTTACCAGACAGACAGCATGGCAATGTACATTGTGACTATTTTAGGGGAGCAGGCTAATTGATGGGAGACAGTGGACATTTCAACTACATGACGGATGTGAGGTTGTACTCGTACATTATCACATCATAGTTTCCTCCTATGCCAGATGTGATTGGCCAGTTTGTGCGCACAAGCAGCACCAGTTATGTCCTTTGTCCTGTAGTGAAAGTGTTGCACTTTGTACCACATTGTCGTCAATGTTGATATGCTGTGATTGCTATGTGTGTGTGCTGTATTGTGGGAGAGTTGCCACTGCAGCTCAGATTTAACGGCCCCTTATCCCTTTGCGGCGGTGTGCCTTTGACTTGTGTGCTTTTGTGGCACAGAGATGTTGGCGACTTGGGTCATATGTGCTCTTGGACAGTTTTTGTACTCTTGTACATTGTTTGTCTGCAGATGTGTTATTGACGTCAGGGGTTGTATATGCACATGGATATGTCGAAGTGTGACCTGCTACTTTGAGGATGTGATCCACACTGGGCCACCTCAGTGTCGTGTCGTTCACCATGTCATGTATTTTGACTGCAGCCATGCTATTGGTCATGCAGTGTCACTTGCATTGTCAGTCTGGCTCACAGAGCCGCTGCTTTGCTGGATTCAGCACATGTGCATGGGTAGATTGTGAGATTGGTGATAGGGAGGGTGCCCCTTTGTGCACATAGTGGACGGGGCCTACTTGGTGTTTCTATGTGTGCTGCAGTGTGCCAAGGGTATCAGGGACATGTTCCACAATCATTGTGGGTGTGCAGTGTGCTACACATACTTGTGCATGTGCGCCATTGTGCCCATCTCCCCCGTCCCCACAGTCCCTGCTCTGTTGCTGTTGAGTCAGGTCATATCGAGCTGTGTCCGCACCCCCAACTCCAGCTACCGTCTCCACACTGATGACTGTGGCCACCATTTCCTCCAGCTCATCCAGCTCCTCCTGTGGCGCAAAACTCCCACCTCCAATCGCCGTTGCTGCCTTCCGGTTGGCAGGGAGTTTATGCTTGGTTTGGCTATTCACGTCATGCCAGCGCCTCTAGACCTCTTCCATTGACCTCCTCGACACTCTGACTGCATTCACGTTGTTCACGATGATCTGCCATATTTCCGTTTGTGTTGCCAATGACACAGTGGAGGTGCCGAACAGTTGTTGGTAGTGTTCTATCACCTCCGTGACGAGGATCCGGTTTCCTGCAGAATGAACCGCATCTTCCTCTTCCTCTTCTCCTTGGCCTTCCCCAACCCTAAAGGTTCCTTGCTGGTCGTCCGTGGGGTTTGTGGGGTTTGAGTTGTCCTCTGCACTCGGTCCGGGTGCATCCATGGTGCTACGCAGTTTATTTTGGTTTAGGTGTGTTTTTTTGTTGTTTTTATAGTGCATTTTCCCGCATGACGTATGGTAGTGCAGACCTGTCGCTGGTTGTCGCTGATTTTTATATTGCGATTTGGGGCATCGCAACTTTTTTCTTGTTTTGCATTTTTTCGGCGTCGCGTTAATTTTTGTGCGGACTTTTGGCGCGTTATCGTGTGACTATCGCATGGTGCTGCCCGTTTGGGAATACAACATTGACACTGTGTTATTTTGTCGCGATAGACTGTGATGTGCAGAGTTACGTTAAGCTAATTTTGCGATAGACTGTGATGTGCAGAGTTGCGTTAAGCTAATTTTGCGATA
This sequence comes from Triturus cristatus, assembly GCF_964204655.1. NCBI lineage: Eukaryota > Metazoa > Chordata > Amphibia > Caudata > Salamandridae > Triturus > Triturus cristatus. The sequence goes on along the minus strand of NC_140581.1, from coordinate 610,250,418 downwards.
ATTATCATACGTTTTTTGAGAATATCCCCCGAAATTGTGTGAAGCCCATAGAGCAACGCATCTTCCTCCTTCAAAAATGTACGTTTCTAGTTTCAGTCTTTTACAAGATGCCTTGTAGCTACCAAGTACGAAATGTGAGGATGTACACCATAAAAATAAATGCACCGTTCTGCACAAACTGCCATGCTTGCCAGTGTTTTACTGCTTCAGCCTAAGGTGTACATAAATGTTTGAAATGCAATTTACCAAAAAAACAGCTTTTATTGAAGAAAAGAAAGATGAGTACTGCCTATATATTTTTTTACTTTTCACTATAAAAAAAGTTAACATTAAATACAATTGTATGCCCGGAAAGAAAAGGTTTGCGCATGATGTCTTGTCCTATTCGATTACAAAAACGCTCAACTATTCGCATTTGTGTCATATTTATTGCAGCGTGTATGATTTATTCTACTCTGCAATTACTCTTCCCTGGCCAAGTGATATTTGTAAGAAAAACAGGTGTATGGACAGCGAGCTAAAAGACCACTTTGAAAAGGTTACCCATGTAAATCAAACACCTGCAGGAAGCTCCTTATTATTTTTAGCTGCGTTTACCAGAAAACGGCGGTCCATGTGTTAGACTGCTTGTAAACGATCTGGCAGAACGTGACCTCATTTTGAGCAGGTCTGTAATCTGAGGCTCTCCCCCTGAAAGAGCACAATGTCCTTTTTCGAAATTGACTTGCGTTCAGCTGCCACGTGGATGGACCCTTCGTGGTAATTATGTCGTAAATGGAAGCCATTTTGAGGAGCCAATAAGCACACATTCCGTTAGATTTCAGTCAAAACAGCAGTTCTGTGGGTAACAAAAACAAAGGATGGGCCAAGGTGTAACTTTGGTTTGTTCAGCTTGTTACTAAAAACAGAAATCTTCCCTAGAATGTGGGGTGGTCTTAAGGACGGACCCTTCGGTGGCCATGGTGCACTGTATAGCAGGAGTCAGTGGTGTCGGCCATGAGATTTGTGCAGAAGGTTTAACTTTGCTGCCAGGGTCTGGTAACGCTCATTTTCCCTTTGAAGGACACTGTGTTGACATGTATGCAGCTGGGCAAGCACATCCTCACATCTCATGCAACTGAAAGGCTATGCCCCGCCAAACCACCTGCAAGGTACTGTAGTATAATTTCCTTTCCAACTGGGGTCCTCTGATAATGGTCTTAATATTCCCTCCGTCTGGGGGATAACAGTGATACTGGTGCAGACACCGCACTATGGATAATGTACAGCAGAGAGTACCCTGTTATTGATGAGACAGGTGATGTCCGCAAAGGGGTGAATATTAATCTGTTAAAGCAGCATCTATTTATTATTGGAACCACACAGTGGCGGCTGGTGACATTTGAAAGTGGTAGGGCGTAAAAGTCGTGGATGAGTGCTACGTCGCAATACGTTTTTGAAAAAAAGAATGGGCAAATAGAGCATTTAAGGCAAAATTGAGATAGCAAGAAGGTTTATAAAGCAATTGTGAATCTGTAGACTTGAAAAAGTTAAACACATAACAAAATACCCCATATCCTTCTGCATTAAATATGTTCAACAGTTAGGTTACTGTGGTGTGCAAATCCGCTTTATTAGCTGTAATTAACAAGTGAGTCCTGTGAAGTGAGGCTCAGGCAGGGCAGGTAACAGAATGAACATGCACGCCCACGCCAAGTCTGCACTAAGCTGGTTTTACATCTGTCCTTGCACTGGCTCTGTGACTTTTAAGCGCTACAGTAATGCTCCAGTCCAATGGAAAGGTTCTGATACATTGTTCTAGACTAGAATTTAGTATCATCTAAATAGGTGAATGTGTCCATGTGTAATGTGACTTGCTCATGTAAAGTGCCCCAATACTTTCGAGTCAAATATACGCTATATAAAACTGCAAAAATAATTATATATATATATCTTTTCATTATTTCCACTTCCTGTGTTTACCCCATGCATTCCTGGTTGACGCGTGGTGCACAATTGCATTGGCATCTGTAGGAGACCGACTGCAATGGAAAGAGGAGTTCAACAGCTACTACAATCGGATCTATTCTATAAAAGCGCCAACTTCGAAATGCAGACCGTGCATAGTGAGGTAAACACATGCACAACCTCGGACAACTATGACATCTTTTAGACTATCGAAAGCTCACTAATTCAGCTTTTGAGACCGTAATTGAGCATTAGGGCGCTGCCAAAGGGTTTCTCGTCAGTGCCGGACTGGCCGTAGCGGGCACCGGGCGTTTACCTGGTGGGCCGCTAGGGTGGGGGCCGATTTTGGGCCCCTGGGGGCCGTTTTTGTTCCACGGCCGTTTCTGCAGCATAGCTGCAAAATCGGCCCCTGTAACAAAATCGGAGGAAACTGGCCCTGGCAAACAGCTCGGCCGCTCCCAGGGGGGCCAGCTGAGCTCTTTGCCAGGGCCAGTTGTGGTTCCCAGTCCGGCCCTGTTTCTCGTGACATCATATAAGCGCCACAGCCCACAGTACTACCTACTTTTGAATTTACCAAGTTCAAATTGTGGCCTTGGCTCATAAGTCATAATCATGTAATTTCGGGCAAATTGTTTTCCCTCTATGCTTAAAAAGGAAAAAATGTACTGTAGCCTTCTTTGCGCTGTGACTAAGCCGTGGAGGGCCCAAGAGCCGAATTTTGACTTTGATACACGTGCTGACTGCTGACAACCGGTATCGTAGTTTACAATGCCGGCCATTCATCCAGTGTTACATAGCATCCAGGGGCTCACAAGCAGGGCTGATTTCTAGGTTGATTGTACCTGCCGGTTCTCACACCACACAGACAAATTAAGAGCAATGGGACTGGTGCAAAATTAACCAAGGTGGGACAATGAGCCTGTAGTTTTAATCAAGGTTTCCCACTCAACCAATTGAGTGATCCTGTGCACTCCACTGCTCACGAAGCTGGCAAAATTGGCGACGCGTTTAAACTAATTTAACAAACTTCAATGTATTCAAGTCTAAAAAGATGTAATCACCTCGCCACCTTTCATGAATCATGACATCTGTGAAATGGAACACATTCTAGCCGGATTATTCATGTCACACATAAATCAACATAGGTCAAGGCACGCCATTTTTTGTTTGACGAAGATAGCAGCACAGGTGCACGTAGTTGTATAATATAAAACAAAAGTGCTCTCACCCCGGCCAGGCAACAATCCGCTGTGACTGCAGTATATACTTTGCGCCAGTGCTGGTTTCCCTCCTGAACAGCCAACGTGAACACCTGCTGCGCGCTCGCTGATTATCCCGGAAATTAAATCGGAGCTGCGTAGACAAACTCTTCCACAGCGCACTCCCCGAGCTTTCAACATCCAATCAGCATGAAGGGAGTGCTTCTGTTGTTGCCACCCACTTCACTTTGTCCATGTAGGCCAGCCCTGCCTCTTACCATTTAGTTCAATGGCGCTCTGCTGAAAACGCCTGGGCTTCAGCAAAAGCGCCCCATTGAAAAGTAAACCATTGCTGCTTCCTCCGGCAACTCCCATCATCCTGACATCACTCTCCTCGTGTGTATCTCGAGGGCGAGCAATAGCCTCTCTGACCTCACTCCTTCCTTCAAAAAAAAAAAAAAATAGAATTTTTATTGGAATTAGCAGGAAGCAGTGAGCGCTTAATTTAAAGCTACTCAATGGTGTTCATCATTCTCTCTGTTCTCCCGGATGGTAGTAGGGCACGCCCCTTTCGCCCATTAAAACCAGCCGCCTCTTGTCTCCAGTACCTGATCCTCGCCGAGTTTAGTGGGGCAACGCCCCTTTCGCCCCTATGCACCAGCCGCCACTGGAACCACATGTGTACTCTGAGCTTCCTACTCATGGCTTAATGTTCTTAAAAGTGCCTTGCACCCTCTTTTCCCCTTTGTATGGGGGCCATTGCTTTGTAAGTTGGTTTGCACTGTATAAATACTCTGTATACATAAAGGCAATGTCTAGTACACAATTCTGCTTACAAGCAATTGTTCTTCAAAGCAAGACTATGCTTCATCTTTTCTCTTTAACATTCTCCACCACTTTCTTATTTACGTTAGATAAGGGTAAATGAAGTCTAAAGGCTAAAATACTGTGAGGCCTAATTAGTAGACTTGCTCTAATTCAAGGCAAATTTATACAAACGTGCAGTAGCTGCATATACACAGATAGGAACCCACATGGTGGCGCAGTGTGTCTAATTCTTGAAAATTATTTGCATTATGTACTGCCATATAGCATTCATCTGCATAGATTCCAAGTAAAAGCATATAGCCCACACATATAAATTCTGACTAATTTGTGCTGTTCAGCCCTCCATGTGGTGTTCTTACCTGCACTTTAAATAACCACTGTGATAATAAGCAAATGTGTATATATTTTTTCTATTATGTGCTTTCCTTTTCACAAGAGACTTGTAAATAAATACCTTAAGAAATTGCAATATTAACAGGAGTGATTGACTACCCACCTCATGGAATAATTACAACCCATGTTAGGGTGAAACTTCAAAGTCACTAAATTAACCTGTAACCTGAGCTCAACCACCTGGTAGCTATGTCACAGAGTAGACAGACTTAACTTAGGGCAAAGTTTAAAGTATTTAAGTAGGAATAATGCTAACAAGCAATAAGTGACAGTGATATTCAATGGTTTCGGTAGGCTGAGACCAAGGCGCATTTTAATGCTGTCTGCGATGGAGTGCGGGTCAGGTACACCAATAGGTTAGTCTTGATCAAAAAGTTTAACTTCTCACTTTAGTCCTTTAGTCCCAATCCAACACAACAGTACACTTCTAAATGCCCCCCATAAGGTTCTCCAGTGAGGCACTTAGAGACTCAAAGGGTGTTAACCAGAGATAACCAGCAGAGTCCAGTTCAGGTCCAGTTGCCACAGGTCAGCTGGGCAATTGAAAAAAGCAGCCTCTTATAACTTGTCTTCCTGTATCTTTACCTGGAGGTCAGTCTTATGACTCCTTGGGGCATATTTACAAGGGGATATCGCCACCAGAACTGCACTTTTAGTGACGTCTGGTGGTGTGGTCTCCTTCTCCTTATTTACAAAGCAGCGTTAAGCCACTTGATGTGGCTTAACGTGGTCCTCGTAAATAAGGCCCCTTTTCACGCTTTACCCAGCGTGAAAGTGGCGTGCAATTGGTGTTGCAGTGGGTGTTCCGCCATAACACCTTTTCCTTTTTGACACTGCCCCATATTTACCAGGCTGGGGCAGCACCAAAAGCTTAGATCAGGGAATACCTGGGCTTAGACTGGCGATACAAGGAGAAATCACTAATTTATCCTAATTTTTGGCTCTTTCTGCAGCACACATAGAAAAAGCAAATCGTTTTTCAAGATTGTTTATGTGCAGGAAGGTGTCACTTCCTGCACATAAACAATCGCCCTCCAGGGCAGGGACCCTTGCAACATGGCTCAAGGGTCATTCGTTGGTGCTAGGCAGATTTATTAGCGCCAGCGCTAGCGGAAACACATGGGTGTGCCGCATTTTTGTAAATACGGTGCATCCCTGCGTTTCCAAAATGTCGGAGCGCAGCATTACCAATTTTGGCTTAACACCACAGTCTGACATTTTGTTGTAAATATCCCCCTTTGAGTTCACATCTTTGTTCTAGGTACTCAAGAGAGCATGTCCAGTCCTCCAGCACTATTCTCAGGTCACAGATAGCAGGGCAGTCCTCTTCTGATATTCCTCAGGTCCAAAATTTTCTGATGTGGGTGCCTCGAGGTGCCACATTTATGCGTGGAAGAAGCTAGTGAGTGGGAATGATTACTGGGCACGACCTCACCAATAGGGTAAAAGTTCTCTCAACCAACCCTATCCACTTCGGGCATTTTCAAGATGGAGGTCTTTGTCTGCACTAAACTCGAACTCTGAGTGCTGTGTGTGTGTGTGTGTGGGGAATGTACTAGTACGTCTAGTATCCCCCCACATCTGACACTAAAATCTTGTTTGGGGTAGGCACTGTACCTCAATATACACACAGACAGAAGTCCGGTGGAATAAAGCAGAGTTTTCCAGCAACCAGACAGTGTATACACAAGAATTATTTTGCCATGCTGTGTTTGCCTTTGAGTGTCCCCCATGTTTTGAATGTAAAACCCCATCAGACCTGTCACTCAGGATTTGACATTCAAGCTGAAGTTGATACTGTAATGTCAGAAAGGATGCTCACAGCCCCACCCTGCATATCCTGTCAGGTTTGGAGAGGTCATCTCTACCCATTCAGGTCAGCCTATTGTTGGTTTCTCAGAGGCATTTCACACCCATTCAAACCTATTCAAATGCTCATTACTGGCTGGCAGAAGCGGGAGAGTGAATATAAATTGTCTTCCAAAGTCTTTCGGACTTTCAGAAGTACATTTTCCTTAATATTTATCAAAAATCTACTTCACCATTGAATTACATTTTTTCACAATGATCAAAAATAGTTTTTAATTATTTTTCGGGTTGTTTCCTAATGAAAATTAGAATTATTAAAAGTAATAATATGACATAATTGTTTTCTGAAGGAACAGCCAGCTTTGCTACAGCGAAAATAGCTTTTGGGGCCCTTTCCGTTTAACATTAAACTCCTACATATCCTACTTTGAAATATCATGCACTCTGCCTCATGGGAAAAAAAGGCCTACATAGTGGTGAGTTATAAATATTTAAATGGAAGATTTTGACACCTCAACAGGGGTTATTTTGAAAAGTTTAATTTGCAGTTTAAACTGCAATAGCAAGGCTATAAATGCTAGGTCTGCAGTCATGTTTACACTGTCACTCTAGCCGGTGGCACAATGGGTGCTGCAGTCCACTAGTAAACTTTAAATTACAGGCACTGGGTACACTTTGTACTATCTAATAGGGACTTCTGGGTAAGTTCAATATGCCTATTAAGGTTATGCTAACTTTATTATGTTAAAGGTGGGAACACAGACACTGTAACTGGTTAGCAGGGGTAAAGTTCACTGAGTTCTACAACCATAAAAAAATATACGTTTCGTCAAAAGGAGAAATAATATGGGTGACCCTGCAGATAGGGCAAATTATCTATACAGGCCATCCCAGCCAAAAGTTAGGGTATACTAATAAACACCTTGATGAACTTCCCTGCTCAGGACAGTTTGCCTCTTGTGCAGTGGGACTTCTCTGTTCTATGCCCCTGTAAGCCCATCTGTAACCCTCTTTCAACATCCTGAACTGGCCCATGGAGAACCCTGCTCCTCATCTGCATCCTCCATCTGTGAAGCTCCATGCCTTAGCTTGCTCACAGATGGTTCCAGAATGCAGATAATACCACCATTGCCAACAAGGTAATGCAGCCTATACTACATTCTGGGTCACACTTATGCCCCCACCCCAGGGAAAATTCTGCTCACAAAGCAAATAACCAACAAAGGCCACTGACAGCTGTCAGCATTAGGAGCCAAGGTCCTGGCCATCCACTGCCAGGTGGAGGCTGGCATCTGTTTCATTGGGTAGGCCTCACTTCCAAATTTTGGGCTCGCAAGGAATCCCCCATTTGCTCCTGAGGTCTCTTTGACCTCTTAGGTTTGGTGGTGGGGGCTACAGCTTCAGGTGCTAGACACCCTCCTTGCACTCTTACGTCTGCCACCTCAGGGTTAGTATCCTGAGACTAGCCTCTCAGTCCAGGATCTGTACCCTGAGACTGATCAGGTGCCTGACAGTCAAGGGCTTCCAAGAGGAATCAAAGCCTTCCTCAAGGGTGACAAACTCTGTCTGTGTCCTCTAGGAGTATCCCTGGGGCAGGTCTCCTATCCTTTGCCTCTGTGACTGTGCAGGCAGCACCTGTAGGTCAGGTCGCCTATCCTTTGCCTCTGTGACTGTGCAGGTAGCACCTGTAGGTTAGCAGTGAATTCACCAGGGCCAGCTGTGGGGTGCTCTTCTCTCAGAACAGGTAATCCCTGACCGACTGGTTCACCTACTGTGGATGGCATCTATCCCCTATCCCCTTACCTCCATCTGGGCCGCTATACTCTCCATTTAGGAACAGTACTCCCAGGAATCTCTGTTTTTGGGTTGCCCCACCAAACTCGTTTCTCACCTGTGTAAGTTTATTGCTAAGGATGCTGCCAATTGGCATCTGGGGGTTGACCATGGCTCTCCTCCGCTGAGCCTGTACCCCCTTCCATTCTAAGGATACCAGGTCCCTAGGACGGAATAAATCAGCCCATGGGTCTGGGTTACCCTACATATCTGTCCTGGGAGACACTGCTCCCTTGGTCCCACCAATGTCCGACTGGCACAGGTATCCTACAGTGCAGTGACAGAGACCCCATTCAAAGTAACTTCCTGGAAATGATTCTATCACCCTCACGGATCATTAACTTACTTTCTGGTTCCACTTCCCAGATAAGGGACCCTAGGCAAGCTCTACCCTCTACTCCTGTTGATAACGTTCCCCAAAGGCCATATTGGCCAACCCTGTAGAGTGCTAACTTGTTGGTAGTTTCTGGGGCAGCTAGATTCTTCCCACTTGTGCCCTAACTGGAGACAGTCATAACACTGGTGGGTGAAAGGGAGCTGTGGGCTTCCGGCTTTCACTTATCAGAATCTCTCTCCTTGTGTTCTGAAGGAGTACTGGAATCCTTTCCCTCGAAACTGTTTTTGGACCCTTTGGGGAACTTCTCTCTTTTATCCCTGCTGTGGGGGGCATGAACCACAGTTTCCATGGTCAGTCCCAGGTACAATTTTGGACACTCTAAGTCTGATCTAGAGGTCAGCCTCTTTCCCAAGCTCTCTGGGCACAGTCAGCTTGGTTTCTACTAGGTGCTCGTGCAACTCTGTAGAACCATTACTCAGATTTTGCTCCTTCATAAAGAGATTATACAGCACATTGTAATAATTCCCTTTGCTGCCCCTTGCCCAGCCATCCAGTGCTTTACTGGTAGAATCCACAAAATCTATCCATGACTGGTGTATCCCTGAACTTCAGACAATACTTCTCTGGGGTTAATACAAACTTTATAATAAGGGGTTCCTTCATGGGTGCATACCTCATCTGGACAGTCACTTCAATGGCCAATATAATATCCCTCCCCTCAATGGGCATGTGCTTCAATGGATGTCTCCCCCACTCCCCAGTCCCCTTCTGGGAATCTATGCATATGCAGAACCACCTCAAATGCTGTAAACCTATATCATTCCCATCCACATTACTAGGCACCAGGTCTTTGGGGACGTGGACTCTTCTCCTCTCCTAAGCCCTTTACTGCCGCTGCCACCATCATCACTTGGCCTTCAGGTCCAAGTCTTGCTGGTTCCTCTCATGAGTCAGCAGCATCTTTTTTCCCCTCCAGAATTGGGGTCAGATTTTTTACTTCAGGGTCAATGTTGCTACTTTCCTCTCCTCCATGACCAATGTAGCTAGTTGCAGCTTCAGGGTCCTCTTTGCCTGCCTGACCTCCAACTCTGTTTGGGTCAAGCTCAGAGAAGACAATCCCTGCTCTGGACAATACAGTGATGTAGCTGCTACAGGCACATCCTCCTCTGGCATAGAAGCCTCTTAAATGGCATCTTCTTCTTCTTCCATCACCTCCTCTGCCCCTTCATCCTATTACTCCTGTGTAATGGAATGCAGCATTCAGAAATTCTCCCATGCTCTTAGGGTAATCTGGTAGTCTCCGTTCTCAGACTCCTTTGCCAGCCTCAGCCTTCTCTCCTTGCACATCCTCCTCAGAGCTGTCATGCTGAGGCTCTCAATGCTGCTCAAATCCACTTTCTTTCTTTAAAAAGTCAGAGGTGCAAAATTGGAGGTTAGGAGTGAAATTTATGAAAAATCATAGAATGTTCAATAAATAAAGAGAAGTCAATTTTAAAATAAAAGGTTGATTTTAATGTCAAATTACAAAAAGGATTTCAGATTTAACTTAAATCACTGAGTGGTATTTCAAAACACAAGTCCTGGATGATCCCATTGCTGAACACCAATATATGAAATTGGATTATTAATTGAGATGGGCGACTACCATGGGGGATAGTTGATCACAACTCTTGTCAGAGTAAAGCCTAAAGGTACAAATGTAACCCAAGCTCACCCCCCTAGTAGCTATGGCATGGAGCAGACTGGTTTCACTTAGGTCACTGTGTATTTATGCAGTACCTAAACAGTAAAATTAAATAAACAAAGTAACATCAAAACGACAAATGGAGTAAACTGTTGGATGATTGTTCGGTTCTCCATCCCTGATGAAATTGCCACAAATTATATTTGTCAAAGAAACTTGTTAGCCGTTTGTTTCTTTGTGGTCTGAGCACGTCCAATGTGTTTTTAACAATGCATCAAAGGCCCATTGAATTAAAAAAGTATTGAGGTAATTAGGACACATGTTTTAATTTTTGGTTGTCCCTATGTGTCCCAGGGAGTAATGATATAACTCTCTTTGCACTTGAGGACCCTAATGTTTTTTGATCATCATGGCCTCTCCCAAGAAACAGTTTTTGGAGAATTGGCCCTGTTCTTTCCTGCATCCATAGGATTGTTCCAATGATGAGATATCAGCTAGGCTGTAACACTTTTCGACAGGAAAATGGTGGGTATCTAAGTGTGGCACTTCCTTTTTATATATTTGTTTTATTTTCTCACCTCTATGCTGCATTGCTTTGACTGCCACTGTTATATGCCCCATTTTTGGGTTCACATTTATTTTAAATAAATGTGCACCTCATTATTCAAATGATTACCTAGTTGTGAGGTTTGGGTCCTTAGTTCTACTGAAAAACAGATGACCGAGTGTATGTGGATGACTTCTGTGAGATGCGAGGAAAGTAGGGTTTTGTTGTTGTAACTTTCCAAAAGTACCCTTTCCTGAATATTTATCAAAATACTATTTCACCATTGAATCAGATATTTAATAACGTTTGAAAATATTTGCTTCTTTTTTTTCTGGCTCTTTTGGAACCAAAATTACTATTATTAAATGTAAAAAGGTAATCAAGGCTTTTCCATGGAAAACAGTTTTTGGGGCATTTTCACTAATAGTATATGTGTAACATTAAATTCCTATATGTCCTATTTTTAAATATCATGCACCCTGCCTTATGGGCAATAAAAGCAAAAAGAACAAATGATGGACGGATTGCTCAATATATTAAACATTTACCGCCAGTCCCAGATCTGTGTTTAATCCATCATTTTTTTGTTCACTGCTGGCACCTCAGTTTGGACCCAGTCGTATGCAAATCAGTCTTGATCCTGCTCCCCATGGGAACAGTCCAGTTCAAACTGCCCGGCCAGGTCATCGCTGGACCAGTAACAAGCATCCTGGCTAAATCGGGCAATACCCCCAAAAAAGTCCTAGGATGCTTGTTTCCAATCAGGGAGGACGTGGCCAGGCAGCTCAGGCTGGACTGTTCCCATGGAGAGCAGAGATAAGATTGATTTGCATATGGCTGGGTCCAAACTGGAATGGCATAGTGAGCAAAAAAACTGTGAATTTAGATCAGATCTCTGTACTGTGAGTGAGTGTTTGACATTGTTCAGCATTCCATCCACCATTTGTCCTTTTTGCATTTGTCGCCCTAAGTGGAATGGATATTTCCAGTCGTGGGTCCCACGCTCACCATGCCACCCTATCCTGGCTGATGAGGAGTGATACCCCGAAACCAGTCTTAGGATGCTTGTTTCCGGTTCGGGGAGGACCTGGCTACAAATTGTGGCCTGCAGTCATGTTTGCATTGTCACTGTAGCGGGTGGCTCAAAGTGTGCTGAAGTCTACTAGTGACATTTAGGTTACAGGCCCTGAGTACACTTTGCACTATATACCACAGACTTATAGGTAAATTAAATAGGCCAATTAGGGGCAAATCAATTTCGTCCTGTTTAAAGGGGGAGCACACGCACTCACTGGTTTCAGGGGTAATGTGCACAAAGATCTATAGGAAGCAATAATAATGGTCTATCAATGGTGACCCTGCAGAAAGGGCAGCGTTCCTGCATGTACTGTGAGAAACTAACCTGTTATGCAAATACCTTTTTTTTGGTACAGGCCACAGAGGTGGATCGGTTGCCTTTAGAGTCCTTTGGCACAACATTAGTAACTCTGCTGGTACAATAAGGTAATCCTTAGAGAACATGTGTAACGTTGTTATGTGTAATGGGCACAACTACACAACAACACAGTTAAGATAGAATGAAGATACAAATGTACTAAACAAAAGACTTAAAAATGGTAAGAAAGGTGTCAAATGACAATTAAATAAATACAAAAATAATGTAGCTAATTATAAATACATAAATGTGAGCTTCAAGAAAAAAGTAATTTTTTTTACGGTGCATTGTGGGCAGTCGTGCGTTCAGGATGTCTACTGAAGGGGTAGCAACCAGCTGCAGGCATGCTTTAAACAAACCAATAGTGCTGAGACACAGCTAGTTGCGTTGGTGTGATGCACACTCCTCCTCTAATGGAGTCAGTGTAGAAACATTAAAAAATATTCTTAAAGCTGAAACAATATTCAGACACTTCAGGGTGAGTTCAACTTTGCCCATTCCTCTTGGAAGAATGGCTGAGAGACACCTCACAAATCACACCTGTATGTCCTTATCTGCGCCTCCCATGTGAGTAGGGAATTCTACCAGGTATGGAGGCCTCCAACTGGCTCCATGTGATCATTTAGATGTAATCTCAGAGGCTGGTAGGGCAGGATTTTTAGAAGCAAGTCCAATAACTTCAAGGTTCTGATGGGTAAGTGCATTTCACTGGGTCCAGTATAAATATAGATTTCCAGAACACAACTCCATGGGCAGTCTGCTCAGCACACAAATCCATGGGAAGTCTTCTCTGCAGAGGTAGGTCCAAATGCCTTGTGGAAATGTTTGGGTTCCCCCTGTTATGTAGCAAATTCCTACACACAGAAGGTCCTATGTTCCTCTGGTTGGCTATTGAAATTCTGCTGGCAGATTGCAAGGAGAGTCCTCCTTTAAAAAGTGTTCCAAGCTAATTTTGAAGGGCAGGTGAAAAAACCAAGGGTTTTAAGAAAGAGTGCTAGCATCCCATTTATGGTGACCCTAGGCAAATAAGTATACGTTGAAACTTCAACTTGTCTTCAGTGTGATGCAGTTCCTTTACCTAGTGGTTTGGTTCAGCAATTCTCCCAGAGTGCTGTAGTCCAAAACTCCAGGATGTCACAGTAGAGTCTCCCATCTTCACTTACTAGCATTCATTTTAGTGTATTCCTCTTTAAAGGGATTCCAGCACCTTCAGCAAACAGGCTCACAGGAGGTCTGGCTGAGTACTGGAGTTGCTTGGTCTGGAAGGGTCCTACTAGTGAAAATAACAAAATGATTCACGCTTATCAGTTTTTACTAAGAGGAACATATTCAGTCCTAAATCTTCAAAATGTACTCCCTTGTTCCCACCTTTGCGCTTCCTGAATATTGGATGTTTTTCAGTTGAATAAGGTGGCCAAGATGACCTCTAGGAAAATTGCTCAAAGATGTGATCTGAAAGAAAGTAAATTAGGGGACTTGCAAAAGTACGTGGAACCAGCCAATGGGAATAAATTCTAGAAATGTCTCAAAAATGATAACAACCCCTCTAAAACGAGGTCTCAAATTAGCGTATGTATGCCATGATCAAAAACAATAAGGAGTATACAGAAGTACATTATGTCACACTTCCTACTTTTCCACTGTTAAATGCACCTAAATCGAATATTGTATTTTCTAACCATATACTATGCTATATTAGTTCTAGTTTTTTAATATCTTATGACTTTGTCCTCTCAATTACTTTTTGAAGTTTCATTTATACTTGCTCAATTTTTCTCCATATAGGCTTTGAGAGCCAAGCAAGTCCCCAGTGGTCTTCTGAATTAAGGAGGTCGATATGAGGTATAGATCCGATGCACCTATACACTACTGGTTAAATTCTGGTATAGTTGTGTTTAGTTGTTTAATACGTACTATTATGTTAATTGATTGTCACAGCAATGCATGGCTACATGGGGGTAGCATCCCTAAATGGCACAGATACTTGATAACTATGTTATTACTTGCTGTTCATCTTTATTAAATAATGTCACAGTCATACATACACAACTATTTTAATGGTAAATGTATCTGTCTTCATAATAAATATGCTTTTAATATTCTGATAAAAATGGGATGTAGACCGGTGCTTGCTGCACAATTAAAATCTAATAAAACTATTGGGGGAAAAAACCTGATCATTGTTTTAAGTTTATCAGGAGAGATTACATTTGATATATGGTTAGGATAGTGCTTGAGGTTTCCAAATCCGAGTTCCAAATGAATATTATTAGTAAAGAAAACATTTTTTATTTCAGGAAGAAATGAGTCTTCAAGAAGCAGCTGTTGGGTGCCCCGGCTGCATGACCTGACAGGTTCAGGAGGATGATATGTCTAACAAGCTTGCTTTGATAACTGATCTCTCAGCAGCATAAATACTGCTACCTTTCAAGGAGTGGGCTATTGCCGCTTCTTTATAATACTTCATTTATCGGACCCCAGGTAAACAAAATACTGTGTTCCAAATGAAAACGTCTGTGGCATATACAAAAGTTTTTTTTAAATCACATGTTATTTAACTTTTCCTTGTTCCAATATCTTTATTGTTATTTAAAAAGGAAATCAATACATTAATAATATAATGCAATACAACATAGCTAATGAGATATTCAATAAGTTAAAGTGGAATAAATACAGGATCGAAAAACAGCTTTTCAACAAAAAACAGAACAAACAAACTTCCCCACCAGAGCAGCCATGAGAGCAGCCATGTATCCTCCCTCTTGCATGCATGTACTTATGCAAAATCACTCAATATAGCTCTCAGATTCCTAATGTCGATTCCCATGTTCTCCCCTGTTCGTGGGCAGGCAGGCATGCCTCCGCACCCACATCATTCTGGTGTGACACTGCAGCTTCCCAGGTCGGGGTCTCTATGAGTCTCAGTTATCCTTCCAATCATAGCTCCCTGGTATATGCTGGATATGCTTCATATGTTGCTCGTCAGCGATCGCCCACTCCAATAGGTCTGTAGCCCAATGTTTAGTCGCCACCAACTGTATCGCAATTTGTCACTGTGCTAATACCATCCGCATTGCCACGATTCGGTCTGCATTTTAGAGTGTTTCCGTCATGGTGCCACCCCCAGTAGGTATAATTTGATGGAGCTTTCCATCTCTAGTCCCGCTATGTGGTTAACCCATCTCATCACTCTCATCCAGAAGTCTATTTGTCAGGGGAAAGCCCACGTCATGTGTAAGAAGTCGGCAGAAGGGGTTTTACATTGTGTGTAGGCCACTTGGCTAATGGTATAGATCTTGGCCAGCTTGAACGGCGTCATATATGTTCGATGCAAATAATGAAACTAGAAAAGCTTGAATCTTGTATTTGGGGAAACCAGTATGACCTGTTCACATGCCCTCTTCCATTCAGACTCAGCTAGGTCATCCACACAGTCTGGATTACATCTGTGTCTGCCTTACCCTACACTTGTCCATCACCAGAGCTGGGTGATCAGGTGCTAGCATCCAGCCAGACCCAACATCTGCCACATCGTGGTTTGTTCCTGTAGCTCATCTGGAAGGGATGGCCAAATCCCTCAGGCTGTATGGGCTAGTCTAGATAGTGTAAAAACTGTCCAGATTCGAGGCCAAACTGTTCCTATGCTTGCGCAAACGAGCTGAATCTCTTACTCAAGTGTATGTCACCCATCCCTCCCAAGCCATTTTCTGCAGTGTATGTCCTTCTGTAGCTTGTAGAACAGCCTAAGCGATGACATGGGCAGCTCTTCTGTGAATGGGGCTCTTCAGAATATCCTGTACCCCACCCTGTGCCATACATCTGTCATTAAGTGGACAAGGTATGGGGAGTCCTTTGGGACTCATGTCCCCATCATAAAGAGCTCCGGAAGGATATATCTGACATATGAGATTGAGTCCACCAACAGGGCCTTTTCCCAGTTGGGTCCTTCCTCGAAACAGCTTGCAGCGAGTGACTGCAGAGTAAAGAAATAAGTGAGGCAGTCAACGCCCACCGTCAAGCCAGGAAACTTCAAGGTTGCTAGCGGCACTTGGCTCCTTTTTCCTGCCCACACCAAAGTGCCCAGTAATCTGTCCAGTTGGATAAATGTGGCACCCGGGATTAAGCACATACAGGCAGTGCAATAGGAACACAGTTTTGGCTAATGTCACCCGGCCCATCGTTGAGAGTGGCAGGGATGTTCACATTGAAACGGACCTGTCTAGCCCTTTCAAAATGTTCCCCACATTAAGCTCAAATTGGGTTGTGGGGTTATTTGTCACCCAGATCACCGGATATCAAAACGTTGGTGTTTCTCACTGTAGTTCCAGGGCTCGAGGAATTTCTGGCTCTGGGTAGCTCGGTCACTCAAGGGGGAACAGCCTGGATTTAGCCCTGTTTGTGTGGAAGCCTGACATCCATGCAAAAGTTCCCAACGCCTCCAATGGGAGCGGGGCGGACAGCGCCGGTTCCCCCAGATACACCAGGTTATCATCTGCATACTATACACAATATGCAGAATTTCAGCCAGAATGATTACCCAGGGCCACAGTCTCGTCCGCAGCCTGCAGGCCAGTGGTTCCACATCAAGTACAAAAAGCAGCAGGGAGAGGCGGCACCCTTGTCTAGTGCCCCTAGTTTCCATGCCTTGAAGTCTACATCATTAGTGTACACTCCAGCCACAGAGTCCCTATATAGAAACTGCACCCCCCCCCCCCCCGGATGGATGGTGGTCTGATACCCACCTTTCCATATGTATTGCCAACCAATTGTGTGAAATGTGCATTCCAAGTCCAAGAATCGCAAGTACATAGGCATCATCCAAGGACGCTAGTGCATGTGGCACATGGCTTAAGTGCCTGACATTGTGCTTTGTGCTCCTGCCCGGGAGGAGCCCCGTTTGATCTGAATGCACTAAGGTACCCACCACCAGCAAAAGCCTGGTGGCTAAGACTTTCCACAGGAGTCTGAGATTAATGTTCAACATCAACAGTGATTGTAAGAGGCCAGATCTGATGTGTCTCAGCCCTCCTTCAGGATGAGGACCATCTTCGCATCTCTCATAGAGGAGTCCTCTGCCCTGGCTAACATGCCCTAGCGTTGGACAAGCAGCGTGCTGCGATCTGGTCCTCCATCACCCAGGTTTACTATTCGCCACTACCTCTGGATATCTGCCCAATTCTTGCTCCTTGGGTGAGAGTGAGCAGGCTCTGACCTCCCGAAGCCCACTTTGTCCAACCTTTCCAGTCATGCCTCCACCTCCTCGGGCCGCTTAAAAATATGAGTTCTCCATTGGGCTATTATTTTCAGGTGAGCTAGGAACAGTAGCATGTACCAAAGATCCAAAGCCTTGTGATTCTGCTTCACCTCAATGTAGGACGTGCATTGCGTTTGCACTTTTCTGTTGCAGTCAAAGTTAAATAGTTATATTATGGTTCTCAAAGGACCACTGTGTCGGCCACTGGGCTGCTATTAGGATACAGTCACTATCTTTATAATGCAGGATTCAGCCTACCAGAGTCCTCGGGTGCCTCAGAACCCTTTGCCCACTCTGTAAACTCAAAAAAATTCAGATTGTTGCGGCAGGAGCAATTCTCCATGTCCTCTGCCCTTCCTTCCAAATTCCTGGCATCCGTAGTGAGCTTTGCCATTTGAGCCTTTAGGACTTTTACCTCAGTCTGTAGGTCCAAGACAGTGCCTTCCACCTACTGGACTCTTTCCATCAATTTGCTGAGGTCTGTTCATCGTCGTGTGCATCAACTGAGACAGTTTTGATTATTCTCCCAAGGGCAGTGCATGAGTCATGGATCGCTGCCACTAGCTCAGCCCTAAAAGGTTCTTCTCCCAGATTACCTTCTCAGCAACCCTTTGGGAATCTGTTCACCTTGTAATCAGCAGGGAGGGGGTGCGGGCTGAGGTATATTGCTAATTGCTGTGGGCAGGTTTAGGCAATTTATCTTTGCCCATCTTGTTGTCAGTGGGGCTTCCGGCAATCCACTATCCCCTGGGCATCCCAGTTTTTGTGGACCCATCTAGGGCAGATCAGCACAGGATCCAGAGCTCACCCCCCACAGGTCTCAGTAGATGTCAGGAAGCTGGGTCAAATCCGTTTTTCGCAGCCACAGTGGGTTTATCTTTATGAAGCCCTAGTGGCTTCCTGGGGCTTTATCAGACACAGCAGGGTCTCTGGTCTCCAGATCATGTGGGTTGAGGTAGTTGGAACATGTCGTGGTCTCCAGTACGCAGGCCATGACTGTGTCACAGCCACCGAAGCAGGATCTGAGACCTTTGCCCGGGCTGTGCAGCAAATGGGCTCAGCCGTGACCATGCCTCCCACCTCATGCAGCCTCGCACTGGGCCATACAGCGTGCTGTCCTGAGTCCGCTGCTCAAGGCTCCTCCTTGCAGGGTTCCCCTCCCAGAGCAGGCGATGGCAGCAGGTGGACCAACCCAATAGCCTCTGCCACCCTGCCCATGCTTTAATAAATTTTTTTTTATTTAAAAGCAATCACAAACTCTGAAATAAGACTCTGGTTGTAGCCAATGACAGTGGGTCGCAACCTCATTAATATTTCTGAGGTAGGTCACATTGTGACCCACTACGATTCTGTATTTTGTGGGCCAAAGTCTTAATACTTAGGCTGGTTTTTAAATTAGAATGCATTCAGTAAAAGTCAGTGCGCAAATTGTGATCCCTTTTAACTAATTCATTCTTTGATCATAATGATGACCTAAATCTCCAAAGGAAATCTTCGGGTGACATGCCTGAACCACCACTCCCTACTTACAAATGGACTATTTGCCATTATATTTGCCCTAACTTCGGGTACCCAAGCCCCACGGGTGCTGGACCCACCTGTTCCATGAAGGCAACCTGTGATGTGTTGTGATCAAGAACAGCAGTACACAAGGGAGCATAAGAGAGGAGTTTGACTGTGCAATATGCATTGTGTGCACACTTACTCAGAGCAGTGATGGCTGCTAATTGATCATGAGGGGCGTAGCTGTCAAGAGTGCAGTAGGTGCAGGGGCACCGGGGTCCATTGGGTGTCAATTCGTGTGTGTGTGTTTTTTAACTATCAAACCAGAGGTGGGGGGCAATTTCCCATCTTGCATTAATTAGAACACATGGCACCCTTGCTAACTACTGAACACCGGGACTTTTTACATTCCACCCCTCCCCTGCCAAGAATCCTTCCATGTGAGCTAAACACAGCGAAATTCTACAGCAGCTGGTCGAGCGAATAAAAATAGGTTTTATGAATCGCTACTGTAAGTTACAGCAGTCAAGAGTCACTAAAGCGATGGATGAAATTCTCGAACTTGACAGTCTTTTCTTCCCATATAAATGCAGAGTAAGTGAACCGGTGCTTTATCTGCGCCCTCCTCTTCGCTGAGTGGGAACTCGGTGGCCTCTGAGGCCACCGCTGCCATTCTCACCCACCCGCACAGGAAGTCGCAGCAAGTAAATGGCATTCCCTGTGTTCACCTTCACCCACACACAGCTGCACAGCTGATGATGTGTGTGCTACAGCCTCTCCCACTGGACCACACAAAGAGCACACTGTCATTCCACAGCTGGGGCGGACTGGGGTTTCTTTCACTGGGACCGAATTCACATGTCTTGACGCCCATGAACAGATGCATTCAAGCAGAGGAAAATACCAAAAATGCACTGCTGCATAACTCCATTTTAGCTCTACTCAAAGTATTATGGTCTCAAGATCATGGGAGCTGAGCTAGAAAGGAAGAGGCTTAGCAAGATAAAGTGCCTTGAATCATTTTGCACTTCTACTTGGGGGCACAGCTTTTAAATCGTATAAAATTACGTAATTCAATTTATACCAGTAATGTTTCAGGAATGCATAGAGAAGCTCTGTGTAGGGCATGGGAACTTTCTTGCCTTTTACTTCCAGATTTCGAAATGCGAGAGATATGTTAGGTTGTTGAAAATATTAGCTGATGTTGTAACTGTGTCTGCCATATTAGACCTCAGAATCGATTCGTTTTACAAAATAATTTTCATAATTGAGCGTATTAATAAATGGAAAATAAACGACTGTATAAATGTGTGAATGACATGGGGCCTGATTTAGAGTTTGACAGATGGCTTACTCATTCACTAAAATCGGAGGATATCCCGCCCTAAAATTCTAAAACAGG
Organism: Triturus cristatus; assembly: GCF_964204655.1. Lineage (NCBI taxonomy): Eukaryota > Metazoa > Chordata > Amphibia > Caudata > Salamandridae > Triturus > Triturus cristatus. Next base: position 610,230,247 of record NC_140581.1, on the reverse strand, counting down.
CCCATAGTTATGTAGGGTGGCTCTCAGAACTGAATCGCTTCAATGTGTTTCCAGTTTAGAAGGAGCCGGTGCACAGAGGACATAGAAAAAATTACTTTTTTCCCAAAGATGCAATGGTTTATATGTGGGCGATGGCCACATGGTACACATTCCACAACCTGCGCCTCCAACATTTTGCATTTCGCTATATAATTGCAAAATGAGCTAGGGCACACAATGTCCGCACTATGTGTGGTGTTGTGGGCCCTAGGCCCACATGCTACCAATAATGGACACGGACACAGTATGGTAGGGTACTGGAACTGGCCCAGGGCATGTGCGCCCGGCCACGTTTTTTTGCAGGGTCTTTTGACTGGTGAGGCCTGTGATGGGTGGGTGTTCAGAGTGGGTACAGCAGAAGGTTGAACACTAGAACGTGTCCAGCAGGACACTACATTTCTCCCAAACTTTGCTTGGAAACAAACCAAACAACAGGCCAACCTAGGGGAGAAACACACAACAAATACACATTACCATTGTGTCCCTTCAGGCCATCTGCCGGGCAGGGCTGGATCACTGGACCGCACAGTCAAGAGGTTTTAGTCCAACTCAGCGATGTCGTTGAGGCCGGCCTGGTCTCACGGTGTTGGAGTCTATTTACACAGTTCAAACGGGGTGCACTTGGAGCGGTGGTGGAGTCCATTTCGGAGATCTTCTTGAGAGCCCTAAGGCTCCAGTGATTGCAAGCCGGCAAAGATGAGGATAACCTTGGTGGATGAGGGCCTTCCTCAGATAGCCATTGGGGGACAAGTCTCCATCTGCGAACTACATGCTTCCCAGTACCTGTCATGGAGCTACTGCATATGCATCTCTCCGGTTGTAATTACCCTCTCACAGGAACTCTGTTGAGGCCCTTTCCCCAGGATTGCCACATGACTGCGTGTGCTGTGCGGGCCTCTTGTAGGCCGTGCTGAAAAGTCGCTGCGGAATTCCCAACAGGGCCACGGCCAAGCCTAGTGTGACACCAAGGGTGGATAGTCTAATGCAGGGGTACTCATAGTACAGCCCGCGGGCCGCCAGCGGCCCGGCAAGCCTTTCTTGGCGGCCCGCGGACCTTGCAGACATCGTACCGGTGTTTGTTTAACAGTGTCAGCAAACACATGGAGCTACTGGGGCGCTGAGAGGTGAAATGCAACAAAGCCTCGTTATCATGCAAATGGTCTCTTAAAGACCTGTGAAGTACTCAGGTGGGGCTGAGTGTGTGCCCTGGAAGGGAAGCTGCCTCAGCTGCCAGGGGCATAACGCAGCCCCCGCGGTGCTGGGGCCCCCACGCTCCAGGGGCACCCTCACTCTAAGCGAGGGAGACGGCTGCGCCTGGAAGCAATCCTCTTCAGCCTCCCCAAGTCCCCATAAATGAAACTGTGCGCGCACACCACGGTGACGGCATCTAAGCCTCAGAGTCTTCCCTCTCATTCTGTCTCGCACCTCAGTTAGTGAAAACCGAGACTTCAAGAAACGGGTATTACCCTCTCTTTCCTCCTTTCGTTTATTTGCTCCCCTGTGAAATGGATCCAAAAAAGAATAACATTGTTGCTGGAAACGTTGTCTTTCTCTGACACAAGTGCAGCCTCCGGGTGGAGAGAAATAAAACATTCCAAATGTGAAAAATAAATAACTAATTAAAGCAAGACAGAGTGGTTGCAAGATGTCCAGATTGATTTTTTTACACCTAAACACATTAGTGCCACTTTACAGTGTTTGCCAGTGAAGTGATACTTTTGTTTACTCCTCTCTCTTTGAACAACATAGTTTTCCCTGTGTGGGAAAGTGCACCTTGCCTGGAGGTACTGAAACACCTGCTTGATGGGTGAATTGGAAAACATAATGTGTACAGCGACTGTGTGTTTACGAATGTGGTCTTTTTATACCATACTGCCTATGTTTTGAAAGAATATAAGCAATGGGCACTGAAACGGGTCCCTTCCGGGCCCTGTAGTCATGGCCTTACCTTTTCATGCAAAAGCGCTCACTAATTTCAGAATAATGAGTGTAAAAGTAAAAAGGTAACCATGTCTGAGAGGGAGGGAGACGGGGAGAGGGAGGGAGACGGAGAGGGAGGGAGAGAGGGGGAGAGGGAGGGAGGGAGACGGAGAGGGAGGGAGACGGAGAGAGAGAGAGGGGGAGGGAGAGAGGGAGAGAGAGGGGGGAGAGGGAGGGAGGGAGACTGAGAGGGGGAGACTGAGAGGGGGAGATGGAGAGGGGGAGACGGAGGGGGGAGACGGAGAGGGGGAGACGGATAGAAGGAGAGAGGGGGGAGATGGAGAGGGGGAGACGGATAGAAGGAGAGAGGGGGGAGACGGATAGAAGGAGAGAGGGGGGAGACGGATAGAAGGAGAGAGGGAGGGAGATGGAGGAGGGAGGGAGACGGAGGAGGGAGGGAGACGGAGGAGGGAGGGAGATGGAGGGAGATGGAGGAGGGAGGGAGATGGAGGAGGGAGGGAGATGGAGGAGGGAGGGAGATGGAGGAGGGAGGGAGGGAGACGGAGGAGGGAGGGAGGGAGATAGAGAGATATGTGTATGCCGGGTCCGGTGGCTCAGTGGACGAAGGCGTCCGCTGCAGGGACCTGTGTTCCACCTCATGGTCACAGTTTTTTTTTGTTGCTCTAGCCCCGCCCCCTCCCCCAATGACCCCGCCCCCAAGGTGCGGCCCTCGGCCACAAACCACACTGTAAATTTGGCCCCCAAGAGAAAGTTTGTGAGTACCCCTGGTCTAATGGTAAAGTATGCTCTTTGTCGTCAAGCTTCAGGTTTACAGGGCACACAGAAGGTTCCTGGGTGGCTAGCCTCCCATGGCTGGAGTGTCTTGTTGAACTCCGGATGTTTTGAGCATTTGGATCCACTCTGGTGGTGTGATGCTGCTTAGATGTTCTTGGTGGTGATGCTCCTGGATAATGAGTGCGATAATTTTCGTACACTTGGGCAACAGGCTGTGATCTCTTGCTTGAGGTGATATCGTTGAGTGAGGAAGACTGGAGGGACCTTGTGGCCACTTACGCTTTATCTTCTGGCAGGTGCACTTGCTAGGTGTGATGCCATCGATGCAAGGCAGCCGGTGAACGGACTATCCAACTGTGAAGCGTGGGGACCGGATGCAGATCACACCTGCTAGCGGCTTAGGTTTGGTCCTCCTGCGGAGCTGTCTCCTGTGACATATCTGCACCCCGGTGGCTGGCTTTTGTTGATGAACACTTTCTCCATTGTTGCCATGAGTCCTCTGTCCTATCGCTCTTCTCCTTTTCCCTCTTGTGCACCTGTGGTGGTTGTTCTCCCTGTGGCATCATGCCACTCTCTTCTCCTCCTTCACAAAGTGGCGTCCTGCCACACTCTTCTCCGTCGTGATGTGGCGTCCTGCCACGCTCTTCCTTGCTTCCAACCAGGTTCCTCACTCGGATGTGGCGTTCTTCCACCTGTTTGTGCCACATGGACATCTCGCTGGCCGTGTCCGGTTCTTAGGACTGTGTCCTTTATTTGCTGGGGATGTGTCGCAGGTCTGTCCTGTCGCTAGGACATGCTTCTGCTCCTTGTGGACCTTTCACAGACCGTAGTCATTCCTCAGGGATTTTTGCAGTGCTCCTCTGCCAGGATGGCAGGTTACCTTCTTTGCTCGAGGGCACCGTGCTTGTGCCTCGAGCCTGCACCTTCATGGCGCTTGCTCCTGCCTCCTTTCAGGCATGCTTGACGGGGTTGGTCACTTCATGTGATGTGCTTCTTGCTTGCGGTGCGATGTGGCTTCAGGCCTCATGTTGCATGTCCTTGGAGCACCTGTTGCATGGCAGCTTGCCACGGGGTGTGTGCGACTCCCTTCTTGCCTATCTGGGGCCACTGGCAACTCCGTCTTGAGGCAGTGTGAGGGAGGCCACTCTGTGCTGTCTTTTGGCCCACTGCGGGGCTTCACTGGTGCGGTGGAGTTGTGGAGGTTCTCCCTGTTGCCTTCAGCATTACTTCTTTTCTGTGAAGAGATCTCACTCTCCTGAGTGCCTGCCCATGCTGTCAGGTTTCCTGGTGCGGCCCTCTGCGCACCTCTGACTTTGCACACGCGGTTCTCCATCATGGGTGCCCTCGTTTGGTGCTTGATTTGCCCTTTTTCTAGCTTGTGGTGGTGTGAGTTCATCACTGGGGCATGCTGTACACTCTTCTCACTTGCGGTGGTATAAGGCAGCCACTGGGGGTTGCACATTCAGCGCCCGTCTTTCTTGCGTCTTCATGGGGCTTGGCTGCTTTCGGTTCTATTACCTTTGCTGAACCTTTCTTAGTCACTTGATGCTTTGCTTAGCCGGAGCAGCTCTGGGCTTCTTGGCACCGTGGGTGGGAGGTAGCAGTCTCTTCCATTCTTGCTGCAGAGACTGGCAGCCAAAAGGGGAGCATGTGGCTTGAATGGTGTCCGCTATGGTGTGGGAGATGGGGGCGAAACTCAAGCTGTTCTTCGGGAAGGTGGTGGCAAAAACCCGATCATGTCTTTGCACTAGAACTTCTTTGCATTTTAGGTTTTTCTTTTTCCCTTAGATGCTTGCCAATGGCAGCCTCACATTTAGGCTGGTCTGCCATGTTTGTTTCACTTCTCGCTCACTGGGGGGAGGGAAGAGGCTGGCAGTTGTGCCCTGAAGCACATCGCTTCTTCACTGCTGCAGTGATGGCAAGTGGCCACCAGAAGTCCTCGCAGTGTTCTCCCTGCCATCTCTGCGTTTCCCTGCAGTATCATTCCTCAGGCTGAGGTGTGGAGTAAGAGGTCTGCCACTAGGTGGTGCTGCAGCCACCTCTCTTCTCAGCCATCACAGGCTGTCCGGTGTTTCGTGGAGTGCCACTGCAGTGCTCACAGAATGGGCAGACGGTGAATGCACCCACGCTTCTCGGTCCCAGATTTAACTCCCCGGGCCTGAATACAGCGGCTTGCACTGGCGGGGAGTTCTAAAGGTCTCAGCAAGTGGTGAGATGGCATCACGGCATTGCAGGCTTTATTCTTTAGGGCGGCCGGTCTTACACGGTCCAACTTGTCCATGCCGGCAGTGGCAGCTTTCACTTTCCTACCGGATGTGCTGGATGGCGCCGCGGGTGGCTTCAGGAAGGGGCACACATGGGGTACTTCTTAGGGGGCGATTGTCTGACTTCACACTTAGCCCTGTGGGGTCGCCTCATGTTCACCACTCCTGGGTGTGGTGAGATATTACACTGCTAGGTGGCGCAGTAACACCTTACGAGGCCTGGCAGCCTTCCAGATGCTGCACAAATTTGGGGGTGATGGTGTTGCAGTGTTCACAGGGAGGACTCCTTGCTGGCCGCATTTCTCCCATGGACACTGCAGCTACCGGTGCCGGATTCCTGCACTGTTGGGGCGGCTTTAGGACACAGTTTCATTTTGTGGCCCGATCAGCATACTTCTTCCTTGGCCCGCCAATAGGTGAGACTCTGCGCACTCGCTGTGGCCTTCAGAGGTGATGTCATAGGGGCACTTTTCCTTCTGCGCAGTAATATAACAGGGTTGCAGGGGGCTCCATAGGGCCTTGTCTTTTCTGCACCGCTTTGCTTCCACATACAGACAAACCTCTCCAGTCACACTGGCATAAGGGCAGGGCTACCTGGGATCTTCGTGCTGCTCAAAGCAAACACCAGGAGATGATGGATGGAGTGCTAAAACTTTTCAGACACTCACCCTCAGTCACAGATCTGGGTTGAATCCATCATCATTCTTTAGCTCACTTCGCCACCTCATGGGAACAGTCCAGCCCGAACTACCAAGCGAGGTCTTTCCTGAACCGGAAACAAGCATCCTGGGACCCGTTTTGGTGTAATACCCTTCATCGGCCAGGCTAGCTTGAATCCAGTGGCAAAGTGAGCAAGGGACCCATGTCTGGGCATACCCTGCCAACTTAGGGTGAACAAAGCAAACACCAGGAGATGATGGATGGAGTGCTGACATTTTCAGACACTCATCCCCGGTCATAGATCTGGGTTGGATCCATCATCATTCTTTAGCTCACTTCGCCATCTCAGTTCAGACCCAGCTATATGCAAATCAGTCTTGACCCTGTGCCTCATGGGAACGGTCCAGCCCGCACTGCCAAGCCAGGTCTTCCCTGAACCGGAAACAGGCACCCTGGGACCGTTTTCAGGGTAACACCCTTCATCAGCCAGGCTAGCTTGAATCCAGTGGCAAAGTGTGCAAGGGACCTACGTCTGGGCATACCCTGCCAACTTAGGGTGAACAAAGCAAACACCAGGAGATGATGGACGGAGTGCTGAAACTTTTCAGACACTCACCCCCAGCCACAGATCTGGGTTGAATCCATCATCATTCTTTAGCGAACTTCGCCACCTCAGTTCAGACCCAGCTATATGCAAATCAGTCTTGACCCTGTGCCTCATGGGAACAGTCCAGCCCCAACTGCCAAGCCAGGTCTTCTCTGAACCGGAAACAAGCATCCTGGGACCCGTTTGGGGGTAACACCCTTCATCAGCCAGGCTAGCTTGAATCCAGAAACAGAAACTGTAGCGTGCTGTTTCTCTCTTCCGCAGCTGGGACAGGTCTTGGCAGACTGGAACTGCTATGGGCGCGTCACGTACGGGGCATAACATGGCATGGGCCCTGGCATGCCTTGATTAACGCTCCTGGGCGTCTTGCCAATAGCACTGCTGTTCGCTGTCACACGCTGCCTACCTCTCACCGTTACTCAGTAGGTGGATGGCAGCAGTTATGACTTCCACTTTCCTTCCGGCAATGAAAAGTCTGTTCATCATCCTCTGGGGTTGACTGACTCTCTGGGTGTCCGTAGGTCTGCCCTGCCTCGGCTAGGTTGCCTTTGTGGTGACAGCAGATGCATGGGGTGCATTAAGATCTGGTCACTCAGCCTCCACAACAAACGGAACGACCGATGCCGGCCCACACATGGGGTCAGACCCGCTTGTCGCCATTGTAGTGTTGTGGGCCCTGGCCCCACATGCTACCAAAATTGGACACGGCCACAGTGTGGTAGGGTACTGGAACTGGCCCAGGGCACATGCGTACGGCCTCTTTTATTTGCAAGGTCACCTGACTGGTGACGCCTGCGATAGGAGGCTGAACACTAGAACATGTCCAGCAGGACACTACACTATGTACTATTCACGCAGCAAAAAAAGTGAAAAAAAGGTCTCCCAGCAGACACAAAAAAGGTTCACAGGCTCACCCAGACTTGTTGTTCATGACATGCAGCCGGTTACAGCCGTCACAGCTGCATCTGTCGCTGTATTTCAGATGTACAGTTTGCCCAAGCAGCATGAATCAGGACCAGATTAGAGAGGCTCATGGCCGGATTCAGGTGCCAAGATCATTTTTGGAACTTCCGAAAATGAAGGTCTTAAAGCTGAGAGTTATGAAAGTGGTGAGGAGGAAACTGCGAGGAGGTAGCAGTCTGCAGCTCAAGTGGTGTGGTGCCCAAAGCACGCAGTACTACGTCCACTATTTTAGTAGATGTGTCACATTTGTTGGCCTTTATTGTTCCAAATTGTTTAATTTTTTTAAGACATGTCATTGCTGTCCACTTTTTCAGCAGTAGATGCACTTGTCACAGTGTTAAAGTAAAATAGGGATCAGTATGGTGAAGTGCTGGTCTGTTACATAGTTCTCTGCTTTTAGGGTCAGATGCACTAAATTGCGTGTTTGCGATTTCCTAATAACGAATTTTAGCGATTCACTATAAGGAATTTGCAAACTGTGATGTACAACAGTGTTTTGACAATGTTAGCGATTAGCTATGGGTTGCAAATGGACCTGCCTCATCAATATTTATAAGGCAGGTCGCAATTTGCAACCCATTGTGAGTGGCTACAATCACAGTGATGCTGGCCTGCTGGGGTCAGCAGACCACCATGTCTGTGATTGCTTTTTAAATAAAGCAATATTTTTTTGTAATGCAGCCCATTTTTCTTAAAGGTAAACGGGTTGCATTTCAAAAATAAAATGAAAAGCTACCTTTTCATTTTTTAGGAGTAGCCAGTAGTCCGTCGGACCACTACCTGCTCTTAAAAAATGTTGGCACCCTCATTCACAAAGAGGAAGTGGTCTCTTGGAGGACCCCTTCCCATTTGCGAATTGTGTGGTTAATGAGAATATTTTGTGACCGTATTCCTGTTCACAAAACATTCAGACATACCAGTGCTATTCGGTATTAGGAAGGGACGCCCTAAACACACGCCTTTCTAATACCGAATCGCAAAAGCAAAATGTGATTCGCTAACAAGTTACTGAGTCGCATTTTGCCTTTGGTACATAGCAAAATGCATTGATCTCAAACGGACTGGTGGGCTGTGTGTGACCGGTAAAATGCTTCTTACATTTCTCCCCTAGTCTATACAGGGCTAGCCTAATGCTCCAAGGTGGTGAATAGAATTTGAGTGCTGAGATATAATAGGTGCTTTGGGGACATCTGCTAAGGAGGAGGAAAGTCGCCTCACTGCTTCAGCTGCAAGCTGAAAGCAAAAAATAAAATGATAATAACTTTCGTTATTATCATTTTGTTTTTTGCATTCAGCTTGCAGCTGAAGCCACTTGGGTGGGGCGGGACTGGGCTCCCTGCACGTCACAGGGGGAGAAGTGGGGGCTGCGTCTACAGTGCGCTTGACGCTTTAACGGGCCCTCTCAGGCTAGTCAAAGCGTCTTGCACACTGTGCATGTTCTCCATGCAGGCTACATTACAGCCTGGGTGGAGAACATGCAGAGCCTGCCAATCCCTGTCTGAGCGCTGAACCATGGCGCTCAGACCAATCATAACGCTGCTAAGGCAGTGTTGTGATTGGTCAGCGGATTCTGGCCGGCTGCGTGCTTCCTCTCCTCCCTCTGTCCCCTCGCCCCTTCATCCCTGGTCGGTAGCAGCCGCTACTGCTGGCCACCCTATAATTTTGTGGTGAACTTAACCTATCCCACTAGAAGAATGCAACACAGGAGTTTGAAATTAAGCAGCAAGAAAAGGAAAAATGTGTAGCGCAACGTGGCACATTTTGTGATAGCATTACTTCAATATTTTTACAAATGGTAATGCTGTCTGGGAAAATATATCTCTTTATTGGTACACGTTCAACACCCGACTGCAGCAGTAAGCAACTAAAAGATTACCAGTCAATCCGTTTGATTTAGAAACAATTGGTTTTGTTGAACTCTGCAATTTATGCAGCAGATGGTGGATTATGTGACATATGTGGCAAATCCATAATTACGCCGAAAACACTGGAGTCGCAGAATCGCATACTTCCAATAGCCCTGCCTATGCTCCAGAATGTTATTACAAAAGAACCCAGTTTAAAGAAACGCTCCCAGATACTTTAAACATGCCTATTTGAAAGTGGAATATTCTGATGAAAGAATAAGGCTGGAAAGGAATGATTCCGAGTAAGATATAGTACTGCAATTATAGTGCAAACATTCAGTTTTCGTGGCACAAAATTTCATAAGAATTTAATAAAAATAAATGATAATGTCTTAAACTTGCAGCACTTGTAACCTAAGTTCTCGTTCTCAAGTTTCAGAGAAAATGAGCATTGGTACTATACCAACTGTTTGGCTCTGCAGTTCTGAGGTTCTGAGTAAGGTGCTTGCTGCGTAACTAGTTATTTGTTTCTCTCTCTGAGGTTCCAGCTTTGGAAAAGAAAATGGCCCATAAGCTTGGTTACACAGAAGGAAAAGCATACATTCCTCTTCCTTCTCCAGGCACTCTTGGTCTAAGATTCATTTGACTGTTTTATATCTGATCAGATTGTATGTTAGGCAGTTTTGCAAAAAATTAGCCAGGTCTTCAGTTTAACCACTGTGACATTTTCTGACTTGGCTAGCGAGCTTCCTTCTTTGTAATGTACCTGCTATATAGTGGCTCCCAATGTAAGGCGCAAAATATAATGACTCCAGATGAAACTGGGGAAAGACATTATAGGGTAAAATAGAAATAACATTATGGAAGGAGACTTATCCTGCTGCCACTGTTTCAGCTAGGACAGCAGCATGAGAAGTCCTCTCAGTGAACACCCCTAAGAGCTAAGGAAGGCGCACAATGCAGTTGACAAGTGATGACTAGAGTAGGAAGGAGCACAAGGGGAAGTGAGTACAATGAAGCCTTCCAAATATTGAGTCTAGAGTCAATATATCAATGTTTTTGGCACTGAAATCCGGTCACAAAACATTGAAAAGACACTGACTCACGAGTTGAAGTGGCAAAAGTGTGTTGGGTAGTAGGCAGTGGTACAGGATACTGCTGCCAACTCTCAAAGACACTTAAAAAACGAAAGTAAACTTTTTTTAAAGCTCTGCACAGGCTGTATTAAAAAAGTTTACTTTATTGCAAAGTGACCTCAGAGGCCGTTGTATGGTATTTTGAACCATTAACATTAAGTAGCATAGGAATTGATATCTATTTGTGTGGAAGCAAAAAACTTTCGAATAACATTGGTGTAGTTATACGGTCAGGTGACTGAAGCACTGTCCAGCCACACCTAACAATCTGTGCAGGTTAATGACTGCCCTCCTCCCATCTGTGCTGTTGCCTGAGACAAATAATATACATTATCTAGTTATTCAAGACACTTTAATGGCAATGTAATGTCATATGTGTGACTCTGAAAAGTCAACCTGAGGCAACTGGATAAAAAGGCAAAATGATCTCAGCTGTGTGGAGGACAAGCAGTTTTTGTGGAAGCACACCACTCCTTCCCAATCAAAACAAGTAAAAGCCCCTTTCCTCACGATACTCACATAGTGTTCTTGCAACATCTGCGCTTTCAACACAGCATGATGATGGACAGAGTGCTGAAACTTTTCAAGCACTCACCCCCAGTCACAGATCTGGGTTATATCCATTGTTCTTTAGCTCACTTTGCCACCCCAGTTTGGAACCAGCCATATGCAAATCAGTCTTGACCCTGCTCCCCATGGTATCAGTCCAGCCTGAACTGTCAGGCTAAGTCCTCCCTGGATTGGAAACAAGCATCCTGGGACCGGTTTCAGGGTATCACCCCTCATTAGCCAAGGTACCTTGAATCCTGTGGCAAAGTGAGCAAAAGGCCCATGTTTGGGCATACCCTGGCAACTTAGGGCAAACATAGCAACACAACAGGATGATGGATGGAGTGCTGAAACTTTTCAAACACTCACCCCCAGTCACAGATCTGAATTAAATCAATTGTTCTTTTGCTCACCATGTCACCCAAGTTCGGACCCAGTCATATGAAAATCAGTCATTTTGACCCTGCTCTGTCAAACAAGATCATAAAAACTGCCGCTGTGCACACTTTTTCCTTGTCTCATTAAATTCAATGTTGTCAGCAATTAGATTCAATTGTAAGTCTATAACATTTTAGCTGCTGGGCTCATTACAGCTACAGAACCAAAGGCTTACTTGAGCAATACCCCTTCGCCGGTGCTGGGCGAGCTCTTGTCGTGGTTGTTTTATCCTGGAGCAAAACCAGTCACTGGATGATGCTGGTGCAATACTGAAGCCCCTATGTGGGTGGTTTCAAGCGGAGAGGGCTTGATTAGGGAGGTTTCGGTGTGAGGTAATATATTGTATTAAAGTGTAGTAAGTATTTCTATAGCAGTTTAAATTCCGATGTAAGACCATTAAGTGCATTTTAGACGGAAAACATGCTATTCTGTAGTGAAGTGCATGATTGCTGGTATTCATTGTGATCCTATGCGTAACTTTAATTTAGAAAGACTAAGGCTCGGATAATCAGTAGGTTGAAAAATGCTATTCCCCCTGCCCCAGTATTGCCAATATAACAGATGTATGTAATTTGAAGGGGTAGGAGCTGGCAGAAAAACTCTTGATTTTTTGTTCTTTGGAAATACTATCCAGAAAGCTTCACTTTCTCTTGCATATTTTCTGACATTTTTTGTGGATCTTGTATTCCCGGTAACACTGGTACCCTCTGTTAGTCATCTGTATTACTGTAGCACTCATAATAAGGCCCCTAGCCGTGGCAAGGTTTCTTCGGTATTCAAGAATGAGTCAACATTTCAAGGACTTGAGATGTCTAAATGCAGTGGAAACCTCTTTGTAGATTCCTGGCTGAAGCATAATCATACTTACGCAGGACAAGTGTACGTACCCATTTCAGTGCTCCCTTCTCTATCCTGTGAACCTTGGATTCTACCTGCCTGTGGAGGGCTAAATGAGACCTGCTAACTTCTAAAACTTTATTACTGTGTGAACGGTGGATGGAGCTGAGTAGGGGCGGAGCTTTATGTCGAGACACTATTATTCACCACCTCCCCCCCTCACACCAAAATAAGGAGAGATTTTGAAGGTGCCCTAGGGACAGTGGCAGTTCCTGTACTACGGCAGAGGAGCATCACCCCACTGCTTTTAAGCAGTGGCAATTAGAAACATAAAATGATAATAACTTAGAGTTATCATAATTTTATGTTTCTTGTACTGTTGCTTTGCAGGCGGGCGGGTGAGTGGGGCTGCTCCGCTCTTGGAGCAGGGGAGGAGGGGTTTGCCCACTCCTAAGTGAGCAATGACTGTTTGTTTAGCTTTCTCGGGCCTTCCAAACCAGTCATGCGCACTTCCTCCGTTCTCCATTCAGGCTGCATTACAGCCTGCATGAAGAACATGCCCACCCCTCCAGCCCCTGGCTGAGCACCGTGTCACGGTGCTCAGACCAATCACAACGCTGCATTACAGCGTTGTGATTGGCTTAGGGTAGGGAGCCTGGCTACCTGCTTCCTGTTCCTGGAGTCAGATCAGGAGAGCAGGAGCAGAGACGTGGGACCCGGCCTCAAGGTAAGTTTATTAATTTTGTATACCCCGTGCGACCCCACCTCGCGATATCCTCCCACGTGACACCCGCGCTCGCCCTGCCACCCGCGATCCATGCCGGCTGCCCCTGCCTAGGGAGGGTTCAGACACTGGAATGAGCATCAACTACGCAGAGCTTCCAAACAATTAGAAGGAAATCTGCTCTGTGCTGTGTTTTACAGATAATTATGTGTGCATCGTATTATACTGGCTTTTCACCAGGTGACAGTGTGAAGGGTGCCAAAATGAGTAAGACACAGTGGCACCATACAATTTGGAAGGTCTGGCTAAACATACTTTATACTCAAATGGAACGCTACTGAGGCTCCCTTTAACTCTTGCTGCAAGATAAATAGGTTCCCAAGATGGATAGTCTGAGACAAAGACCTAAACTGCTTCCACCAGTCAGTTATCTTTACAAAGAGCTGTATACACCTACTCCATTTACATATATATAAATGCCCCACTTAACAACATAAAAAATCATACAAGAGTCACCTATAAAAATTAAGAATACAATTCCATATTCTCAAAATTCATTTTATTAGTTACAATATATCTGTCTAATGAATAGAAACCAATGTTTGTGTAATCTTCAACATGTTATAAAATATTTAATTCACATTTCTCATTATTCTTTGAGTATCATTATCTGTATTATTATGATTAAGAAACAATATTGTGCAAAAACCATGAAACAAACAAAAATACAACCACCACATTTTTCTCAACACCGGTATACATTGTAACTAATAAAATGAATTTTGAGAAAATGGAATTGACTTTTCGATTTTCTTAGGTGCCTCTTGCGGTATTTTTTATAGTAGTTACTTGTGCAATGATAGTAGGTAACTATCATCGAGAGCGCCTAGCGTTTTCTTTGACATACCCACTTTACAACACTTACCATAACTGACACTTCATCTATGTAGCAATTGTGTGAACAAGCAGTAGACCTGTCTGGAGGGAAGACCGAACATGCACACGTCTCCCCAGCCTGCTCGCCACTTATTTGTGTGATAAACATAAATGCAAAATGAGAAGGCAAATAGACTTTTTCTCTCCTGCAATAATCCATAAAGCAGCTGGCTTGCTGTTTTTCTGTGCAAGTACCAAATGTTGCAGAGGAGACCCAGCCGTTGCTAACATCATAGCCATATGTTAAATCAAGATCCCGTGACTTTTTAAAGCATATCCGGAGGCTGAAAATTCAAGAATGACTTATCATAATGACAAACACAATAAGGCAATTTGAATTGCTATTGGATATGTTACACTTCAATTGCTTAATTATCGCTTTGGTGCAAGAAGTCATTTTCTAAAAACATCTTGGTATATTATTTTGAAAGTATTTCTTGTGTGTCCTTCTGTGCAAGTTGGCTCAGGCAATACTGAGGCCCTCATTCAAAGTTGTGCATGTTGTCAATTCTGCATGTTTTTGTGAAATTACCACTGATCACATTTACAAGATATACCCCATGGACAACTGTGTCCAATAAAAGCCCCTGTTGTTGCGTTCATATTTTACACCTGCAGAAAGCAGGTGGAAAATATGAGCAGTATGAAGTGCAGATGTCAGGGAAAACATCTGGTAGGGGGGCACAGTAATCAGAGACCTGTGTGTTATTCCCCACTCTGGGCCTCAGACTAACATTTGGTAAACAGGGTGGTGAAACAAGCTGGGATTGGTAACACTGAGCCCGATCCGACCTTAATGCCCCATTTTGTGAGTCAGCTCCGAAAAGTAGGTGGAATTTAGTAGGAAATCGGAGGCAAAAAAGGAGCAGCACATGATGTGGCAGGAGTTGTGCACTTGATGTTCACATTACCTTGTCTTCATAACCACTTAAAATCACCCTGCGAGAAACACACCTTGGAAACGCATCACGCAGCTTCTCACACTCAAGTCTCTGACAATGAACCAGGCAGGGCGGAATTGTTCTATAGAATTCCTCTCTGCCTTATAATGAGTGGGTGGGTGGTCTCTAATACCGATTTTCCAGGTATTGGAGAACAAAACCTGAGTTTTCTGCCCTGTAATTCCGGCCAGAATAACCGCATGATGCTTTGGCTGCAACAGCCAAGACTTTTGCTTCTTTTTTAAAGAGAAATTCTGACAGGGGGTGGAGTGTACAATGTCCCCTTGATCCAGCGAAAGGCCAGGATAATTTTTTCACACATCAAAATATCACTTACAATGGGCCCATATACGCATTTGGATTTCCTGACTGTTTCGCTGGGGGTCAAGTTTTATTTCCTTCGATCTGAATTTAATCTGTCTAACTAATCTTCACAGATCAGTACTCTTCCTTTGGTCAATGGACCATTAGTTGAGTAGTTGATGGTGATATTAACAAAATTCATTAAAACTTTCTTATAACTTTGCAGTAAAATAATCACAGACTCTAGGTAAGATTCAATAATTTGTATGTAATAATTAAATCAAAATAAACGCTCATTTGTATAGATTCACAATACAAACTCCATCAACTTTCATGGAAGAGAAAAATTCATTTATCAAATTTCATTCAAAATACAGACCCTTTCAACAACCTCAAACGCATTAAGAGTGATAGATGAAGAGACAAAAGACACAATATCTGTACATAGCAGCAAATAGTCCAAATTTTAAGGAAGAGTGATAGTTACCAAAATGGAACAGGAAATACAACCCCTGGCCAAAAGGATCGATGGCGGTCTCCTGATTAAGAGTCAGGAGACAAAGACTTTAGGACAGGTGCAGGATAGGATTATACTTACTATACCTTTCTAGAAACCCGACGCCACAGAGCACTTCCCTCTCTTACACTCTCTTTCTCCACGATATTGTTCCGCAAATCTTCAATCTAATCAGGCTGTCTCTCAGTATTGAATCTTCCCAGTCTGTTCTTCTCAGTAGCAGTAACAACTCTCCTAGGCAGCAACAGTTCTCATCATCTCTCTCTCTACTTAACCTTAAGTCACTCAAATTATACCCTTTAATTTTGCATGTCCCACCCTCAAAGGTCGCAAATGTCTGTGAATTCTGAACTATGATTGGGCCGGGGCATGGGAGTTGTCATCACCTCATGCGGTCATCCTAAACTTTTAAACTAATTCTTAGTTTAGTAAACCCTTCCCGCTTAATGTATTCACTTCTCATGACTCTTCCTGTTCCCATACATCTCACACAATATTTAGATACAAATTTTATATAATTTCTTCAGTTGAGGTTCTTTTCTCAAGCTCTCGTCCTTGGGTTTTGGCATGTGACCAATGTCCTGGTCAGCGAGTCACCCTGGGTCTTCAATGCGCAGACTCAACTTTCATTATGTTTCACCTGCCATCTTTCTTTCGGCTTAGCATATCAGGCCCAAAACGCTCACTATTAACGGAAGAATCATAAACAGATGTTGTTTCTCAAATATGTTATTATCACTGTTCACCTCCCCCATCTACTCTATCACATGTTATTTCTTCTTTGTTAAGCAAAGCATAAGCAGCAAAAAACGTATTTTTAGATTTTGGCAAGCATATGCCAGACATGCGGTACTTTGAGACCTGCAGTTAGCAACTCTGCGCATGTGTGAGAGTTTTCCCCTCACATGGTTAATCACGTGGTTACTTGCACAGGACAGGTTCACGCATGCAGAAAGCGATTTTCAGTTTCAAGCGGGATTTTAACTATGTAGCGAATTAGTCTTTGTTATTTAAGAAAGCAAAAAGCCTTTTTCCTGTGTATGAGTGTTGTATGTGTGTTGATTTTCATTTATCTATGATTTCTACTTGTTAGTGTCTGTTAATGAGAGGTTGATCTGAGCAAGTTTCTTTTTTCTCGAATCCTTGCTCCATCAATCCCCCCTCTGATGGCATTTTAGAGTCATCATAAAATACCCATCATTACCAATTGCCAAGATTAACATTAAATCTTAGTATTTGCATTTAATTTTATATTTTCTTTAGTTTTTTCCTTGATATTCATCCCTTTCGTTCTACCATACAAATTGTCTTTCATTTGTTCCAGTTCGATTTCCTCCCATTTTCTCTTCTCATTTTTTTGTTCTTCATTACAATCATTGACTTTGTTTTCAATTTTCCTTTACACAATTTATAGGTCATTACTATTATTAATATCACTAATGCTATTGAAATCATAGAGATTACTATTTTCCCTAATAAACTATTTCCAAAAGTGAAAAAATAGCGACTTAATTTTGACAGACCTTTACTAAATCTTTCCCATGCACCATCAACCTCCAGTTGGGTCAAATCTTTATGAATCCTCAGAATATTCTTGATATATCCCTCAATACCTTTACTTTTATCCGGGATATATGTGCAGCAGTATTGAACTTTCAACATGCCACAGACTCCACCCTCTTTTGCCAAAAGAATATCAAGGGCATGTCTATTTTCTAAAGCCATAGATTTGATCGCTGCCATTTCAGTATTAATCATTAGGAATCCTCCAGCAGTATCGGTTGACAAACGGTCAACTATAGTGGACCGTAAGATGTATCTTATGAGAATTTAATGTGACTCCAACTGATGGTATTATTGCACCAAATATATCACCTACTATTTCAGAAAAAACTTGCTCTTCTATTTCTTGTTGGTCCTTTGCTTATGTCACTCATTTCATTGTTCTTAGTAATGTGATACACCTTCGGGAATGCAATGGCAGTATAACAACTGCCATACCATCTTGCAGGTAATCTGTAATAGGCATTTTTCCCTGGAAATACAGGATCCATTCCTCCTTTTAGTTCCCATCCCCCCATTATTAGGAAGGTATGTTCACATTCACTAGTACCAATGAATACACTGTTATACTGAGTTTTTATTCTATGAAGACAGAATTTCCCCATTGTTGTCAAATCCAGGGACATTGCAGCATGAGCCTCGTCTCTCTTATATTCCCCTTCTAGAGCAACCCATGGAGGTATATGGGAATATGGGACTTTTGCTCAAACGCTTTCCTTTGGAAATCCTGCCTTCTTTCTTCCACTAAATAAAACAAATCTTTCTCTTCATCTCGCAGAAGGCACGTTAAATTATTTCTATGGGGTTCGTGGTTAGAAAGAATTCCCCCATAAACTCTTCATTTTTAGCACTAAGTACTGGATTCATATTTCTTCTAATGGGAACTTCAGAAAAGACCAAATCCATATTACTATAAAAATATTGCAACTTACCAGTAACATAGAACAAACTAGTTACAACACTACAAGGCACACAATAAGTTAATGGAAGGTGATGATAGGTCACACCCTCCGAGACAGACGTAGGTAGCTTCATCCAAACATAGCAATCACTCACATCCATTGTTTCCATGTAGTGGAAGAGAAGTTTAGTAAATACATTTGATGACGAATCACTAATTGATTTATTATGATAGTACATGCTTTTATCCACTTGGGTTATTTCTGTAATAGTATTCTTCTTATTAATCACATTCACTTTCTCTCTTATATTTGTGTTATTCTTGTTATTAGTTATCATTAGAACAGGTATTACAAGTGTTAATAACAGCCACATCAATGTTAATATTGTAATACTACATAGACAACATTTAACACTTCATTGTTTTAGGTTATATTTTGGATGTTCAGTCACAGTGCACACAACCTAGGCAGATATCAGTCCATTCTCTCTCCTCAGACATGACCCATCAACAAACAGCACAAAATCTTTTTAAAGGAACGTCAAGGAGGTCAAGACTGGGCTTAGTACACATTTCTGTCCCATCCAGACAATCATGATTCACTTCTTCCTTCACCTCTTCACAATAAAAATCAGGCAACAAGGTTGCTGGATTCACCATGGTACATCTTATTACACTCACATTCCCAGCACCCAAAATTACTCTTTCATACTTGGTCAGCCGACTTAGAGTCAAATGTTGAGTTTGAGTCCTTGTTAAAAGGATCTCAACTGAAGGTGGCACATGCACCTTGACGGGATGTTCCATCACAATCGATTCACTTTGCTCCAAGCTCACATAAGTAGCAGCTACTGCTTTTAAACAGCCAGGTAATGCTGCAGCCACTGAGTCAAGGGTAGCAGAAAAGTATGCTACAGGATGTCAAGACAATCCATGTCTCTGGGTTAACACTGAGAGTGTACACCCTTCACTTTCACAGCAAAATATTGCAAATTCTTTTGTGTAATCTGGCATTCCTAAGGCTGGGGCATGACACAACAACTTTTCAGTTTTATGAATGCCACTTCACTTTCATCATCCCACTCAACTGGATCTGTCATCTCTTTTTGTGTTGACCTTATTAAAGGTTTGGCCAGCAATGAAAATCCACTTATCCATTGGCTACAATATCCAGCCACTCCTAAAATCATTCATACTTCTTTCTTAGTTTTAGGCATACTCATTTGTCGAATCACTTTTATTCTTTCTGGTGTCACTTTCTTGGCTCTCTTCTCTATCTTATGTCCAAGATATTAAACTTCTTATTTGCAGAATTGTAATATTTCTGGGGATACCTTGTGTCCTCCTTCTGCCAGATGGCTCAGTAAAGCTATTGTGTTAGTGACACAAGCTTCCCTTTACTTTGATGTCACCAATAGGGCATCAATGTACTGAACCAAAACTGAATTTCCTGGCATCAATAATGTTTCTAACAAGTTTTTCAAAATTTGATTGAATATCAATAGACTTTCTGTGTACCCTTGAGGAACTCGGCACCATGTCAAAACACGATCCTCAAACCGGAAAGCAAAAAGATACTGGCTATCCGGGTGCAATGGAATTGAAAAGAATGCGTGGCACAAATCAATCACAGTATACCAATGAGCATCCCATGGTATCTGATAAAGAATCACTGCTGGGTTTGGTACTACGGGACAACAAGGTTTCAATATTTTATAAATTTTCCTCAAATCTTGTACTATTCTATATTTTCCACTAGGCTTCTTAAGTCTCATGATTGGCGAATTACAAGGACTGCCTAATATTTCTTTTAATATTCCTTGTTCAACCATCTGATCAATTACTTGGGCTACTCCTGCCTTTACTTCAGGGCTCATTTTGTATTATGGGGTGTTTGGATATACTGCACCTTCCTTTACCATAACTTTGACAGGGTCTACTTTAGCCATTTGACTAATTTCTTTTCTTGTAAAACCCCATACATCTGATCTGACTGTATGTCTTAGCTCATCAGGCAAGTCTCTTTCAGTAAGAAGGGAACACATCTCATGCACTTCTGTTGCTTGCTTAGCTAGCATCATTTTGAATGCTACTTCCTCATCTGGTGTTTGAAAAGCTACACCATCGGGCGTACAGAAGATGGTGCAATTCATTTTGCACAATAAGTCCCTACCTAATAGGTTTATGGGACTTGAATCACATACCACAAATCGATGCATGTCTCTGAAATTTCCAATATTCACTTCTATTGGTTACGTGATCAGGGTCCTAATCTGCTTATTTGATACTCCTACAACTTTGATAGTTTCTCCCGAGAGGGGCAGGTATGGGATTTCTGCTGTTCCCACAGTAGAACGGGTAGCACCAGTGTCCAATAAGAAAGTAATATCTCTGCCATCAACTTTCCCATCAATAAATGGACCTGAATGATCTACCGCCAAGGATGCGCCAAGCACGCACTCCTCCCCCCTCAGGTACCATCAGTGCGCCATTTCCAATCCATCCGCATCACTCTGCATCCAAAATTGTTGAACAGTCTGTGTATTCTTACCACTTTCTCAGAGGAATCCGGTGTTCACACTGTATCTCTGCACCTGAGCATTCACATTGTTGGGCTAAGGGGCTTGAGGCACCTGTAACTGAGGAGTAACTATCTGCTGCTGTTGCTGTTGGTTCACAGCCACCCCATTCTGCATCTGTGGATTTAAAATGTCATTTTCCCCATTATCGGTTTCTACACTCATTCTTCCAATGTCCAAACTTTCTACACCCATGACAAGGATATTTCTTTCTCGCTTCCTCTCTACTCATTCTTCCTTTTCCTTTGTTCTCATTCAAAACTTGACCACTCTGATTCTGTCAATTCATCTGATTGTCAAACTGGGAACTTGAATTTGTTTCTTGACGATCTGCCATCTTCACTTGAGCCCACATCATTTTCTCTTTTAACTTTTTATGCTTTGCATCCATGTCATCATTGCAGTATTTGGCATACTTTAGAATGTCATCGATCGGCTTGCTTTGCCAACAAAGCATATGCTGCTGAATCATCTGACTTATTTCTGATCTTAATCCATAGACAAATCTATATACAAAATGTCCCATATCTTTATCACCAATATTCTCAAATCCACTAACTGTTTAAACACCTGCAGTAACCTTTCAAAATAGGCATGCACTGACTCTCTAGGTTCTTGCGTTGTTCTATCTATTTTAACCCAATCTGTTTCCTTAGGGGGAATTTTCCCTTTCAGAAAAGTTATCACCTGATTGTACTTTTTCATTACTTCCTCTGAAGGTGCTCCTGTTCTCGCATCTCTAGGATATTCTTCAGTGAGCAAATCAACTGTAATCTTACACTCCGTCCATAAATCTGTAGGTACCACTATATCAAACAAACCATCCAAATCTTTTAACAAAACCTTTGATACTTTAACACATCTCTTCACCTGTTTATACCATTCAACGGGTTTCTCTCTCAATCTTGGGAAGTCATCTGTAAAAGACAAAATATCCTGTCTGCTCCATGGAACATGCCCATATCCACCACCTGGAACTTCTCTAATCGAACACATTGTTTCAACTTGTTATACTTCTCTCATTGGAAATGCTGATAACTCTTTAGCAATCGCCTCCTCTCTTTTCTTGGTCCATCTGCTTCTCTATCGATCTACATCTCCCCATTTCTTTGAAAGGTATATCAATTCCTTTATTTGCAATCTCCTTCCTGACGCATTCAAACTTTCTAAGTCCTTTTCAGTAAACTCTGCTCTATAGTGCTTCTGCAGCACTTTTGATTTTTCTATGTCTATCTTAAATTCTAAGGCTACTTCCGCTATTTTTTCATGCAAATTCTTTGCCCTCCAGTATATACCCTTACATAGAAATAACAACTCTTCATCTGCATATTAACCCAATCTATCAAGACCTATTGTACCAATGATAATTTCTTTCAAATCCACCCTTAATTTACTTGCATCTATATTTTTGGGTTTCTTCTTTTCTAATCCTTTTGCCCATTCCTCTAGATCTTCAGGAGAAAATCCAGCAGAACTCCCTGCCACTGGAGTGACAGTTGGTACTTTTCTGTTCACAATTGTGGGCAAAATTATTTTTGGGGTTTCTGTTACAGCCTCAATGTTTGGTAGATTCTGGCAAGCATATGCCAGACATGCGATACTTTGAGACCTGCAGTTAGCAACTATTTGCGCATGTGTTTTCCCCTCACATGGTTAATCACGTGGTTACTTGCACAGGACAAGTTCGCGCCTGCATAAAACGATTTTCAGTTTCAAGCGGGTTTTAATTACGTAGCAAAATATTCTTTGTTATTTAAAAAAAGCAAATCTTTGCTCCATTACCCCCATCAGATTTTTACTTTCCTTTCCCTCTCCTACTCCCTAAGCCCACAGTTCCACCCACACCCCACAAAGAAGCCACTGAATTGGGAATGCCATGTGGTTTTCCAATCGCAAACAAACGTTTTCAAACAGTAATCCCCTGTTCCATAGGGATCAACTGTCATAGTTGAACAGTACACCGACTGATTCACCACACTGTAATGGTAAATTTGCATGCAAATTTACTGTTCACCCAGTACTGTACAACTTGTAGTCAGAGCCTCAGTATGAATGAATGAGGCAATTTATAAAGCATGGAGCTACTCCACGGATTGTCCTGGCACTACCCTGCAGAAGGCACAATCACTGTTCTCCATAACTCAAACAAGAAGAGAGATGTTTTTAACTCTTTCCTAAAATGGTCTTCAGCATGAATAAAGCAAAGTGATAGTGGAGGTCCATTCCAAGACTTTGAATACCGAAAAATACTGAATACCGAAAAAGACTGCCCACCAGTTCTAACCATGTGAAACTTCGGGATCTTAACACCCAGTGCCGTGGCTGAGTGATGAGTTCTCGTAAGAATGTAATGGAGGATTCTCCTGATCAAGTACCTGGAGCTCTTATAGAAGGCACAGTGGATAATAATCAGAGCTTTGAACAGAATTCTTTTGCTAATGGGGAGCCAATGCAGTTCCCCCAGGTGGTCAGAAACAGAATCCCTTCTGGATAGACCCAGAATGAGATGTGCAGCTGCATTTTGCACTGTCTGGAGTTTTTCTGATCTTGCATTCTGAAACCCCGATATAACGGCAGTTAGAGTAGTCCAGCCTAGAGGTTATCAATGCACAGATGACCAGTCTGAAGGCACCTCCTGGAATCTTATTAGGAATTTCCTAATTGTTTGTAGCAGACCAAAACTGGTCCCTGCTATTGCCCCAATCTGAGTGTGCAGACATAGCTCTAGCTTTACTCCCTGAATCTTTGCTTCCACTGCAGAGTGCGGGAGAGAAGGAATATCCCTTGGTCAAATATAGTTAGTCCAAAGGACTCTAGCCTTGCCAAACAGAAGAATCCCGGTTTTGCCTGTATTGCACTGAAGTTAGCTCTTACACATTCAGTGTAGGACATAATTTAGGCAGGTGACAAAAAATGACATTTTATCAGAAGCAGAGTGATGAAAAGTAAGAAGCAATTGAGTATCACCTGCTTAAGATATGGTCACCAAACCATGAGATTCAGTCAGGGTGGCTAGAGGAGCCATGTATATACTTAACAAGGTAGGGCTCAAAGAACTCCAGAAGCAAGCCTCTTCTGGGAAGACGAATGGGGGGCCAGCGAAATCTCTTGCATTCAGCCTTCAAGGAAGGATTTGAACCAGCACCATGCTGAGCCACCTATACTTATTTCTGCCAACTTCTGCAGTAGCACTGGAAAAGATAGGTCAATCATAAATTTGATGATTTCTGTTACTTTGAGAAGGGCAGATTCCGTACTAAGCTGCAGCCAAAAACCAGATTGAGTGCCGTGGAGGAACTTATTGGTCTCCAAATATTTATATAGCTGGCTGTAAACAGTTTTTTCTAGTATTTTAGTTTCTGCAGGTAGCAGGTAAATAGCCCAATAGTTGGACAAAAAAGTTTTAAAAGAGGAATCACTTTTGCTCTTTTCTGGCATGCTGGGACAGATGCAGAGTCCAGAGAGCAAATGAAAAGTTCAGCAAGAACTGAAGCAATGGAAGTAGCAAAAAGCCTAAATAGTGGAGGAAGAACCAGCTCCAGGGGGCTGCTTCCTAGTCAATGCAAGAGATGGGCACCAGTTTATTCACAGAGCAAGTCACAGTTGGCTTTATCCCACAGTCTATTAATTCTAAAAGATCGATAGTATGGGTGGATCTAAGCCATCTTAAATCCTTAGGATCTGATCCTCAAAGAAAGAGGTTAATTGTTCGCATAGATCATCTGAGGTACAGATAGGCGGGTTACACGACGCTGGACTCAAATAAGATTTTACAATTTTAAAGATTTCCTTAGAAGAATTCTCAGCTGCTTCAACGCGGTCAGTGTAGAAGGAACACTTTGCATTTTTGATGGCTCTATGATTGTCCTTTAAGGCCTGTTTGCATCGATCTTTGTGTGCAGGGCAACCCTACTACCACAGCACTGTCTTTTGTTAGAGAGAAGTTCTGGCATTAACCAGGATGCAGAGGGAGCTCTTTCTTTATATGGAGCCTTCTTGGTGTGGACAAAAAGGACAGCCGCCTCCTGCAACAAGTTATTAAATAGCCCAGCATCATCATTCGGAACCTCTTCGAAGGTGCAATGAGATGTCCTTAAAAAAGAGAACATTTCGGCCACCTTAACTTTGCTCCAAAGCATCACCGCCATTAAGCCCTGAGTGGCATGTTGAATTTTCGGGATCCTGCATCCGAGGAGAAACAAATCAGAAAATGATCTAATCAAAAAAAGGGGCAAAGGCTGGTCAAGAATCAGGGCATTGACGCATTAACATAAATTAAGAGCATCACAAGCTTCCACTAAAGCCCGCTCTCGATTGTCTATGGCCACATCCACGTGTAGATTGGAATCGCCAAGCACAGTGAAATTGGAGTGCTTATGGGTCCACTATACATACACATCGCCTCCTCCCACAACTTTAAAAATTCTTAAGCTGGCCCTGGAAGGCAGTACACCAGAACCCCTGAGAAAGAGAGTTGAAGGGGTTGAGAGATATGAAAACCTATATCTTCAGCCGCTGTAAGATTGGTGAGCTGATAGGTGTTGCACTCGAAATCACTTCGAACAATTACCGCTACCCCCTCCCTCTTTTTTGCCTATCTGATATCTTCTGTTTATGGCAAATCCCAAAGTAAATGGGCCAGACTCCTAATGGAGGGAGGTTTGCGTTAAAAAAAGGGCATCCATATTGGAGTCCAAAAGCATTTGCACAAAAGATAAGGTGTTCTTGTGCAGGGAGCCCACATTCACTAATACAGCTTTAAAAACAGAATGGTACAATGTGTTAATATTTAAAATGCCTGATGTGCTGCTAGCTGTAGCTCTCTTTAAAAAGAGCAGATCGCGTGATAGAAGGTACTAAGAAAGAGGATCAGAAGGGTAAAACAGACTTACATGATTTGCAAAAAGATAGGGCCCTAGCGTCCAACCCTGTCGCCTTTGACATCCATTGCAGGGCAGATTGAGCACTTAAAGTTCATCCCTCGTTTACATGCAACAGGAAAACAGAGCTGGGACAAAACCAGCAAGGGGACTGGCGCTGGTCATGCACGGGCTCAGGCAGGCTTGCCCTTGGCTCTCAATAAATAGGCTGTGTACAAGGCAGCAATGGACAACTAGAGCACACACCAACAAATATGATGCCTCTGCATGTCCTGCCTGGCATAGGAACTATGCTCTCTCCGCAGAATACAGGACCGGGGAGCAGATCCTGAAAGAGAGGTACAACTATCAAACCGCCAAAAATCCTGCTCACTGTATAAAAAGAAAGGAGTCTAAAAATATTCGCTGCCTACAAGCTGCTTGCGTCTACAAATAGATTATGTCCATCTCAAACCCATATGTCAAAATGCGGTTCAAAAGAATTATAAGCTGTAAGGGTGAGAATACCACTAGTTTCTGCTCCATGTCCTGCAACAGAATTGGGTTGCCTACAGTTCTGCAGATTCATGGCATGCAGCTGATACCACCACTCTCTTTACAGTGATTTACATAATGATGAGGTCCCATATTGAGATTATAACAAATATACCTCACTGGTGAAGTTATTGACTACCCTTTGTGCAAGGGTTTTATTTCAAAGCAAAGCAGGACTTGCTTATGGAATATTCCTAATTTCCATTCCTCATTGCTGCTGTGCTGCAAGAAGTCCATCGCCACTTCTATCAAAGCCCATGGTTCCCACGTATTAGCGTGGACTCCAGTCATTCACTGATTTTGATGACTACGCACGATGTAAGGGTCACAACTGGATAAGTGGGAATGGGAGGAATTGAACCCTGAGCTTATACAAAGACACAGGATCCATCATCTTTCACTCATTCTCGACCTACAAGACATGTAGCCACTGTTACCCTGTGATTTGGGAATGCACTGGACTATTTACTGCAAAGGAAGATACATGGGTTACTCAACCAATGAATGTGACCTATGTATCTTAACCCTATCATACTTGCCATCTGCAGATCAGAACTCTGTGCTGTGGTTGGAGTGGGAGGCATAATGGAACAGTGTGTTCCAAGATACCATGAGATGCGGCTCCTGAAGTTTAATACTGAAATACAGTCTTTCTAGAAAATAAGTCCCTCACTTCCAAAATGTTCTCAGTACCTGTTATGTCTTGTGCTGAAATTTTGAATTTCAGCAAAGTCTGCCACTTGCCTGCTCTGTTTTCTCCTCAATTTCACGTACTCACACTTTTGGGCTAAACACAAACAAGACTATACTTATTCACAACCTCCTCGTCCTTCATACCAGAAGAATAGAGTCATGCGGCCTTACTTCAGTGAAGGTGTACTGCTACAACAACTTCCTTCAGCTTGTAACAAAGCCATGGGTGGTTTTCTTAACTGCCCAGACGACCCCTCTTGTTAACTACAGTTCAGAGCATTCTGATGGTTTTCACCCATGGTGATGGTTTGAATATCTATCCCAGAGCCTCAGAGGATCTAGCAAGAATTACAATGATTTTGCAATACCAGTTAGTTGGCATCTTTGAGCCTGGAACATTGCCTTCCACTCTACCCACTACCTAGCACCCAGAGTGCCCTCCCTGAATGATTGTGCCGTCACCCTGTGGAGTGGTCTGGCCTGATGGAGTCAAAACCGCCGAGGAGAGGGAGCTCTTATTAACAAAGGCTGTAAGTGCCCACCAAAACCTGACAAGCTATCCTTTGCTAATGATGCTGATGCCATCAGTAATTATATCAGTTAGCTGCTGTTCAATTTGTCTAAGCCATATAATAGATCTATGTGGCTGTATTCTATTTCAGGGCTCTTGAGCAGGCATCTGGGAACTTGACGCACGTCTAGAGCCTTCTTGCACAGGGTTTGCATTATTGAAACCTATTTTGCACATTACACAAGATTGATTATCGCCTTAATGAGTTTAAAAAGATGCAACATTCCATAAATGAAGAATGGACCTCCTTCAAGAAGGAAGACCTCAAATATGACTATGTCATTTCATTAATATGAGTTGTGATGCTGGAAGCCTAATAGTATCAATGTATTTTATTTAATGCACCTTTTATGTGAAGGACTACCCTGGTGCTCAACATCATCCCTTATGCCGACGACTCCCAGGTAATCCTCTCCCTCCCCAATGAACCCAACCTCACCAAAAACAACTTCCAAGAAGGGATGAAAGCCGTCGCAACATGGATGTAGAACAGCTGCCTGAAATGCAACTCAGAAAAAAAGTCCTCATCCTGGGTACCACCCCTCCGCATGGGGCAACTTGTGGTGGCTCCACACCCTAGAAAATTCTTCTACCCCAATGGACCACGCACGAAACCTCGTCATTATACTGGACTCATCACTTACAATGAACCGCCAGATCAACACTGTATCCTTGACCTGCTTCAACACCCTCCGCATGCTTCGAAAGACGCTCAGATAGATCCCATCCGAATCCAGAAATAGCATAATGCACACCCTCATCAGTAGCAGAATAGACTACGGCAACGCGCTCTGTGCCAGAATCAACAAGAAACTCCTTTGCAAACTCCAGACTACAGAACGCCGCAGCCAGATGGATCCTCAACATCCCCCATTGCAGCCACATCACACAACACCTCTGCGATCTCCAATGGCTCCCACTTGAAAGAAGAATTACCTTCAAGCTCCTCACCCACACATACAAGGCCCTGCACAACACCGGACCAACATACCTGAACAACCACCTCTCCTTCCACACACCCAAAAGACAAGATCAGCCGACCTCTCTATAGCCACCGTCCAGCGCATCTACAGGACCTGAGTGGGATCAAAGTCCTTCTCCTACCACGCAGCCAAGGCCTGGAATGGCAACCTCCTCCACCATTGGCAAGACCCCACACTGTCCTACTTCGGATGACCCCAACACTCAATGGAGCTGCACCCCCCCCCCCCCCCCCCCCAGCGCCCTGAGGCATTCAAAGGTGAGTAGTTGCACTTTAAAAACCCTGATTGATTAATTGATTACGGTGTTTTTGAGCTGGAAGGAGCACAAGGCTTGTTGTTTCAGTGGCAAGTTTTATTTCTTTTACTGCTTGGTCACCCGAGGTTTGTTTTGCTTTTTTTGGACACTATTTCTGATGGCTTTATGACTCTGACCTCTTTACCCCTGCTAACCAGAAGTGAAAATGCCCATGCTCCCCTTTTAAACATGGTTGAATTGGTTTATTCCTGAAGGTTGCTTGTATATGGCGTAGAAAATGCACCCAATGCCAGAAAAGTAATGCCACTTGTGGACTGCAGCACCTTTTGTACCACCCACTCTAGTGGCTGTAAAACATGGCTACAGGCATGCCCTGTGTAGTACGACTGCTGCAGTGTAAAACTTGCAGTGTGAGATGCCAAAATATATTTTTGGGACTTTGACCTCCTGTTACAACTGGGGGTCTCTTGTTGGCAGAGGTATGTACCTTTGAACAAGTAGGGACTCTTGCTTCTAGTCAGGGTAAAGGGGATACACACTTCAGATAACCCCTGCTCAACCCCTTGGTAGCTTGGCACGAGCAGACAGGTTTATCCCAAAGGCAATGTGTAAAGTATTTGTACTCAAAATACACAGTTATACTGTGAAAGCACCACAAATGGACACCACACCAGTTAAAAAAATAAAGTATCGTTATCTAAACCAAACTAGACCAAATATGACAAAAATCCAACATACATGTAGTAAAATATGACTTTAGAACAGTCATTTCAAAAATAGAACTTGTAGCAAACGATGTCGTGGCTGGCAATAATCCAAAGTATGGCAAGACTGCGAGGTGCACGGCATCGGGCACGGAGTCGCACGGACCCCAAACAACTGTACCTTGGAACAAAGTCTTTGGACGATGTTGTGGAGCTGAGGCATTGGTACAGAGGTTGAAATCAGCTCCCTGGCTGCCACGAGGGGAGGCGAGATGTCGAGTCCGCGAGGAGTCGACGTGTCGAGTCCAGGACAGAGGAAGTCGGTTGCGTCGGCATAGAAGCGTCAGTTCCGGTGAGGCGAAGCAAAGTCGGAAAATCGCGGAGTCACCCTCGGCGGTTATCAGCTCCGTGGTAACGAGATGCAGGTGCTGGCAGTGACGGTGTCAGTGTGAGAGCTGGCGTCAAGAAGGCCGATAACTGCAGGCGTCTGCAGGTGTTGGCGGGCATCGAGCTGCAGAACAGGCAGGGTGGTGCGTCGTGCACTTCACGAATGGTGTCCCTTGCCTCGATGCATGTTGCGGCGTCACGGCAGTGTTGCTGACATTGTTGTAGATTGGTTTTCTTGTTTTTCTTAGGTTTCTTCCAGCTCCCAACAGCAGGGACAACCTCCAGGGGCCCAAAACTGGGATAGGCACCTCCTGGCAGGTCAGAACTCACAACAATGGAGTTCTAGGGAGCTGGTGGTGAAGTCTCTGTGCCCCTGAGACTTCAGAACAGGAGGCCAGCAAACAAAGCCCTTGGAGATTCTTCTTCAAACAGGTTTCTCAGCAAAGTTCCAGTCTTAGTCATTTCCTTGGCAGAAGCAGCAATTGCAGGCCAACCCCACACAGCATACAGCAAATGGACAGTACTCCTCACAGCTCTCCAGCTCTTCTCCTTGGCAAACGTCTTGATTCCAGAAGTGATCTAATTTTCTGCAGATTAAGGTCCACTACTTATAACCCATTTTGTATTTGTTCTATATGTGGCAGGGGTCTCTGAGTCCAGTCCTAACCAGTCTGTCCTCTCTATTGCAGCATCACTACAGAAGGTGGAGACAACATTGTGCAGAGGAGACACTGTCTATTCAGGTGTAAGTGAAACTCCTCCCACCACTCTAAATGCTGAACAAGAAAATGCCTACTTTCTAAAAGTAGCATTTTCAAACACACAATTTAAAAACCCTTTCCCTAAAAAGATGTGTTATTAAATTCTGAGTTCAGAGAGTCTAAAGTCCATTTCTCTATCTTGTCCCAATGAAAAGATATACTTGTAAAATGTTACAAAGTAACTCAGATGGTAGCTTATGGGACAGATAGCCTTTCAATAGTGAAAAACGAAATGCACAGTATTTCACTCTGAGGACATGTCACACATAGCAGGATATGTCCTACCTTTCACATACACTGCACCCTGCCCATAGGGATACCTTGGGCCTACCTAAGGGGTATCTTACATGTAAGAGAAGGGAAGGTTAGGGCCTGGCAAGTGGGTGCACTTGCCAGGTCAACATGGCAGTTTAAAACAGCACAGGCAGACACTGCAGTGGCAGGTCTAAGATATGGTTACAGGCTACTTGTGTGGGTGGCACAATCAGTGCTGCAAGCCCACTAGTAGCATTTGATTTACAGACCTTGGGCACACACTGTGCACTCTAATAGGGACTTACCAGTTAATCAAATATGACAATCATGGATAACCAATCATAATTACAATGTGCACAGAAAGCATATGCACTTAAGCACTGATTAACAGTGGTAAAGTGCCCAGAGTCCTAAAGCCAACAAAGACAAGGTCAAAAACATGAGGCCAAAAAGCAAAAAGTCTGGGGGTGGCCCTGAAAAAAGGGCCATTTCCAAACCTCCTTTTTAAATATTTGAAACTGACCAATATGTAAGCATTGTAGCCCACAATGCAGGGTGCATGCATTGTTTTTAAGACCCAAAATGCGTTTTTTGTTGTGGCAGGCCTAGTTGTTCTGTGTAGAAAACCAGAGTACATATTAAAATAATAATGGTGTGTCTGAAGAATTGGACTTGCTAGAAAAAAATTAAACAAACATTTTAATAGTTATTTCGAATCCAATTCAATGGTGAAGTCAGATTTTTTGTAAAGGAAAAGTAACTTTTACAAAGTTACCGCTACCCTGTGTGGCTCCCCTAGAGACCAATATGCATGAACTCTCCAGCAACTCTCAGCCTGTATTTGGGCTCAATACGGTGTGAATGAGGTGTGAAATCCCTTCCAAGAGCTGCACAATAGTTCAAACTGATGACTCCTCTGAACTCAGCAAATCTTCTGGGCCAGGTCTGGTGGCTTAGTGGACTAATGTGTCCACTGTAGGAGCCTGTGTTTTACCTCGTGGTCTCAGCTTCAAATCCCAGTGGGGCCACTCAGCCATTCATCCTTTTGGGGTCCATAAAATGAGTTTAATTGATTTGGGTAACAATAAACATGTTATTAGTGCCAATATACCCTTCTGGGTGAATGTGCGCTTTGCCCTTGTCATGTTATGTTTTGTCTGGGTGGAGGCCTTGTGGATGCTGTTGGCACAACAGTATCAAATCTCTGTGTGATAGGTCTGCCTGAAGCACATGAAAAACGTTTCCGGTCTGAAAGAGATCAAACAGGGCAATAGAATAATTATTGTGAAACTCCTGTTTGGCACTGAGGAACCCTGCTTAGTTTCACTAGACTTCTGTCCCCTGGTTTGTTGTGGGTCCATGGCCTGGTTCAAACTGGATTTTAGTGATTGATGTGGGATGACACTGTTGATTTCCCTATAACTCTCCCACATACGCCCCCAGCCCTCAGAGTCCAAGCTTAGTGTGACAAAATATGTTTTCCATCTTGAAATTAAACCCTTGTGGCTCTATTCTATTTCATTGCTCTTGAGTAGGCATTTGGGAATTGGACGCACTTGCAATAAGGCAAGCAGGAACTACTGAAAAGTGGGTACGGTTGTCCTCTGGAACTTTTACCCCATTGGTTAGGGAATGCTCAGGCGTCTCACCCACCCACCAGCTTGGCCCAGTCATAAATGGGGCAACCCAAGTCACCTTATCTGAACACTTTCTGGAGCTGTGGAAGAACAGTAGAGCATTGGATCTGCTGTTAATGAGTTGGGAGAAACCCTGAAGGACTTGACATGATCCCCCTTGTAACTAGGGCAAAGAAGTGGACTGCAAAGGTGAGTTGGCTGGCCTCCTCTGAGGCCTTTCTCCTAAAGTGCCCAGCTGGCCAGTGGCAACTTGGACTAGATTGTGCTAGTGGCCTCTGCCTCGAGCCTTAGAAGTGTATTGCAGTTATTGTTCAGTAACTAGAAGAAAGTTTGGGAACATTGAAAATCTTCAATCAATCATTCAGGGAATTTTAAGCACGCTACTCACCCGTGAGGGTCTCAAGGCGCGGTGGGTTGGGGTGGGGTAGCAGCTACGGTCAGTCGAAGAGCCAGGTCTTGAGGGTCTTCCTAAAGATGTGCAGGTTGGAGGCACGTCTGATGTTGATTGGGAGCTCGTCCAAGGTCTTGGCTGTGATGTAGGAGAAGGTTCTTCCACCTGTTCTTGCACTGCGGATGCGCAGGGGTTCAGCGAGGTCAGCGGATCAGAGGTTCCTTTTGGATACGTGGAAGGAGAATCTGTTGTTGAGATAATGGGGTCTGGTGTTGTGGAGGCATTTTTAGGCG
Source organism: Triturus cristatus (assembly GCF_964204655.1). Lineage (NCBI taxonomy): Eukaryota > Metazoa > Chordata > Amphibia > Caudata > Salamandridae > Triturus > Triturus cristatus. The sequence continues at coordinate 610,197,383 of NC_140581.1, read as the reverse complement.
TGGGTGAGTATCTTGAAAGTTGCTCTCTTCTCAACAGGGAGCCAGTGAAGTTTACGCAGGTGTTGGGTGATGTGTGCCTGTCGGGGGATGCCGAGGACGAGTCTGGCTGCGGTGTTCTGTATGGGCTGGAGTTTGCAGAGCAGACTTATTGATCCCGACATAGAGGGCTTTTCCTTAGTCTAATCTGCCAGTTATTAGTGTGTGGGTGACGGTCTTCCTTGATTCAGAGGGGATCCATTTGAAGGTCTTTTGGAGGATGCTGAGGGTGTTGAAGCAGGTGGAGGCAAGGGCGTTTATCTGTCGGGTCAGGGAGGGGAGGAGTTGAGTACGATGCCAAGGTTTCAGGTGTGGTTTGTGGGGGTGGAGGGTGCTGGGGGGAGGTGGGCCAGCACGTGTTGTCCCATGCGAAGGGTGAGAGTCCAAGGACGAGGACCTCTGTCTTCTCCAAGTTAAGCTTCAGGCAGCTGCTGCTCATCCAGAATGTGACGTCCTTCATTCCTTCCTGGAAATTTAGTCTGGTGGTGATGGGGTCCTTGGTGAGGGAGAGAATGAGCTGGGTGTCATCGGTGTAGGATACTATGCTGTGTCCATGCTGTCTGACAATGGCAGCGAGGGTGGCCTTGTAGATGTGGAAGAGCGTGGGGCTGAGCGACGATCCTTGGGGTACTCCGCAGTATGTTTCCGTGGGTTCAGAGAGGAAGGGTGGAAGTCTGATTCTTTGTGTTCTGCCAGTGAGGAAGGAGCGGAGCCAGTCGAGGGTTGTTTCCAGTATCACTGGCGGTGATGGTGTCGAACGCTGCAGAGAGGTTGAGTAGGATCAGGGCTGCAGTATGCCCTTGGTCGAGGAGAGTGCGGATGTCGTCTGTGGCGGCGAGTAGAGAAGTCTCAGTGCTGTCTTTGCTGCGGAATCCGGATTGGGAGGGGTTAAGGATGGAGTTTTCTTCGATGAATTTTGTTAGTTGGATGTTGACGGTCTTCTCTGTGACTTTGGCCGCACAGGGGAGGAGGTAGATGGGTCAGTAGTTCTTGAGGTCTGTGGGATCTGCTGAGGGCTTCTTCAGTAGGGGTCTGACTTCTGCACATTTCCAGTTGTCGGGAAAGATGCCGGTTTCGAAGGTGGCGTTGATGGTGCGACGAAGCGCTGGAGCGATGGCAGCGGCGGCTCTGTGGAAGATGTGCAGGGGCAGGGGTCCATGGGGCCCCTGAGTAGATGCTTTTCATGGTCGATGGAGTGTCTTTGGTGGTGACTGGGGTCCAGAAGGAGATGGTGGGCTGGCTGGCTGGCGTTGCTGGAGGAGAAAGTGGTTTCGGAGTCAGGAGTCTGGTCATTGAAGTTGTCGTGGAGGCCCTTGATTTTCAGATGGAAGTAGGAGCCAAGCTTGTTGCTGAGGTCTTGGAAGGGGGTGATGTCTGTGGTTTTGTTGGGTTTGGTGAATTCCTGGATGGTGGTGAAACGTTCCTTGCTGGAGTTGGCGAGAACCTTGTTCTTGATGAAGGTCCTTTTGATGGATCTGATGCGTTGGTGATATTCCATCATGGCGTTCTTGTAGGTGGTGCGATCTTCTGAGGTTTTGCTGTTCCTCCAGTTCTTTTCAAGGCATCTGCAGGTGCGTCTGGATTTTGGGATATCGGCGGTGAACCAGGCGGCCTTCCTGGGGCACTGTCTGTTGGGGTTGCGTAGGGGTCCAAGCCTTCTCTGCGCAGTTGGTGATCCATCTGTGGAGGTCTTTGGGTGCGAGGTTGGTGTCAGTCAAGGTGGTGAGGGCATTGCAGTTGAGGGTGAAGTTGAGCTGCTCCTCGGTGACTTTGCTCCAGTTTCTTCTTGGAGGGTGGGGTACAGGTTTGGGTGTCATGGGTTTGTTGACAAGGAAGTGTACGCAGTGGTGGTCTGTCCAAGGGGGTTGCGTGGTTTGGCTGAAGCGGATGTTGTTCCCACCTGCGAAGATAGGGTCGAGGGTGTGTCCTGCCTTGTGGGTAGGGGTGGTGAGGAACTGTTTGAGTCCAATATTGGCGAGGTTGTCCAGGAGGATAGTGGAGTTGGGGTCGCTGGGGTTGTCGAGGTGGAAATTGAGGTCTCCGATGAGCATGTAGTCCATGAAAGCGATGGCATGGGGTAGGATGAGGTCAGTGATCGTAGTGGCGAATGAAGTGTGAGGTCCGTGGGGTCTCTAGGTGAGGGTGCCACGAAGTGTGTTTCTAGGGCTGGTCTGGATCTGTAAGTGAAGGTGTTTGGTGGTGGAGAAGGAGTCGCTCGTTGTGGAGGTGGCCAGTCAGAGCGAGCTCTTGTGTGCGATGGCGAGTCCTCCTCCTGGGTGGTTGGATTGGTCCTTCCTCTGGTTCTCGTATCCATCAGGAATGGCTGGGCGTTGTGGGGGCGGAGGAGGCATTGGTCCAGGTTTCTGTGAAGAAGGCGGCCTCATGTTGAGATGGTGTTGAGGAGGTCCCAGATTCCTACGGTGTGTTTGTGCAGGAAGCGCACATTGAGGATTGAGGAGGATGCACTTCAGGGCTTCAGTAGTGCTAGTGTCTGACGTGGGTGGCTGTGATGGTGCGGAGGATGGTGACGGTTCGGCCTCAGTGACAGCAGGAGAACTGGCCATGGATGGTGCTTGCCATGGACAGCTGGCAGTTGTTGTTCCTTCTGGGGTTGAGTGCGAGGAGAGCAGCTGAGTCGTACCGGTGGATGGACACGATCAAGGATTCCTGGTGCTGTTCTGGGTCGGGTCAGTGGCGCGCCCACTGCATGCCTCTTCTGTACGGCCGCACAGCGGCCGGCATTAAATAGGGAAGGGTGAGGGAGGCACAGCTGGGAGGTGGGAGCAGCAATCAGCAGGAGGGAGAGGCCACAGCAGCGGGAAAGGGAAATGGGAACGGGCAGAAAATGAACAACAATGCAGAGAATGGCACAATAAACTAAAAATACAGAGAATGGCACAATAATCTAAACATACAGAGAATGGCACAATAAACTAAAAAACCAAAGGGCACAATTACAGTGGGACCGAAAAATGGGCACAACACAATCCAGACAGTGGTGTGAACACTTATCTGCACCGAGCACTGCACAGGGCAGCGGCAAAACAGTGGAGCTGCAGAGGGAGAGAGCAGGTCCCTGCCCAGGCAGTCAGAGGTCTTGCTCACGATCCCTTGCAGTGGCCGCCATTAAATAGGGAAGGGTGGAGGGAAGCACAGCTGGGAGGCAGGAGCAGGAATCAGCAGGGAGAAGGGGCCGTGGGGGAAGCAGCGGCGGGAAAGGGAAACGAGATCGGCAAGAAAAGGAACAACAATGCAGAGAATGGCACAATAAACTAAAAATACGAAGAATGGCACAATAAACTAAAAATACAGAGAATAGCACAATAAACTAAAACATACAGGGCACAATTACAGTGTGACAGAAAAATGGGCACAACACAATCCAGACAGTGGCTCGAACACCTACCTGCACCTAGCACTGCACAGGGCAGAGGCAGCGGCACAGCAGTGGAGCTGCAGAGCGAGAGAGCAGGGCCCTGGCCAGGAGGTCAGAGGTCTTGCTCTCGCTCCCTTGCAGCGGCTGCCATTAAATAGGGAAGGGGGAGGGAGGCGAGGCTGGGAGGCAGGAGCGGGAATCGGCATGGGGAGGGGCCGCGGGGGCAGCAGTGGTGGGAAAGGGAAACGGGAACAGGCAGAAAATGAACAACAATGCAGAGAATGGCACAATAATAATAAAATACAGATAATGGCACAATAAACTAAAAATACAGAGAATGGCACAATAAACTAAAAACTACAGGGCACAATTACAGTGGGACCGAAAAACCGGCACAACACACTCCAGACTGTGGCGCGAACACCTAGCTGCACCGAACACTGCACAGGGCAGCGGCATCAGCACAGCAGCAGAGCTGCAGAAGGAGAGAGCAGGTCCCTGGCCAGGAGGTCAGAGGTCTTGCTACAAATTTGCCTTCAATTCATGCCTAGGTCCTGGTTTAAAATTTCCGAGACTATCATTAGTGCTTTTAGATTTGCTGGCACTATTTCTACTAAAAACTTTAAAGATTCATATCTTCAGGTCCCTTTAGTGGAATTCTGTCATTGTTGTGCCATTTGGTTTATTAAATTTTTCCATTTTGATTTGGTATTTATAATGCTTGGTGTTTTTACTTTGTTATTGTTTTAGTACTCCATAAATACTTTACACAATGCCCTAAACTAACTAACTCTGTGCCATAGCTATTGTAGGGTGGGAGTGAGCTGTGGTTAATTTAGTGACTTTGAGGGTTCACCCTGAGAAGAGTTGTGATTATTCCTTAAATAATAATCCAACTTCTTAAAACTATCATCACATCCCTTTACGGAAGGATTTACGATGAATAGGATGTCCTTCTCTCTCAAGGGCATATCAGTGAATATTGTAGCTCTTGAATCTTTGGTTAACATGAATGACACCGATATGAAGCTCTCACCCCCAAAACAGATGTTGCAGTAAATGCTGCATTCACCTTTCTGTAAGTAAGGGCTTAAGACTCCATGCTTCATTTTGTTTCTGCAATGATGGACGGAATGCTGACAATGAAAACATTTTCACCCAGTCAAAAGATCTGGGTTAAATCCATCGTTCTTTTGCCCACAACACCACCCCAGTTTGGATCCAGCCATATGCAAATCAGTCTTGACCCTGTGCCCCATTGGAAGAGTCCAGACCGAACTGCCAGGCCAGGTCCTCCCTGGATCAGAAACAAGCATTCTGGGACCGGTTTCAGGGTATGTCAGCCTTCTTCAGCCATGCTAGCTTGAATCCAGTGAAAAGGGTTACAGCAAACAAATGATGGACGGAATGCTGACAATGCAAACATTCTCCCCCAGTCAAAAGATCTGGGTTAAATCCATAATTCTTTTGCCCACTACGCCACCCCAGTTTGGACCCAGCCATATGCAAATCAGTCTTGACACTGTGCCCCATGGGAAGAGTCCAGACCAAACAGCCAGGCCAGGTCCTCCCTGGACTGGAAACAAGCATCCTGGGACCGGTTTCAGGGTATGTCACCCTTCTTCAGCCAGGCTAGCTTGAATCCAGTGGCACAGTGAGCAAGGGACCCACATCTGGGCATACCCATCCCACTTAGGGCGAAAAGGGTTACAGCAAAGAAATGATGGACGAAATGCTGATAATGCAAACATTCTCCCCCACTCAAAAGATCTGGGTTAAATCCATTGTTCTTTTGCCCACTACGCCACCCCAGTTTGGACCCAGCCATACATAAATTAGTCTTGACCCTGTGCCCCATGGGAAGAGTCCAGACCGAACTGCCAGGCCAGGTCCTCCCTGGACCGGAAGCAAGCATCCTGAGACTGGTTTCAGGGTATGTCACCCTTCTTCAGGCAGGCTAGCTTGAATCCAGTGGCACAGTGAGCAAGGGACCCACGTCTGGGCATACCCATCCCACTTAGGGTGAAAACTGTTACAGCAAACAAATGATGGACGGAATGCTGACAATGCAAACATTCTCCCCCAGTCAAAAGATCTGGGTTAAATCCATCGTTCTTTTGCCCACTACGCCACCCCAGTTTGGACCCAGCCATATGCAAATCAGTCTTGACACTGTGCCCCATGAGAAGAGCCCAGACCGAACTGCCAGGCCAGGTCCTCCCTGGACCAGAAACAAGCATTCTGGGGCCAGTTTCAGGGTATGTCACCCTTCTTCAGCCAGGCTAGCTTGAATCCAGTGGCACAGTGAGCAAGGGACCCATGTCTGGGCATACCCATCCCACTTAGGACGAAAAGGGTTACAGCAAACAAATGATGGACGGAATGCTGACAATGCAAACATTCTCCCCCAGTCAAAAAATCTGGGTTAAATCCATCGTTCTTTTGCCCACTACTCCACCCCAGTTTGGACCCAGCCATATGCAAATCAGTCTTGACCCTGTGTCCCATGTGAAGAGTTAAGACCGAACTGGCAGGCCAGGTCCTCCCTGGACCGGAAACAAGCATCCTGGGACCGGATTCAGGGTATGTCACCTTTCTTCAGCCAGACTAGCTTGAATACAGTGGCACAGTGAGCAAGGGACCCACGTCTGGGCATACCCATTCCACTTAGGGCGAAAAGTGCTACAGCAAACAAATGATGGACAGAATGCTGAAGATGCAAACATTCTCCCCCAGTCAAAAGATCTGGGTTATATCCATCGTTCTTTTGCCCACTACGCCACCCCAGTTTGGAGCCAGCCATATGCAAATCAGTCTTGACCCTGTGCCCCATGGGAAGAGTCCAGACCGAACTGGCAGGCCAGGTCCTCCCTGGACCGGAAACAAGCATCCTGGGACCGGTTTCAGGGTATGTCACCTTTCTTCAGCCAGGCTAGCTTGAATCCAGTGACAAAGTGAGCATGGGACCCACGTCTGGGCATACCCATCCCACTTATGGTGAAAAGTGTTACAGCAAACAAATGATGGACGGAATGCTGACAATGCAAACATTCTACCCCAGTCAAAAGATCTGGGTTAAATTCATCATTCTTTTGCCTACTATGCCACCCCAGTTTGGACCCAGCCATATGCAAATCAGTCTTGACTCTGTGCCCCATGAGAAGAGCCCAGACCGAACTGCCAGGCCAGGTCCTCCCTGGACCAGAAACAAGCATTCTGGGGCCAATTTCAGGGTATGTCACCCTTCTTCAGCCAGGCTAGCTTGAATCCAGTGGCACAGTGAGCAAGGGACCCATGTCTGGGCATACCCATCCCACTTAGGACGAAAAGGGTTACAGCAAACAAATGATGGACGGAATGCTGACAATGCATACATTCTCCCCCAGTCAAAAAATCTGGGTTAAATCCATCGTTCTTTTGCCCACAACTCCACCCCAGTTTGGACCCAGCCATATGCAAATCAGTCTTGACCCTGTGTCCCATGTGAAGAGTTCAGATCGAACTGGCAGGCCAGGTCCTCCCTGGACCGGAAACAAGCATCATGAGACCGGTTTCAGGGTATGTCACCCTTCTTCAGCCAGGCTAGCTTGAATCCAGTGGCACAGTGAGCAAGGGACCCACGTCTGGGCATACCCATCCCACTTAGGGCGAAAAGTGTTACAGCAAACAAATGATGGATGGAATGCTGACAATGCAAACATTCTCCCCCAGTCAAAAGATCTGGGTTAAATCCATTGTTCTTTTGGCCACTACGCCACCCCAGTTTGGACCCCGCCATATGCAAATCAGTCTTGACCCTGTGCCCCATGGGAAGACTCCAGACCGAACTGCCAGACCAGGTCCTCCCTGGACCGGAAACAAGCATCCTGGGACCGGTTTCAGGGTATGTCACCTTTCTTCAGCCAGACTAGCTTGAATCCAGTGGCACAGTGAGCAAGGGACCCACGTCTGGGCATACCCATCCCACTTAGGGCGAAAAGTGTTACAGCAAACAAATGATGGACAGAATGCTGACAATGCAAACATTCTACCCCAGTCAAAAGATCTGGGTTAAAACTATTGTTCTTTTACCCACTACGCCACTCCAGTTTGGACCCAGCCATATGCAAATCAGTCTTGACCCTGTGCCCCATGGGAAGAGTCCAGACTGAACTGCTAGGCCAGGTCCGTCCTGGACCGGAAACAAGCATCCTGGGACCGGTTTCAAGGTATGTCACCCTTCTTCAGCCAGGCTAGCTTGAATCCAGTGGCACAGTGAGCAAGGGACCCACGTCTGGGCATACCCATTCCACTTAGGGCGAAAAGTGCTACAGCAAACAAATGATGGACGGAATGTTGACAATGCAAACATTCTCCCCCAGTCAAAATATCATTTTGTTTCTATTCATCTCCTGGTAGCATGTAATTTTTTTTATATATATACATATTTTTTAAAGAATCTTTTTATTAACATTTTTCAGTTACAAAAAGCAGTATCATGTTTACAATCTGAGCCTCAGATAATACAGTATACCGTAAGTCTCCATTTATTTCTGGCACACATTGTACAGGAAAATAGGTATAATACCCTGTATGCAGACAGGAGAACTCAGTAGGGGGGTTCACAAACTCTCCCCTCCAAACCTGCTTCCAGAGGGCCTTAAAAACCCGTAAATGCCAACTACTGTCCCCACACCTTATCCCATTCCCATGGGCATTCCTGACTTTCATAGACTACTTTTTTGGCTTCACAACACCAATCGAGGTCTGATTCCCAGTCCACCACCCTCGGAGGAAGACTTGCTCCCCATGCTCTGGTAATATTCCTTTTAACCACCATTGCTGCAGCCATAAACCATGTTCTTTGGTACTTCAGCCACTTATCCTCCCCTGTCACACACAGTACATGCCATCTCGCCTCTAGTGGTATAGTTCAGCCCAATACCTCTAACATTATCCAAGTTACCCCCCTAACCCCAGTATAGCTGAATTTTAGGACAGGCCCATTGGATGTGGAAGAAGGACCCAGTCTCCTGACAGCCACTGGCACAATGATCAGTGGTGCAACGTCTAACCTATGCATAAGTTCAGGAGTAGGATCTGTGAAGGATACAGAGTTGGATCAGGTGAAAAAGCGTGGATTGCTACTTCCCTAGGGCTTTGTATTGCTTCCTCCCATTCATCGTCTTCTAAGATCCCTATGTCTGTTTCCCACACCTCTTGCGGGGTCTTAAGTGGGTCTGGTGCATTATTCATATGTTCCCTTTATATTATGGATGTGGCCTTGTCTACTATTGGTCCCCCCTCCAGACTATGGGCACGTAGCGCATGTCCCAGCTGCAAATATTTGAAGTTTTATGAGTCAGGCATTTGGAAATCCATCTGTTGTTCACCAAAATAAATTATAGCGTGTCCCCTCCAGACATCCCCAAGATGGCCTATGCCCAGCAACCCCATCTATAAAATCCTCACAATTTCCCCACTTCTCATAATAGGTTCCTATCTCACAAAAGCATCCTCTTTGCATCTTACCAGCCTAACCAAGGAATTTAGTGGCCTCTCGCCATGCGTGGATCACCGCTTGTGTATGTGGGAGCAATTGCGGTTCCATACTCTTCCGGTAAAGTGCCGCAGGATATCCGTGCCGTTCCATCGCAGAATGATCTACTCTGTAGGCCAGTTCACCCCTATCGGTGTACATCCAGTCATTGATTGCGACCAACTGGGCGGCCCAATAACACTTCTGGATATCCAGGATCACTAGCCCCCACCTCATTGACACTCTGCTGGAGTTTGCATAGTGCTATCCTAGAGGTACCTCCGTCCCACAAGAGCTTTCGCAGTTTGCTATCTACTGTACTGAAAAAATCAGGTGGTATCTTGGAGAGGGTATTCTGTAGAGCATACAGGATATGAGGCAGCAACATAATTTTGAGGAGAACAGCCCTCCCCATCATGGACAGTGGCAGTCTCCTCCAATGCGTCATGTTTACTTTTGCTTCTCTAGCTGCGGCAGCCGATTATCTGTTATGCAATCCCTCTCATTCTTCCAGATATAGATACCCAAATATTTAAATGTGTCTTTTGTATGCAGCAGTAACCCAATGGCTGGCAGTGTCAGAGCCTATCCATAAAATGAAACATGAGTGACTTATCCAAGTTAATCTGGTACCCAGGATAGCTGCTGAAGAGCTGGAATATGTGGAGTAGCTTGATGATGGTAAAACGTGGCTGTGTGGCAGAGAGCAGAATGTCATCAGCATATAAAAATAAACGCTCCTCCCAGCTACCATCCTCTTCAATGCCGGACACTAATGGGTCCTGCCTAATCCATGCAGATAAGGCTTCAAGTGCAAGAGCAAAAAGCATAGGGGCTAGGGGGCACCACTGTCTTGTACGCTTCTAAAGGGCAAATGGGAAGGAAATTGCACAGTTGACTCGCACCTTTGCCTGGGGTTTTGAATATAGGATCCTTCCCCAATTGCAGAATTGCATACCAAAGCCAAACCTCTCCAGCACAGCTAATAAGTAATGCCATTCAATGCTATTGAACAGCATTCGGGCATCCAACGATAGCAACACTGCCTCCTCTTCTCTCCTAGTCTTGGTCAGATGCAACACACCATAGAGTCATCTCAGGTTCAGCCTAGTGCCCCTACGAGGCATAAACCTTGACTGATCCGTGTGTACTATAGATGTTAGAACACCACGGAGTCTATTCACAAGGGCCTTCGCCAGTATATTGGACTCTATATTTAAACAGGGAGATTGAGCAATAAGAGCTACAGTCTTCAAGGGTGATTCCTGCTTTAGGGTGACCACTATTGTGGCTTGTCATTGGTCTCTGGTAAGACAACCCACTTCCTTAGCCTCCTGAAACATGTTAAGCATAGGCCGTGCCACCATCAATGCCATGCCCTTGTACAGTTCGGCCGGTATGCCATTGGGGTCCACAGCTTTGTTGGTTTGTAAGTCTCGGATGGCTCCTCAGTTGTCAAGTCTTGATCTAACTCATTTTTATCATCATTGGATAGAGTGGGAACTGGACATCCTTAAGAAGGTCATCACAGTCCTCCCTTGTCCTAGTGGGATTAGATGTATAGAGTGAGTTGTAGAAGTCAGCAAATGCTGCCGCACATTCTTCCACAATGTTATGTTTGCATCCTTTCGAATCACGGATTTCCAGAACCCAGTTCCGTTCCCCATCTCTCTTCTCCAACCAGGCTATCATCATATTGGCCTTATCACCTACCACATATAGTCGTCTCTACGATGCCTGGGCCCTAGCAGTATTGTCCGCCAGGTCCCTCATCTCTTTCTGTTTGAGTTGGACCCAATGGCTTGCAATGGGATCAGATGCCTCACCACCTATTGCCTCTGCTTCCAGTCGATAAACCTCCTCCTTAAGGGCCTCATATTCGAAACATTGCTCCTTCCTTCTACCCCCGACCAAGGCCTGAACATGTCCCCTAATGACTGTGTTGTATGCCTCCCATATATCACAGGCCAAATCTACCATACCTACATTATATTGAAAGTATAGATCTGTTGTTTCTCGATTCAGGTCTAAGAATGTTCTGTCTCTAAAAACCCAAGGATCCATCCTAGGTGGCAGAGTGTAATTCCGCACTAAACCCTGTAACCACTCTTCCATCGGGGAGTGGTTAGATATGCCTCACACTCTGTGCGCCGCATTATGAAACAGTTTCATGCTCCTAATGTGTGTCAGAAGATGGTCTATCCGGGAATAGCTGCCATGTACGGCCGAGTATACGGATGTGCCAGAGGATTGTGTTCCCTCCACAGATCTATTGGTCCCATGGCCTCCACAAATGCACTTAGGGGCTCTGGTCCCATTCTCCAATCTGATCTTGATAACCTGTCCCTCAACATGTCCATGGCAGCTTTCAGATCCCCACCCAGTAACAGTATGCCTGAAGGCAACTCCAGTAAGAGGGTACTCAAAGCCAGCAGAGTATTTTCATGAAGTTGTGGTGGAATGTAAACTGAACATATATTGAGGACCTGTTCTTCCCACCTGCTGGACAGTCTTGCATATATTGACCCAATGGATCATGCCACACCCTACATGTGGCCAAGGGGAGTGAAGAGTTAATCAATATCCCCACCCCTCTTGAGCTTGCGGTGAATCCTACATGTACAATAAGTTTGGATTCATATCAATCTAGGGCTTTATACTTATTGCCTTTCATCTGTGGCTCCTGCAAAAATACAATGTCAGGGGCATGCCTTCGAAGGTACTGTAATACTACTGTTTGCTTTATTTGGCTGCCCTACCCATTTACATTCCAGGATAAAATGTTAGGCTGAGAGCCCTCTTTGATCCATTTATTTCCCCCATTTCAAGTGGTCAGGCCATAGCCTTCCGGCTACATTGAGCCCGGAGTGGAGCAGTCTTGCTCAAAGGTCGTAGGGGTGACCACGACCTTCCCTCCCTTCAGTGTCTACATTCAGCTCATTAACTTAGACTGTTAGTAAACTATGCACGACACAACAAAAATTAATCCAGCGGGGTTGAACCCTATCGCAGCAGCTCTAAAACATACCCTCCCCCATCCCGCTACCCTGCTTAGTGGGTTTTGAACCACCTACCGCCCCAACCTGTAGAGTGGCCCCTCAAATTACAACAACATCAGTAGGGTGAGCCAGTGCTGTCGAGAATGTCAAGCTATCCATAATGACTTTCAGTTCCCACTAGGGTTTTGATATATCTCTTTCTCTCCCCCACCCCGGGCTCCCCCCACTGCCTGATAACCAAATCGAAAAGGATACAGACAAGTTCTTGATACTCAAACCACATAAGGGCAGCCTCTGAGAACCCTCTGCTAGGACCACCATGGGATGACTATAATAAAGCAGCACTCAGTCACTCTTTGCAGTCTCTTCTCCATCTTGAGAAGCAGCAACTTCTTTCGTAGTTCCTTCTTGCCGACCCCTCGGATGTCCATGGTACCTGTCTCTTGGGGTTGCCCGGCCCACCTTGCACCAGCCCTCGAGCCACTCCCATGCCTCCTCTGGTATAGTGAGGATCCAGGACTTACCCTCCAACACCAACCGGGGCCTCGCTTCTTTACTCCGCAGCTCTGGCTTCACTGCCTGAAAACTCTGGAGTTGTCACTGGACCTGTAGAGTAAAGTCTGGAAAGAAATGTATTTCTGCATTCCATAGACGAGATCTCCATGTTTACATGCTGCTTGTAGAATAGCATCTCTATCACAATAGTTCAAAATCCTTGCTAAGATAGTCCTGGGCTACGGCCCGGGGATCGGGGCACTATGCATGTATTTGATCGTGAAAATATTGGAGAGCTGCTTCGGTCGGAGATGATTAAGTATTACGTTTTCAAGGCAAAAGGTCCATGCTCAGAACTTCGGCCCCTTCTTGGACTCCTACCACCTTGATGTTGTTCCTCCCCACTCGGTCCACCTAGTCCTCCAGTCGAGACGCAATGTCTGCTTGTTGCCTCGTCAGCAGGTGTACCTGCTCCTCCAGCTGCTTCGATGTGGACTGCAGCTGATTGACATTAGTTTCAGCTGTGGAGACCTTGTCTGAAATTTTTTAAAGGTCAGCTCTGAGGAGATTCACATCCGTCGTTACCGCATCCAATTTGGGTTTGATCATCCCTTTCATGTCTTTTATGGCTGCCATTGTGGCGCTTAGGGTTGGTTCCACTGCCTCCTCCTGGGCTGTCTGCTGTCTAGTGGCCCACGGTCCCACCCTCGGTACTGCATATTTGTTCATTTTGTTTATTTGGGCAACAGCCAATTCCTTGGGCATCATTCTTGCCTCTATTATATAGGGTAATGAGGGAGTCAGCTGGTTCCACATGCACACTCAGTCTGCACCTAACCCCCTGCACCAGGGGAACTCACTTGATCTCCCTGGGTGTAGTATTTGTGCCAAGTTCAAGCCACCCCTCTGAGGCTCCGGTTCGCTAGGGGCTCCTGTGTGACAGCCTAAGTATCTCCCATAGAGGTGGGGAGGCCCAGCCTCAATCACCGCAAGATCAACGCAAGCTCTGGCTGTCGGGAGCACTTTAACCCTTATGTTGCTCCACCAGAGACTCGGTCTTCCTCTGCTCCTCTCCGTGGCACTGACTCACTGCGCCTACCCGGGCCTCCTGAGTGGTCATCCACTGGGTGGTACCCTCTCGGGTACCTCGACACTGCACTCCAGTTCGGATGCTCCTCTGGGCTGCCTTGTTATAGAGGGCTTGCCCAGGCCTCCATGCATCAGGCCGCACGTCTGGGATCCAGAACTCTATAGTGGCTGCCCCGGTTGCAGCCAATGCCTCAAGTCCGGCAGCTCTGTCCCAGAGCATGATTGTGGCAAGCCCACACCTCTGCCATGACTATAGCGGGAGCATGGGGCTCACCTCCCTATCCGGCTTCAGTCAATCCCTCTTCAGACGGGCATCTCAGCACCGAAGCGTGTCACTGCCGACGCGGCCCACAGGCTCTCCACACGTCCCGGCCCACAGCATCTGACGGACCACCAAGCCAGCAAAGAATGGCGAGGCAGCTGCTGTTTTCACCTTAGGTGTCCTCCCAACACTTCCAGCAGATGATAGTGCTTGCAGGTATGGATCAGTAGTTGAATGTACGGGGCTTATTACCGGCTAGGACTCGGAGCTTTGTGAATGTGCAGCCATCTCGGTAGGCTCCTAAGCCACTCTCCCAGACAGCCTATTATTGATAGGTTAGTACCATGTCGTTCAGGCACTATGCCTCATATGACACGTCATATTGTTCATTGACCTGCATTAAGTGAATGCACAAATAACAAGTCCAAAATATCATGCAACCTAAATATTGTGTCAAAAATATTGTCAATACAAAAATATTATGGGCCAGAAAATATAAGATAAGAATATTGTTTTTTAATGTATATAATCCCATTTTTAAAAATATTGTTGAAAATAATGTTCTTTACTATAATACATGTGTTGTAAATATTGTTTTTCAGTTATGTAATATGTTTATGAGAACTTATAATAATTTTACATGCTGGTACTATTAATGTTGTTTTATTTTTATAATATAGTTTGTAATTTTTGATGTGCAATTTACATTTTAGGAAAATGAATTCGTAATTTATAATGTAGTAGCCGGTTTTTGGGTTTGTAGGGGTACCGGGTGGGAAGTAATTTGAATTTCTTTTTTTTACCTTACATTTTTATTTAAATTAAATATTTACTTGGTAAATTATTATGTAAATTGTTTAGCTGATACATTTCCTTTCTAATTATTGTATTGTATTTTGTGATTTTGTATGTATAATTTATTTTTGTATGCAATAATTACTCATTTATATTGTAGCAGTTCGTTATTGCGCTTGTTGGGGAATAGGATGGGAAGGGATTTAAATTGCAAAAATGTACAATTTGTTTAGGTTGTTTAAGTATTTATTTGGTACTTATTTCTGTAATTTGTTTAATCAATTACTTGTTACGTGATGTATTTAATTAATTTTAATTTGTTGACAAGAATATGTAATTATTATGTTTGTGAAATATATTTCATATTTATTATTGGTTTTATATTTATTTGTTTATGTAATTAATACTTTAATGCTAATATTATTGTATTCTTTTTTTTATAGTTTTGGTGTGATTCTAGTTATTTTTGGATAGTATGGTTGGCAGTTTGTTTATTTTAGATTTCTTTATATTTTAATGTTTAAATTGATTCCCTATCATTTTTATTTATTTACATAGGATGTAATATATTTATATAGTATATCTTTATTATTTTTAATATCCTTTGATAATTTTGTATTTGATACTTATTTAAGTAATGTGTTTAAAATAATTAGGAGTTAAAATACCATGTGTAACCATCCTGAGCCCAGCATTTTCCTTATTTTTGCTCATGTTGGAATGGGATAGTAAATCTAACCCCTCCACTCCAAAGTCCAACACTTTCTCAGTTTTTGCTTACATTGAAATGGGAATAGTAAATCTAACTAATGCAAAGTCAAACACTTTTGCTAGTGTTGTGTAGACTGCAGTGGGAATAGGAAATCTAACCGCTCCAAAGACTAGCATTTATCTTCTGTAATGTAGATTAGAGTGGGAATTGTACAACTAACCCCTCCAGAGCCCAACACTTTTCATGTTTTTGCTTCATTTGGAGTGGGAATAGTAAATCTAACCCCTTCAATGTCCAACACTTTCCCTACTGTTGTGGCAGTGGGAATAGTAAATGTGTCCCCTTGAAAGTCTAACATGTTAACTATTGTTGCTTAGACAGGAGTGAGAGTAGTAAAGCTATCGCCTTCAAAGTCTACCATTTTCCTACTGTTGAATAGATTGGAGTGGGAATAGCTTTAATAACTTTGTGTTGTTACTTATTTAACTATTTTGTTTAAAATAATTAGAAATTAAAATGGAATATGTAATCCTTTCTAATAGTAGCATTTTTCATGTTTTGCTTACATTGGAAAGGGGCAAATAAATCCAACCCCTCCAAAGTCCAACACTTTACTTGTTTTTACTTACATTGAAGCGGGAATACTAAATCTAACCCATCCAAAGTTCAATACTTTTTCTACTGTTGCGTAGACTGGAGTGGGAATAGTAAATGTAACCCCTTCGAGGATCAACATTTTCTATTCTATTGTGTAGATATGAGTGGGAATTGTAAATCAAACCCCTCCAAAGTCTAACATTTTCGCTACTGATGCGGTTGTGGGATTAGTAAACGTATCCCCTTGCAAGCCCAGCACTTTTTTCCTGTTGTTGCATACATAGAAGGGCAGTAGTAAACCTAACACCTCTAAAGTCTATAATTTCCCTTTCTATTGCATAGATTGGAGTGGAAGTAGAAAATCTGACCCCTCAAATTGCAACACTTTCCCTGATTTTGTTAACATTGGAGTTGGAATAGTAAATGTAACCCCTCCAAAGTCCAACACTTTTCCTAGTGTTGTATAGAATGGAGTGGGATAAGTAAATCTAAACCCTCTAAAATACAATACTTTCCCTGATTTTGCTTACATTGGAGTGGGTATAGTTAATCTAACCCCACCAAAGTTCAACACTTTCCATTTTACTTCATAGCCTGAAGTGGCAGCAGTATATCTAACCCCTCAAAAGTTCAAAATTGTCCCTACTGTTGCATAGACTGGAGTGAGAATACTAAAGCTAGCCTCTTCAATGTCACACACTTTCATTAGGCTTGCTTGCGTTGGAGAGGGAATAGCAAATCTAACCCCTCCAAAGTGTGACCGTTTTCCTACTTTTCTGAAAATTTGAGTTACATTACTCATTTTTTGTAATGCTTTATTTATTTTATTTCATTAACTGTATAGATGTTTTTGTGAATACATATTTTAATATAAATGATTTAGTTACTGGTAACATTACTACTTTATATTTTAATTTCTAAATATAACTTCGGGCCGTTTGATGAATCTTCACAAAACTTCCCCAAAAAAGTGTCGCCCAACTTAAGTCCTTCCTGGAAAGTTTCGGGGTGATCCAAAAAGTACGGACTGAGAAAAATGTTCCCCGTTCATTTCATGAAAAGAAAATTGAGCAGTGATCCCCCAAAAACGGTGGCATTACGCCAACTTTGTTGAAAAGCCTGCTCTTGGCAGAGAAAGTGTGCTTTTTGTGATTTAGAGCACATCATTTCAGTAGTTTTTGAGAACGTAAGGCTCAACAACATTACATATTTCAAACCTTGGAGGATCCACGGACCAGACAGAACTTATTGGTTGTTACCACAACAAGAAAGAGGTGGTGGCAGCCATCGTGGGACTCAGAGACTCAGTCCCCTGTCCTAGAATAAAGTTGGGGGTTAGAGTAGAGATACACTACCTCCTACGGCTAGTAGCGTGCTCCCAAGGGGACCCCTGACGATACCCTGGGGACAAAAACAGCAATTATTTTTTATTGATGATGCAGATCCTTGGATGTTCTGCAGATCTGTGGCTCTGACAAAAAACTAAATAAGTGGTCTCCTACCTTTAAATAAAAACCCCACAGCAAATGGCCAGGGGATACCTCCACCGCACCTTAAATGGGCCCTGCCAAATGTGGTTCATGATGTGGGGTTCTCTGGGTGGGCACCATTGCTTCCCACTTAAAGAGAAAAAAAGAAGAATGCTGTCTCATGTGGCTCCTGCAGGAGCAGCAGGGGACCTGGAGCTCCCCTCATGGCCATCAACAAAAATAATGGTGTGAAGCGCCCCAGGTAAGCATCGGGACACCCCAGTTTTTTAAATAGAAATGAAAAAAAGAAAAGGGTTGCTGGCTCCTGAGCAGCCCATGGGTCCAATTGCAGGGAGCCGGCGTGCGCCACAGGGGCCCTAGGACTCCCCCTGCAGCCCCCAACAAAAACAAATTGGTGTCATGGGTGGGAATTGGGACACCCATAAATGAAATCAGAAAATTAAATTTATAAGTATTACATTATTTATTATTCACTTCTCCTTCCAAGGAATGACCAATAATGCACTCAAGAGCCCTTTAAACATATCTTTGGAACCTGGTGGTATCTCTAGAAGGGGCAGGGGCACAACCAAGCAAAACCACTGAAGTTCACCAGTTATACTTATCTCAGGTAACTGTAACTCGTGACCTAGAGTACTTATTATTCGTGTTCTTGCCATGCACTACATACAACATCACATATTACATCACTCATGGCATGTTCTAGGACACCAATGATGATATCACTGCAACATCTGTAATGGCATAGTTAATGACACAACTGTGTATGGCAGGGATGCAAGTTATAGCAATAAGCATATATATATATATATATATGTATATATATATTCACTGAAAAAAACATAGGTTTCAGGGACGTTATAGTTAGAAATTATCATTTAAAAAAACCTTTGAAATTCACTGAAAATACCATAGGTTTCAGGGACATTATAGTTCGAAATTAGCCTTTAACAAACCATAGAAATTCACTGAAAAAATCATAGGTTTCAGGGATGTTAGTTGGACATTTCACTCGCACAAAACCAGAGAAATTCGGCTATTATAGTTAGTTGAGCTATAAATATATATATATATATATATATATATATATATATATATATATATATATATATATATATATATATAAATATATATATATATATATATGTATATATATATATATTCACAGAAAAAACCATAGGTTTCAGGCACGTTATAGTTAGGAATTAGCATTTAAAAAACCTCAGAAATTCACTGAAAAAACCATAGGTTTCAGGGGTGTTATAGTTAGCTGGACTTTTCACTTGTACAAAACCATTGAAATTCCCCCGTTATAGTTAGTTCAGCTAACTATAACTCGCGCGCCCGCAATGCACTGCTGATGACGTCACATATTACATCACTCATGAAATGGCCAGTGACATCACTCATGACATCACTGATGACATCTCAAATGACATCACTGATGACATCACTGATGACATCATCCAGTGAATGTGTGTTTTTCTGAAAATTAAATATGTTTTATATATGTATATCTCAAGGTCGATGGAAGAATAAATGGGTATATAAGTGTCTAAATGGATGATTTGTTTTTGAAAAATTGATTGTGTAACTGACTGATTAAGTGTATCATAGTGAATACATGGCTTAGTGAGTAATGTTTAAATATGTAAATATCTGTATCAATCTCTCACTTTGTGTATAAGTGGCTGCATGGGTTGGTGAGTAGCTACATGGGTGTCTATATAGGTTATTAGTTGGTTTTTTGAGTATCAGTCTGAGTGTCTGCATGGTTCGGTGGGGGGTATTACGTAGTGCATAGGTGCATGAATGAGTGACTCACTGTTTGTATGTGTTGAACACAGCATGTGTGCAGGACTGTATGGGTGGATGAGTGTGTGTATGGGTGTGTTAGTGAGTGAATGACTGTCTCAATAGTGTCTTTATGAGTAACTACATATGTTTTAAACTAGTATATGTGACTATTGGTGTATATATGTGAGTATATGTGAGAGTGAGAGATTGAAAGAGTTCCTGTATGAATAAGTATGTGTTTCTATAAGTGATTGTTTAAAAGACTAAGTATGTGTAAGTTTCCGTAGAAGTAAGTATGGTGGTGTGTGTATAACTGTATATGCAAGTAAATGTATGTTTGATTCTTTATTAGCATGAGTGACTATGTGTGTGAGTAACTCTATGGATGAGTGGCATTGTGTAACAGGATGTATAGGTGTATGAGTACATATGATGAGTGAGTACATGTATGAGTGACTGTATAGGACTGTTGGTGAATGAGTGGATGTGTATGTGGATCTTAGAATTACTGAAGAGGTTGTTGTAACTGGTATTGGTATGTCCATTGTTTTGAAAATTTTAGTCTCTATTTTTGAATGTGTGTATCAAAGGTTATATTAGGGTGAGAGGAGGTCTGCCACTCTATCACAAGGATGATGTCATCAGTGATGTCATCAGTGATGTCATTTGAGATGTCATCAGTGATGTCATGAGTGATGTCACTGACCATGTCATGAGTGATGTAATATGTGACGTCATCAGCAGTGCATTGCGGGCGCGCGAGTTATAGTTAGCTGAACTAACTATAACGGGGGAATTTCAATGGTTTTGTACAAGTGAAAAGTCCAGCTAACTATAACACCCCTGAAACCTATGGTTTTTTCAGTGAATTTCTGAGGTTTTTTAAATGCTAATTCCTAACTATAACGTGCCTGAAACCTATGGTTTTTTCTGTGAATTTCAAAGGTTTTTTAAATGCTAATTTCTAACTATGCCTACAGAGATAGGACATGTGAAGAAAGAAGAAAAAATGCACAGAAAGAAACAAAAGAAGTGCAGAAAGAAGCAACAGAAGTCCTCAAATACGAAGATAAGTGCAGGAAGAAGGATAACGTGCAGAAAGAACAAAAAGAAGAGCAGAAAGAAGCCTTGTTGCAAAATCATCCTGTACCCTCAACTTTTTCAGACGGATACTGGTGGTAACTGAGTCTGACTAACCAGTCCTAGAGCCAGTGCTATGTTAAAAGACACTTAGAATACAGTGAAAACACCTACATACACTAGGGAACATTATGCGTTGGGGTCCCCCTGTGATTAGCATGACCTCCTCTGTAAGCCCCTAGTGTATAATAGGGCATGGGGATTAAAACTACCTCTTAAAACAGGCCACAGGGCGTTTTTGCACACGTTAACTCAGGCCCCGTCCCCTCCCTTCACCACTGTGTAAACACGCCCTGTGTCCATTTTTAGTTGGGAGATTAAGTTCATTTGAATCCTGAGGGTCCCTAGGGTCCAACTAGCCCACTAGGTACCTCCAGTAAGTGCCACAGAGCTGCGTTGCAGAGAGGTGTAAAAAGTGGCACGGCCTGGACCACCTCTCTGCAATGCAGCTCAGTGGCGCTTACTGGAAGCACTTGGTGGGCTAGTTAGCCCCCAGGGGCCCTCAGTATTGAAGGGAAATTATATCCCCAATTTAAAACATGCCATAGTGCGTGTTTGCACACGTCACCTCAGGCCCCGTCCCCTCCCTTCACCACTGTGTAAACGCGCCCTGTGGCTGTTCTAAGTTGAGAGATTAAGTCCCCCTGAATCCTAAGGGTCCCTAGGGTCAAACTAGACCACTAGGTACCTCCAGTAAGCGCCACAGAGCTGCGTTGCAGAGAGGTGTAAAAAGGGGCTTGGCCTCAGAACACCTGGCTGCAGCGCAGCTCCCTGGCGCATACTGGAGATGCCTGTTGGGGGCGCGTTTGCAGAGTGCTGCACGGAGGGGGCATGGCCTCCGGCACGATGCCAGTCTTTTATTTATTTTAGTTTTTTAAGAAGGGGGGCTGTTTGGTTCCCCTTCTTATTCTAATTTATTGGCCCTGATGACCCCATCCCCCAGGGCCAGTCTCCTAATTATATTTTTTTGACCCCAATCCCCAGGGCCGGCCACTGTTTTTTATTATTTTTAAAAAATATATATTTATAGACACACCTAGGACATGCTGGACAAACCGTACGTACCTATCACCATGACGATTTGCGTGATATTCATTAAAAGGCGACTATGCATGCAATGAATTCACGTGGAATGTATTTACACCACTAGTGAAGCTCTGACATGTCTGATGCCCTACCATGCCTAATCCTGGTAGACACCCTTGTCGTTTATTTATACAAACATGGGTAGCTATTGACGGGCACATTTAATACACATGCACACCAAGCCATTCAAAGGGGATTCGACAAAAATTCGACCAAAACTATGCAAGAAACCCCCCTCACGGTTAATAAAACACACATCCACTGCCGGATGTGTAATACTTTTTATTTTACTCTCTGGAAAGGGGGCGAACATCACTTGAGAGTCACAGCGTGCTCCTGACAGAGCCCAATGCTGTGTTACACCCACCATTGCCTGCCGAGTGCCACACACCTCTGTGTTGTATTCCACTAGCTAGTGCATATGCTATGACACTCTCTAGCCCATGTGCACTGTAACACCACCCCGTGAATATGTCATGCCACACTTGTCTTCGCACGGGTTATATTGCCCCATCTAACGTGCCTTTCTTGATGCCTATGTTATAACGCACAGTGCTATGCCATACATATTACAATCTGGGATCCATATCTTTGTCACAGTGCATATGCAACGTTACACTCCCCAGCACATATTTTATATTACAACTTTAGAGACTAGTTAGGTTACACAACACTGCCCTGTGCATATTACACTCCAAGGCGCATATCGCATAGCACGCGCTAGTGCCTGTGCTATCTCGCGCTCTCCAATGAATCTGTCATTGCGCACAATGTATTGCATATTATATTTCACGCCCGGTTCATCTTATATCACACTTTTTGGTGCATAGTTTATACCATACACTATATCTAGTTTTCATTTTCAATCGTGCTCTCAGGACTATGTTCTATATAACACTGTGTTCACCTACCCTTTTCACGGGCATTACATTTTGCGATAGGGGGTGGAGGGTCAGGGGGTGTTTCTGCCAAGTGAGCCCGGAGTCACAGTCACAAACGTCCTCTTCTTCCTGAATAAAAGTGAGATTATGCTGCATACTTGTTCATATTTTAAGTAGTTCGCACAGACACAATGTTTTAAAAACAATAAAGCTCCTAATACCCGCCTTCTCTGAACAGTTAGCTTGCTGCCCCATCCCCTTCCTCCCTATCCTCTGTTGTGTGAATCCATGGACTAGCCTCCTCCCTCCTGCCATGCATGGTCTGATGTGCTGCCACTGCCCTCAATTTAGTATGATGTACCAGTCCACTCCTCCTGCCCTCCATTGCCCAATTCTATGCCCCATCATTGACCTCCTGCTTAAACTCTGTGCTTAGCTTGCTGCCCCTATTCTCCTTCCCCCTGCCCTCCGATGTCTTTGTGCATGCCCCTGCTCCATCCTTTTAGCCCACCATGTCCCATGGACCTGCCACTCCTATCTACTCTGAGTGTTCTGTTGAGCTGCCACTCCCCTCCCACCTGCCTAGCATTGTCAGATGACTGTAACCTGTCCCTGCCACCTCCACCCTGCCTGTCCACATGCCATGCCCCTATCCTCTTCCTCCTGTCCTACATGGTCCATTGTACTGCCACACCCTTCTGCCCTCCCTGGTCTGTTGTGCTGCAACTGCTCCTCCTGCCTGCCCCGTGTGGTCTGTTGTGAGGTCCCTTCCCCTGAACTTTCTTGTCTGTGCACAGGTCCTGACCCTCCCTTCTATCCTCCATCGTCCTTTGTGCATGCCCCTCCACCCTCCTTCTTGCCCATCATAGCCATTGTGCTGCCACTAACCCTCCCACTTGCCATGCATGGTCTTCTGTGCTGCCATGGCCCCTCCCACCTTCCCTGTGTGGTCAGTTAGCTGCCCCTGACCCCCTCCCACCTTCCCTCCATGGTCTGTGTGTATGCCATCACAGTCTCACTGTTGCTCTTCATGGTGTGTCTTGCTTCTAGTGCCTATCCTGCCTGACCTCCATGGCTATCTTGCTGCTCCTGCCCTGCCCCCTTGCCCCCAGCCCTACTCCCTCCCTCCTGGCTTGTCTGTTCCATTGTAATGCCCCTGATCCGTCCCTCCTGCCCTTTATGGTCTGTTATGCTGCAGCTTTCTCTCCTGTCTGTCCATTATGGTCAGCTAGCTACCATTGCCTCTTGCCCCTCTGTTCTCTGTTGTCCATGTGCATGGTCCTGTCCCCTCCCTCTTGTTTTCTATGGATTGTTGTGCTGCACTCCCGTCCTGCATGCCCTGTGTGGTGTATTGTGCTGCTGCAAACCCTGATGCCTGCCCTGCAGGGTCAGTTTGGTGCACCTCTCCATGTCGCTCCTGTCCTCTGTTATCCAAGTCCATGTCCCTATCCCATTTCCTTCCATGATCCAATGTACCATACTTGCGAACATTTTGAACTTGATAAGAGGGAGATTTTGAAAAAAAACTGGGGTATTGATTTTCCCCTTTGAGTTACATTGAAAAAGAGGATATTGTAGACAGGAGACAGATCAAATAAAGCCCATTTGAGCTTAAAAACATTGGACGTTTCCTGGCTGAATCGGGTCTGTTGGCATGTATGGTTGTACTACCATTGCCTCTTCCTTCTGCCCACAATGGTCTATTACATTGCCACAGCCTTGAAGGAGGGTAGATTTTGTATCACAGGGGGCCCCTGGCCCGTTCTGTCCACACCTGAAGTATGAGACCCTTGTCCTTGCCCTGCCAGCTGCATTTGTAGGCCGTATTAAATTGACCAGCGGGTCCTGTGTTGCTATATAATTATCCTGAGACATCCTTACCACTCAGCCAGCATAAAACCCCTGTGTAGGCCCTTCTGTTCAATATGTAGGCCTCTTTGTTAAATTGACCATAGCTCTGCAATTTTAGTGTATAGCAGTCTGAAGGCAGGTCTGCGAGGCCTTCTGATCCAAACTAGTAGCCCCCACCCTACCCGAGTGCTCCGTGCTCGGTATCAAAGTTCAACATCCCCCTGAAGCTGTCGACATACAGTAGGCTGCATCCTGGACTGGTACTTGCTTCCTGGGCAGGTTTCCCGCTTTTAAGGAAGTGGCAACCGCAGAGCGTCAAGTTAGGAGAACTGAGGAGATTTTATACATGAATATATTGAATTCCCGTACAATACCCATTATTTTCTGCTTGCTCTATGGAACTTACGATAAGCGATTGGCCTGAGAGACTGACCTTTTCACCCAGTCCATTGTCAGCATTAAGTGGGTAAATGACGAAATGTCTGGTAAAATCTGCAGACGAAGCTTTTGGGTAGCATACGTAGGTAGATGTAGCGTGCAAAGGAGCCCACAAAATGATATAAAAAGGGAGCACCCACAGATATCGACGGACTACCTCGCCGTCTGTATGTAGGTTAACAGGCAGTGCAGGTTTTCCCCAAGAGCTGGGAGCTCTTGTCTTCCTTTGCTTAAAATGTCTTGCTCTGCTTTGCTTGAAGTATCTTATTCTATTTTACCTATATGAAATGTCATGTTATGTTTAACCATTGTTCTCTTTACTTTTGCATTTAAAAGATTTTGTATTGTAATTGCAGGAATGCTTGCTCTAAGAGTAAACTTGAGTGTTCCTAGGTAACGTTTTCCTTGGTGTAACTTGTTTCTCATGATGCATTTATAGATGTGTTTTCTCTCTCTCTCTGTCAGTACATTAATTGAGATACAGAGAATATTATGACAGCTGTATGATTATCTGGATTCTGTATTTTGTACTTTATGTCTCTATTCTGCGGTTTCTTTGAAGTTGCATCTTCTCATTAAACTGCCATTGTATTCTGCCTCCAATTCCATGTCTCATATGTCTGTTTTCTTCATTTTTGGAGCAAGCGTTCCTAGGCACCCCGGCTCAAATTAAGGTGCCCCTTTTGTCCCTGACTCACTCTCCTGCTCAGTTCTGTGGTGGCTCCCGGGGATCTGGGGACCGCCCCTAGCTTCCTTGACCCGTAATAGATCTTCCCTCCAACAGCCTCTCTTGCAAGTCCTGTATTGTTGGTTTGTTGCCCCTGCCCCCCTTTCCACTGCCCTCCATAGTCTGTTGTGCTTCCACGGCCCTTCCTGCCTGCTCAGTGTGGTTAAATTGTTGCCTTTGCACCCTCCTACATGCCTTCAATTTTCAGAGTCCGTGCCCCTGGCCTCTGCCTCTCAACAGTATCCTAATGAACAACTAGATTGCTAACATTCTATATTTATTACAAAAGTGTGGAACGCCTGACATCATCTTGATGTAATCAAAACTGTAATACCTAGAGCATTTCCTTTAGAAATTACATATATGAGAGGGTCTTATTGGCATCAAAATTATGGTTAGTGCTCTAAAAGACTAAAATAAGGACATATTTTCTGAGTTTTCAAATAGCGACAAAGCACTTTTAAATTATTTGTTATCTTTATGTTTTTTTATCCAGTTGACCACTTGATTAAATGTTGCACTTAGGGGAGAGGATGTGGTGTTACTTCCAGAACTGCAGACTTTGCAACTGGGGAACCAGGTTGAAGTTTCTGCTTCAGCTCGACATTCTGTGATTCTGGTCAAATCACTTAGTCTCCCCATGTCTACACCCAAAATGAATTTGTTCTTGTGTGATGTAACCAATGCTCATGTAAAGCACTCCAATACCTGACAAGTCTGCACTATTTAACACTGCAAAAACACAAAATAATAAGTGTTTTGCACACTTCTGTCATTGGGCTATATTTGGGCTACATCTGGGTGATTTTGGGCTACATTTGGGCTCTTTTGTCTCCGGTGGCCATCTTGGGAGATTTATTTGTTATGAAGTTTCCTAATTTCCTCATGTACTGCAGTCTCCTCAGTAGGAAATGCTTTCAGTTTTTTACTTTGATTCCTTCATGAAGGTATTCAGATATGTCCCACATTTGCCATAAATTCTGAATGTTAGCACTCTAGTTGCTCATTAGATCACTGTAGTAAAACTACTGCACCATGGAAGTCTGCTCCTGGTATTAAAAGTGCATGTTTCAGTCTGCATGTCAGAATTTTTTAATGAAATAGAAGAGGATTTGAGAAGTCACTCAAAATGTGCCCTCATTTTCTTTCTTCAGCATTAATCATAATTTCTATGGCAAAATGAACCTCCTCATTGTGTTCCTTTTTAAATTAAATGTTTTAAGTGTTACCAGTTTATTCCAATCAAGATGGCTTCAGGTGTGCCATACTTTTGTCATAATGAAGACAGTAAGCGCTCTAGTTGTTTTTAAGAACATTCTGGGACATTCTGTCATTGGGCTATACTTGGGCTACATCTGGGTGATATTTGGGCTACATTTGGGCTCTTTTGTCTCTGGTGGCCATCTTGGGAGACTTATTTGTTATGAAGTTTCCTAATTTCCTCATTTACTGCAGTCTCCTCAGTAGGAAATACTTTCAGTTTTTTACTTTGATTCCATCAAGAAGGCATTCAGATGTGTCACACATTTGCCATAAATTCAGAATGTTAGCACTCTTTTTGCTCATTAGATCACTGTAGTAAAGCTACTGCTCACCAGGGAAAACTGCTGCTGGTATTGAAAGTGCATGTTTCAGTCTGCATGTCAGAATTTTTTAATGAAATAGAAGAGGATTTGAGAAGTCACTCAAAATGTGCCCTAATTTTTCTTTCTGCAGCACTAATCATACTTTTTATGGAAAAATGAACCCCCTCATTTTGTTCCTTTTTAAATTAAATGTTTTAAGAGTTACCACTTTAATCCAAGCAAGATGGCTTCAGGTGTGCCATACGTTTATCATAAGTAGGACTGTTAGCGCTCTAGTAGTTCTTTGGAACACTCTGGGAAGCTGCAGTAGAACACAAAGGAATCAACTGACAGTCTCTGCCCTTGTTGGATGTACATGTTTTACTGAGAATGTCAGACTTCATTCTCACATGACTGAGAAAGATAATGTGAATTTACAGAAAATAAGCTCTCAGTTTAGCCTATAGATCACCTTCCAAACCTCTGTGGTAAAAGCATGAGAAAATATTTTTCTCTCAATCATGATATCCCAGCAGAAGGCTTTTTCACATGGTGAAATCACCTTAGAACATACCACAATTCCTAAAATGAGTATGGTACCATCAACAAATGATTTATAATGTAACTAAAGTCTTAAAACCTTCTATTAACTGCAATGCTTTTTAATGAGGTGCTATCATGTATATTGGTCCCAAGATGGCTGCCAACACTTCTTGGATGAAGTGCTGACAGCCAATCAGATCTCAGGATGAGATGTGTGGTTAGGTTCCGCCCACATATATATATGCTTTTAAATGCTATTTTCTCAGGAAATACTGAACAGATTTACACCAGACCTGCAAAAGGCACTTCCTTGACCTTATGGCTACCTCTCTGCCAAATTTCAAGTAATTCTGTTCAGCCGTTCGGGCTGTAGCTGTGTCTAAAGGTCCTATGGAAAAATGCATGGGGAAAACGCGTTTTGGGACCCCCCTTTTTTCTCGGCCCCTGCTTGACGAATCCCCCCGAGACTTTCAGGGTAGGAGCGGAGCGTAGCGCCCCACCTATTTTGAAAATTTCGCGAGGATTCGTCGACCGGCGCCAAAGTTATTCCAAATAGAATGTTGCGGATTTCCTATGGAAACAGGGTCCTAACTATAACTACCTACTGGCGACCGCCAGTAGGTAATGTATATATATATATATATATATATATATATATTCACTTGAAAAACCATAAGTTTCACACATGTTATAGTTAGCTGGACATTTCACTCGAAAAAAAACAATGAAATTCCCCCGTTATAGTTAGTTCAGGCAACTATAACTCACGCGACCGCAATCCACTGCTGATGACGTCAGATATTACATCACTGTATTTAGACACTTATTTACCCATTTATTCTTCCATTAATCTTTAGCTATACATATATTACAAATATTTATTTTACAGAAAGACACATATGTCATCAGTGATGTAATATCTGACGTCATCAGCAGTGGATTGCGGTCGCGTGAGTTATAGTTGCCTGAACTAACTATAACGGGGTAATTTCATTGTTTTTTTTGAAGTGAAATGTCCAGCTAACTATAACATGTGTGAAACCTATGGTTTTTTAAGTGAATTCGCAAGGTTTTTTAAATGCTAATTCCTAACTATAACGTGTGTGAAACCTATGGTTTTTTCAGTGAATTTGTACAGTTTTTTAAATGCTAAGTTATGTATTTATTATTATTTTTTTTTAAGGTTTTTCACTGTGCGCGCACGGTGCGCGCACGGTGCGCTTCGCACACCATGCACGCGCGGTTGGCACGCGGTGTGCTTAGCGCACCGCGCGCCCGCGTTACGCAGTTCGTATCGTGCGCGCAAGGTGCGCGCACTCCGCGATTCTTAAAAAAATTTTAAAACATTTTTTTCGCCCTTCGGGGTCCTCCTGTGACCCCTGACCAAGGCTAGGGGGTCAGGAACTGTCCACCCTGCCCCCTTTTCAAGTTCGCCACCTTCCTTTTCCACTCTCGCACTGAAAACAAACAAAATGGCGGCCGACACTTCCTGATTTCGACCGATTCGAACGTTGACTGACATGTAACAACCAATCAGAATTACGCTCAATTTTCAAAAACAAATCATCCATTTAGACACTTATATACCCATTTATTCTTCCATTGACCTTGAGATATACATATATAAAACATATGTAATTTTCAGAAAAACACACATTCACTGGATGATGTCATCAGTGATTTCATCAGTGATGTCATTTGAGATGTCATCAGTGATGTCATGAGTGATGTCACTGACCATGTCATGAGTGATGTAATATGTGACGTCATCAGCAGTGCATTGCGGGCGCGCGAGTTATAGTTAGCTGAACTAACTATAACAGGGGAATTTCTATGGTTTTGTACGAGTGAAAAGTCCAGCTAACTATAACGCCCCTGAAACCTATGGTTTTTTCAGTGAATTTCTAAGGTTTTTTAAATGCTAATTCCTAGCTATAACGTGCCTGAAACCTATGTTTTTTTCAGTGAATTTCAAAGGTTTTTTAAATGCTAATTTCTAGCTATGCCTAGAAAGAAAAAAAAGAAATGCAGAAAGAAGCAACAGAAGTCCTCAAAGACGAAGAAAAGTGTAGGAAGAAGTATAACGTGCAGAAAGAACAAACAGAAGAGCAGAAACAAGCCTTGTTGCAAAATCATCCTGTACCCTCAACTTTTTCAGACGGATACTGGTGGTAACTGAGTCTGACTAACCAGTTCTAGAGCCAGTGCTATGTTAAAAGACACTCAGAATACAGTGAAAACACCTACATACACTAGGGCACACTATGTGTTGGGGTCCCCCTGTGATTAGCATGACCTCCTCTGTAAGCCCCTAGTATATAATAGGGCAGGGGATTAAAACTACCTCTTAAAACGCACCACAGGGCGTGTTTGAACACGTCACCTCATGCCCCGTCCCCTCCGTTCCCCACTGTGTAAACATGCCCTGTAGCCGTTTTAAGTTGGGAGATTAAGTCCCCTTGAATCCTGAGGGTCCCTAGGGTCCAACTAGACCACTAGGAACCTCCAGTAAGCGCCACAGAGCTGCGTTGCAGAGAGGTGTAAAAAGTGGCACGGCCTGCACCACCTCTCTGCAACGCAGAGCAGTGGTGCTTACTGGAAGCACCTGGTGGGCTAGTCGGACCCCAGGGTCCCTCAGGATTGAAAGGGAATTATTTCCCCAACTTAAAAACGTGCCACAGGGCCTGTGGGCGATCTGAGTTGAGAGATTAAGTCCCCTTGAATCCTAAGGGTCCCTAGGGTCAAACTAGCCCACTAGGTACCTCCAGTAAGCGCCACAGAGCTGCGTTGCATGGAGGTGTAAAAAGGGGCGTGGCCTCAGAACACCTGTCTGCAACGCAGCTCCCTGGCGCATACTGGAGATACCTGTTGGGCTAGTTGGCCCTCAGGGACCCTCAGTATTGAAGGGGAATTAATTCCTCAACTTACAACTCGCCAAGCGGCGCGTTTGCAGAGTGCTGCAAGGAGGGGGCGTGGCCTCCGGCGCGATGCCGGTCTTTTATTTATTTATTTTTAAGAAGGAGGGCTGTGTGGCCCCCTTTCTTTTTCTAATTTATTAGCCCTGGGGACCCCATCCCCCAGGGCCTGCACCCTTATTTTTTTTGTTGAAAAAAATTAATTTGGCCCTCCCAAGGCCTTAATCGGCCCCGGGGACCCCAACCCCCAGGTCATGGCCTTTTTTAAAAATGTTTTATTCTTTAGGAGGGGGGCTGTGTTGCCCCCCTCCTCAGGCCACTTATGGCCCCGGGGACCCCATCCCCCGGGGCCAGCCTTTATTTTTTATTTTTTAAAAATATATATATTTATAGAAACACCTAGGACATGCTGGACAAACCGTATGTACCTATCACCATGACGATATGCGTGATATTCATTAAAAGGCGACTATGCATACAATGAATCCACGTAGAATGGATTCACACCGCTAGTGAAGCTCTGACATGTCTGACACCCTACCGTGCCTCATCCCGGCGCCCCCGCTGGTGGGTACTCTCCAAGTAGACACCCTTCTCGTTTATTTATACAAACATGGGTAGCTATTGACGGGCACATTTAGTACACATGCACACCAAGCCATTCAAAGGGGATTCGACAAAAATTCGACCAAACTATGCAAGAAACCCCATCACGGTTAATAAAACACACATCCACCGCCAGATGTGTAATACTTTTTATTTTACTCTCTGGAAAGGAGACAAACCTCACTTGAGAGTCACAGCGTGCTCCTGGCTGAGCCCAATGCTGTGTTACACCCACCAGTGCCCGCCGAGTGCCACACACCTCTGTGTTGTATTCCACCAGATAGTGCGTATGCTATGACACTCTCTAGCCCATGTGCACTGTAACACCACCCTGTGAATATGTCATGCCACACTTGCCTTCGCACGGGTTATATTGCCCCATCTAACGTGCCTTCCTCGATGCCTTTGTTATAAAGCACAGCGGTACAAAAGGGGGTGGTGATGGACGGAGCATCAGAACCAATCAAACACTCACACACAGTCCACAGATCTGGGTTTGATCCATCACCGTTCTTTAGCCCACTCTGCCACCCCAGTTCAGACATGGCCATATGCAAATCAGTCTGACCCTGTGCCTCATGGGAACAGTCCAGCCCGAACTGCCAAGCCATGCCTTCCCTGGACCGGAAACAAGCTTCCTAGGACCGGTTTCTGGCATTTCAGCCGTCTTCAGCCAGGCTTGCTTGAATCCAGTGGCAAAGTGAGCAAGGGACTCACATCTGAGCATACCCTGCCAAATTATGGCGAACAAAGCGGTACAAAAGGGGGTGGTGATGGACGGAGCATCAGAACCAATCAAACACTCACACACAGTCCACAGATCTGGGTTTGATCCATCACCGTTCTTTAGCCCACTCTGCCACCCCAGTTCAGACATGGCCATATGCAAATCAGTCTGACCCTGTGCCTCATGGGAACAGTCCAGCCCGAACTGCCAAGCCATGCCTTCCCTGGACCGGAAACAAGCTTCCTAGGACCGGTTTCTGGCATTTCAGCCGTCTTCAGCCAGGCTTGCTTGAATCCAGTGGCAAAGTGAGCAAGGGACTCACGTCTGAGCATACCCTGCCAAATTATGGCGAACAAAGCGGTACAAAAGGGGGTGGTGATGGACGGAGCATCAGAACCAATCAAACACTCACACACAGTCCACACATCTCGGCTGGATCCATCACCGTTCTTTAGCCCACTCTGCCACCCCAGTTCAGACATGGCCATATGCAAATCAGTCTGACCCTGTGCCTCATGGGAACAGTCCAGCCCGAACTGCCAAGCCATGCCTTCCCTGGACCGGAAACAAGCTTCCTAGGACCGGTTTCTGGCATTTCAGCCGACTTCAGCCAGGCTTGCTTGAATCCAGTGGCAAAGTGAGCAAGGGACTCACGTCTGAGCATACCCTGCCAAATTATGGCGAACAAAGCGGTACAAAAGGGGGTGGTGATGGACGGAGCATCAGAACCAATCAAACACTCACACACAGTCCACAGATCTGGGTTTGATCCATCACCGTTCTTTAGCCCACTCTGCCACCCCAGTTCAGACATGGCCATATGCAAATCAGTCTGACCCTGTGCCTCATGGGAACAGTCCAGCCCGAACTGCCAAGCCATGGCTTCCCTGGACCGGAAACAAGCTTCCTAGGACCGGTTTCTGGCATTTCAGCCGTCTTCAGCCAGGCTTGCTTGAATCCAGTGGCAAAGTGAGCAAGGGACTCACGTCTGAGCATACCCTGCCAATTTATGGCGAACAAAGAGGTACAAAAGAGGGTGGTGATGGACGGAGCATCAGAACCAATCAAACACTCACACACAGTCCACAGATCTGGGTTTGATCCATCACCGTTCTTTAGCTCACTTTGCCACTGGATTCAAGCAAGCCTGGCTGAAGACGGCTGAAATGCCAGAAACCGGTCCTAGGAAGCTTGTTTCCGGTCCAGGGAAGGCATGGCTTGGCAGTTAGGGCTGGACTGTTCCCATGATGCACAGGGTCAGACTGATTTGCATATGGCCATGTCTGAACTGGGGTGGCAGAGTGGGCTAAAGAACGGTGATGGATCAAACCCAGATCTGTTGACTTGGTGTGAGTGTTTGATTGGTTCTGATGCTCCGTCCATCACCACCCCCTTTTGAACCGCTATGTTATAAAGCACAGCGCTATGCCATACATATTACAATCTGGGATCCATATCTTTGTCACAGTGCATATGCAATGTTACACTACCCAGCACATATTTTATATTACAACTTTAGAGACTACTTAGGTTACACAACACTGCCCTGTGCATATTACACTCCAAGGCGCATATCACATAGCAAGCACTAGTGCCTGTGCTATCTCGCGCTCTCCAATGAATCTGTCATTGCGCACAATGTATTGCATATTATATTTCACGCCCCGGTTCATCTTATATCACACTTTTTGGTGCATAGTTTATACCATATACTATATCTAGTTTTTATTTTCAATCGTGCTCTCAGGACTATGTTCTATATAACACTGAGTCCACCTACCCTTTTCATGGGCATTACATTTTGCGATGGGGGGTGGAGGGTCAGGGAATGTTTCTGCCAAGTGAGCCCGGAGTCACAGTCCCAAACGTCCTCTTCTTCCTGAATAAAAGTGAGATTATGCTGCATACTTGTTCATATTTTAAGTAGTTCGCACAGACACACATTTTAAAAACAATAAAGTTCCTAATACCCACCTTCTATGAACAGTTAGCTTGCTGCCCCATCCACCTCCTCCCTATCCTCTGTTGTCTGAATCCATGGACTAGCCTCCTCCCTCCTGCCATGCATGGTCTGATGTGCTGCCACTGCCCTGCATTTAGCATGATGTACCAGTCCACTCATCCTGCCCTCCATTGCCCAATTCTATGGCCCATCATTGACCTCCTGCTTAGCCTCTGTGCTTTGCTTGCTGCCCCTATTCTCCTTCCCCCTGCCCTCTGATGCCTTTGTGCATGCCCCTGCTCCATCCTTTTTGACCACCATGTTCCATGGACCTGCCACTCCTATGTACTCTGAGTGTTCTGTTGAGCTGCCACTCCCCTACCACCTGCCTAGCATTGTCAGATGACTGTAACCTGTCCCTAGAATAATTATAGGATAGGGGAGCACTCCTCTCGTGATCTATCTTTTCTTTTTTGAACTAAGGATTTCAAACTGTGGTGCAGCAGTTAAGTAAAAGTTTGTCCACTTCTACCGAGCAAATCAAAGTTAATGACAGGATGAGAACCTGCGTTTAACTGCGCACTATTCACAAAGTGTCTGAACTGACACTATATACGCTTAAAACAAGTTGTACTTTTATTTCTCAAAGTTACAACTAACTTTTATATATGTGCATACCAATGTGTACAATACAATAGTCTTACAATGATGCTTCTGAATAAAGTTTTAACATATCACGTATTCTCAATGCATGTTGTCCATTATACTTTCATGAACATACAGACAATTATATATGACATTAACAGATTTATGTCAACATGTGTACATTTGCCCAATGCATTTCGGAACCTACCGGTTCCTTCGTCGGGGGCCAATCTGTAACAAAAACGAACATATACAGGGAAGATTATGTAATGGAACGCTCAAGCTCGTAGTGCTTTTTTAATGCAGAGGTAAAGAGATTATGTATTACCTGTATTAATGTTCTGTGAGGTGAACACTGAGGAAAACCCAGAGAAACAAGCATGAAATAAGCGTTGTTTTGTGGTGGTTAATAAAGAGGTAATGGTATAACGAAGGATGATTTGCGACGCTTACCTGGAGATCGGTAAACCGCTTTCTATTTAAAAAAATAAAGAAAAATGTAGCGCTCTAATAAACAGTATGACATGCCAAAAATTTAAATATGCCCAATATAATGCTGGGAATACAATGGCTGCTAATTCTTACCTCAATGTAGCAAGGTACAGAAAGTTCTGCGGAACGAAAGCGGAGAAAGAAAAAAGATAAATAAACGGTAAAAACTGGTAGTGGAACGAGGTAGAGTCAAGCTATAGAGCGTAACCGCCATGTGTACCTTACCTGTAGGTACAAGAATCGTTGTGTAGTACACAGTGCACCACCAAAGTGAAGCGAATGCAGTGAAGTGGGAATCGCGCGTAAAGAAATGAATGTCAACCCGGAAATGAAAGTCAACAGGGACATAAAGAAGGGACTATTACTTAGGTAGCAAAAGGACAATACCATATGGGCGCCATCATGAAACGGCTAATAGTGCAGTAGTGAAATACTAAAGTCTGATGTCGATATGCTCTTTATGTAGAAAAGATGATTAGACCTAGAACAAAGATTACAATTAGGTGTGAGGAATGAAGGAAGCTGAGAAATGCCTTTTATAACTGTAGAAGAAATAATAAGGGTGAGCAAACTGTAACAAGAAGATAACCGCTTGGAAAGAAAGCGTGAATAACCAGTAATAAAAGATACGAAAAAATACGGATAAACTTCGAAAAAATAGAAAATACATAATCTAAGAAAAAACGCAATCTAAGAAAAAAGCGTGAAAAAGATGAATGCTGGAATAAAAAAGAGAAAAAAAGAGAAGAAAAGAAGTAATGTGGTGAATGTAGATTAAGACTTTGACAATGGTGCAGAAACTCAGACGGTGCTGACCATGGGTGATATCGCTAAAAAGGTGACTCGTATGATACAAGGCGTGGTAATCTAAGTGTTGTAATAAGATGGGGATGTGGACATGTCAACTGAAAGATACCGAAAAAAGAAAAAATACAGAGAAAAGAAAAAAATTCAGTGACAGATGTAGTAGTGTATAAGGAATAGGCAGAAGCCTAAAGGATGCAGTAAATAGAGTATCTGTAGTCTGAATTGTGTGCATTAATCTGGATGTTAGATGTAACATGACATATCAAGCCTGTCATTCAATCCTCTTGGGAGCATTGTATCAAGGTATTTTATCCAATAAACTTCCCTCTGGAGTAGTTTAAGATGATTATTCACTCCTTGTTTTGGCGAGATATATTCAATAATCTGAAACCTGAGCTGGGATATGGAGTGGCTAGCTTCATTCCAATGGATGGCCAGTGAGGAGTTTGGATTCTTGGTTCTAATACGACTTTTGTGCTCTGTGAGACGCACCTTGATTTTGCGTTCCGTTTTGCCCACATACATTTTGCCACAAGGGCACTTGATTCCATATATTACGTTGGTAGTGTTGCAGTCACTAGTGTGTCTAAGAGTTATGTCTTTACCTGTGGTTGGATGGGTTAAGACATTTCCCAAAATTACATTGTTGCAATGTGAACAGTTCTGGCATTTCAAGGTTCCTTTGGGAGTTGGCATTTTTTTGTTCATTTTGGTCGGTGCTATGAGTTCACGGAGGTTTTTGCCTCTTGTGTAGGCATGTAGTGGTAATTCCTGAAAAATGTTGTTGAAGTCAGGTTCATTGGATAAAAGTTCCCATCTTCTGTTTATGATTTTCTTAATGGCTGTGGAGCTTGTTGAAAATTTAGATATGAACACCACATTGTTTTTTTCTGGTGACATGGTAGTCGTGAGTAATTCTCTGCGTTGTTTCTGCATAGCTCTTTTTTCACATTCATGTAAGATTTTTTCTGGATAGCCTCTTTGCTGGTATTTCTCTTTGTACTCTTCAACCTGTAACCTGTCCCTGCCACCTCCACCCTGCCTGTCCACATGCCATGCCCCTATCCCCTTCCTCCTGTCCTCCATGGTCCATTTTACTGCCACACCCTTCTGCCCTCCCTGGTCTGTTGTGCTGCAACTGCTCCTCCAGCCTGCCCCGCGCGGTCTGTTGTGAGGCCCCTTCCCCTGAACTCTCTTGTCTGTGCCCAGGTCCTGACCCTCCCTTCTATCCTCCATGGTCCTTTGTGCATGCCCCTGCACCCTCCTTCTTGCCCATCATAGCCATTGTGCTGCCACTAACCCTCCTGCTTGCCATGCATGGTCTTCTGTGCTGCCATGGCCCCTCCCACCTTCCCTGTGTGGTCAGCTAGCTTCTCCTGACCCCTCCCACCTTCCCTCCATGGTCTGTGTGTATGCCATCATAGTCTCACTGTTGCTCTCCATGGTGTGTCTTGTTTCTAGTGCCCATCGTGCCTGACCTCCATGGTCATATTGCTGCTCCTACCCTGCCCCCTTGCCCCCAGCCCTCTGTTTCCATGTGCAGACCCCTATTCCCTCCCTCCTGGCTTGTAGGTTCCATTGTAATGCCCCTGATCCGTCCCTCCTGCCCTTTATGGTCTGTTATGCTGCAGCTTTCTCTCCTGTCTGTCCATTATGGTCAGCCAGCTACCATTGCCTCTTTCCCCTCTGTTGTCTGTTGTCCATGTGCATGGTCCTGTCCCCTCCCTATTGCTTTCTATGGATTGTTGTGCTGCACTCCCGTCCCGCATGCCCTGTGTGGTGTATTGTGCTGCTGCAAACCCTGATGCCTGCCCTGTGGGGTCAGTTTGGTGCACCTCTCAATGTCCCTCCTGTCCTCTGTTATCCGAGTCCATGTCCCTACCCCAATTCCTCCTGCCTACCATGATCCAATGTACCATACTTGCGAACATTTTGAACTTGGTAAGAGGGAGATTTTGAAATACAACTGGGGTATTGATTTTCCCCTTTGAGTTACATTGAAAAAGAGAAGATTGTAGACAGGAAACAGATCAAGTAAAGCCCATTTGAGCTTAAAAACATTGGACGTTTCCTGGCTGAAACGGGTCTGTTGGCATGTATGGTTGTATGACCACTGCCTCTTCCTTCTGCCCACAATGGTCTATTATATTGCCACAGCCTCTCTTGCCAGTCCTGTATTGTTGGTTTGTTGCCCCTGCCCCCCTTTCCACTGCCCTCCATAGTCTGTTGTGCTGCCACTGCCCTTCCTGCCTGCCTAGTGTGGTCAAATTGTTGCCTCTGCACTCTCCTACCTGCCTTCAATTTTCAGAGTCCGTGCCCCTGCCCTCTGCCTCGCAACAGTATCCCAATGAACAACTAGATTGCTAACATTCTATATTTATTACAAAAGTGTGGAATGCCTGACGTCATCTTGATGTAATCAAAACTGTAATGCCTAGAGCATTTCCTTTAGAAATTACATATATGAGAGGGTCTTATTTGCTGACTTGCGACCCCCCACGCACATCGCGCGGTCCTGCCGAGCCCAACCTGACAGCCAATGACCCTCCTGCTCTGCCGCAGACCGATCTCCACCCCCCCTCCCTCTTCACTCCCCCTCAGCCCTGTTTGAGTTTATGACCTTAACCCTAGCACATACTCTTGCTATGCATACACGGGATAGATAAGGACTATGATGCTGCATACCAGGCTCGCCAACTCTATGCGCTGCCATATGTGTAGCTGTGAGCTATACTGGGTTATCCTTGCCGCGCTGCGGCCCGCACTCTGAGCGCGTTGCTGGCGTTTGTCCACCCGGAGGCCTCTACATTCTGGGGACATGGTGACGTCCGCTGGGTCACTGACTTGGGGCCTGGGTGGCAGCCGGCATAGCTGTGGAATGGGCTAGATCACAGCGCCATCCTCTACCGTTGATAACCTGCACCTGAGACACCTCTAAAACTAAAAAGCACATACGTAACATTCCGCGCCTGCTCCCTTCACAACGCACACACCCCCCCTTCCGCGCGCATGTCATCCTGAATAATGCCGCCGGACCTCCGGGTTGCCGGCTAAATGGCTGTGTTCTTATCTCTGGAAATGTACACTTTATTTGACTGCTTTGCCATATGGACGGGGAATGTGCGTTGTAAGATGGCATAAATGTGCACAATAAAGGTTTTAAAAAAAAAAAAAAATGAGAGGGTCTTATTTGCATCAAAATTATGGTTAGTTTGAGGATTGCCTTGTGGGTTTGTTTGTATTTGTCGTTCTTTAAGTTTAAAATGGAACCGTATAGTGGGGTCTGGATAGTGTGGCTCGCAATGATGTTAACTCCTGTGCATGCTCAGCCGCAGCACCATGTGTTTTATAAATGTACATCGTATACTCCTTTCATTGCTAGCGGCCGGCCGGAAGGTTGTAGGCCCATATTTGTATATTTTTGAGTCTTGTAATAAACGGTTTCAAAAAAAAAAAAAAAAAATTATGGTTAGTGCTCTAAAAAACTAAAATGAGGACATATTTTCTGAGTTTTCAAATAGCGACAAAGAACTTTTTAATTATTTGTAATCTTAGTTTTTTTATCCAGTTGACCACTTGATTAATTGTTGCATCCAAGGGGAGAGGGTGTGGTGTTACTTCCAGAGCTGCAGACTCTGCAACTGGGGAACCAGGTTGGAGTTTCTGCTTCAGCTCAACATTCTGTGATTCTGGTTAAATCACTTAATCTCCCCATGTCTACAACCAAAATGAATTTGATCTTGTGTGATGTAACCAATGTTCATGTAAAGCACTCCAATACCTGACAAGTCTGCACTATATAAAACTGCAAATACACAAAAAATAAGTGTTTTGCACACTTCTGTCATTGGGCTACATTTGGGCTACATCTGGGTGATATTTGGGCTACATTTGGGCTCTTTTGTCTCTGGTGGCCATTTAGGAGATTTATTTGTTATGAAGTTTCCTAATTTCCTCATTTACTGCAGTCTCCTCAGTAGGAAATGCTTTCAGTTTTTTACTTTGATTCCATCAAGAAGGCATTCAGATATGTCACACATTTGCCATAAATTCTGAATGTTAGCACTCTAGTTGCTCATTAGATCACTGTAGTAAAGCTACAGCTCACCAGGCAAGTGTGCTGCTGGTATTCAAAGTGCATGTTTCAGTCTGCATGTCAGAATGTTTTTATGAAATAAAAGAGGATTTCAGAAGTCAAAATGTGCCATAGTTTTTCTTTCTGCAGCACTAATCATAATTTATATGGCAAAATGAACCCCCTCATTTTGTTCCTTTGTAAATTAAATGTTTTCAGTGTTACCACTTTATTCAAATCAAGATGGCTTCAGGTGTGCCATACTTTTGTCATAAGTAAGACTGTTAGCGCTCTAGTTGTTCTTTAGAGCACTCTGGGAAGCTGCAGTAGAACACAAAGTCTCTGCCCTTGTTGGATGTACATGTTTTACTGAGAATGTCAGACTTCATTCTCGCATGACTGAGGAAGATAATGTGAATTTACAGAAAATATGCTCTCAGTTTAGCTTATAGATCACCTTCCAAACCTCTGTGGGAAAAGTATGAGAAAATAGTTTTCTCTCAAACATGGTTCGTGATATCACAGCAGAAGGCTTTTTCACATGGTAAAATCACCTTAGAACACACCACAATTCCTAAAATGAGTATGGTACCATCAACAAATGATTTATAATGTAACTAAAGTCTTAAAACCTTCTATTAACTGCAATGCTTTTTAATGAGGTGCTATCATGTATATTGGTCCCAAGATGGCTGCCAACACTTCTTGGATGAAGTACTGACAGCCAATCAGAACTCACGATGAGA
This sequence comes from Triturus cristatus, assembly GCF_964204655.1. Taxonomy (NCBI): domain Eukaryota; kingdom Metazoa; phylum Chordata; class Amphibia; order Caudata; family Salamandridae; genus Triturus; species Triturus cristatus. The sequence goes on along the minus strand of NC_140581.1, from coordinate 610,157,031 downwards.
TGTGTGGCTAGGCTCCACGCAGATATGTATGTGATTTTACTTTTGATTTTCTCAGGAACTACTGAACAGATTGACACCATATATGCAAAAGGCACATGCCACCCCTCTTTCCAAACCCTCCCATAGGTGGGTCCCCAGAGCTAGTCAACCCCCTTCCTTAGGTATAAGTAAGGAACCTCTGCAACCAGAACTTTAGATTACCTTGGATGAAATGCTGAAGCCAAATCCTGGACCTTCAACGTTCTACTTAAGACCAGAGGACTGAAGAAATCTCCCTTGGGGTCAAGGAGTGACTCCCCTGCTTGGCCGGCACCAACAAAGCAATTTGCCAGTCTGCATTTCTGAAGCTCCCGCCGGACTCCGAGGTATTTGCAGCCCAGGAAGAGGATTTCCAGACATCTCAGAGGCTGACCTGAGTCCCCCAGAGACCCGCAGCCCTTGTGAGTAGCGTGGAACCGGAACTACTGGTCTCGTGCACTTTTGCAAGTGCATTGACTTCTCGACGTCTTCCGAAGTCGTGCTTGGGCTAACTTGGACCCCCCAGCTCGAGCAATTAATCCACCAAAGATTGTCAGCCTGGTCATTCCGAGTGACCGTGGGCTGCCACTTTGTGTTTTGTCTTGAGGTCCCTTCGTGATCCCTACTCCGTTGACTGGTGGGTCCCTGAGGGGGTAACTTTGAATTTCCTTGGGCTTCCCTGGTTGTTCCAGATGTGCCCGACACCCTACCAAGTGGTGAGTCCCACAGACCTTGCTGGTCTGCACTGAAGCATCTTTCTCGTTTCTGCATGGGTTGCTGTTGCCAAGGCTTGTTGTGTCCAATCCGGGCACTGACACTGCCGCACTCGACATCCTTTGTGGGACAGCTCAAATCCAGCTCCTGGTTGTCCTCGACACCTCCTGGTCCTCGTGGCTGAAGAGTCAAGTTTCACCTCTTTCACCTGAAATCATCCGACATTGGTGGGCATCTGTCCATCGCCTTCCTGGTCACTGGCTAGTGACCCAGACTCTGTCCCCTCTGCTTTCATGTTCTTCTCATCTTCGATCCAGGCTTGGATCTCTTCGGACACTTCGCATCTTCACGGCAGCAGCACTTCTTCGCCAGCTCCCATTGAAATCGACAACGCAACCCGACACCAAAAGACACCTATGAACCGGCTTCCCTGGGTGGGGTAACTCGAGTACTCCGGTGCTCCCATGGGTGCTAACCCTAGAACTTCCTAAATCCAAAAGGGTTTGGTCCTGACTAATTTCTAAGTGTCCCTAATCTTTAAAAATCTAACCGCAACTTTCCCCATAGAAGCTGACAGGAGGTCACGGCTCTGTTCACACACTGCACACGGCCCCCGTGGGTCCCCTGTGTCACTATCTTGGGTGGTTCCTTGGGGTCCCAGCGATTCTACAGGCTCTAGGCCTTGTGTCTAGTCAAGTCGTGGTTCTTATACCACTATTTTAGTATATGGTTTGGCTCGCCCCTAGGGCCTGACGTGTATTTGTGCTATTTTACTGTGATTATTGAAGTGTAACTTATGTGTTTTGACCCCTAGTCTGATAAAGAGACTAGGAGTGTGTGTTTAGTAATAAATACATATATTTTATATATATATCTGGTGTGGATATCTTACATTTAGTGACTCAAGAGATTATAGACTGGTAAAACAAGCTTCTTTACATTCCTTCAAGACTTAGCCTGAAGGCTGCTCACCATAACTGATACAAAGTGCCCACTATAACTAGTTGACAGCATATATCAGGTCAACTTCTCACACTCACTCTTCTTTCTGCACCTCACTTGCCTCTTTCTGCACCACACTCTCTTCTTTCTGCACCTCACTTTCCTCTCTCTGCACTTCTCTTGCCTTTTTCTGTACCTCTCTTGTCTCTTTCTGCACCTTTCTTGCTTCTTTCTGCTTCTCGCTTGCCTCTTTCTGCACCTCTATTGCCTTCTTCTACACCTCTCTTGCCTCGTCCTGCACCTATCTTGCCTCTTTCTGCACCCCTGCTCCCTTTCTCTCTGCACCTCTCTTGCCTGTTTCTGTACCTCTCTTGCATCTTTCTGCACTTCTCTTGCCTCTTTCTGCACCTCTGTTGCTTCTTTCTGCACTTCTCTTGCCTCTTTCTGTATTTTTCTTGCCTCTTTCTGTATTTCTCTTGCCTTTTTCTGCACTTCCCGTGCCTCTTTCTGCACATTTCCTACGCTTTCTGCACCTCTCTTGTTTTCTCTGCACTTCTGTTGCCTCTTTCAGCAGTTCTCCTGCCTCTTTCTGCACCTCACTCTCTTCTGTTTGCACCTCTCTTGCCCCTTCCGGCTCTTTTTCTGCTCCTCTCTGTACATTTCTTGCTTCTTTCTGAACCTCTCTTGCCTCTTTCTGCACTTTTCTTCTCTCTTTCTACACTTCTATTCCTCTTTCTGCACTTCCATTCCTTCTTTCTGAGTTTCTCTTGCCTCTTTCTGTGCTTCTCTTTCTTCTTTTTGCACTTCTCTTGCCTCTTTTTGTACCTCACTTTCCTCTTTCTGTACCTCACTCTTCTTTCTGTACCTCACGTGCCTCTTTCTGCACCTCACTCTCTTCTTTCTGCACCTCACTTGCCTCTGTCTGCATTTCTCATGCCTCTTTCTGCACCTCTCTTGCCTCTTTCTGAACCTCTCTTGCCTCTTTCTGAACTTCTCTTTCCTCTTTCTGTACTTTTCTTGATTCTTTCTGCACTTCTCTTGCCTCTTTCTGTACCTCACTCTTCTTTCTGCATCTCTCTTGCCTCTTTATGTACTTCTCTTGCCTCTATCTGCACTCTTATTGCCACTTTTTGTACCTCACTTTCCTCCTTCAGTACCTCACTCTTCTTTCCGTACTTCACGTGCCTCTTTCTGCACCTCACTCTCTTCTTTCTGCACCTCACTTGCCTCTTTCTGCATTTCTCTTTCCTCTTTCTGCACCTCTCTGGCCTCTTTCTGAACATCTCTTGCCTCTTTCTGAACTTCTCTTCCCTCTTTCTGCACTTCTCTTGCTTCTTTCTGCACTTCTCTTGCCTCTTTCTGTACCTCACTTTCCTTTGTCTTCACCTCATTCTTCTTTCTGCACCCTACTTGCTTCTTTCTGCACCTCACTTTCTTCTTTCTGCATCTCACTTGCATCTCTCTGCACCTCTCTTGCCTCTTTCTGTACCTCTCTTGTCTCTTTCTGCACCTCACTTGCTTCTTTCTGCACCCCTGTTCCCTATTTATGCACCTCTCTTGCCTCTTTCTTTTCCTCTCTTGCCTCTTTCTGCACTTCTCAGGCTTCTTTATGCACCTTTCTTCCTCTGTCTGCACCTCTCTTGCTTCTTTCTTCACCTCTCTTGCCTCTTTCTGCACCTTTCTTCCTTTTTCTGCAGTTCTCTTGCTTCTTTCTGCACCTCTCTTGCCTCTTTCTGTAACTCTCTTGTTTCTTTCTGTACTTCTCTTCTCTCTTTCTGCACTTCTCATTCCTCTTTCTACAACTCTGTTGCTTCTTTCTGCACCTCTCTTGCCTCTTTCTTTGTCTCTCTTATCTATTCCTGCACTTCTTTTTTTGCACACTTATCTTGCTTCTTTCTGCTCTTCTCATGCCTCTTTCTGAACTCAAATGGGAAGCGCAAGCTGTCAAGTTTAAAGGTCTGCATGCTGTCGTGACTGAGGTATATCTCTACTTGTACATGTATTTTCACATGTGTTATGCAGCTGAAGATGGTAGGTTAAAAAGCATGTAGCTTCTCCTATAGGTGGTCAAATCTTCTCAGTTCTGCTCAGTCATTTGTTTGCACAGGCAGATATGTCTTACGTATGTAAGTGTTATGGAGCCCCTCAAATATTCTATTGAATACCCGTGTCCTGTATTATAAGCAGAAATAAATACATATACCTTCTTGCACACAAATTTACAGCGAATGCTGTTTGAAACACAGGTATTCAAGTATTTATGTTTATTTTTTGGTAACATGCCACTAGGTAATAGTACAGACACACACATGCATACCATCACAAACGTGGTGAAACTAACAACAGTGATATGGTTAGGATTGCTGTTTTACATTTGGTAGGCCTAACAATCTGAGCAGTCAATGAATAGTGAACCTTCAAGAGAAAAGTGAGGTTTAAGACATCTTGGGAGAAGGATTATTGATAAGGCTACTTTGTATGAGTCTGTGGAAAGGTACAGTTGAAGTGGGCCTCTTTCTGCACCTCTGTTGCTCCTTTCTGCACTTATCTTGGTTCTTTCTGCACCTTTCTTCCTCTTTCTGCACTTCTGGACTTCCGTTGCCTCTTTCTGCATTTGTATTTCTTCCTGCTGCACCTTTCTTTCTCTTTCTGCACCTCTCTTGCCTCTTTCTGCACTTCTCTTGCTTCTTTCTGCACCTTTATTCCTCTTTCTGTACATATCCTTCCTATTTAGGCATAGTTAGAAATAAGCATTAAAAAATCTTAGAAATTCACTGAAAAAACCTCAGGTTTCAGGCATGTTATAGTTAGTAATTAGCATTTGAAAAACCTTAGAAATTCACTGAAACAACCACAGTTTTCAGGGACATTATAGTTAGGCATTAGTATTTAAAAAACCTTAGATAATCACTGAAAAAAGCACAGGTTTCAGGACGTTATAGTTAGGCTGACATTTCACTCGTACCAAACCAGAGAAATTCATCTGTTATAGTTAGCTGAGCTAACTATAACTTGTGCCCCCGCAATGCTCTGTTGATGATGTCACATATTGCATCACTCATCACTGATGACATCTTAAATGACATCACTGATGATGTCATCCACTTAATATCTGATGCACCTCCTCAACCCTAACACAACCTTTCATACACCCACTCTAAAATACAGACTACCATTTTTGAAACCATAGACACACCAATACCAGTTAGTACATGCCCACTCACAGATTTGTAGGTCTACACACACATCCATTCACTCACCCACACAGTCACTCATACATGCAGTCACTCATCAATACAGACAATGATATATGCACTCATACACCCATACAGAGACACACACTGCCACTCACCCATAGAGTTACTCACACACCTAATCAGTCACCCAAAGAATCAATCATGCTGCCATTTACTCACCTATACAGTTATACACACACCACCTCACTTATTCATACAGATAGTTACACATACTTACTCTCTTCTACAATCACTGACACAAGCACACACTCACCCATATAGACACTATCACACTCACTCACTCACACATACAGTCACTTATATACTCCAACACTCACATACACTGCCTTTCACATATGCAGTTACTCACCCATATACAACTGAGACATCCATACATTCACCGACACAGCCATATGCACACTCACTCAACCATACTGCCCCTCACAAATGCACTCATGAACCCATACAACCACTCATATATCCATGCAGGGAGTCACACAGCTCCTCACCCACCCACACAGACACACAGGCACCCATATAGGTCCTACTCACCAACCCATGTAGCCACTTACACACCAACTGACAGACTGATACACACATTTACACAGATTAGTCACTTACCCATACATTCACTAAGACATGTTTAATCACTCAATCATACAGTCAGTCACACAGCCAGCAAGTCATCCATCAAGACACTCATACACCCACTCATTCTTTAAATACACCTTGGCCTATATATATAACATTCTTAAACTTTTTAGAAACACTTACACTCACAGGATGATGTCATCAGTGATGTCATTTGAGATGTCATCAGTGATGTCACTGGCCATGTCATGAGTGATGTAATATGTTACGTCATCAGCAGTGCATTGCGGGGCATGAGTTATAGTTAGCTCAGCTAACTATGACAGACACATTTCTCTGGTTTTGTTTGAGTGAAATGTCAGCCTAACTATAATGTCTGTGAAACCTGTGGTTTTTTCAGCGAATGTCTCATGTTTTTTAAAATGCTAATTACTAACTATAACGTGCCTGAAACCTGTGGTTTTGTCAGTGAAAATATATACATATATGTGTGTTCGGCATAAAGTTGTTTTGATTGACATGGACAAGTGTTCATATAACATATAATCCTCGCTGATTTATTAAAGAGAATTTTTGCCGGGATTCTGGTCTCTATAATATTCAATCCGATGGGGTGGTAAAATGGTATTCATTAGAGTCTTAATAGCGTTCAGGATATCCAGAACAGGCCAAGGGGCAACACTTCAGACTCACTGGAATCCTCACAGAGTGCCAGGTGATGCAGAGCTACTATTTAGGAGTATTTCTTAAAGAACTTCAAAGCAACCCAATAGGACCCAGGGTCTTTCCATTATTTATGGAGGCAATAATCTCTTGAATTTCTTTCACCTTCATGGGGGTATAGACTTTCATCTTCTGCGACGGGTCTAGTGTATTGATTATCAAGTTTTCCGCCAGAAATGTTCTTGAACAGTGGGAGTCCGTGGCATATACAGATTAGCATAGTATGTTACAACAGTCTCAGCAAAAGAGCCTACCTCACACGCGAGTTTCCCATCAGATCGGTGCCCCAGGTAAATTATTTTAGCTGCCAAGACTTATGTTGCCAATCAAACCACAACTTACCAGGTTTGTCACAGTATTCATAGACCTTATGTTGAGTGGTGACCCAGTGAAGCTTATCCAAGTTTAACTCATGTTGTTGAAGTGCCTCAACCTCTGTTGTGAGCCTTCTATGGGTAGCACCATCTCTTGACTGAGAATCTGTTTTTCCAAATCCACTATTTTACATGTTGCAATCTGATGATTTTTATTTCAGTGTCGTTTTCCCGTAATGAGTGATTTAATGCAATCAGGTACTACAGTCTTAAAAGCCTCACCAGACTATGATCTCTGAATCTACTACATCCACATGAAGAGCAAAATAGGAGGAAATCTCCTCTTTAAGTTTACTGGAGAAGCTCTTATCTTTTATCCATCCATTAAGTTGCTGAGCACCCCTTATCATTGCCTCCTCATCCTTATCCAATGACTGCATGAAGCCAGCATCAAAGGACAAACACTATGCTGGATTTGTCTATTCCTGGCAGGCTGCAGCCAGTCAGTCAGCTTGGCCCCCTCCCCTCGGACATCATCAAGTTCATCTGTGGAGTTTCAAGGGATCCTCACTCTGCCCTATCCTGTTCAGTGCCTACATGACCTTACATGGCAGAACCATCGATGCCCACTGAATTAACATCATATCCTACGCTGATGACACCCAGCTCATACTCTCTCTCAAACTAGATACCAAACACCTGGACTAATTTCTCTGCCTAGAGGACCGGAGTCACCAAATGGATGAAAGCCTTCTGCTTCAAACTCAACACAAACAAGAGGGAAGTAGCAATCCTCAGCAAAGACAACTCAATTTTGGACTACGCTTAGTTGCCTCCCAGAAGCCCCAATAAAGAACCTCAGTATAGTAATCAACAGCTAACTCACCACGACTGGCCAAGTGAACACAGTCTCTGTCTCTTTCTTCTATAAACTCAAGATGCTCAAGAAGATTTTCAATTAGGTCCCCACCAACATTCACATAATGGTCACCCAAATCCTCATCACCAGCAAGCTGGACCACCTAACATACTCTATGGCAGAATCAATGCTCAACTAAATAGAAGACTCCAGACCATACAAAACTCAGCAGTTGAGCTCACCCTCAAATTCTCACTGAGCATTCACATCAACCCATATCTCACAGAGCTCTACATGCTCTTGGTCAACAAACAAGCACCTTTCAAACTCCTTACACACGCATACGAAGCCTTACACAACATAAAACAAAGTAACTATAATTGCCAGCCCGCCTTGCACAGTGGTGTTATCAATGATGTCATTTCCGATGTTGCAGTGATGTTATCAGTGGTGTCATATAAAAAGTCATGAGTGATGTGATATGGGAGGTAATTAGGAGTGCATGGCAAGGACACAAGTAATATTTACATTGGAAAATGAATTATAAATACTTGAGATAACAATAACTGGTGAATTTCAGTGTTTTTTTTCAAATAAAACCGAATGTCTTAACTGACATTTTCACTGAATTATAGCTAGGGCTCCCGGTTTTATGTTTTTTTATTTTTTATTAAAGATTTCTTCATTGAGTTTCAAACTTTAATTAATCAAAACATTGATATGTATAGGTATTTATTTTTTTGACATTTCCGTTTGTATATAATTTATAACATCCCTTTAACCTTTATTCAAGGTTTATTTAATGTACAGTAAATTATTATGACTATTTCTAGCAATATTCTTTTGAACACAAAGTAAGATGTCGATTGCTGTGCATGGCTCTGTAATGAACTTCTGAATGTAATGACCCAGGAGACTTACTGTTTATTTTTAATGATGCTCAGGGGCTGCTGCTCTTCCATCAGCCCTCCAGAACATAAAAAATATATATTGGTGATGCCCCTGCACTTCTAGGGGCACAAGCAAAATCTGAAAAATATACTAGAAAATCCCTTGCAGGGCATTATGGAGTGCTTCTTGATAAGTGGCTACTGCTACTCATTTATTATTTGTTTTTCATCTTTATTTTTGGTTTCCACTGTGCCCACCCTGGGTACCCACACTTTCTTATTATATTCAATTGTTGGGTGCCTCTAATAAGTTTTGTGCATAGAGCTAAATATTTTTGCAGCCCAAACTCCAGTTCAGCGTGTTTGCGACTGTTAACATATTTAATACATCGACCCCTTAATTCTCACAACATTGTACAAATCAGAAAAAATATATTTGGAAAACTTTGATTTTAGCACAAATGTCACAGAAATGGTTATTAGAAATACTGTTAAACTTTTCATTTCTAAAAATAGTTTTTGGGGGTTTTTAGAACGATTTTGCTGAAGCCCATTGTGGTGACTTTTAATTAGGTTTCTCTGCAACGTCAGAGCACTGGTTTGTGCATGAACTTTCAGCATAATTATTGCCAGTGACAAACGTGTCAGCTGACTATATAGTCTCCACCATGAGCAGGCTTTCAGTAGGGAAGGGATCTTAATTCAAGGAAATGGCAATGGGGCTTATCACGATTCTGGCGCTCCACGGAGCACCGACTCGCAGGTGGGTGCAGCCCAATTAGATCCAGGGCGGTCGGGTCGGCCGCCCTGGGACCACCAAAACCCCCCGGGATCTCTGCAGTGGTGCGGCGGGCTTGAGGCCGCAATATGCTTGCAAGGGGCCTCTGCGGCCACGCCAAGCATATTACGAGTTTCCTCACTGCCACGCTTTTCATGGTGGTGCAAGCGCTATGAAAAGTGTGGTAATGAGGGAACAAAGGGGGCCCTATAGGGTCAATATGTGCCTCAGTGCCATGGGGTGCATGCACATGTCGTGCTCCCCTGTGTGAATGCACACCAATTCCTGAAGGACCACCAATGAACCACCTGCCAGAGTAAAAATAAGACTTTCTGGTGTGCAGTCTTTAATGGCTTTGGTGGTCTCGGAGTGGGGCAGTAGCGTGGCAGCCCTGCTAGGAGACCGCCAAAGACATAATAAGGCCCTATAACAATTCAGCCTTGCCAAGTGTTTAGCAGACACTTATAAATAGAAAGGAGATAACTTTGACAGCTTAGCCACATAGATAAAGGCATTGCCTTCTGACTTACTAAATGTATACCAATTGAAGAACACTATGGGAAATCACTGAGAAGAAGGTCTTTCCAGAGACAGCTGACACCCCAACTCCAAGCGGCAAATGATGGGTAGGTAAACAGGAGGAATATGTTTGGAAGGAGGACCTTGAATAGCATGGGCAGACTTGGAGTTGGGCATATAAAGCTGACAGAAGGGACCCTGGCTACTCCTCCCACAGCAATTTTGAAAAAAAAGAGGCAATCAATCTCCCTGGAAAAGCTTTTGCCCTAAAGCAAAAGGGGGTCTGCAAACGCTATTACTTTCAGAATTCTGCAGAGGTAGAGATGATGTCTGTATGAAAAAAGTATTGATCCCCCTGGAGGAAGAATGTGCAGCCATTGACTCCAGGTCTATGTTGAATCTCTGCTTCTGGGAGCTATACCAGGGCCAGGAGAGCTCGTGAAGCTGATTACTGACCCTTTTAGGAATGTCCTCCCAAATGTAAAATTCCTACAAGCAGCACAACCAGCTGGGAATACCAGATGGCCACATAAGCAGGGGGCATTGGTGTGTGCAAATGTTGTGATCCGGAATGTTCCAGGATGTTATTTGAACAGCACTCTTCTGTTAGGGGCATATTCATGAAATGAGGCCCACACACAATATGCGCCCCCACCCAGAACACCTCTCAATTTTGATAGAGAGACAGATATGGATCCTAAAGAAATTCTTCCAAGACATTGCAAAGTTGCATCAGAAACATCTACTGGTGTTGAAGGAGCCATGCCATGGTTGTGCAACTCGGATTGGTAATTTCACAGAGAGGCCCTCCTCAAGCGCCAAGACACTTTCAGTCCCCTCAGATTACTGGAGGTCAATCAACACCTACAAGGCCCACTATACTTAACAAACTTAATAACAACCCACCTGCTCCATCAACAACCAATGAACTTCCAGTGTACCACCAGAACCTGTGCTCTCAATCTCATCTGTGACTATCACAGTACAGCCAAGGACATGGACTACAGCCCCCTTTCCCTATGGGAGTGGAATGCAAACACCACACCCATGAAGACTTCACCCACCAGACACTGACCCATCAGACACATACCCCAACATTTATATTTACTCATTCTGCCACTTGTGATAAAAATATCAAGTAGTTTTGTGTGAACCTTTTTTTTTTAATAAACACTAATTGACCCTACCTTACATTTCTAAGTCATCTCATATGTGCCTGGGCATAAAGATGAGTATATATGATTAATGTTATGGATTTTGCTTGAAAATCTGGTTTCTGTGCCATTTATCCCTAGGCCTACACACTGGGATCCATCTACAGACATGATCAAAAACTGCGATCTGATTCACAAAACATCTAATGTTCTAAAAATAAATATTTATTTTATATAAATGCTTATCAAAATAAAAATATGAAATGGGGAATGGATTCTGGGGGTGGGTTTAAAATGTTAAATGTGATTGGGGAGGAAAGAAAAAACCAAAATAGTACCTGAGTCCCTGGGTAAAAGTAAACTTGAAGGGGATAACCCAGTGATTGTCTCTCAGAATTTATCATTGATTTGTTAAATGTTTCTTTGACACAGAATTATTTTGAGTTTGATGGTCAATATTACATACAAATTAAAGGGACTTCAATGGGGACTTCCTATGTCCCCAGCTTTTCAGTTTTGTATGTGGACAGCTTCGACAAAAGTACATCTATGATTCACTGACTTCGGCAGAAGGGTGAGGACCAGGTAGCTGGCAAAGAGTCTGGATCTCACCAAATCTTTTGGGAGAATGGTCTACCATATAGCAAGCCTAAGGTTGCTGAGTCTGGTGCAGCTCATGTGCTGTTGCTACACCAATGCTTCAGAGTCTCCCTACTGGGGTTGGCTCATAATGTGCCTCTGGCAGGTCATTTGGGACAGGGCAAGACCTTTGACAGGCTTTACACACTTTTACCAAATAGGAAGAACCCTAGTTGCCTTCTGTAGGTCCTGCCATACTTGCCAAGCGAGTGGCAAAAGTGGAGGTGTAAGGTTCATCTGCAACACATTCCCTGTCATGAACATCCCTTTCGAGTGGGTGGGCTTTACATTGTGTGGCCCCTGGATCCCAAGACAGCCATGGACAACAGGTTCATCCTGGTCTTGGTGGAACATACCTCTTAGTACACAGAATCTGTCCCTCTGAGGATCGTGAAAGTGCCTGTTGTGAGCCGGGCAGTGATGGTGATGTTTACCCATATGGGTTCCCCAAGGAGTTGGTATTTGACTGGGGTACAAACTTCATTTCACTGTACATGAAGGCCATGTGGAAGGAGTGTGGAGTGAACTACAAATTCACCACCCCCTACCACTCCTAGAGCAATGAGTTGGTTGAATGGTTCAACCCCCAGCCTGAAAGGCATGATTTGGGGCCTGTCAGAACCCATGGGGTGTAAGTGGAACGTCCTCCTACCATGCCTTGTATTTACCTACAGGGAGGTACCGCAGAAGGGGGATTGGCTTCAACCCTTTTGAGTTTCTGTTTGGGCACCCTGTGAGAAGACCTCTCAATTTGGTAAAAGAGGGCTGGGATCAAGCTCCTAGGAAGCCACCCCAGAATGTGTTCATGCTTGCCTTCTGGAACCTGGCAGAACACTTCAGGAAACTCACCCAAGAGAACCTATAAGCTAGCCTGGAGGACATAAAACATTGGTACGAGAATACCACTCTGGTTGAGTTTCAGTCGGGTCAAAACGTGTGGGTGATAGAGCTAGTAGAGGCCCTTGTTCTGGAAGACTAGTGTTCTGGCCAATTTGAGGTGAAGGAGTGCAAGAGTGATGTCACCTACCTGGTGGACTTGAAGACTCCTAGGAAGCCTTTGAGGGTCCTGCTAGTGAACCACCTCAAACCCCAGTTCGAGAAGTCTGAGTTTGCTCTCCACCTTGCTACTGATGATGAAGTGGAGGAGGAGAGTGAATCTATCCACAACCTCCTGTGTGCCCAGGAGCAGGATGGGTCAGTGGATTGTCGGATCCTCTCCCCTACACTGACCCTAGAGCAACAGATTGACTGTCACCAGTTGCTGGGACAATTTGCAACTCTGTTTTCACTCACCCCAGGAGTAACCCATTGGTGCGCTCATGACATCGATACTGGGGATAGTCCACCTGTGAAAAAGAAGATTTAGAGGCTGACTGACAGAGTGAAGGCTAGCATTAAGGAAGAGGTTTCAAAGATGCTACATCCTAGGGGTGATTGAGCACATGGTCCAGCTCAGTGGTCTTGGTTCCAAAAGCTGCCCCACCAGGTGTCGCTCCTGAACTGCGGTTTTGCATGGACTACCGTGGGCTCAATACCATCAACAAGACTGATGTGAACCCCCAATGAGCTGATGAGCTCTTTGGCTGGGAGATGCCAAGTTCTTTAGTACTTTTGTTTTAACATCTGGGTACTGGCAGATTGCCTTTACCGAGAAGGCATAAGAGAGGTCAGCGTAATTGTTAGAAATCGATGTCTCTAGTTGGTAATGGTTTGCACCTTTGTCCAAATAGGGACCCTTCCTTTTAGTAAGGATAAGGGGGTTACACTACTGAAAAACCCCTGCTCACCGCCTTGGTAGCTTGGCACGAGCAGTCGGGCTTATCTCAGAGGCAGCGTCTGAAGCATTTGCACATAACCAACAGTAATACAGTGAAAACACTACAAAAGGACAACACACCAGTTTTAGACAAATAACCAATATTTATCTGTGCAAACAAGACCAAAAAAGTAAAAGACCAACATACAGTATTCCAAAATATGAAAGGACAAATTTAAAATGCAGTTCCTTGAAGCCGATAGCTCCGTCCGGAAACTACAGCGGTGCTGAAAACAATAGAATCGGTGCAAGCCGGTTGTGGCAACCGTTATGGTTGCAATGTGAAGATAAGTGGTGCAGCATTGGGTGCCCTCAAGTCGCGGTACAGGCAAGAGCTGGGTGGCGGTCATCCAGCGGCATCGGTGAGACCAGGGCAGTGGTGTGGAGTGACGCAGTGCTCATGGCAGGGCTTACACACAGTTCAAGAGACGGTGCCGGTTGATGGGAGCTGGCGTCGGTCGGACCAGATAGCGGTGTGCAGCCCAGGCCTATTCAGCCCAGCCCTGACTCATCCAGGAAAGGCAGGACACACCTTGACCCTCTTCGCCCCAGTGGCTGTCTGAAGATAATGCACATCCACAGTCCCTGTCACTCCAAAGCCAGACAGTCAATACACAACCCAGCAGAAGCACAAAGGATGGCTAAGCAAGAAAATACCTACTTTGTAAGTGGTATTTTCAAACAAAGAACATAAAAATCATCTTTACTAAAAGATGCATTTCTGCAATCTGGGTCAGGGATACTAAACTCCATGCCTCTATCGTGTCCCACTAGGAAGATATACTTGTAAAATGTTACAGAGTACTCTCATTCTATTCTATGAGACCGATAGCCTTTCAACAGCTAAATAGACTGTATTTCTCTATCAGGACATGTCACACACACCGGTACATGCCCTACCTTTCAAATACACTGCACCCTGCCCATAGGGGTACCTTGGGCATACCTTAGGGTGACTCACATGTAATAAAAGGGAAGGTTAGGGCTTAGCAAGTGGGCGCACTTGACAAATTGACATGGCAGTAAAAACCGAGCTCAGACACTACTGTGGTATGTCTGAGAACCCTTTGAAAGGCAGCTTGTGTGGGTGGCACAATCAGTGCTGCAGGCCCACTAGCACCATTTGATTTACAGGCCCTGGCACTCTAAGTGCACTTTACTAGGGACTTATCAGTAAATCAGATATGCCAATCATGGAAACACCCATCCATAATCCAATTTTCAATAGGAGTACTTGCACTTTAACACTGGACAGCAGTGAGAAAGTGCACAGAGACACTAAACCAGCACAAACAGAGTTAAAATCAGGAAGTCAGAAAGCAAAAAGACAGGGGAAACATGCCATGAGTTGCCAGGTCGAACAGTAATTAACATCAGAAAGGCACTACCAGTTTCGGGCTATGCCTTTTGGGTTGAGGAACTCCCCTGCCATATTACAGTGGTTGGTCAATCAGGTCCTGGCTAGGTTGGAGAACTTCAGTGCAGCCTATCTTGATGATGTTGCAGTCTTCATCCCCAGTTGGGAGGACCATGTGTACTAGCATCAGGAGGTGTTGAAGGCCCTGCAGAGCGCAGGCCACACTGTCAAGGCCAGTAAGTGCCAGATAGGGCAGAGGTCTGTGGTGTACTTGGAACACCAGGTAGGAAGCAGTCAAGTGGAGCCCTTACAACCCAAGACTGACACAGTTCTGGATTGGGCGCCACCCAAGACCCAGAAAGAGGTGAGAGCTTTCTTAGGCCTCACCGGGTACTACCACAGATTCATCAAGGGGTATGGCATCATTGCTGCCCCCTTGATAGAGCTAACTTCAAGCAAGCAGTCACGTCAGGTGATCTGGACTGAGGCATGCCAGACCCCTTTTGGAACCCCGAAGGAGGCCAAGTGCACAGTGCCCGTGCTCAAGGCTCCTGACTTCTCCAAGGAGTTTGTGGTGCAGACTGATGCCCCAGAACATGGTGTGGGAGCTGTGTTTTCACTGCTGAATGCACGGTGAAATGACCGGACCTAAAGCACCCGTACACTACATTGTAGTGACAGTACAATAAGTGAGGACTGGAGACTCAGATGAATCTGGTGATCGCATCAACACATATCAAGAACATGTCAAAGTCAATATGACCTAACATCTAATGTCACAGTAGGAAATATAATAAACAGGTTTAAATGATACCTCATGTTAAGTGGGGAGTGACATATAGAGCAACCCTGTGAACAATACTTATTTGGATCGAGATGGTGCAGTGCTATTTCACTGACAACAGTGCTAAATAGAGAGTTATGCATTTCGCCTAGAAGAGAGGTCTATACAATACTGACGTTTCCTCAGCTCTAGTGATCCATCGATCAGTGGTTCCTTAATGATATTCTTTGTGAGGTAGATTATATATCCCAACCACTCGCCTAAAATTTGTAAACCTTGATGGTCCTGACGAAGGTGATCATAACTTGGCTAATACCACCAAAACGTGCGTTGACCTGTCTATGTATGCACCCAGCCCACAACCCGGTCACGGAGACTTAAACACCTTTGTCCCTCGTATGACCATTATGTGTATGTGTTCTTGGGTGGGTTTGATAGTATGAATGGTATGAGTGAGTATGAGTGTGGATGCGAAAGGTTAGTATGAGTGTGTGGTGGATTTACAGGGGTTCGACAGAGATAATCTTACTTTGTGTGTAAAAATATTTATGAAATTTGCCTACCTATGTAATGAATAACATATATGTAATAAAAGGAAAAAATGAAGAAATTATGAATATAATGTATGGCTTTTAACTTTTTTGATACAAACAATGAAATAAATCTTGTTAAAAAATAAAAATAAAATGTTTGATAAAGTAGCAATTGTTGCATACATCATGTCTCAGATTGAACGGTAATAACCCATTGGAGCTGATTTAGACCTAAAAGAAACAAATATAGGTCGGGTGGGAGCTTTTGAGAGTTTGTTTGGTTCTTGTTGTCCCCCTTTTCTCCCAGACCTACAATTGAATAATCAGAGGGGGTTCCCCTTTTTAGAAGCCTCGATCAACCCGTAGCCTTCATTAGTAGCAGGATATTTCCCCGGGAACAGAGGTGGATCGCAATGGAAAGGGAAGCTTTTGCTGTGGTTTGGGCGCTGAAGAAGCTAAGACCCTACTTGTTTGGGACTAGCTTCCAAGTTCAGAAAGACCACAGGACCCTCAGATGGTTAATGCAGATGAGAGGTGTTAGACCTGGTATCCTTGGCGTATTTTTCCCTGACTTTTTGCTTCTACCTCCTATATTATTGATGCTATGCTGGATTTCGTTTTTGCTGGTTTAGATGCTTTGGGCACTTTGCCACTGCTGATCAGTGTCAAAGTACAAGTGCTCCCTGTATAAATTATTATGGTGATTGGTTATCCATAATTGGCATATTTGTCTTACCAGTAGGTCGCTAGTAAAGTGCACTAACTGTGCCAGGGCTGGTAAGTCAAATGCTACTAGTGGGCCTGCAGCACTGAATGTGCCACCCACAAAACTAGCCCTAAAAGAGATGTCTCAGGCCTGCCACCACAGTGCCTGCACGCAGTTGCTAACTGCCATCTTGACCTGACAAGTGCACCCACTTGCCAGACCCCACCTCTCCCTTTCTGTGCACATAGGACACCCCTATAGCAGGCCCAAGGTACCACCCTGGGCAGGGTGCAGTTTATGTGGAAGGTGGGACATGTGTGTACCATATCCTGATAGTGAAATCCTGCCAATTTCGTTTTCCACTATTGAGAAGCCATCTTGCCCATAGGACAGAAAGGGGAATGCTGTGTAACATGTTTACCTGCATTTCTTCCCATAGAAACGAGATAGCCCGTTGGAGTCTGGTATCCCTGAACTCAGAATTTAATAACACATCTTTAGGTAAAGATGTTTTTTAAATTCTGTGTTTGAAAATAGCACTTTTAGAAAGTGGCTATTTTCTTGTTCAACCTTTCTGTGTGCCTTTGCCTGGTTGTGGATTGACTGTCTGGTTAGAGAGTGACAGTGGCTGTGGTGACTCCAGGAGTGTGGGTGAGTCAGCACTAGGCTGAATAGACCTATCTGCATTTGGAGTGGTGGGAGAAGTAGCACCTTGGGCCTGAATAGGGCTGTGCCTGCCTTCCACAATGCTGGCCCCATCTCCTGCAGTGCGTCGGAAGACCCTGGCCCACCTTCACAAAGGAAGAAGTTGTGCACTGGCAGAGTGCACCCAGAACTGGTTTGAACTGGGTCCAGGACCCGTAACACATGAAGAATAAAGATTTTTGGGGTATAAAAGTAAGAGCTGAAACCACTGTAAAATTAGACTACTTCGTGATCAAGAGGAACCTCTGCCAAAGAAGAACAGCTGAAGAAGACTGAGGAGAAGTATTGCCCTTGCTGTGTGCTCTGGGGCTGATTTAACTAAGGAGAGGACAAGGGACTTTGCTGTGTGCTGTGTCCCCCCTGCTTGCTGAGGAGTTTGCTGTGTGCATGTGTCCAGAAGTCAAGAGTCTCCAAGGGTCTGAGGAGAGCTGGCCTCCTGTTTCAGGAATTTTTGTCATGCCTAAGTTAGATAAAGTTATATATTGTTATAACAACCTGTGTGGTGTCCATTTGTGGTGTTTCACTGTGGTACTGTGGGTGTTGGTGCAAATACTTTACACATTGCCTTGGGGATAAGCCTGTCTGCTGGTGCCAAGCTACCAAGGGGGTGAGCATAGGTTATCTACAGTGTGTTTCCCCCTTACCCTGACTAGAAGCAAGGGTCCCTATTTGGTCAAAGGTTCCTACCTCTGCCAACTAGAGACCCCCAGTTCTAACATTGATGGGCAGCGGTGAGGATTTGAACTTTTATTTGCACTTGTCCCACAGTGAGTAGTGTACATCACTAGTTTTTAGCGCAGACCACTACGCAGTCAGATACTGTTTTCTTTTTTTAGGTTCTATTTTTGAGTGCCCCTTAAAGAATCCATGCATCATGTCTCAGAAGGGTTAACCAGCCAGTGAGATTGCAGAATTGGAGTTTGATATTGAGGCATTTCTTACCTACAAAGTAGATCAACTGAAACAATTTTGCAAAAGTTTGGGATGTCCCATGAAGAGTAGTGCCAAGAAAGAGGAGCTGCAGAAGGCCTTAAGGGCCTAGTGGGAAGCCAAGCAGGCTGAGGAGACAGGGGATGCAGAGGTGGATGAGGATGCCCAAGGGAATGGTTTTGGATCACATGGTTTGCCTGTGCCAAGAGAAGCCTCAAGGACTGGCAGTGTCCATTCTGCTGGAAGCCTCACCCCAGAGGAGCGGGAAGAGAACCAAAGAATCAGAGAGCACGAGCTGGAAGTTTTGAAGCTCAAGGCCAAAATGGAGGAGAGCAAAGAGGCTCGTGCCCTAGAGGAAAAGAAATTGTGCTTTGAAAGCGAAAAGGGAGCAGAGGAGAGCAAGCACGCTCTCGCTTTAGAAGAGAAGAAACTTCTTTTGGCTCATGAGTTGAGCATGAGGGAACAAGACATTAAAGCCAAGCAAGCGGAGTCTAGTTCAAGTGGTGGTAGTGCACAGCCAGTGCAAGGGGGTAAGGTGTACATACCCAAGGATTTGGTATAGAATTATCCGAAGGGTGAGGATATCTATGCCTGGTTTAGGTTCTATGAGATTGCTTTGAAAATGAATGAGGTGCCTGAGAAGCATTGGGGGACGGGCCTGTGGAAACACTTTGAGGCTTCTGGGAGGGATATTCTAGTGCCCTTAGAGTTGGCAGGTACCCTGACCTACCCCAATATGAAGGAGGCCTCATGCCTCAGGTATGGACTCACTCCGGAGCAGTGCAATCAGAAGTTTAGGAACTTCAAGAAGCTTGATTCCACTACCTGGGTTGAATGTGTAAATCTGTACACACATGCACTGGAAGGTTGGATAAATGGCAGCAAAGTAACTGATTAAAAGGGGTTGTGCCATTCAATTAGTTGGCAGCACTTGAGTAGTCTGTGTGCCACAGCTGCGCCAGCATCTTTTGGATAGTAAGCTAACTGACCCCAGTGAGCTTGCTTAGGAGGCGGACCGCTGGACTAGCACTAGAGTCCACAAGGGGATTGTGGGTGCCACAGCCAAAGGTGGGCAGGGTCCCCAGCAGAAGGTGGGTGAGGATAAGGGCAACAAAAAGGAGTTCTCTAAAGGGCCCGAAAATAGTACCCAGGAGAAGGAGTCCCAGCCCCCCAAGCCTAAGAGGTCCTGGCCCCCTAAGGCCAGACAGGACAACCAAGCTCCACCCACGTGTAATTCCTCTAGGGAGGTGGGTCACAGAAAAACCAAGCACCCACTTAGTGAGTGTAGCGTAGGAATTAGTTTCCAATGAAGTGGGGAGCCAGCAGTGATGGCCCTTGTCTCTTTAGGAGACAGAGAGATGGTCCAGGAGTCCTACCTGCCTGAGAACACTAGGGAATAAAGGCAGTGGGTGACAATCAATGGGAGTAGGGTGGAGGCTCTAAGAGACACCGGGGCAAGTGTGATATCTGTCAGGGGTCAATGGGTGTCTGAGGAGCAGGTTATTCTCAATGCACTTCACTCTGTGGTTGCAGCGGACAACTCTGTGTGCCTGTGTAAGGTGGCGCTAGTTCCCTTTGAGTTTGGGGTCTCAGGTTCCTTGAAGGTCGTTGTTAGTCCATCCATGCCTGTAGACTGTCTGCTGGGAGATGACCTGGAGGGTTCCCCATGGAAGAAGGTGAAACACCAGGCTCATTTGTAGATGTTGGAACTGCCTGAGTGGGTCTGTGTGACCACTCGGTCTATGGCAGCCAGTAGGGGTAATTAAGAGGACCTGGAGCCTGAAACAGTGGCCCAGGTGCCTGCCAGGAGGAGAAGGGGCAGTGGGCATGGGAAACCTGCCCCAACCGTTCCCACGTTCCAGGAGGGAGCAGAAAGAACCGGAGGGGGGTGGCCTGGAACCTACAGGGGAACAGGTGGCTGAACTGGGAGACCTGCCTGAGCTGACCCATTGGCAGCAGGAAGGAGGCCCCTCCAGGGAGGAGTTCTGCAAGGGGCAGATGGAATGCCCTTCTCTCATTGGTATGTGGCAACAGGCTGCAGATCATGCAGCAGGTGGTGAGTCCGGAACCCACCTCATTTAATGGGAAGATGGATTACTCTATAGTGAGCCAAAGGTTGCTGAGTCCGGTGCAGCCCGTGTGCTGGTGGTACCCAAGCGCTTCAGGGCCTTCCTATGGGTCTGGCTCATGACGTGCCTCTGACATTTGGGGTATGATAAGACCTACCAGAGGCTTGTCACCCACTTTTACTGGCCCCAAATCAGGAAGCACGTCTGTACACATTGTAGGACTTGCCAGACTTGCCAGGCAAGTGGCAAGAGTGGACGGAAGTGTAAGGCTCCCCTCCAACACTTTCCTGTGGTGAGCACCCCTTTTGAGGGGGTGGGCATCCACATTGTGGGGTCACTGGAACGCAAGACAGCCTTAGGCAGCAAGTTTATCTTGGTCTTGGTGGACCATGCCACCAGGTCTCCGGCCGGGGTATCAACTTCATCTGAAAGTACATGAAGTCTTTGTGGGAGGAGTGTGGGGTAACTTACAAGTTCATCACTCCTTACCATCCTCAAGGGAATGGGTTGGTTATGGGCCTTGCGGAGCCCATGAGACAGAAGTGGGATGTCTTTCTGCCATGCCTGTTGTTTGCCTAGAGGGAGGTACCCCAGAAGTCCTTAAGGTTCAGTCCCTTTGAACTCCAGGACGGACACCCTGTGAGAGGACCTCTGAGTCTGGTGAAGGAAGGTTAGTAAAGTCCCCTGGTAAGACCCCCAAGATGTGTTCAGCTATGTGCTGGCCTTTAGGAACCAGACTCAACGCTTCAGGAAACTCGCTCAGGCGAAACCTGGAAGCTAGCCAGGAAAAAATGAAAAGATGGTACGACCAGAATGATAGCACCAGTGGAGCCCTGTGCGCTCCAAGACAAGTGGACTGGTCCTTATGAGGTAGGGGAACGCAAGAGTGAGTTGACCTATCTGGTTGACTTGCAGTCTCCTAGGAACCCTTTGAGGGTCCTACATGGGAACTGCCTCAAGCAA
The DNA here is from genome assembly GCF_964204655.1 of Triturus cristatus. Lineage (NCBI taxonomy): Eukaryota > Metazoa > Chordata > Amphibia > Caudata > Salamandridae > Triturus > Triturus cristatus. Next base: position 610,135,791 of record NC_140581.1, on the reverse strand, counting down.
CACTTTGAGAGGTCTGGTGACAATGCTCCTTGCTACAGATGATGGGATGGAGTAGGGGAGTGAACCTCTTCCTGACCTCCTGTCAGCAAAGGAGCAGGATGGGTCAGTGAATGGGATGAACCTCTCGCCTACCCTGACCCCAGAACAGCAGAGGGACTGTCGCCAGGTGCTGGGTCAGTTCGCCTCCCTGTTCTCCCTGACACCAGGAGTCACCAATTGGTGCGTCCATGATGTGAACACTGGGGACAGTCTGCCTTTGAAGCAAACATTTTATATATTAGCTGACAAGTTCAGGGCCAGCATCAAGGAAGAAGTTTTCAAGATGTTGGTGCTAGGGGTAATTGAGCCCTCCAGCAGCCCCTGGATTAGCCCAGTGGTCTTAGTGCCAAACGCTGCTCCACCCGGTGCCACTCCAGAACTTCACTTTTGTGTGGACTACTGTGGGCTCAATGCGGTCGCCAAGACTGACGCAGACCCCATCCCCAGAGCTGACGAGCTCATGGATCCGTTAGGTGCTGCCCGGTACCTCAGTATGTTTGATTTAACATCTGGGTACTGGCAGATTGCCTTAACTGAGGGGGCCAAAGAGAGGTCAGCGTTTTCAACACCTAAGGGGCACTACCAGTTCCGTGTTATGCCCTTTAGATTGAAAAAAAACCCTGCCACCTTCCAGAGACTGGTCAACCGGGTACTCTCCGGGCTGGAGGAATTCAGCACCGCTTACCTGGATGACATTGCTGTGCTCAGCTCCACTTGGAAGTAACACCCGCAACACCTCTGTGAAGTGTTGAAGGCTCTGCAAAGCCCAGGCCTCACAATAAAGGCCAGTAAGTGCCAGATAGGGCAGGGATCAGTGGTGTATTTGGGACACCAAGTAGGGAGCGGCCAGGTGGCGCCCCTACAGGCCAAGATTGATACCATTCGGGCTTGGGAAACCCCCCCAAGACCATGACAGAGGTGAGAGCCTTCTTAGGTCTCACCGGGTATTATAGACGAGTTGTCAAGGGCTATGACACCATTGTTGCCCCCTTGACAGAGCTGACTTCAAGGAAGCAGAGTAAGAAGGTGATCTGGACCGATGCCTGTCAAACCGCTTTTGAGGCCCTGAAAGCTGCCTTCTGCACGGCGCCCGTGCTCAAGGCACCTGATTTCTCCAAAGAGTTTGTGGTGCAGACAGATGCTACAGAGCATGGTGTGGGAGCAGTACTCTCACAATTGAACGACGAGGGCTTGGACCAACCCGTAGCTTTCATTAGTAGGAGGTTACTTCCCAGGGAACAGAGATGGAGTGCAACTGAAAGGGAAACTTTTGCTGTAATCTGGGCACTGAAGAAGCTAAGGCCCTACTTGTTTGGGACTCACTTCCGGGTTCAGACAGACAATAGGCCCCTCCGATGGTTAATGCAGATGAGGGGTGAGAACCCAAAACTGTTGAGGTGGTCCATCTCCCTACAGGGACTGGACTTTAGGGTGGAACACTGTCCTGGCACAGAACACGCCAATGATGATGGTCTGTCAAGATTATTCCGCCTTTGTGATGAGAACTCCCAAGGGGATAGGTAGTTCTCCCCACTTTCCAGCTGGAGGGGACAAAAACTACCGCCCCATCTCGCTCCTCCCGTTTCCGGCCAAAGTCATCGAGAAGACCGTCAACAAGCAGCTGGCCGCCTTCCTCGAGACGAACGGATCCCTCGACCTCTCGCAGTCTGGCTTCCGGGCCAACCACAGCACCGAGACCGCCCTCATCGCGGCCACCGATGACATCCGAGCCCTGCTCGACAACGGAGAAACAGCGGCCCTCATCCTCCTGGACCTCTCCGCGGCATTCGACACTGTCTGCCACCACACCCTAGTGCAGCGCCTCAGCAACGTCGGAATCCAGGAGAAGGCACTGGATTGGATCATCTCCTTCCTCGCCGGGAGGACACAGAGAGTCCGCCTACCCCCGTTCAGATCAGAAGCCACCGAAGTCATCTGCGGCGTTCCTCAGGGCTCCTCGCTCAGCCCCACCCTCTTCAATGTCTACATGAGCCCCCTCGCGGCCATCGCACGCCAATACAACCTCAACATCATCTCCTACGCCGACGACACTCAGCTGATCCTCTCCCTCACCAAGGACCCCGCCACCGCCAGAGCCAACCTTCACGAAGGGATGACAGACGTAGCCGAGTGGATGACGACCAGCTGCTTGAAACTGAACTCAGACAAGACGGAAATTCTCATCCTGGGCTCCTCACCCTCCGCCTGGGACGACTCCTGGTGGCCCCCCGCCCTGGGCAGCGCACCCAAACCAACAGACCACGCACGCAACCTGGGCTTCATCCTGGACTCCTCCCTCTCCATGACCAGACAAGTCAACGCCGTCTCCTCGTCTTGCTTCAATATCCTGCGCATGCTACGTAAGATCTTCCGGTGGATCCCCACCGAGACCAGGAAGACGGTCACCCAGGCCCTCGTCACCAGCCGACTTGACTACGGCAACGCCCTCTACGCCGGAACCACCGCCAAGCTCCAGAAGAGACTCCAGCGGATCCAGAACGCCTCAGCAAGACTCATCCTCGACATCCCCCGACACAGCCATATCTCCGGACACTTGAGAGACCTGCACTGGCTCCCGGTCAACAAGAGAATCACCTTCCGTCTCCTCACCCACGCTCACAAAGCCCTACACAACCAAGGCCCAAGATACCTCAACAGCCGCCTCAACTTCTACACTCCCATCCGCCAGCTTCGGTCGACCAGCCACGCCCTCGCCACCGTCCCCCGCATCCGAAGAGCCACAACAGGAGGAAGGTCCTTCTCCTACCTGGCCGCCAAGACTTGGAATTCCCTCCCGACCCACCTCCGCCTGACCCAGGACCACCTCGCCTTTAGGAAGCAGCTCAAGACCTGGCTGTTCGAACAGTAGCGGACCCCCCATCCCCAGCGCCTTGAGACCCTCCGGGTGAGTAGTGCGCTATATAAATGTTTTGATTGATTGATTGATTGTTAGACCTGGCATCCTTGGCGTGGTTTTCTCTGACTTTTTGCCTCTTCCTCCTATATTTTTGATGCTATGCTGGATTTCGTTTTTGCTGGTTTAGATGCTTTGGGCACTTTGCCACTGCTGATCAGTGTCAAAGTACAAGTGCTCCCTGTATAAATTATTATGGTGATTGGTTATCCATGATTGGCATATTTGCCAGGGCTGGTAAGTTAAATACTACTAGTGGGCCTGCAGCACTTAATGTGCCACCCACATAAGTAGCTCTAAAAGAGATGTCTCAGGACTGCCACCGTAGTGCCTGCACGCAGTTGCTTACTGCCATCTTGACCTGACAAGTGCACCCACTTGCCAGGCCCTACCTCTCCCTTTCTGTGCACATAGAACACCCCTATAGCAGGCCCAAGGTACCCCCCTGGGCAGGGTGCAGTGTATGTGGAAGGTGGAACATGTACTGATGTGTGTACCATGTCCTGATAGTGAAATACTGCCAATTTCATTTTTCACTATTGAGAAGCCATCTTGCCCATAGGACAGAATGGGGAATGCTGTGTAACATGTTTACCTGCATTTCTTCCCATAGGAGTGAGATAGCCCGTTGGAGTCTGGTATCCCTGAACTCAGAATTTAATAACACATCTTTTAGTAAAGATGGTTTTTTAATTCTGTGTTTGAAAATAGCACTTTTGGAAAGTGGCTATTTTCTTGTTCAACCTTTCTGTGTGCCTCTGCCTGGTTGTGGATTGACTGTCTGGTTTGAGAGTGACAGGGGCTGTGGTGGCTCGAGGAGTCTGGGTGAGTCAGTACTAGGCTGAATAGACCTATCTGCATTTGGTGTGGTAGGAGGAATAGCACCTTGGGCCTGAATAGGGCTGTGCCCGCCTTCCACAATGCTGGCTCCACCTCCTGCGGTGCGTCTGAAGACCCTGGCCCACCTTCACAAAGGAAGAAGTTGTGCACTGGCAGAGTGCACCCAGAACTGGTTTGAACTGGGTCCAGGATCCCTAACACATAAAGAACAAAGACTTTTGGGGTATAAAAGTAAGAGCTGAAACCCCTGTAAAATTTGACTAATTTGTGATCAAGAGGAACCTCTGGCAAAGAAGAACAGCTGAAGAAGACTAAGGAGAAGTACCTCCCTTGCTGTGTGCTCTGGGGCTGGCCTGCAGTTGCTGATTTAACTAAGGAGAGAACAAACGACTTTGCTGTGTGTTATGTCCCCCCTGCTTGCTGAGGACTTTGCTGTGTGCTGTGTCCAGAAGTCAAGAATCTCCAAGGGCCTGAGGTGAGCTGGCCTCCTGTTTCAGGACACTCAGTGATACAAACATTTTCCAAAAGATCATCTGCTCATCACTGTGTGCGTGTGTTTTGCATCCAGCGTGTGTTCTGCAAGGAGCTCGTGTTGCCAAAGGGAGCTTTCTCCGTGACCTCCTCTGCTCGTGGTCATGAGGAGTCTGAGAAGCCTCGTGTCTGCTTGCACCGCTGCAGGCCCAAGATCCGCAAGAGTGCTGTGTCTGCTGGCACTACCGCCAGCCAGGGATCTACGAGAGCGCCCTGCCTGTTTCATTTCACCGCCGCCGGTCCGATCGCAGGACCAAGCAACCCTTCCTTTTTGAGCGCACCGAGCAGCTGCAAAGTGTTGTCTCAGGAGCTGCTCCAAACACCCTGAGTCTCGTCACCGCCTACGGCCCTGGGCTCGAGGAGGAGATCGCGCTGCAGCAGGAGCTGTGATGAGACGTTGCTTAGCAACACAGGTCAGTTACAGCAGGAGAGCGGAGCATTCTCTCTCTCGTGGGCCAAGATCCCACATCATCAGGGAAGCCATCGAGAGTCCGGGTAACGACCGGACTGAAATCCTGGACCGCAGAGTGTGTGGCGTTGCCTGGGGGCGGGTTGCTGGCTGAGAGGGGACTACGGAAGGGCAGCCCGTAAATCACCAGAGATTGGTTGTCCCGGAGGGGGCCGGAGTTCAGAGATCAGCTGTCCCAGAGGGGGCCAGTGTTACGCCTCCTGCCTCCATTAATTGAATTTGGGGACAGATTGCGGCAGTACTGACCGCGGGGTCATATGAAATCAGAGATAGAGCCATTTGTAGGCTAAAGGAGGCACCGCGCACCACTCACGAGTGCCCGGTGCTTGAGGACAAGATCAGGGTGGAAGCAGAAACTGTCTCACCGTCCACAGGGACAGGATCGGCCGTATTCCCTCTTTTTGAGTGCCAACGAAACAGAGACAGTCTTTTCAAGTCCTTGATTTCCTCCTCCTGAAACTGTCTTCTGATCCACGTATATTCACCTGCAGGGATACTGCCTCAACTTATTGTCTTGTGTGTTAATACCTACCAGATACAGAATCTGCTAGTTTGTTTCCCTTTTTACAAAGAACACTATCAGAGAACATTGCTAACAGAAGAGTCATTGTGTATGCGGAGTTTTTGTCGTGCCTAAGTTAGATAAAGTTATATATTGTTATAACAACCTGTGTGGTGTCCATTTGTGGTGTTTCTCTGTGGTACTGTGGGTGTTGGTGCAAATACTTTACACATTGCCTTGGGGATAAGCCTGTCTGCTGGTGCCAAGCTACCAAGGGGGTGAGCATAGGTTATCTACAGTGTGTTTCCCCCTTACCCTGACTAGAAGCCAGGGTCCCTATTTGGTCAAAGGTACCTACCTCTGCCAACTAGAGACCCCCAGTTCTAACAAGAGGTGAGAACCCAAAACTGATGAGGTGGTCCATCTCCCTAATGGGAAGGGACTTTATAGTTGAATATCACCCTGGAACAGAATACATCAATGCTTATGGTCTGTCCAGGTTCTTCTGCCTTAGTGAAGAGAACTTCCATAAGGTTGGATAGTTTTCCCTACTTCCAGATGGGCGGACACGTGTTTGACCTGAAATCTTTTGCCGTTATTTCCCCTGTCCTTTTGCTCTGACCTCCTGTTTATAACTGTTTGCTGCATTTTGGTTTTGCTGGTTTTAGGATGCTGGACACTTTACCATTGCTTACCAGTGCCAAAGTGCAAGTGCTCACTGTGTAAAATGTATTGGTGATTGGTTTATCTATGATTGGCATATTTGATTTACTAATAAGTCCCTGGTAAAGTGAAGCAGGTGTGCCCAGGGCTGTAAATAAAATGCTACTAGTGGGCCTGCGGCACTGATTGTGCCACCCACATGAGTATCCCTGCAAACATGTCTCAGACCTGACAATGCAGTGTCTGTGTGTGCAGTTTGAAACTACCATTTCGTCCTGGTGCAACCTTCACTTTTACTACATGTAAGTCACCCCTAAGGTAGTCCCAAGGCAGCCCCATGGGCAGGGTGCAGTGTATTTAAAAAGTAGGACATGTGCTGGTGTATTTTCATGTCCTAATAGTGAAATACTGCTAATTTAGCTTTTCACTATTGCAAGGACTATCTCTTCCATAGGGTAACATGGGGATTACCTTCAAATAGCTTTTAAGTGTAATTTCCCATTGGGAGCAGAAAAAAAAGACACCTTTTGGTGAAGTTGGTTTTTAAATTGCGTGTTTGAAAATGCCACTCGCAGAAAGTTGGCATTTTCTTGCTTAACCAATCTGGTCCTCTGCCTGTCTGTTGAATACGTGTCTGGCTTGGCTGACGGTTGGGCTTGTGTGCATTCACTCTAGACAGTCACACAAATGGAGCTGAGGTGTGCCTTGCATGTACTGATGGCCCATCACTAGGCTGATGGGCCTTCCTGAGCCTGATTGGTGTCACTAACACCTGAATAGGGCTGTGAGATGCCCACACACAAAGCTGTCTCCACCCCCTTGTTGTTTGTCTGGAGCCAGGTCAGGGAAGGCAGGGTCTTGTGCACTACAAAGTCTTTCCTTTGAAGTTTGCCTACTTCAAAGACAGAAAGAGGCATAAGCATTAAACCTTTGACACTCCAAAATCAAAACGATTCGGGACTGAGGGCATTCTGTCAGGAAGAGGAGCTGTATGCTGTAGGAGAGACTACCACTCTGCCTGGTTTTTTGTTGTGCTGGCTTGCTGCTTCTGTCTTGGGAGTGAAAGGTCTGGACTTTGCTTTCTACATCCTGCTAACAAGGTTTTCCAAGGGCTTGTGTATGCTTGCCTCCTTATTAAGAAGTCCCAGGGCCATCAAAGAGTTCACCTGCCAGTAAGGAAACGACGCATCACCTCCCCTGCATAGCTGTAAGGAAACAAAGTATTACCTCCCCTGCCAGTATGGGCCTGACGTATCACCTCCCCTGTGGAGTAAGTAACCGACGCCTTGTTTTGCTTTTCCGGTGCATCACCTCTACTGTGCCTTGCACCATCTTTTATTTTTGACGCATATAAGGGACAGGGTGCAAACCACTGCCAACTAGAGACCCCATTTATAACAGGCTTGAACAAAATTGTGGGCCTTTTTAAGTGTGGCAATTGTGTTATCTGTGACTCTACTTTTAACACCAAGCAATTTATTTCATGAAAATATCACTTGTAATTTAAAAGACAACACTAATTGTAATTCTCAGAATGTGGTTTATGTGATTTGGTGGTCCCGTAATTTGATTTATGTGGTCAAACCATACAGAAGATAAATTCTAGATTGTCACAACACAAGAGCAGGATTTGTGCAAATCCCTATGTGCACCTCTAGTGCCCAATTTTAGGGAAAGTAATCACTCTCCTAATGACTTAAGATGATACATTATTGAATTGATCAAGAGGCCTCCTGGCGGTGGTGACACTCAGACTGCTCCTTATCCATCTGAATGCCGTTAGATACTCAGGTGTGATAGTATCACTGAGGGCTCATCACCCTGGAGGAATGTAATTCTTTGATACTGAGTTGAGTATACAGAGTCTTTTGTGTACTCCTAATGTTCTGGATTTGTATATTTCATGCCTGCATTGCTGTGATCTTAGTTACTTTTGGCTATGCAAATCTGATGGTATGTTTTAAGCATTTTTTTATCATCTATCCAGATGTTTGGTTATTTAACTGTATTTTGTTATAATTTCAATGCCAGTTTCAGAATTGTTGAGTGCATGTAAAAGTCATTACTTGTGTATTTAATTATAAGATGTGACCACCTCAATGCTATTTTCTGTATTGTTGACAAAAAGTGTAAGAATTTGTTATGCACCTTGTGTAACACTGTGAGGCTCAAAAATTGCATACGTCATCGGCTGACGGTCTTATTTTTACTTACCAGCTGTTGAGGCATAGTCATTTGGTTTCCTTTAGGTTTTTATTCTTTGGCGCTAGTGGCTTGAAACAATGTTTAGTTATGTGTGTGCTCAGCGCCTTTAGACTGTTTTGGCTTTGGCTTTCTCACTCCACTTTAGGGTTGATCATTTTTTCTGGAGCATCTCTATACCTTAGGGCATGGGTACTCACAAACATTTTCCTCTGGGCCAATACGTTTGGTCTGGGATGTGACCGAGGCCCGCATTGATGCCAACATTTGAATAAATGCTTGCCTGTTTATTTAGCATATTCTTCCTGTTAGTCCTGAGACGATTAAACAGCAGCCCAGTCTGCACAGAGCTGCTGTTGATCAGGGGGCCACATGTAAAGGTCAGGAGGGCCGCATGCGGCCCCCGGGCCGTACTTTGAGCAACAGTGCCTTAGGGAATAGCATGCTGCCCCACGCATGCGCAATCCTGATTATGCCTTGCCTCTACAATTGGTTGGTGCCGTTTTGAAATACAGAAATTTGCTTTTTTGTGAGCTACACCAATGCGACTGGTTTTGCGTCCTAGGGCAATCTCTAGTTTAATTTTAGTTTAGTTATATTTCAGAGCTTCCTTAAACTTTCCAGAGGATAATGCGCGGCCTCCAAGCATACTCATATGAGGCTTTTAAGAATTTTTTCTATTTTCCTGGGGAGTAGTGACATTATAAACACTGACTGTGCGTCAATTCTTTTTCAATGTGGCACACATGCTGATTTTCTCTTCGGCGTCTGGCAGGAGAGCCTACTGCGTTCCCAGGTAAGTTGGTTTTCAATAATTTGAACATTGTTTGCCCTATGTGGTAGGGTACATTGCGTTAGTGTTGCCTACGGGGCATGGTCTATAGAGTTAGTACCTTAATCTAGTGTATGCTCTCTCTTTTTTGTGATTGGTTGTCTAGGATTATTTCTATTTGTATTAGTTGAATTGTGAGTAAATACTATAAGGAGTGCTCTACATGTTGGGTTGTGTGGAACTGTGTCCATTTTGAGGGATCATTATATATCCCTGTTTTCTCCTTTTAGAAGGAAGCCCTGGGTGATCCTAAGACTTGGGCCTTGGGCCGTGACTTTACTTATAACATATTGGATTAAATCTTTTATGTAGGTGTTTCCTACACATTGTTTTTAATATACATTTTTAATTACATGGTTTCTATCATTTCACCTTTGGGTATGGTGTTAATTGGATCTTCTTAGCAAATTTCTATTGATCATTGAGTAGTGACTATGGTTTTGTGAATTTTCAGTAAATTATATTTGTTCATTTTTGACTTGGGGATTGGATTCTCTTTGTTGGATTACCCCCCTCCAAGATGGGTTGCGGATATTAGTGTGTTTTGCTTTGAGGCCAGCTATGTAAGTAAGTACTCGGCCTGTGGCTATATATATACAATTTTTTATACTAATGATTATTCATGTGATGAGACAATGTCTCTATTACTATTCTTATTTTTTAGATCCTTATTTCTGTGCTCCAATTTTATTTGTACTGATGATGACCCACCAAATCACAAGGGTCGAAATGCCCTCGATGCCTGATTGGCAGTTTGGGATAAAACATTGACTGTGTTAGGTTCTGCTATTTGTGCACCAACTATTTGACTTTGACGCCCTCTGCTTGTGTTTCTTTGTTTACACTGTACATTGTCTTTATATGTTTGTCGAGTGTTAAGTGGGGAGCCACTATTATATGTTTTTATGATATTATTGAATAATAACTTAGATTATTTTGCTTGTTTCTGTCTTTAAGCACAGTTTCTACTTTTTTCTTTGTTGTTATTTTCTTACATTTAGTTTTTGTTTATTTATGTTACACTTAAATATTTTCTCTTAGAACCATTGTTGTTTCAATATGGTTTATTTGTCTCAGGTTCTGGGTTACCAGGGCTGCCCCTGTTTTTAAAAAGCCCTAACTCTTGATGTAAGCTTTTGCCTTCTTCCACTACGTGTGCAGCACTTTGGGTGCCTCTCCCAGTCCAACAAGAATGCAATCCGTGAGACAGGCCTATGTCATGGGGCACACAAATGATCTGTGTTTACCTTTTATCACAAATCAGCATGAGGGATCCAGACAACAGTAAAGTTGGGAGCTCAGGTCAGAGGTTCACGTTTTTAACCACGCAGAGGACATTTCTGTCCAAACAGTCCCAAATTAAAGCTCAAATCCAAACAATTCTAATAGAATAAGAAAGTCAGTCCCTAAGGCTAGACATGCTGTTCTGGGTTGAAGGAAAAGGTTCCTTCCATCCTAGGGTAATGATAATCGCACCACCTAAAGATATTGCAGGTTGTGGAGCAGGACCTAACACCTTCTGAGTTGTGATAGACACTGGAGTAGTTTTAGGGGTGTGGAAGGCACACACTGGCTGACAAACGCTGCAGGTGGGGATATATGATTATTAGAACATGAGGAAATGACTGGAGTTCAGGGGGACAAGAGACAGCAGAGCTTGCCATGCTGATCAGCCTCTCAAATGTCCCTATAGAGCACTTGCTAATAAGTAAATCACCGCCTCATGACCGCCTGACAAACAGTTAAGGTGACATATTGAGGAAGTGGTGTGGGGTAACAAATGAGGGCTCATGAGTGTCTTGGCCATATGTCATACTTGGCCATTTATCTTCCGGGGAATGACTCTTTGAATCCAGAGTGTTCACGGGGGTTGCAGCTGCAGGCCCCAGTATTGTTGTTGGAGTCTCTTTGCTTCCGGAAGGAGCAACTTTAAGGAAGCCCCAATGATAGAGGAGACTGTTCCCAAGATACCACAGATGTATTTTTTTGTGACACATAAGGAGCCCAATCATCAGACTCCTCCTGGCATGGGGTGTCAAACTCTTCCTCTGTAGTGCCCTTAGCCTCTACCTAGAGTCTCTTGGGCTGAGACCTTACTCACTCCCAAATCTGGTGTGCTCTCCATGAGGGTGCCCTCCCTCACCTCAGCAGTTGTGCCGATCTCTTCTTGTGCCTGCCGAATGCCATATGTGCTTATTTGACCCCCGGTCCCATGGTCCCAAGTTTCTGTCTTGGCTGCCAGCTGAAAAGGAAAGGTGATAAAAGAAAAGTGTCATTAGTTGATATGTCCACTATTTCATGTACATAAAAATACATGCTGCCATTATTACAATAGTCACTATGACAAAATCTGACATTGTCATGTTCCTGATTGCCCTGTCCCATGCAATGATAACTTTCCCAAAATGCCACTTTTAACAGTGATTGTGGGCAAAAAGGTGCAGCTGAAGCATATTGTACTTCTCCGCAAATATACATCTTTGAGAAAGATCTGGATACAAAAATGTCACCTTGTGACATGGAATGCCTTGGCTTTCTCTAGCTTCGACAATCTCACATTCCCTTATGATGGCAAACGGGAAAGTAAGCATGATTCTGAGACTACGAGATAAGGAGTGATGGGTGCCCAGAGCATGGCTATTAACTACACGTGATGGCGGATATTTTTAAATGTACATTGTATAATACATGACTTGACAATAGCTATTTTGTGTGTGCTATAATTTCAGAATGGCTCAGATATGTGTCTCACACTATCTATGATTTATACCGGACCGGAGAAAAGTAGATAGGGGCATAGGTCTGATGTGGATTTAGCCAAATACTCTCAGTATGAAAATTGGTTAATATAACCATGATAACCTGAATATTCTTTACACACCTACACACACTTTATCATGACAAGGTTCATTTTTGCCAAAATATGATACAACAGCATATAATACATGTATTTTATACAAAATTAGAAACCCAGTTAATAGTTGTATTTAAGACATTATCTCAAACACACATTTTGGAAGACAAGACGGAATAGATATATCTGGAATGAGAATGTAGCCTTGTTGCTGCTCTGTGTTCACTACTTTTACGAGACAGTAGCAGCATCTTCCGCTTCCTGGTGACGACACTTTGCGATGTACGAATAAATCAAATGATTAAATAGGTCTACCGCAGATGCATGTACAGCACAGGAACAATGCGAAGACCCGTTCTGGATACCACGACATATGTGTTAGAGTATGTAAACACAGACACCACACGGGCCACTTGTAGAACTCCAATGAGGTGAAGATAGAAAGGACTGGTTAGCGAGAGTTCTGCCTCTTTGTGCAAGAAAAACGATATGTTCCGTGATGACACATGAAAGCTACCAATATAGGGAGTGTAAACCCGTTTTCTTCTCAAATCCCAAAACGCGTTGGGCTCTCTGGAAACAGCGTGCGTGAATTATCGAAGCCCTTCGGCACAATTTGCCAGCTCTACCCGCGTTAAAACGAACCCATCACCCACCGCTGGTTCCAAAGTGTATAAATTACACCCCCGGTATAATGTTACGACTCGCGGCTAAATGGAGGGGCTTGCACGCGAAGGCGAGAGAACGCGCAAGAGAAGACCAGTGGGTCTTTCACGATCCCCCCCCCCGAGGCAATTAAAGCTGCACGAAAATTGGCTGAGACTCGTCGAGGCCGACGCTGTAGTTATTATAAATCTACATCTTTCCTCAGCTCCTTTTGAAAAGTCAAACACTATCCTTGAAGCTGCTTCTGAAATCAATTAACTGTGTCTCGATGCTGGTAACATCCAACCAGCGCAGCTTTGATGTGTCTTGTGTGGACTTCAAAAGCAGACATCCGCGCCGAGGAAAGGGGGATTTTTGATGAAATTCATTCTTTGCGGTACTGTATCAAAACGCTCTTTATTTGGCGTGATGGGGTGGCGGCATCAGTGATATGCAGATGACCGTGTGCAAACGCATAGGTTGTGGGCGTGCAGTTTACCTGATAAGGGGATTCTGGAAGTGAAATGTCACGGCCTCGGAGTCCTGCGAGCCAGGGATTTCTAGTTCTTTACCTGTTTCTTTTCTTTCGTATAAACCGCATGTGGTCCCTGATATCCGGAAATAAATGCTTTGTTGCTGGTGTTTTGCGCTTAAATAGAAACATTGCTAGTCTTTAGAAACGGTTTAAATTTGAAATAAAATCACCTCCCAAGCAAGGGCTGTATAACGGTCTTTAAGATGTACTGCAAATATTAATCAGGCATGGAGGATAGTTTTTGCTAAGAGTTGAGAGACTTAATTTACAATTATTTCACCATAGCAGTGACGCTTTATGGTTGTTACCTAGAGAGCCAAGTAAGCTTCTTATGCATACAATGGGGCATATTTTCAAGGAGCTATCGCCGAGTTAACAACACTTTATCACAGCCAAAGTTACGATAAATGTATCGCCCCATTCACAAGCTGGTGTTAACAGCCCTTAACACCTGTTTACCCGCGATAGCAGACGCAATTGTCACAGATGACCCCCGCAACTATCGCTAATGAGATGCAGAGATGCAGAGTAGGCGTTCCCGTGCAAAAAACCGCGAAAAAACCACTCCGCAACATTCTCAATGACCAGCCACATCAGCGATAAGACAACAAAACAGGCAATAAGGCACGATAGCTGCAGGAAACTAACACCTGCTCTGACCTGGTGCAAAGTCGGACCACAGCCTGCACCACAAAATGGAGACCAGGCCAGAGCCACACCTGAATGGCAACAGATGCCATGGAGCCACTGATCATGCAGCTCGGAGCCCCAACAGGGCCACAACACCCACCAGCACCACCCCCAGGACCCCCCCTCCCCAGGCACCCCCACCTCCCCGGCCAAAGACATGCCACATCAACTACACTGAATCATGTACCAAATAATCCGCCTGATGTTGCACAATCACATTTGGTGACATGTATGTGTGTAATCACAAATATGAGCATCACACATTCACCTTCGATGTAACAAATTAACATTTATTCAAAGAAACACAGAACAGAAATGAAGACACATGGCGGCTCCCCTCGGTACAATCCGTAGGTCACAGCCTGTAAGACAAAAATCATGATGAGAAGGTGTGTCTTGGACACATCAAAGGACAGAGAGAAAGTGAAGGAGAGAGAGAGAAAGAGAGGGAGCGAGACAAAGACGGACAGAGTGGGGGGGCGAGAGAAAGATGGACAGACAGGGGGAGCGAGAGAAAGACGGACAGAGAGGGGGAGCGAGACACAGATAACAGCAGAGATGGACAGGGAGAGAGAGTGCAGACAATGCGCACCCATGTCACACTGCTCACCTGCTGCCACCGGTGTTTCTCCAACCACACGCCGGTATGTAGTGCAGTTCACCAGGTCACACATCTGAAACAGATCCGTCATCTGAAACAGAGTCCAGATACACGAATGGCAAAGTACATACAATTTCACAAGACATCATCGCCTGTACGCCCCTGCACACCCAGGCAGATGCACCCCAGCCCCTCCCGCCGCCCAGCGGTGCATGCCTGCCCCTGTGCACCCAGGCCTCACTGCTCACCTTCCGCCCTGGCATGTAGCAATAACGGCCCACCATGTGCCGCTGCAAGCCACATGCCTGGGGCCCGTGGACATGGCACTCTCCACATCATGCAGCCCTGGCAGAGAACATACCAGTGCACCCGGCATCATCGCAGGCTGCACACCCGCTCAGCCCTTGAGGTGCCACTAACTCTGTGATCCGGGATGAAACGCCACGTGACGTTAGGCCTACGCTGCCTGCTGGCTCTGGCCTACACTGCGGTCCAGCAGGGCAAACAGATCCTGAGCAGTCCGGACCGCCGGTACGGGGCATCATTGCAGGCTGCACACCCGCTCAGCACTTAAGGTGCCACTACCTCAGTGCACCCAAAATCACTGTCCCATGGCGGTGTGCCTGTGCCGGTCGCAATGTATCCGGTGCAACCAAGTCTGTGCCCCACACATGGACCCTAGATGATTGGATATCGTGTTGCGGACGCCATCATGTCACCTCTGGTCCTGGGGAATGTGATGTTGCAGGGCCCGAGGCCCTCATGCCTACATTAACACCACACAAATGCACCCAGATAGGGAGTTGAAATGGCGTCGAGCACGTGCGGCCAGCCCTTTTTATTGGCAGGGTCACATGTCCTGCGACACGTGTGCTGGATGGTGTGGTGTAGGTGTAAACCAGCCATGAGGGAGTGGCTGTGGCATGCTGACAACTAGACCTGTGAGCAGCAGATCACTGCAGGAAATATATGGGACATGTAGCGTTGCCGTCCCCCCCTGTGAGTGTAAGCGGAGTGGGCTGGCCTGGCGTCTGCCAGTCCAGCGTAAGGGTTTGTGAATGACACCGGGGCCCTGGGCGTGGTTCCATACTGGGCTGGACAAGGAAGTAACTCATGCGTGTGTCCCTGTTGTTGTGTCAGTGCCACCCGGACCGCATTCGGAAATGTGTCACCCGGTGACCCCTGTTCTATGACATGAGCCACATGGACGTAAGAGGAGTCCAGTGAGCCTACATTCATCCATAC
Source organism: Triturus cristatus (assembly GCF_964204655.1). Classification (NCBI taxonomy): domain Eukaryota; kingdom Metazoa; phylum Chordata; class Amphibia; order Caudata; family Salamandridae; genus Triturus; species Triturus cristatus. Next base: position 610,120,229 of record NC_140581.1, on the reverse strand, counting down.
TTCCACACCTGAAAGACCATAGATATGACACATCTGTGTGAATATGAATGTTTAATGCACATTCAGTGGAGTGTGGCATCTAGAGCAGTACAGGGCCATGCAAACCCCACATGACGATATTGGCCCGTGGAGGGCCAGCCAGGGTCCTTCAGGGAATGTCAAGTCCAAAGGAAGAAGAAGAGTTCAGTCTGCAGTCTGATTGCTGTGTCATTGGCAATCAAACAGCATATGGCAGTCCATGTCGAGGTCCAAGGTGAGTGTCGCAGAGTGCATCGGGGGACAGTGGAAGGTGATGATGCAGAGGGCAGTACCAAGATGAAGCCGGACCTATGGCTGAGATGCATGCTGCTGCGTCCTTCTTACCATGAGGGCAGAATCATCCACATCTTCGTTCTCTGCTGTTTCATGTGCTTCACGTGTGGGTGGTGGTGTTCTGTCTCCAGCACTGTGTGGCAGTGACACATCAGTGGCTGGAGGTGGAAGTTCTGCCACACTGTGTGGCGCTGACACTTCAGGGGGCAGAGATGTGGATGGAGTGGTAGCAGCAGCATGCATCAGCACCAGGCCTTGTTGCCGCAATGCAATGAGGATGGTCCTGAGGTCATTGTGGAACCCAGCTACCTCTCGCTGGTGTGCAGCCGTGGCAGCCGCTCATTCTGCATTCGCCCGCTCCATGGTCTCCATTAACCTCCGCCTGTTTCCCAACTCCTGTGTGACATCTCTATCGACACTCTGACTGGACAGTTGTTCTATTTTCTGAGTCAGTGCTCCAGAAATGTCAGCCATGGTCCATTGGAGAGCATGGAGCTGACTGTGGGTGTCTGTTAGGGACCGTGAGTGGTCCCTGATGGGACTTAGACACCCACTTATGGCATCTAGTTTGTCTGCTATGTGGTCGAAGCCCACCCGCACCTGTTCAGCCAGATTCTCCTGGCACCCCAAGACACGGCATTGGAAGGCCATGTGTTCTTCGTGGGGGTCCAGGGAGGCAGCCGTGGTGGTGGGTGCTGCCTGCTGTGTGGTCTGTGCAGGGGGTGGGGTCTCCTCGTAGCAGGTGGGCTGCCCAGCTCCTGGAAGTGGGTTGCGTAGGCTGTCCACGAGCAGTTGGAAGGCATCAGAGTCGAAGCTGTGGTGGTCCTCTTCATCATCAGAGAAGAGAGGGTTGGGCTGCTCTGCAGGAGGTGTTGATTCTCCCTCTGCAATGTGAAGGGGAGATGCAGTTTAACAATGTGTCCACATGTATGTTGTCGCATTGTACATGTTTCCATACAGACAGCATGACTGGGTAAATTGTGGCTGTTTGGGAGGAGCTGCCTATTTGATAGGGGACAGTGGACATTTCGACAACAGACGTGTGTGTGTTTGTACTTGTACATTATCAACTCACATTTCCCTGCTATGCCAAATGTGATTGGCCAGTGTCTGCACCCAAGCGGCACCAGTTGTGTCCTGTGTTCTGTTGTAGGTGTTTTGCGGATTGTGTCACATCGTTGTCAATTTTGATGTGCTATGCATGTGATGTGTGAGTGTGCTGCATTTTGGGTGAGTCCCCCCGTCCCCCCAGGCCCTGGTCGTTACTCACCCTGTTGCTGTTGTGTCTGGTCATGTTGAGCAGTATCCGGTCCCCCAACTCCTGCCACCGTCTCTCCACTGATGACTGTGGACACCATTTCCTCCATGTCATCCAGCTCCTCCTGTGGCACTGGGCTCCCATCTCCAGTTTGCATTTCTGCCTTCCGGCTGTTGGGGCGTTTCAGCTTGGTTTTCCGCTTGACATCATTCCAGCGTCTCTTGACCTCGTCCATTGTCCTCATCAGCACTCCGACTGCATTTACCTTGTCCACGATGGACTGCCATAGTCCCTTTTTAGTTGCCAATGACACAATGGAGGTGACGAACAGTTGTTGATGGTGTTCTCCCACCTCCGTTATCAAGATCCTGTTTTCCTGCGTTCTGAACCGCTTCTTCTTACTCTTCTTTTTCTTGCCCTTCCCTGACCCCCGAAGTCCCAGGCTGGTCCTCCGGGGGGCTTGTGGGGTTCTGGTTCTCCTCCGTACTTGCTCCGGCAACGTCCATTGTGCTTTGCTGTTGTTTGCCATTTATCAGTTTTGTTCTACTTTTATGGTGGCTGTTCCCGCCTGACGCGTGTGACTTGCAGGCCTGTAGCTGGTTTTCGCTGATTTTTGTATCGCGATTGGCCACATCGCAGCTTTTTTTGCGTTCGTGTTTCGCATTTTTGCAGTGTGGCGTTGATGCTAACGCGGTAAGTTGACGCGTTATCTGGAGACTATCGCATGGTACCGCCGTGTTGTGAATACTTGGTTAACACAGCGAAAACTTCCAGCGATAGACTGCGATGTTGAAGGTTGCGTTAAGTTACTTTTGCGATGGTTATTACATGTTCTTGAGAATATGCCCCAATGTGTATTAGCAAGTGATTGCCTTGTTTTACCTTCGAGGGGCGATAGAGTAATCTTGATATGCTGTGACTTGATGTTGTGTTTTTAGCATCGTTCACAATCATATCTTTCTTGATAATAAAATGGGCTGATCCATTGCCTTCCGTAAGATGTGCAACATTGTGGCAGCTATTGTTGTAGCGAAAACAGCTGAGTTCTAGAGGCGGCACGTTAAGGACTTGAATTATTTTGGGTTTTGCTTCTCTACATCATCCCACATCACATGCCTTTTAAATCCACCTCCAGTGCTTCACCCTTCCTACCCTCCGACCATTCTCTTCAATGCTTCTCCTTTCCCTCTGCCGGACATTTCTTTCCCAAGTACAACTATCCTAGACCATGGCATTTTGCATTGTATTCAACTGGAAGAGAACTGGTATGGCCAGACATGAGAGATGTTGCAAGAAACAATAATGTTTCCTTTTTATGGGAGTACCCCAGGTGTGGGAAAGGAGGAGGAACAGAACAAACACTAGCCACATCTCTATCTAAGCCCTGGTCCACATCTTCTCCTCCCTTCCAGGAGAGATCGGTGTGATGCAGCCCACTCCTGCTCTGAATGGGTGGTGGACAGCTGCTCTGGTCTCTGGCTGTCACTGGACTCTTTCCTGACGTGGTTGCTGCTCAGACATTTGTTTCTCAACTGGCTCTGAGCGATTTAGGGCTGTGAAGTCCACTCCTGGCGCGAAGCTCTCAACCCATAGGCTCTGCAGCCTCCGTTAGATTTATTTACTTATTTATTTATTTTGAGAGTTTTATATAGCGCGAACAAGAACCTTGCAGGTATCAGAGCGCTTTACAAGCAAGATGTCAGGAGCAGATACAAATATAGTAGAAAATATATGATTGAGTCATGTACATAGAAGTAGCTAACAATAGAGAAACATATACATTACAAGGTTATATACAAACTTTTTAGGAACTCTGGGCCCGATTCACAGAACTAACTTAAGACAAAATCCTAAACTTACTACCATTTTGGAATTCACAGAAGGCACTTACTCATTTTGGTATTCACAGAAGGCACTTACTCATTTCGGTATTCACAGAAGTTAGGAGTCCTAACTTTAGGACTCCTAAATGCCTTCTGTGAATACCGAAAGTCTTAAAGTTAGGATTTTTCTCAGTTTAGTAGTAGTATAGTTGGGACTCCTAACTTTAGGACTTCTAAATGCCTTCTTTGAGTACTGAAAGTCTTAAAATTAGGATTTTTCTCAATTTAGTAGTAGTAAAGTTAGGACTCCTAACTTTAGGACTCCTAAATGCCTTCTGTGAATACCGAAAGCCTTAAAATTAGGATTTTTCTCAGTTTAGTAGTAGTATGGTTAGGACTCCTAACTTTAGGACTCCGAAATGCCTTCTGTGAATACCGAAAGTCTTAAAATTTGGATTTTTCTCAATTTAGTGGTAGTAAAGTTAGGACTCCTAACTTTAGGACTCCTAAATGCCTTCTGTAACTACCGAAAGCCTTAAAATTAGGATATTTCTCAGTTTAGTAGTAGTAAAGTTAGGAATCCTAACTTTAGTACTCCTAACTGAGAAAAATCCTAATTTTAAGACTTTCGGTATTCACAGAAGGCATTTAGGAGTCCTAAAGTTAGGACTACTAACTTCTGTGAATACCGAAATGAGTAAGTGTCTTCTGTGAATACCAAAATGAGTAAGTGCCTTCTGTGAATACGAAAATGGTAGTAAGTTTAGGATTTTGTCTTAAGTTAGTTCTGTGAATCGGGCCCACAGTATCCCTGAGAATATTGGTCAAATCTTGTTGCGAGAGATCCAATACAAAGCAGTCACTAAACATCCGGATATAAAATATTTCACGTAAACTTAGACATGAGAATCGATTTCACTTCTTTTTCGAAAAAGGCAGTAGAGGGGTTCTGTCTCGTTTCTGGGGGTAGGGTATTCCAGACCCTAGGGGCCATTCTTGAGAAGGATCGGTTATATGTTTTTTTTCTTGGCGATTCTTTGCGGTTTCAAAAGAAAATTCTTGGAGCTCCTGGTGGATCTGTTACCACATGAGAGTGACAGTTTTTGTGTTAGATGGCTTTGGGTATTGTGGTGTAGGGCCTTGTGCGTCATACAAGCGATTTTATGATGAATTCTCGCCTCGAATGGTAGCCAATTGAGAGCTCTAAGGTCTGGGAGATATGAGAGTTTCTTTTGGAGCCTGTGATTTGTCTAGCCGCTGTGTTGATTGTGGCTCTTAGCGGGCCGTCGTTGATCTGGGAAGACCGCAAAGGGCGACACACCCATATTCTACTCTTGGGATTACTAAGGCTTGCACAGCCTGTTTGAAGTCATTTGCGGGCAAACAGAGTTTCAGTTTTCTCAAGGTGTTTATTTGAAAGTTTGCTCCTTTTGTAGAGGCACTGATATGTTTCTGCATGTCTAAGTTTCTGTCCAGCGTTATTCCCTGTGATTTTGCTGAATTGACAATGAGTGGTTGACCTTTGAGTGCTGTTAGGTGATTCAGCCAGTCATGAATGATGGAAGAATTGTTGGGGGGAGCGATTAGGAGGAATTCAGTTTTGAGGGTGTTTAGTTTCAGATGGTTTTCGGCCAGCCTGGATTGAGTTTTTTCCAGCGTTGCATTGAGAGATTTGATGTCCTCAAGTGAATGGATCTTTATGTAGAGTTTCGTATCATCATAAATGAAACGAGCTTCAGCAAGTGGGATATAAATGCGGTTTTGGCAACGATTTTGTGCCTGGCTCAGAAAAAGCATATCAGAAGCAGCCTTTGTTTGATAACCTGGCTTGAGCTCCTTACAGCACTCTGGCCTTACAGAAGGCAGTATCTCATTAGTAAAGACTCTTATATGATGCTAGACTTTGAGTGCATGCACCTGTGAACCATCAAGTCCATTAAGGGTGCAAAAGGGAGCATAATTTGCACAAGCAATCACTTTCCCATTATATAATTTGGGAACTGTTCAAGGGCACAATGAGTTGTTGACACTGATCAATAATAATTCACAGCCAAGATAACATAATTTCCTCAGATTTTCCTTTGTAGCCTTCTTTCTATTCTCTAGTTTTAGGAAGGATGAGAGTGTTTATCCCTCACTTGGAGACACTTCATATCAAGAAGTTGTATTTATCAAGTGTTTAAATGAAAGGCAAACATAACAATTTTGTGCTTTAGACTCATCACTTGCAGCTTATCCAGGATATTAACATCAAGGGTGTAAATCACTGAGACAACGTACCGTAATTAAAGTTGGCTCCTAAAACCACCTTCTCTTCGCACTTGTTTTCAGGCCAGTCTGATTCAGCAGCGCTCTCTCTCTCTCAGCCTCTTCCCTTCTACTTGCTAAACACTCTCGCAGACATGTTGGAGGTGGGTCTCATGTTTGTGTTTGTCATTAACCATTACTAAAAGTGTAGCACTCCCATTGGAGGAACTATGCTTTCTGTAACATCTCTCATCTTCAGTCATCCCACTTTTCTTCATTTTACACATAACACAAAAATCCCTCTCCTCGCTTTGTGTCCTCTTCTTTTATTTTCCATTACTCCAACAATTCCATTTATTGATTCCAACATCTATTTTTTATATTCTGCCGATGCTTTGCATTATGTTATGATAATTGGTTTGTGTAGAGTGCACCTGCACCAATAATCTTGGCTCATAAAACCGTGAGTAATCCCAGATATTTGATGACTGTATATCACTAGGAATAGTAATTGACCAGGTTCTGATGCTATGTTGTGAATCTACAGGGTCTGGCATTGGAGTGAGACAATGGGTGTGTGGCAAGCCCTGTCCACAAGCACACTAACTAGGACGGTGATTAGCCCACCTATCTTGTTACAGAAATCCTTCTGGTTTCTCAGGTAGTTAATGAAGATGATAGATGGAAAGACTATGACATTGGTGACACTGTAGAGGATACATGGTCTTCCAGCCTCTACACGAGGCTGCGTCCAAGCTGTGAGCGGCACTAGGGCCACTAGGACCACTAACCCAAACTGGGCATCAGTGGACCTGCTACATCACTTCCAGTGAACCTGTGTGTCCAAAAAAAATCCCACTAGCTAGAGCACACCCATTACTCTACAAGGAATGGAGGAAATCAAGGCAACGGTCCAGAAGGTGAGGACCCAGGAACTATCAGTCCCCTCAGCCCTCTTCTAGGTATGATTTAAAAATTGTGAAAGTATCCTTCAACATTTCCACAGTAGTCATGCAGAGAGTGTCGGCCAGTGCTGGTTTTCTCTCTTTGTATCTTCATGTTATATGCCCTCTTTTGTTTAAAATGCAAATATGTTCAACATGCAGAGTAGCACGACATTGTAGTGTAGTGAGGTGCTGGGAATTGTAATCAGCGATGAGGATTGCTCTATTTTCTTCTTTTTTCAGTGCCAAGGGCATTAGAGCTCTTTACAACAGAACCACACTACGTTACACTTCTTTTTCAGCACAGGCAAACTAATTGCCTTCAATACAGGGGCCTGGTTGATTATTGCACCTGAGTTATAGTGATCCTTCATAGCAAGAGCTTAAGTGATATGTAAGAACCACAGGATGTTGAGACAAAGCTGGGATTCTAATTTGGTTCGCCATCGTCCAAATGTGTTAGCTTTAGCCACTAGGCAACATCTCTTCTTTTTAGCGTTATCTGCAGAAGAAAGATACAGGAGTATATGCGTGAGAGTGAGATTCTAGAGTGGTTGCCTCCTAGCCCCATTCCCTTGTAATTGTATGACACTCTGTTTTTATTTTTGGGATTTACCAGATGTGTTTACTCAATTGGTTATAGCGGAGGCACTTGTGTCTGCAACTCAAGAACACATTTGTTGGCAAAGGAAGGCACAGTACTGCAAACATGATGTCCTGGTGCCATGGCCTGAGAAGGGTCAACCCAAAGGAGGGAAATACAATGGACCTCATTAACAATATGTTGATGCATGGCAGTGCAGCAATCCTTCCTGCCGAACTGCAGTGCTTCAATAGAAAAGTGCAAGAATGAGCCTTATCTACAAGATATAGGACATTCCTGTCCTTTTTCCCTGTGCTGGCGCAAAATGGACGACCATGCACCAACGAAGGCTCCCTTTCACCATGGGGCAAGGGTGTCTGCGTCGTAGGGGTGATTGTTTTTGTGTAGGGAGGGACACCTTCCTGCACAAAAACCATCACAAGAGATGTTTTCCTCTTTTTATGGGTACTTCAGAATGCAGCACAGATAGAAAAAGGAAAAACAAGGAGAAGAACAAGGAGAAATAAAGGTATTTCTTCTCGCTGTGCCTCCCTTACGCTTCCCCTAGGGATCCGTAGGAATCTGACGTTTACGAAACCTTGTAAATCTGGGAGTGCATCAGGTTCCATGGATGTTGCATGGAGCACCCTAGCAGCACCCAAGGAAAGCCCCTTTCACACAGAGTAATGCGTGAAAGGGGGGCCATATTTAGAAGGCCATAAAAAGCCACGCAGGGTGGCTTTACGTGGTCTTGTAAATAGGGGCAGGCACACTGCACCGCCGGTGCATCCAAAAAAGTGATGCACCGGTAGTGCAATGGGCTTGTAAATAAGCCCCAATATTTGTAGAATACAGCTTCGATCCCTAGGTCCTTAAATGTCATAATTCCATTATTCCTGGTGTCATAAAATAAATGCTAACACTCCCGACTTTTTGAAGCTAAAAATCAGGTTATTGCCGCAATTTCCCCTTAAAATTTGATATTTAGACAAAATATTGAGTTTTAAATATCGTGATACAGAAATATCATTATAAAAATGTTGTTATTCCAATAGAATTGTGGTACAGAGACCACACAAAGGAACTGCAACGGACTACTACAATAAACAATTTATTCAGCGATTAACTCTACTATTGCAATGAGAAGAAAAAGAGGGGAAACAAAAATTAAATGTTATACAATTACACACACAGCCAGAATTACCATGAGAACAACATTAGCACAGAAGATGGTCAATATACCATTGACTACAATTGGAAAAAGAAATAGGATAACAAGTAATAGGAAATGTATTACATATACTGCTATTCATAAAAAATACCTTTAGCTAGCTAAGTGAAAACATAAACAGAAATGGCACATCACGTAAATCACTGGCATATGCATACACAAAACAAATGCAAATACTGCAGAAAATGCACATTAAAAATGAAATATATACACTGATCAATGCAAAATAGAACTTACTGAGAACACCTGACCTAAACAACATCACACATCAGCTACAATTAAGCAAACCGGCAACCAAGCACAGGTCCGCACCATAGGTAAGCTAGCCATAGTCACAACAAGATTTCGGCAAAGACAGAGTCACTGTTTGTGGGATTTTCCCTGATCCTGAAGAACTACTTGAGTGGGAGAGAGGACATACAAGCAGAAGATTACGTGCTTAGTGAGGATCATTCCAAAGGGCTAGAGGGGTCATGACAGGCATATTCACAGGCAAGGCAACCAGGGTGCTTGCAAGAGGTATTGCAATGCAACACCATTCAAGTGCAGTGGTATGTTGCTCTGCGACAATCATAGCAGGACAGACAACGGCTGGCATGTCAGTTCTGTATCTTTGCCCATTTCCTTGCATCCTTGGAGTCGTTGACTGCGCATTGTGTGGTACTTTGGCCAATCTGGCAGATTAAACACTATTATCTCAATTATCACCACCAGCATTCCATCACTGTGCAATCTAGCTGTGATACTAGGTGATTCTTCCCATATGTGTACACTGCTTTTCCTGGGGATCATTATGCTGCTTCTTCTCACGCCATTCTGTGTTTGCATGCCAAATATGATCTGGGGATTATGGAGACTGCGTGGTAAGTACAGAAAATGCACAAACAGGATTTGCATGTGCACATTAGGCGTACTATCCTGATGATTATAACACTTCTCAACAAACTCTCTTTCCTACATTAACCCTGATGGAATTTGTAAATGCATGCATGAGTGTAATGTGTAAAAATGTGGATCAAAACAATCACTAATAGATTTTCCATTACAATACGTAGATGTTTGTGCAAATTACCTTTCTCTTCATTCCCTTACCCATTCATACATGGTTCCCTGAAACAATATCATGGTAAAAAATATCGTTGACAAAAATATCATGTCAAAAATATCTTTTAGCACATTATCATGCGCCTATACTTATTATGGTGAGTACCAAAATATTCGGAAAAAAATATTGTTGCCACTAATATCGTTAAAAAATATGGATTTTTTAAATATAAAAAACTGTAGTAGTGAGCATACAAGCCACCATTGTTTGTTGCACCAATTCACTCACCACATACAGGCGATAAAATGAAGGCAATTCCTCGCCCTGCCGTGCTCCTACCTACATGGTGTGTAGCCACTGGTACCGGTTTTAAACACAAGCGAAATGGATCATGTGCATTGAAAAAGGCAAGGAATGCCGAAGCATGTCTGCAAATTGTAAAATATAAATAAATGAAAGGCATGAATACCGTGGAGGGCCCAAATTCGTCGATGTGGGGACTTTTGGTGAGAATATTTTCACATGACTGCCACAGTCACGCTGGAAGCACCCGCCTGAGAATTTGTTCGGCAGTCTGTGGCAAATTGGTGGTGAAGTGATCTGAACTGTCAGAACTGCCGCCTACCTCTTGGTATGTGATATCCATCAACACTAGGTCGGCATTACAAGAATTTACTAAACCGCTACCTGTGACTACACACCATGGAGGTAGGAGCATGGCAGGGCGAGGAATTGCCTTCATTTTATCGCCCACATGTGGTGAGTGAACTGTATGTTCACTACTACAGTGACAACTTGAGAATATCATGAATATGAAGCCACACTCACTAAGAGACAATGCAATATTAATCATGCATTAATGGCGGACATGAAAGATTTAAGTGTATTGACATGTGTAATGTACGTCGTCCCTCACCATGAAAATCTTTTAAATCCGGGCGAAATGAATCATGTGCATTGAAAAAGGCAAGGGATGCTGAAACGCGTCTGTAAATGTTAAAATATAAATAAATGAAAGGCATGAGTACCGTGGAGTGCTTGAATTCATCCATGCGGGGACTTTGGTGAGAATATAATTACATGCCTACCACTGTCACGCTGGAAGCACTTGCCCGAGAGTTTGTTCCGCAGTATGTGGCAAATTGGTGGTGATATTCACTGAAAAAACTACAGGTTTCATGGACGATAAAGTTAGTTGTATATTATTCTCGTACAAAACCAGAGAAATTTGGCCGTTATAGTTAATTCAGCTAACTATAACTCGTGCCCCCGCAAACATCTCTGATGACATCACTGATGACATCACTGAGGACTTCATCCAGTGAATGTGTGTTTCTGTAAAGTTTAATTTTTTTTATATATATATATATATATATATATATGCCAATGTGTATTGAAGAATGAGTGGGTGTATAAGTGCCTGAATAGATGATTTAGTAGGTGCGTCACTGACTGTATAAGTGAGTGATTAAACATGTCTTACTGAATGCATGGGTTAGTGACTAAACTGTGTAAATGTTGGTATCAGTTTGTCAGTTGGTATGTAAGTTGCTGCATAGGTTGGTGAGTAGCTACATGAGTGTGTACATGGGTTATTGATTGGTTATCTGAGTATCTGTATGGGTGCCTGAGTGTCTGTGTGTATAGGTGGGAGGTGTGTGACTCTGTGCATAAATATGTGAGTGGTTGATTCACTGGGTGTATGGGTTCAAGATTGCATTTGGAAACAGCTGTATAGGTGGGTGAATGTGTGTATGGGTGTGTTTGTGAGTGAATGGATGTCTCAGTGGTACATGTCCGTGTAACTACATATGTAAAAGGCAGTGTATGTGAGAGAATGGAGTATATAAATGACTATACGTGAGAGCAAGTGATTGTGAGAGTGGCTGTATGGATGAGTGTGTACTTGTATCAGTGACTGTATAAGAGAGTTAGTATCAGTATGAATTAGTGAGGTGGTGTGTGTATAACTGTATAGGTGAGTAAATGGAATTGTGATTGATTCTTTTCATGACTGACTAGGTGTGTGAGTAACTGGATGAGTGGCAGTGTGTGAGTGTCTGTATAGGTGTATGAGTGTATATGATAATGTTGTATTGATGAGTGACTGCATGTATAAGTGATTGTATAGGTGAATGAGTGGATGTGTGTGTAGACCTAGGAATCAGTTAGTGAGTATGTAGTAACTGGTATTGGTGTGTCTATGGTTTCAAAAATGGTAGTCTGTACTTTAGAGTGGATGAAATCAAAGGTTATATCAGGGTGTAAGGAGGCGCATCAGATTTTCACGTGGATGATGTCATCAGTGATGTCATCAATGATGTCATTTGTTATGTCATCAGTGATGTCACTGACCATGTCATGAACTAACTATAACGGCCGAATTTCCCTGGTTTTGTAAAATGTCCAACTAACTATAACGGTTCTGAAACCTATGGTTTTTTCAGTGAATTTCAAAGGTTTTTTAAATGCTAATTTCTAACTATAACGTCCCTGAAACCTATGGTTTTTTCAGTAAATTTCAAAGGTTTTTCAAATGCTAATTTCTAACTATGCCTACAGAGGCAGGAGATGTGCAGAAAGACAAAGAAAGGTGTAGCAAGAAGCAAGAGATATGCAGAAAGAACCAACAGAGGTGCAGAAAGAGGCCTTGTTGCAAAGTCATCCTGTGCCCCCAACTTTTTGATGACTGGTACTGGTGGTAACTGGCTCTGACATACCAGGCCCAGAGTCAGTGCTATGCTAAAAGACACTAAGAATGCAGTGAAAACACCTACATACACTAGGGTACACTATGGGTTGGGGTACTCCTGTGATTGGCATGACCTCCTCTATAAGGCCCTAGTATATAATAGGGCAGGGGGATTTAAACTTCCTCTAAGTCAGAGGTGCAGAAAGATGCTTCTTTAAGTAGTAGTCACGTTTGCATAGTGATGGAGAACGGGTGCTGGGCCTCTGACCAGCGCTCAGGAATTCCACTGTGTAGCTTCTTGGCCCCCAAACTCCCTCAGGAGTAAATTTGACCTCATCCCCATCCCCATCCTGTAGTCTGACAGGAGGTGCGTTTGCAGAGTGAAGGTGAAAGGGGGGCATGGCCTCCAAAGACGTCATAGGTAACAAGAGGGGTAGTTGGCCCCCAAGGACATCCTTGGGATCCTACTACCCCTCCTATTACCTCCAGTAAGTCCCACACAGCAGCATTGGTAAGTAGTCATAGCAGGCCATGCCCCTGTTGCCCACCACTCTACAAAAGAGCTCCCTTGTGCGCTCTTGGATGGGGATTGAAGTCCCCTTCGCTGCTGGTGGTCCTTTAGGGGCCAACTAGCCTACCTCTCACCTCCAGTAAGCCCAACACAGTGGGATTTCTGAGAGGTGGACAAAGGCCACAGCCCCTTTCTCCACCACCCTGCAAACACACCCCCCGGCGCGTTCTAAGTTGGGGGATTAAGTCCCCTTCAATACTGAGGGTCCCTGGGGGCCAACTATCCCACCATCCCATCAGGTACCTCCAGTAAGTGCCACACAGCTGGATTGCAGAGAGGTGGTCCGAGGCCACACCCCCTTTTTACACCACTCTGCAAATGCGCCTCTTGGTGCACTGCTGCTTGGGGATGAAGTCCACTTGTGTCTTCAGGTCCTCAGGAGACAGGAGGACCTCATCGCCCCACCAGCAGTGCGCCAACAGGCGTGTTTGCAGAGTGATGTAAAAAGGGGCGTGGCCTCAGCCCACTTCTCTGCAACGCAGCTCTGTGGCACATACTAGTGGTACTTGGTGGGCTAGTTGGCCCCCAGAGACCCTCAGTATTCAAGGGGAATTAATTCCCCAACTAACAACGCGCCAGGGGACGCATTTGCAGAGTTGTGGAGAAAGGGGGCGTGGCCTCCGGCTGGATGGCCTTTATTAGAGACACTTGGTGAGCTAATTGCAGCGTGTAGATCGTAGGATTCCCTGAGAGGGTCTTTTTACCTGATTGGACGCACCGCTGAACCGTGCCCTCGTAGATGGAGGGTAGGTACAAGCGCGGCGCCTGACCTGAAAAGTTTGGCATATTGCATTGGTTTTAACTGTCTGGTTTTAACTATCTGTTTACACCACCCACTTACTTGCACTATAAAAATTGCATACCGCACCTCACCGCTTTGGCGAGACAATCACGCTACTTATCAGGACCATGCCATCCACCGAGCGCCATTTTTGTTAGCGTTCTAGTGGCTGGCCCTACTTAAAAAAGGGTGAATGCAAGCGCACAGCGCCTTTATTAGAGACGCTTTGTGAGCTAATTGCAGCGTGTAGATCATAGGATTCCCTGAGAGGGTCTTTTTACCTGGTTGGACGCACCGCTGAACCGTGCCCTCGTAGACGGAGGGTAGGTACAAGCGCGGCGCCTGACCTGCAAAGTTTGGCATATTGCATTGGTTTTAACTGTCTGAGAACTGTTAAATTTAAAAAATAAAACTATCTGTTTACACCACCCGCTTACTTGCACTATAAAAATTGTATACCGCACCTCACCGCTTTGGCGAGACGATCACGCTACTTATCAGAACCGTGCCATCCACCGAGCGCCATCTTTCTTAGCGTTCTAGTGGCTGGCCCTACTTAAAAAAGGGGGAATGCAAGTGCGCAGCGCGTGTGCGCAGCGGGTGCGCCGAAGGCGCACCAGAGGCACACCAGAGGCAAGCCCGTCTGCGCCCGTCCGCGCCTCGGTCGCTCTTAGCGCTACCCATGCTGGTCTAACCAGCACAGATGCGATCCGCTACTCTAGGGACAGCCTACTTAACATTGGTAAAATGGGTCAGGGGGGGTCCCAGTGTGCCTTGACATGTGGCCTGATTAATAGTAGGTCCCTGATAAAGCACCATCAGGAGATCTTTAACCTGTTGGAGGATTTGGATCTAGACTTTCTATTTATTACGGAAACATGGATTGTCCCAGGATCCACAGTGGAGATCGGGTTTGCTTGTCCATCAGGCTACAAAATCCTTCACAAACCCCATTTAACGGGGAGAGGAGGAGGGGTAGGGATAATATACAAAGAGAAATGGAACTGCGCCCCATTGCAGGTAATTGAGATAGCTGGGTATGAACTCTTGGGCTTTATTCTACAGGAACCTAAAGGGAGAGTGTTGACAGGCCTGGTCTGTTATAGATCCCCGGGAGCCGACCACCAGCTTCAGGCCCTACTCGATACCATTGCTGCCATAGCACTGACAAACTCTAGACTGCTATTGCTGGGCGATTTCAATCTCTGGGATACGGGAAGCCTGGGGAACCATCTTCAAGCTCTAAGTTAAACCTGCGAGAACTGCGGTCTATTTCAGCACATTCAAGAGCCAACCCATCAGGGGGGACATATGCTCGATTTGGTCTTTGCTAAGCAGACGGAGCTCGAGGTGCTCAATATCTCCCCGTTAAGTTGGACAGATCACTTTTTGATACACTTCAGGATTAATATACCTAGAGCCACATCGATTGGGAAAAATCAGACCACCTTTCGGTGGGGAAGAGATTGGGCGAAACTCTCAAAAGAGGGGTTGGCCCCTCTCTTTCCCAAACCGATCCGGCTAGATCCAGATGTGTCTGTAACAGAGAACTATAACAGTTATAGTAACTCCATTAACAACACTCTCGATGGTTGTATCCCTAGGAAAAGATTTAAAATCAAGGAAACACCCTCAGCCCCATGGTTCAGTGAGGAGATGAGAAAGCTCCGCTCTGCCCGACGGCAGGTAGAAAGAAGGTGGCGTAGGTCATACTTAGAAATAGATAAAAAAGCCTTAAAACTAGTTCAAGCCCAATACAATCAGGCTATCAGGGGGACTAAGGCACAATTCTATGCCAGCTCCATTTTACAGGCTCCCAATGGTTCTAAGGCTGTTTTTAAAATCGTGAAAGACCTTAGCAATCCTGGGTGCACGGCCAACAGAATCCAGGCATCACAAAGTTTATGCGATGAGATTGCCACTTTTTTCATCGACAAAGTGGAAAAAATCGTGGGGGGTTTTGACCATGGCTCTAATGGAACATCGTCAACCTACGAGGAAGATAGAACTGTCACCTCATTGGAGCACTTTCAACCCCTCACTGAGGCTCTTTTTAATAGCTTAGCCCAGGAGGTATCATCTGGATCACCCCTTGACCCTCTCCCTCACAAAATCTGGAAGGAATTTGGCCTTGACCTCTTCCCGGGTTTGCGGCAAATATGCCGCCAATCCCTGTACGAAGGAGTGGTACCAGATGGTTGGAAGCAAGCAATAGTGACTCCCCTGTTGAAGAAGCCGTCCCTAGACCCAACGCTGCCAGCCAATTTCCGCCCCATATCCCTGTTGCCTTTTCCTATTAAGATCTTGGGGAAGTTGGTCAGTAAGTCCCTGTCGTGTCACCTGGAAGAGAACCATCTTCTGGACAGGGATCAATTTGGATTTCGGCCTGGGCACGGGACGGAAACCGCTCTGACTACAGTACTGGATAAGCTGCGAATGCGTGCCGACAGTGGGACCTCTTCAGTGTTGGTCTTACTGGATATGTCGGCCGCATTCGACACGGTTAGTCATGCGGTACTGGTGGCAAGATTAGAGAGCATGGGAGTGAGGCGCTATGCCCTGAAGTGGCTTCAATCCTATCTGTCAGGTCGACAGCAAGCGGTCAGCATGACACCATTTGTTTCTCCGTGGTCCCCAGTATGCTATGGAGTACCCCAGGGTTCGGCTATCAGTCCGATCCTTTTTAATGTCTACCTCAGCCCCCTGTTTCCCATCATAAGATCCTTTGGGATTGATGTTGTCAACTACGCTGATGACATTCAGCTGCTCTTCTCTATCGAAGGAAAGCATGCAGTGTCCATGAACTCCTTTCAGGCGTGCATGGGGCAGATCTCGGACTGGCTGGGGGCTAACTCCCTCCAGCTTAATGCCGGGAAAACAGAGCTGTTGTACTGTGGTATAGCGAAACTGTCTAAACATTGCATGGACAAATTTAGGTTTACACCAGAGGACGCTCCCATAATGGCAGCTAAAACGGTCCGCAATCTGGGGGTTATGGTGGATGAAGACCTTCAGATGCGAACCCAGGCCAATAAAACAATTGGCATCTGTTTTGCACTGTTGAGAGCACTTCGTCAAATCCTTCGTTTACTTTCAAGTGAGGTGAGACCATTAGTGGTCCGCAGCATCATTCTGAGCAGACTGGACTACTGCAACTCCCTGTATTTGGGTGCACCCCAATATATTCTGCAGGGGTTGCAAAGAGTCCAGTCTATGGCAGCAAAATTGGCCCTTAAGAGACAGCGCAGCTCTTCTGCAACGCTGGCATTGAGGGACCTACACTGGCTGCCTATCAAGGATAGAGTCAGCTTCAAATCCCTATGCCTTGTCTACAGAGCACTACACCATACAGGCCCGGTTCCCCTACAAGAGCGATTCACCTGGTAAATGCCCAAAAGACTCCTCCGGTCCACCAGCCAAGGACTGGCGGCTGTTGCCAGAGTGAAATTGGCTAAGCTAGGAGGCAGAGCTTTTAGCACGGCAGCAGCTCGTCTCTGGAATGAGATTCCTCAAAACCTCAGACAAGCTGACTCTATGCTCGTTTTTAGGAGGAACCTTAAGACCTGGCTATTTGCTAGAAATGGCTAGTAATATGCTTGACTATTGATCTTGTCGCTCCGGTTGCTCTATGTCATCTGGGTCTCTAAGCGCCGAGATACCCGAGGGGTGAAAGCTGCGCTATATAAATGTTTATACAATACAATAC
Source organism: Triturus cristatus (assembly GCF_964204655.1). Classification (NCBI taxonomy): domain Eukaryota; kingdom Metazoa; phylum Chordata; class Amphibia; order Caudata; family Salamandridae; genus Triturus; species Triturus cristatus. Next base: position 610,103,036 of record NC_140581.1, on the reverse strand, counting down.
AATACAATGCAATACGATGCCGCCTTTTTAAAAACATTTTTGGGGCAATGGAGACCCCATTCCCCAGGGCCTGATCCCGTTGTATAAAAATGTTTTTTTTTAAAATCATGATGGGGCAGCGTGGCCTCCCTCCCGAGGCAAATTTCGGCCCCTGGGACCCCATCCCCCGGGGCATAGCCAGACTTTTTTTCTTTTAATTTTGTAATTATTTGGAGGGGGGCCACGAGGACCGCCTCCTCAGGCCAATTATGGCCCTGGGGACCCCATCCTCCAGAGCCGGCCTTTCTGTTGGGGACCATGGGGGGAGCCCCAATGCCCCCACTGTCCCGCTGGCTCCACGCCTCCTGCAGGAACCGGCATTGCTTTTGCACAAGGGTAGCTGCAGATATGCAGCTACCCTTGTGCAAAAGCAATTCTGCTTTGCTTGATTGAAGCGAGAGCAGGTTTACCTGCTCTCGCTTCAATCAAGCAAAGCAGAGTTTGCTATGGCGGGCGGGAGCCGTGCCCCCGCCTTGCCATAGCAAATGGCAATGTCCTGGGGGGCACCCCGGGACTTGCAGGAGCCGGCCCTGGGGGGTGGCGGTCCCCAGGGTATCAAGGGCTCCAGGAGGGGGGCCAGACGCCCCCCTCCCTTCATTTCTAATGCTCCGGGGAGGTGGTGGTCCCCGGGGCCAGGGATCCATAACCGACCCCCGAATTTGAATATTTAGTGCCCCGGAGAGGTGGTGGTCCCCAGGGCATGTGGGGGGGGCTCGAGCCCCAAACACACATGTTTAAAAAAACAAAGCCCTGGGGAGGTGGCAGTCCCTGGGGCTGCAGGGGGAGGGCCGCGTGCCCCCGCTTTTAATTTGCAAAGTCCCGGGGAGGTGGTGGTCCCCGGGGCGTGTGAGGGGGCTTGAGCCTCCCCACACACATTTTTATTTTAAAAAATGATAGCCCTGGGGAGGTGGTGTTCCCTGGGGCTGCGGGGGACTGTATGCCCCCGCACATCATTAATGAAGCCCCAGGGAGGTGGCAGTCCCCGGCACAGTGGGGGCCCCGTGGGCCCCCGCTATATAATTCAGGATTGCCCCCGAGACCTGGCCCACCCGGGGGCTTAACAATAACAAAGCACGGGATGCCACGCTTCATTTTTTTGTTATTTTCTTGGCAGGATTCGCGCACCCAGCACGAATTCTGCCTTTTTCTAAAACCAAAATGCTTTTTTGCCCTGGTGGTCCGTATGGGACCCCCTCAGCAGGCCTAGCGGGTCAGGGTGTTTCTACCCTGCCCCCTTTTCTTGTTTTTTAATGTTTTTTCAACTGTTTTCTTGTGACTCGGTTACCAGGTCACAAGATGGCTGCCAACACTTCCTGACTTGGAGTGTTGGCAGCCAATCAGAAGTTAGCACGTGCTCGGGAAGAGTTGTGACTCCTCCTCGGTGCTTAGATATCAAAACTTTTCTTTTTCTAATTTCTCAGGAACTACTGAATGGATTTAAACCATTTTAAAAAAGGGCGCTTTCTGAACCAAGACCTACCTTTTATCCAAACCTGGTGTAATTCCATTCAGCAGTTCGGGCTGTAGCTTTGTCTAAAGTTCCTATGGAAATTAACATGGGGAAAACGTGTTTTGGGACCCCCCTTTTTTCTCGGGCCCCGCTTGTCAAATGACCCTGAAACGTTCAGGATAAGAGCTGACTGGAGTGCACTTTTAGTTTTGAATATTTCGCAAAGATTCATCAATCGGTGCCAAAGATATTGGCAAAAGAAAAAATGCTTTTTGAATAGAAAAGAGGTCCTAACTATAACTACCTAGTGGCGACCACCAGTAGGTAATATATATAGATATATGTGTTTGTGTGTGTGTGTGTGTGTGTGTGTGTGTGTGCTCACTAAAAAACCAAAGGTTACAGGGACATTATAGTTAGGTTCAGATTTTACCCACACAAAACCATATAAATTCTGCAGTTATAGTTATCTCATGTAACCATTACTCATGCCCTAAGGCAACTATAACTCACATCCCTGCCATGCACAATTTCCCATCAATAATTTTACAGCAAAGGTTACACTGATATTATCAATGAAGTCGTTGAAGATGTCATGAGTGATGTGATATGTGGGGGAATTAGAAGTGAATGGCAAGGGCAGAACTTATAGTTATCTAAGGGTACCGAACTACAACGTCCCTGTAACCTTTGTTTTTTTAGTGAATTTCTGAGGTTTTTGAAATTCTATTTTATAACAATAACGTCCCTTTAACCTTTGGTTTTTTAAGTGAATTTCTATAGTTCTTAATGCTATTTCCTAAATATAACTTCCCTGTAACCTTTGTTTTTTTCAGTGAATTTCTAGTTTTTTTAGCATAAGGTAATATTTAATCACCATATATTAATCCAACTGCTGCCACACACAGCTTTTGGCTGTGCACAGTGGGGGGTTGGCCATAGGGCCTGGGAGTGTGGTCAGTCCCTGGCCAACCCTCCTAAGGCAACCAACCCATGACCCCCTTGCATGTGTCGCATTTAGCCACAGACACTCATCCCACAGAGCCCAATGCATTTTTTAGGAGGAGGGGGCATGGGGCTCCTCTCCCTGGGCACCGATTGGCCCCGGGGATTCCATTCACTGGATCCCACCATTATATTTATGGGGGAGAGTGCACACAGTCCCCCTCCCTGAGCATATTTAGGCCCGAGGATCTCATTCCCAGGCCCGGTCACATTTTGTGAGAAAGAGGGGCACAGACCCACTTAGACATCCACACAACCACTCATACTCCCATACAACCACTGTCACACCCACTCACACACCCACACAACCACTCACTCACAGATCCATACAACCACTCACGCACCCAGTTACGCACCCACACAACTACTCCCACTCCTACTTACAGACACAGACAACCACTCAAACACCAACACAAACACTCACACACCCACAAAAGCACTCACACATCAACTGACCTAACATCCACTCACACATCCAATTACACAATCACACAGCCACTACCAGACCCATACAACTATTCAAACACCTACACAACCACTCACACACCCATACTATCACTCACACATCCCCTCAGAGACCCATAAAGCACTCATGTACCCAATCACCAACCTATACTGCCACTCACATATCCACTCTCAAAGGTTACAGATAGGAAATTAAATTTGAAAACAACTTTGAAATTCAATAAAAAAAAACAATGGTTACAGGGACGTTATAATTTGAAAGTAACATTAAATAATGATTGTAAGTCACTGAAAAAAAGGCTTACAGGGACATTAGAGTTAGGAAATAGAATTAAAAACAACCATAGAAATTCATTGAAAAAAAGCAAAGGTTACAGGGACGTTTTAGTCTGATTTCGCATGCACAAAACCATAGAAATTCAGCAGTTTTAGTTACCTGAGCTAACTATAACTTGTGCCCCGCAATGTACTTCTTATGACTTCACATATTACATCACTCATGACATGGTCAGTGAAATGACATTGCTGATGAAATCACTGATGACATCATCCACAGACCTACTCATGCAGCCACACAACTACTCACACCCCCCTACAACCACTCACATACCCACACAACCATTCACGCACCAACTCACAGATTCATACATCTACTCATGCACCCAGTTCAATACCCATACTACCACTCACACGCCAACCTACAGTCCCATGCAAACTCTCAAACACCAACACAACCACTCACATACCCACAAAACCACACACACCCACTCTCACACCCATACAGCCACTAACAACCCACAAAACCACTCACAAACCCACTGATAGACCCACACAGCTACTCACACACCCATACACAGACCCATACAGCCACTCACATACCCACTCACTGACCGATATAGCCACTCACACACCAACCCACAAAACAACTCAAAGACCCATAAAGCCACTCACACACCCACTCACAGACACATACAGCCACTCACACACCCTCTCACCAACATCTACAGCCACTCTCACACCCACTCTCAAAGGTTACAGTTTACATTTAAGAAATACAATTAAAAAATCCTTTGAAATTCATGAAAAAAACAAAGGTTACAGGGATGTTATTGTTAGGAAATAACACAAATAAAGTGTAGAAATCCACTGAAGAAATCAAAGGTTACAGGGGCATTATAGTTAGGAAATAGAATAAAAAACCTATAGAAATTCCTGGAAAAAGCTAAGGTTACAGCGACATTAAAGTTAGGCTCAGATTTCACCGGCACGAAACCATAGAAATTCAGCAGTTATAGTTACCTGAGCCAACTAAGACATACACCCCCGCAATGCACTGCTGACAACCTCTCATATTACATCATTCATGATATGATCTGTGAAAAGACATCACTGATGCATCATCCACAGAACTACTAACACACCCACACAACCACTCATTCATACACCCACTCACACACCCATCCAACCAATCACACAACCCACTCACACACCCACTCACAGATCCATACAAGTACTCCCACACCCAGTCACCAACCATACAGCCATTCACCCAGCCACTTACAGAACCCTACAACTATTCAAACACCCACATAGCCACTCACACACCCACTCACCCACCCACACAGCCAATCACACAGCCACTCACAGACCCATACAGCCATTTATGCACCTACTCGCTGACCCACTCATACACCCACAAACCCACCCACACACTCGATTGCTGACCTATACAGCCATTCAATCCCACTTTCAAAGGTTACAGGTTACAGTTAGGAATTCGTTTTTTAAAAACCTTCAAAATTCACAAAAAAACAAAGATTACAAGGACATTATATATAGGAATTAAATTAAAAACACCTTAGCAATTCACTGAAAAAAGGAAGGTTAATGGGACGTTATAGTTAGGTTCAGATTCCACATGCACAAACCCATAGAAATTCAGCAGTTATAGTTACCTGGGCTAACTATATCATATACCCCTGGAATGCACTGCTTATGACCTCACATATTACATCACTAATGACATGGCCAGTGAAATGACATCACTGAAGACATCATCCACAGACCCATTTACACACCCACATCACAGATGTAATTGGTAAGGTCACTGACCATGTCATGAGTGATGTAATATGTGAGGTCATAAGCAGTGCATTGCGAGGTTGTAAGTTATAGTTAGCTCAGGTAACTATATCTGCTGAATTTCACTGGTTTTGTATGAGTGAAATGTCAGCCTAACTATAACATCCCTGTAGCCTTTGTTTTTTCAGTGAATTTCTAAGGTTTGTTTTATTCTATTTTGTAACTATAATGCCCCTGTAACCTTTGTTTTTTTCTCAGTGAATTTCTAAGGTTTTTTAAATGCTAATTCCTAATTATAACATCCTTGAAACCTTTGTTTTTTTAAGTGGATTTCTAAGGCTTTTTTAAATTCTATTTCTTAGTTGTAACATCCATTATTTTAAATGAGCCTCTAAGATTTTCATATTTTCTTTCTATAATTGTATATTGTATATTATATTTATATAATATAACACAATTTGTTTGATTTGGTAATGAAAGTACATTAATGACTGGTTTTATTTTTAACAATTTTGTGAGTTGGCACTATGGAGAATCTGTGATCAGATAATGTAATTCACATACTGAAGAATATAATGTAAAGATTTTTTTTTTTAAAGTTTAAGTCTAAATATTTAGTAAGATAGTGTTTTAACTTTTCTTTCTGTGATCAATTTAGGATAAAACCACCTTTACAAAGAAAATGTATATTCACGACTACCGACGTCATCACGGTGACGTCTGTAGTCACGAAGAGCGCGTGGTTTGTACAAATTTTAAAAAATATATATAGACATATTCTACAGTATATTTAATAGAAGAGCTTTATTAGTGTACTCATAATTTTTAAGTGAGTTTCCAGAAAAATCGTCTTCAAACACTATTTTCCATTTTTGCAAAGACATCCAATGATGTTGTTAAACGTGATGTGACGCTCATGCCTTTTCCATAAAGTCTAAAACACATATATAGACACATATTATAGTATTTTACACACTAGTGGTTTCTTCCGATATTCTCGAAATTCATGTTTTTATAGATAATTTCTATAAAAATCATCTCTAAAACCTATTTTCTGTTTTTGGGTTGACATCAGTAATCGCGAGCCCCCTGGACACATCGCAAAACCGGAAAACAAAAGCAGACATTCAATGACCACCAACACATCCAAAAACAATAAGTAAAAACTACATTGTGAACATTGCCCTACACATATTACTATATACATACTTCTTTCAAAGCATGTTTAAACTCATATTTTCCTATAAGTTTCTTTAAAAATCATCTTTCAGACCTATTTTCAGGTAACACGGTTATTCGGGACAACGTGACAAGGTTGTTAACAGCGACGTTCGTGCCTTTTTCAAAAAGTCTAAAATACAAATTTACACACATATTACAGTATTTTACAGACTATGGGTTTCTTACAGTATTCTCTAAAGTCATGTTTTTCTAAACAGTTTCTATGAAAAGCATCTCTAAAACCTATTTTATATTTTTGCAGTGAGGCCTGAGATCGTGATGATGTTGGTAATCGTCATCTCTGTGGACATGTCGCGAAAATGAAAACAAAAGCAGGAATTCAATAGCCACTACCACATTCAAAAGTTAAAACTATATAATTAATTCTAACCATCACAGTATATAACTTACAATATAAATAACTCTATAAAAACAATTATCAGAATCTTAAATCTCTATAACAATGCATATTGATGATTCACTGACATATTTTGATGTCCCGCGATGCTACATGGGCGGGCCGCGACGGCGGTTGCATTGTCGTCACGAATATCACAATCAATTTTGGACACATAACTTGTGTCACTAACACCTTCATTTCTGTTGTCAGAGTATATCCACCCTGAACCCTTATGTGGGCTTTCATACAAATTTTCAGCCCTGGGTACCATTCCAGATAGATAAAATGGAGGCTGCCACTTTCTGTTCAGGTTGCATCCAGCTAATCAGAGCATTCCCATTGGCACGTGCTTTGGTGATTAATTGCAAAAACACCACAAAATATCTGCGGCCAGAGATATTACTATAATTTTTGGCCTAAATTTTGCAAAAACTACTGAACAGATTTACAGCAAATAAGCAAAAGGCACTTCCTTGAACCAACATCTAACTCCCTGCCAAATTTGGTGAACGTCTGTTGAGCGGCTCGGGGTGTAGGTGTGGTTAAAGGTTCCTATGGGAATTAACATTACAAACGCCCCCCTATTTTGCGCCCCAAATTCTTGGTCCCCACTGCACGGATCACCCCCAAACTTTCCATGACAACCAAAACCTACATCGACACTTTTTGGGGGAAATTTCATGAGGATTGGTCTAACGATGCCAAAATTATAGGCAAGTAAAGAAATGCTTTTCCTGTGGAAAATTGGTCCTAACTATGCCTAGGGGTGACCGCCAGTAGATATATACATATATCAGAATAATACCATAAAATTTAAAGTCAGTTCAATAAGGAAAAATATATTAATTATTGTGGATAATTAATAAAATATTAATCATTTTACACACCAAAAAACACAGTTACTAAAAATACTGTACACATTAAAATAAATGTAAAAATAAAAACATATCATACAAAATGTAGTAAAAAACAATTCATTGTATAAAATCTATTCAACCAATATTACAAAAGCTACAGCCACTTCCACAGATGTTTCTAACCCCTTCTCACCCCTCACCTAAAATCCCTTTTGGATTTCTATGCATCTAACAGCAACACCGGCCCAAACTTCACCAAAGCAATAATTACAGTTATCCATAAAGGCATCAAAGGCCCACTAGAGACGAAAACTATTGACTGATTTCACTACTCAATGTAAATTGCAAAATGCATGATAAGATACTAGCCACCAGACTGGAAAAATATATCCATCCATAATTCATCCCTCACAAACAGACTTCATCAAAGGGAGATTAGCCTGTGATAACATCAGACTATTTGCTCATGTGGTAGAAAATGCCGCCCCTCCTTAACTCACCTGTAATGTCCATGGCCTTAGGCGCCAAAAAGGCCTTCAGCAAGGTCTCCTGGCCCTTTTTAGGGGCATCAATCCCCAAATTTAACCTTGGATCCTCCTTCAAACTAATGGTATTTGTATTATACAATAACCCCTCGGCCAAGGTTAGAGTAAATGACTCCCTTTCTGAAAAGTTTAAACTTTCCCAAGGCATTAGGCAAGGCTGCCCTCAATCACTACTTCTTTTCTTCCTAGCCATAGAACCCCTTCTCTCAGAGATACATCATAACCCTAACATCAAGAGATACCATTTGGTGTGAAAATACACAAAGTGGCTGCCTAAGCAGATGACGACCTCATACTCTCAGAGGATGCGGACTCAGCCATTCCAGAAATCCTCAACCTAATTGAAGACTACTCTAGCGCATCTGGCTGCACACTAAACAAATATAAAACTGTGGTCTTCTCCCTCAACCCTAATTGCATCTCCAAGATTATCGAGAACTCCAACCACAAATGGCAAAGCCAATACTTAAAATGATTAGGCCTCCATCTAGGTAAAACATTGTCCAAATCCTGGTCTCATATTGAAAACAACATGTTAAGAATGATGAAACCCACCTCCATCAACACTTCCCATTCTGAGACACCACTGCCTTTTCATGGTGCTACAGCTATTAATGGCTTTGAGAGGCCTTGGAGCAGTGGCGTAGCTAGACCTGAGACAGCCGGGGGCGGTACCACAGATTGCCGCCCCGCGACGGTGCCACACTGAAGATGGCAAGTGAGAGCTGAGGGAACAGAATTTTGTCATTTTGTCACCCTCCTCAGGGATGACACCCGGGGCGGCCCGCACCTACCGCATCCCCCTTCCTAAGCCACTGCCATGGAGTACATTTAAGTGCAACCAGTGTGAAACATCTGTGATATATGTTTTGTACTGGAAGAAATATCATACCTCCTACGCATACATGTATGTCCACTAGGTATAAAGCTTAGAACCATGTTTATTTTAAGATGTGACAGATGGTGTGGTTTGACATGTGAGTACAATATCCAAAGTGGCGTGTCAAACTATGAATGTATTTTGCGCAATTCCATCTAATTTCTGTCACACGTTTCTCACTTTACAGATCATGCACAGCTTAATCGTGCTCTCGTACAGCATAAAATTATACCAAGTAAGCGTACTCAGAAGTGAACAGTTCCTGAATGCCAAATCTGCCATTACTGAGCAATCTTAGCCACCAGAGGGATATCTGTGCAACACTGCTGGTTTGTAAACTCTTCAGCGCCAGGAGTTAGAGGGTGTTTTCACCAGGAAGGGCCAAGATGCGAGGAAACGAAGACAAGACCCCCGATGATAGGACAGGAAAAACGCTATTGGTATCCTAGTTATATCCTCCCAGCGCCACACGAAAATTATCTCCTGACTCACAGCACCACAGCGGAAAGTCCTGGCAAAGACCTGGCTGGACCGCCTTCCTCTGCTGCAGAAGCCTGAGCTAAATGGCGGCGAGCAACTAAGCTTTTAATGTTGAGCATTCCTTAGTTCTTCCCATGCCCTGTGATCTCTTTTGTTGTGTTTTATCCTGTTGTATTTGTAATTCTTTAAGTGTTAAGGATTTCTCTTTTTTATATGTGATGCTTTTTGTGTTTGATAAATGTTTGCCATAGATAAAAAGCCAGACAAATGTGTTCTCCTTTTTTCCCACAATTTGAGGGTTCTAAAGGTAACCAGGGTTTCTAGTTTAACTGGAGAGACCGGTAATACCTAACCAAAATGTGCTTTTGTAAAATGGGAAATAAATGCTGTGATAGACAGCGTGTGTGTTTTTTTCTCCAAAAATAGCACCAGCAAACATTTACTATGCTAATCTTTGCAGTTTTCACAAAAAGCAAGACTTGTAAACAAAATCATATTTTTACCACAGGTTTTGCAGTTTTCTAATTGGTGGTGAATACTTCATAGTGCTGCAATTTCTGCATACCTGCAATGTGTTGGGAAAGATGCCTAAAACCAGGGAGTGAGCCCAGAAAGTTACACATTTCTGACAAAAAGGCAACATTTTTAATTCAGCAAAGCACCATTTTTAGGTCGAGCCTAGCGGCAGCCCGCATGCGCTGCACGCTCTGCGAGGCATGCTATATTAGGGTATGCACTAGAAGCCCCACCCACTCTCTGCCCATATTTTTAATTGGCTTGTGCCATTTTCCTTCATGAGCGCTGGCTTGCGATTCATTATGAGGCTTGTAAGTCCCTCCTTGTACCTGCCATATCTCCTTTAGTAACCGCCTATAAGGACTGGACCTTCTACTGGTATTACATGCTATGCTTTATAAGTTGGTGAGCACTATTTTCCTTAATGCTCTTCCTCTATTCCACACACGACATATCAGCATGCCTACTACTGTATTTATTTAAATTACTACGTGGTCCGCGTTAACTATAGCGGCCGCACTTATTCACTTATTTAATTTACGGAGCGGTCCGCTTTCAGTTTAGCGGGTGCACTTATTTAATTAATTATTTTACATGCGGCCGCATTCACATTAGCGGTCGCGCTTATTTATTTTATTAATTAATAGCGCGGGCCACTTTCACTTCAGCGGCCGCATTCACATTAGCGGCCGCGCGCAACGTTTCTTAATTAATTTATTTTTACTTTGTGTGAAAGCGCACTATATGCACTTTAACTTTAATATTGTCCGTGCCCCTTTGTTTATACCCTGCTCACTGTAACCTGAATACCATGAGCAGCATCTAAATAAATGGACGTGGCGAACATTAAATTGCTCTCTCATTTGCGAGCATTAGAATTATTGGCATTAAAAATAACAACGCTTTTTATATATGTGTGTGGTTTAAAACACATAAATAAAAGGCATTGTCAATTACAATGCCAATCACTAAAACACTCACAAGAGCGAGACCTATTGCATTGAAAATGCGTGTTATAGATTGCACATGGTTTTCTCAAAGACACCAATTAAGTAGGAAAAAATAGAAATAGGTAACAATGTTTTTATAACAATATATTATGCGTTTGGATTAGCCTCCAGTGCAAAGTTTTTGCACTGAAGGATAATTGAAACACATTATATATTGCTATGTCAGTTGAACTCTTCTGTAATGCATTGATGTACAGTGTTTGTACAAAAACACTCGTTACTCACCGACATCAACTAAACTGTGGCTTAATATGTTTTATTGTATTTCAACCATTTCATGACACATTTAATTAATAAGAAATGGGTATGAAGGAAAGGTATACATTTTTTCAATATGCCCAACCATCTGAGTTTAGGAATAGAATGGATCCCATCACATTTTCTTAACCAGAATGCCATGCAATTGTCAAAGTAAAAAGTCAATTTCCTCTTATGTATGTGACAGCAAACTCTAAAGCTTGCAGCCAACAGCACATACTGCAGTTCTAAATTCTAACACTTGTAATAAAAAAGGTACCTCAAATTTGTAGTTGGACTTATCATACTAGACAGGAACCGGCCAAAACATGGACATTGTGAAGTTGATGTTTTAACAATGTTGTCTTGACATAGTAACAGTTTTGATCTATTCCTTTCACATGCATTTGGCACAGCCCCACATATGGGGTATTGTTTTTCTCCGGAAATGTGGGAATTCAGGATGGTAGGGTTTTTTCCATTGGCAAGAAGTACCAGAGATGTCTGTCACATAACTGTGGAGAAAATTGTATTTTACACATATGCTGATATTTTCAGGGCATTATAGGCAAGAAATTTTGCTGGAAACAGTGCAAGTCACACCATGCTGGATTTCTAAAAGTCTCTAGTGTGCAAAAATGCCGAAGACTGTTATGTGTCCCTAGGTGCCGAGTGCCACAAAACTTACACAATGCAAGGACAGCGGGTGTTTCTATGTTCAGTTTTGAATGTCATAAGTCAATCTGTGCAAATAAACTTGTTGGTTTCCTCTTGGTGTCTCCTTTTCAAAAATGCTTTGTTTTGGTAGGATTCCCTAGGTGCCAGCCAACCGCCGCCCTAATGATAGTGGCACAACAAAGGCCCCCTCAGCCCCTGCAGTGCGGGAGCCCCGAGCTCCAGGGGTCTCCCTCAGCACAGTATTCTGGCCTGAGAGCTTCTGAATGAGTGCGGAGGGGGCCCCTCCTTGTACTTAGCAAGGGGGGCCCTCAACTTTCGTTACTCCACTGCCTAATGATGCAACCATACCACATATAAGGAGAGAGCTAATGTTGTGCTTTTAGGCGTAGTTTTTATGGACCTCATTTACAAAGGCCAGTGCACCACCATGTGTCACCTTTTTTGACGCACCGGCGGCACAGTGTGCTTCTCCATATTTACAAGGCCATGTAAAGTCACCCTGTGTGACTTTTCCTATCCTTGTAAATATCAGCCCCTTTCACGCATTACTCTGCATGAAAGGGGCGTTCCATAGGTGTTGCTCTGGGTGCTCCCACACAACATTTATTTTTTATTTTATTTTTTTATTTTTTTAATATTTGTAAAGCGCTGCATTTACCCGTAGGCGTCTTGGCGCTAAAACCAATATTGACAAGGAAATGCGAGGGGGTACAACCAGTTAATTGAACAGATGTGAAGGAAGAAAGAAGAGAGGTTACTGAGAGAACAACCAGGTTTTCAAGAGTTTGCGGAATTGAAGCAGTGTAACACTTTGTCTGATGTTAAGGGGCAAGGTGTTCCAGAGTCTGGGGGCCGCCACCAAAAAGCGTCGGTCACCCCAGCTAACTGTTTTGGTGCGAGGGACGACCAGTTGGCTGAGAGTAGCTGATCTTAAAACTCTTGTGGGTTTGTAAGATTGTAGTTGGTCTCTTAGAAAATGAGGTCCTTGATTATTAATTGTTTTGAAAACTATGCAGAGTGATTTGAAATGAATTCGTTTTTGTACAGTAAGCCAATGAAGATCTTTTATATCTTTGGAAATGGGTTCAAACTTTGTTTTACCGGTAAGAAGACGAGCTGCCGCATTTTGTATTGTTTGAAGTTTTGCAATTACTCTGGATTGAGCATTGAGGAATAGCCCATTGCAATAGTCCAGAGATGAAAGGACCAGGGCAGAAACCAGTGTCTTGATGGCAGAATCAGGGAGAAAAGGGCGTATTTTCCGGATCATTTTTAACTTCATGTGTGCTGTTGATACTGTTTTGTTAGCGTGGTTCATGAAGTTTAGTCCATCATCAAAGATGACACCAAGGTTCCTAACCTTCGAGGTGGGCGTCGGAGGAGTACCGAAGGTCTCTGGCCACCAAGAGGTGGACCAGGCTGGAGAGAGTGGACCAAAGATGAGTACCTCGGTTTTTTCCGAGTTTAGCTTTAGGCAGTTTGTAGCCATCCAGTCTCCTATATCTAGGAGCCCTTTCTTAAATTTTTCAGCTACTTGCTCTCCGTCGCCTTTAACCGCCAACACTAGTTGGGTGTCGTCGGCGTAAGAGGTTAGGCTCATCCCATGTGCTTTGATGGTCTTAGCAAGGTCCGACACATAGATGTTAAACAATGTCGGACTCAGGGATGAGCCTTGAGGAACTCCGCAGGGAGCAGAGAGTTGAGGTGATTGAAAGGGTCCCAGAGTGACAGCCTGCGTTCTTTTGGCTAGGAAGGACTGTATTAGGTTTTTGGCAGTGTGGCAGATGCCAAGTCCTTGGACACGGTCGACCAAGATGTTGTGGTCGACCGTGTCGAAAGCCGCTGATAAATCTAGCAGAACCAGTATGGCAGTGCCACCCTGGTCCCTGATGACCCTGATATCATCAGCGGCTTTGATCAGGGCTGTCTCTGTCCCGTGATGTTTTCTAAACCCAAACTGCGTGTTGTCGAGGAGCTGATGTTTTTCAATAAACTCGGAAATCTGGGTATTCATGATTTTTTCAATCATCTTTGCCATGAAGGGTAGACTGGCAATTGGTCGATAATTTTTTAACTCATCATAACAACATCCATGGAACCTGACACATTCTCAGATTTACAAACTTTTGTAAAGTTGGGAATGCGCCAGGATCCTACGCCTCCCCAGAGGAGGTGTTGTAGTGGTGTAGCAAAGAGATTTACTTTTATTTCTCCTTGTTTTTTCTTCTTTCTATGCGTGCAGCATTCTGCAACATGCATACAAAGAGGAAAATGCCATCAGTGATTGTTTTTGTTTAGGAAGGTGTCCCATCCTGCACAAAAATAATCATCCCCGCAATGCAGGCACCCTTGCAACATGACGCAAGGGTGCCTGCGCTGGTGCATGGCAGCCAATAGTGCGCCAGCGCAGGGGAAAGCACACGGATGTGTCATATTGTTGTTAATATGATGCATCCCTGTGCTTTTAAAATGACGCCGTTTTGCGTAGCAAAAGGCTTATGGCGCCACGCCATGTAATTTTTTGTAAATGAGACCATCTGTCTGTAAAACAATCTGAGTAAGAAAACATACAGGCAGCCATAGATGGAACACCATACTGGGTTCCCATTGGCTTCCAGTTTTCACAAGTCCTCAGGGTTGTAAGGTTTCCCAAGTGCTAGCTGACCTTAAGCCCAAATATTGCAGCAATCCCCAGATGAAAGTGAGAGAGGACCGCAAATCTGCCTCCCTAAGAAAGCGAAAGACCACCTGCTGCCTGGGATTGATGAGAGAAGCCCAAGGCTGGGAGGAAAACCCCCCAACCACATTTCTTTTCCTGCTTGTTTTCTAAGGAAGTCCAATGGACTTTATATCTACTACCCCTCCCCACTGGATAGGCCTCTTAAGGGCATATACCCAAATCAACAGACTAAGAAGTGTAGAAGATGGTTTTGGGGCCTCGGGAATTGGAGTTCCATTCAACGTCAGGATGGACTGCACCAATCAGATACCTTGGTGTTTCGTTTGCCATGATTGCTGCTTTTCCCCAATCTGTTCACCTTCAGGGGAGACAAAACCCACTTGACCTTCAGAGGAAAAGTGTAAAACGGAATATGGTGGGGGCTTGCCAGAACTAGCATTGTGATGCAGACCCCACCCATGGACACCAGACAGTCTGTCTGCCCACTTGCCAGGTCAGATAAATGAGCTTATCCTCATCCTGCGTAAGCCAGGTGGACAGAAAGCCCATCAGACCATGAAAGAAAAGAAATGGGGCAGGGTATGTCCATCCTGCTATTATGAAACATCCCCACCATCAGATCTTTCTTCACCCCAGGGACCCAGTGGTCAGACAGGCGAGGGGGGGTCACTTGAAAGGGGTTAACATGCTAAACGGAGGATGAGTGTGGCCCATTCATCACCTGCTGAGTTGTGAATCTCTAAACACTGGGGTTGCACCTTGGTTGGAGTGAAGAAAATGCAGCATTGCTTCGAGAAGGAGATATGAATTGCATCCTGTCACCGTGGGCTATATATCTGAGGCCTCATAAATCAGAAGATAAATAGATGAGGCAGACAGGCAGCCAGCAATCAATGTGCCTTGACTTGTGGTATCGCTGGCTGCAGACCTGGTGTATAGATGTGGCACCCTGCAGTGGAAACAGCTTTCTTGCCCCATCTCTGGAGGTTTGAGCTGACATGGCGGCCTGTAGAAGAAGAGGGTTTTCTCTGAGGATTGGAAATCTGCCAATATGATTAGCAGGAGATTTATCGAAAGGCTGTAGTCCATGTGTGCTGTGAATGGTACTGGTACACTTGTTGGCCAATGGATGTGCAAGGGTGAGGAGGTGATAAAATTAATTCAGACATGTGTAACTTAATTTCACATTGGTGTCGCGTGTGGAACCATGGACATACCGTATGAAACAGATGTTTTCCTACTATAGTGAAAGAGTTCACATTCTTAGTTCTAGAATTGTGCCCCACACTCTGGGCCCCTAACATGTTTTACCTGCCAAAGCTACAGGTGGTATGTGAGTGCGGACATTCCCCATGATTTGTGCTGCTCTCCCAGGCTGTTGGCACATAGCTTTTGATACACAGAAGTAGAAGAAGCACATACCATAGTGAGGTAGGAGAAAAGGCATCCTGGAAGGCACAAAACAAGATCTTTTATGAGAGATTCAAAGAATTTTAAGTGAGGACCGGGGCTTGACAAATGAGTCTTGGCCAATGGATATTGGTGGCATGCTGGTGTTCGTTGACTGGTACTAAATGAGACACTGAGGCTAAAGATATAG
This sequence comes from Triturus cristatus, assembly GCF_964204655.1. Taxonomy (NCBI): domain Eukaryota; kingdom Metazoa; phylum Chordata; class Amphibia; order Caudata; family Salamandridae; genus Triturus; species Triturus cristatus. The sequence continues at coordinate 610,086,891 of NC_140581.1, read as the reverse complement.
TTTGCCTGATTGATAGATGACAATAGCATAATGACATGCTTGCAGCGGGTCTCCATGTACAGCATAAGGGTGGGTAGGAATGTTGAGTGACTGCACCTGCGAACAATGTTCATGGCGAGTGAGGCCATTAAAAACCTGCCCACCAAACAATTATACAGGCCCAAAAATAGCCACCAAAACAGCCCAAGGCTGCCCTGTCAAGCCAGTTCTTCAGGCACTGCAGTATTGCCCTGTAAGCCAGTCCAACGCTGCAAGTAAATAGATATTGATTAAGTCAACTCATCAGAATTCCACAGTCTTAAAATAACATGAAAACAATGCTGGTTTTTAACCGATTTGTATCAATAGCAGTTTTTTTCAGCCTAGCAAAGGACTGTAATGTGGCAAGTATCAATGTGGGAACAACTTTACACACACACACACATGCACATTTGTTTGTTTGTACATAGATAGAGGTTGGTGACATCGATGGTGGTCAGGTGAAGGGTATGAGCTGTGTGAGGAAAAAGTTGAAATACCACTTGTAAGTACATTTAGAAGAATACTTACCATCATCCATCCACCCGCTGTTCTACTAGCACCGCAAGAAGTAGAATGCCATTGGACATGGTACAGTTGGTTGATAGGTTTACAACACAAGTGCTACAATGGTGATTTAAATGCACTATATGTGATGATACCAGGAGATTTGCTGCACGGTTTCTTATTGTTAGACACCGTATGATGTGTACAGACAAACATGGGATGCTGAAAGAACTAGTAGTGACAGACAAACTATGTACTGTTCATGTAGCATTTATCTTGACTGTGTGGGTAGGACTGACCGGGTTGTATGAGGAAGATGGACTGTGGCGCTAGTCTTAGTTGTGCCCTTGTCATACTAATGATGCTTTCGTCCTTCATATGGTACACACACTGGGCCTAGAAAGAGGAAAGGAGATGATTGGTGACATTTAAAATTGATAGCTTTGCGTGTACGCGTCGCAGATTTATAGGTAGTAGTGTTGCTGCTTTTGTTTCAGTGTATCTGTTGTGTTGTGTTGCACGTTTGGCACTTGGATATTTACGTGTGATTGGCATGCATTCTGTTGGTGTGTATTGTGACATTGGCAGAAGTTGACATATGCTTCTACCTGGATTCATCAGTACACCTTACCTGGACTAATGTTAGTAGTCTGTGGAACTGGTAAACTATATAGTGCGTATGGATGCATTGTGTCAAGGATATGCTGCTTCGTGGGGAATAGTAGTCTAAGGCATTATCTGTTCTGCCAGAAGAGTTCTTCTGCTACCAAACTTGACCTTGTCAAACCTCTTTTTCTATCTCTTCGTTTTTTACCTCCTTCACAGAGTGTGAGACTACTCCAATACATTCAGTCTATCAATGACTTCTACCACTTACTTCCATTTGCCAGCTCCACTGAGAGTGTGTGGAGGCCTCCACGGACTTAGCCAAGGTTGTCAAGTACAGTAGCCTCTTCTGCGCGTCCTCAATTAAGTTTCTCTTCCTCTTGAAAAGGATGGTTTGGATCTCCAGTGATCTTGAGATTATTTGACCAAACATGTGTAACACAAGTGCATGGACCTGGGAGTTGCTTCTATTTATGGACTTTAGTGTGTCCTTGCTAACTGGTGTATTGTATTGTCAAGTGTGGGTATTTTATCCCCCCCCCCTTTATGATACCGTGCTGTGGGTATATGGGTACATTACACAAGAGTCCGTCTATGTCAGGTACTCAAGGTACATTGGATCTCTGAACATAGCTTTACATGTAGTAACATCACATTTGTACTTCATACGTATGCTAATCGTGAGCTGATTTGATGGATTGGCATACACCTACTTGCACTGAATGATATATAAATATTTTTCAGTGAATTGACACAGTTGTGATATGTGCTGTCACTTACATACTTCTCCCTATACATACTGTTAGGTTCCAATTTTTCCTATTTTGTGGTGGGCCCCAGGTCTTTTGACACATGTTGCACTCCCCAAAGTCTTACCACTTCTGCGATGCCAGTGATACAACGGCCAAGCTGCATCATGTTATAACAGCTCATAACTCCCATCAGCTGCCGGCCGTCCTTCTCAGCTGATGGTCCTAACTGGCCTGTTTCCCATTATTGACTCATCCTGGCGGTGTTCAGTAAGGGCATCGCAAGCCTCTCCTCTGCTTGTAGTCTTTGAACATCGCGGACTGTCCTTACTTAAGAGACAATTCACATTTGAATATATATATATATATATATACACACATTATATATATATACACATATATATGTGTGTAAAATAAAGAAGGCACAACAAATGCACCCCTCGTCTGGTGCAGGTTCAGAGCACCTAGGTTTAATGAGCACTAACGTTGAATAAAGCATTGATTTGCTGCCACATTTGAAGGGTTTTCATTGCATCATTTTTGTGGAAAGTGCCCCCACTCCCCATCCTCACAACTTTGGGTGTCAACCTGCAAAGTTCATTAAACACAAAAAAAACCATCAAAGCATAACAAATGAAACTGACGTTAGTGTTACAAAGAAACAAAAAAAGAGTCCAAATAATCCTGCAGTCATCATTGGATGCCCCGCACAGTCTGCTACCCTCATTAATGAGCTGGAAACGCACACCTGCTCTCAGCGGTCCCCGGGAGACGGTGAGTGCTGAGCTCACAGATGATAACGCCTGGGGCCCGCTGTCTGGGTTTCAAAGCCCCAGAGTTACCTCCCAGACACACGTGAAGCTGGCCGAGCAGGCGGCGGTGAGTGATGGGCCTGCAGCGCCGGTGTCATTCCCAGCTCTGCTGGCAGACGCTCCTTTTCCCTCACGCCCTTCCCTTGAATTTAATTCCGATAAGGAGACCAATTTTATTTATCTGTGACATTGCTCTAATGACATTGGCATTGCCAAAGTCTGACAACTATGAATGCGAAGAAAACATATTAAAGCGATTTATGTTGAGATAAAGCGATTCCATTCTGAACTTAATATCATTCAAAACACAGCATCCCCGTCCGCGCGCGCCTCGCGGAGTCCTCTGGGTTACTTCCCTCCTCCGGCAGTGCTCTGCGCGGCGCTCAGATCTCGCCCCCGGTCGGGGCTCATCCAGGGGGAACGGCCTAATCACCCGCAAATACTATTTACTCTCAAACCAGAGCTCGTTTGTACAGCTAACAATAAAAGCATAACCTGGTTTTGTGCGCGCCCGGATCTCGTGGCTCTCCCTGGATGTTTTGAGATTTCATGCAATAATTAGTTTTATTCCCCGATCGCAGTTTTTCTTCAAAAAGGTAATAGGATATGGCCTCTAATATTTGCCAGTCTTGTTTTTAAGTGTTTGATCAGTTTGAAATAAATGTAATCAACGTGTTTTACTGTTCGCACTAAAACTCCTTTCAGCTTGCAGGAGCTTTCTAGTAGTTGAAAAACAAAACAGTATTCGATATTATCAGGAAGGCTCTGTGTCATTTAATAATAATAAACAAGAAAATTGCATTAACCCCTTCGCTGCGGCGCAAATTCCGCCGCAACGCTGAGGGGGTTTGGGGTGAGCGCGGCGCCGCTATGCTCATGACGGAACCACGCTGTCATGAGTCACGGGCGCGCTGTGCTCATGACGGAGTGGTTCCGTCACGACTCCGCCCATTCGCGTTGATCACCCGCACAGGCGGGGAAACAGCGCCGCGTGAGCGGAGCGGCCGCCAACGGCCGCAGCATGACGGAACCACTCCGTCATGAGCATACGGCGCCCGTGGCTCATGACGGAGTGGTTCCGTCATGAGCATGCAAGGGGTTAAATGAAACATTGTCTGGTTGGATCCCTTACCCTGCATGAAAAAGGCTATATCACAGATACTCTGGGGTATATTCACAAGAAAGTGTGATAACTACTGCAAGAGTAGCTTAACACAACTCTCAACATTGCAGCCCATCGTGGGAAAATAACCCTGTGTCAACAAAGTATTCACAACGTGACGGTAGCATGCGATAGTCACCACATAACGCGTCATATGTCAGCGTGAAAATCAACGCCACGCCGCAAAAATGCAAAATGCGAATGCAAAATATCATGCGATGAGGCCAATCGCAGTACAAAAATCAGAGAAAACCAGTCACAGGCCTGCAAATCCCACGCGTCTGGCGGGAAAATGCACTATAAAAGAAAGAAAAAAAAACACCGAAACCAATTCAAACTGCGTAGCACCATGGATGCACCCAGACCGAATGCAGAGGACAAGCCAAACTCAAACAGCCCCACAGAGGGCCAGCCAGGAACCCGGGGTTCGGGTAAGGGCAAGGAGAAAAGGAAGAGGAAGACGTGGTTCAGTCCGCAGGAAGACCGGATCTTCGTCACCGAGGTGATAGAACACCATCAACCACTGTTCGGCACCTCCACTGCGACACTGGCAACCCAAACGGAAATATGGCAGGCCATCGTCACCAACGTCAATGCAGTCGGAGTGTTGAGGAGGTCAATGGAGGAGGTCAAGAGGCGCTGGCAAGATGTGCACAGCCAAACCAAACAGAAACTCGCCGCCAACAGGAAGGCAGCAACTGCGACTGGAGGTGGGAGTCCTGCGACACAGGAGGAGCTGGAAGAGCTGGAGGAAATGGTGGCCACAGTCAGCAGTGTGGAGACAATGGCAGGATTTGGGGGCCTGGACACAGCTCGATACGACCTGACCCAACAGCAACAGTGTGAGTAACAACCAGGGACTGGGGGGACTGGGGGAGATGAGCACAATGGCACACATGCACAATTATGTGTAGCACACCCACAATGATCGTGGAACATGTCCCTGATAGCCTTGGCACACTGCAGCTCACATAGAAACACCAAGTAGGCCCCCGTCCACAATGTGCACAAAGGGGCCCCCCTCCCTATCACCAATATCACAACCGACCCACGCACATGTAATGAATCCAGCAAAGCAGCGGCTCTGTGACCCACACTGACTATGCAAATGACACTGCATGCCCGATAGCATGGCAGCAACCAAAAAACATGACATGGCCCACGATTAAAGGGAGAAGGCTACTCAAAATCAGAGCTGCAGGGGCAACTCCCTCACAATGCAGCACACACACATAGCAATCACAGAACATCAGCAATGACGGCAATGTGGTACAAAGTACACCAACACCACAGCACAGGGCTCACAACAGGTCCCGCACATGCGTAGTAACTGTCCACTCACATCTGGTATTGCCTGATGTGTGATGATAATGTACGGGTACTACCACGCATCCATCATGTAGTCGAAAAACACACTGACTGCCATCAAATAGCCACCTCCTCCAAAACAGTCACAATGTACATTGGCATGCAGTCTGAATGTAAACATCTGCAAATCTTCAACATACATGTGTAACTCTATTAACCTGCATCTCCCCTTTACATTGCAGAGGGACAAATAACACCTCCTGCAGAGCACACCACACTTCCCATCATTGATGATGAAGAGGACAAGCTGCACATATGTCAAGACCCCCTCCAACGGATAAGGAACTGCCTCCGCACCCCATCCCCAGGAGCAGGGCAGGCCAGCTGCCCCGAGGTGACCCTACCACCTGCACAGACTACACAGCAGGAAACACACACCACAACGGCTGTCACACAGGACCCCCCGACCAATACATGGAGTTCCAACAGCGTGTGTGGGGTTGCCAGGTGGAGTTGGCTGAACAGCTGCGGGTGGGTTTCGAGCTTGTGGCAGCCAAACTCGATGCCATACGTGGGTGTCGAAGTCCCATCAGGGACCACGTACAGTCCCTATCGGACACTCCCTGTACGCACCATGCTCCACCACATACCTTGGCTGACCTTGCTGGGGCCATTAATCGAATACAAGAACTGTCTGGTCATACAGGCACCAGCGATGACAGCACAGAGTTGGCCCAGATGCGGAGGTCAATGGAGACCATGAAGCAGATGCAGGCTGGAAGTATGGCTGCCACGGCTGGACACCAGCGAGTAGTAGCTGGGAACTTCAATGCCCTGCAGTTCATCATCTTGCCATTGCTGCCACTGAGCCTGTCCCAGATGACTGAAGCGGGAACATCGACACACACAGCTCCGACCCCTGATGTGTCAGTGGCTCACAGTGATGCTGCCCCATCACCTTCGCAGTCTGATGTGTCAGTGGCACACAATGATGCAGCCATTACCCCGCCACACACACCGGACACACCGGACAAAGAACCTGTATCAGGGGAGTAAGATGGGGATGGGAATTACTGTGTGAGGAAGGAGGCAGTAGCATCCATCACCACCAAATGGCCTGTCCCTGCCTGGTTCTGCCCTATGCATCATGCCCTGGGACAATACCTCCCACTGACCCCCAGAACACTCTGCGGCATTCACCTGGACCCCGACACGGACTGCCATATCTTCACTGCTAGACAATTACACGGCAATCCTGCTGTGGACTGCACTCCCCCTCTTCCTAATCACTTTTCAATCCCCAAAGGACTCTGGTTGGCCCACCACTTGGCTTCCATGTAATGTGGGCTTGGATGGCCATGTACAGCTCCAGCTCCATCAATCACCTGAATGTGAATAAAACATTCTAAATCACACAGATGTGTCATGGCTATGTTCACTCACGTATGGAAGTATGGCTGGATGTAGGGACAATAACTGGACATGAAGGTACACCCTGGTAACTGACATCTATGCGCATGTGTATCACTGAGACACATGGCCAATTGGATGACTGTAAAGGTGAGGACTAGCTGTGTCCCCATTGCACATCAACAAAAATCTCACAACCCCCCCAATCAAATCGGTAGCAGGCCAGGAGTGGTGTCCTACATCACATGTGACAACAGAACTTCAAGTCGCATACCAACTCACACACATCTTTGTGGACACATTCTGTTATGATATATGACATTGCTCCACATGGTCAGAGGTTGGACACCATACTCACATTGCTGAAGTCACGTAAGTGCACAGCTCGACCAGCAACTATCCCAAAACAATATCTGGTTCACATAGGTGAAGCTTGCAAAAGGGAGCCACCCCCATTGCACATGCGTCAGTCAGTTCCTCCCTGTGCAGGGACGATGCTCATTGTGGCACACGAGTGGACAATCCAATCAACACACATCACAGTTAGACACCAGTGGAGTGGCATAGACTTTATTGGCATGTGCGTGTCAGTACAGATGAGGTAACGGCTACAACAGGCAGGGACATGCTTAAGACACTTATATGCAGCATGGGAACATGCAGAGGTTCAGAAAATGGTGAGGCAAAAATGGACAACAATCATCACAGATGGCAACGGTCTCAGCCCACCTTGCCTTGCTGGATGAGTCATGTGTTGTTTGGCGTCTGCCCATTGCCACGTGTGAGGGGGCACGACTCACTGCCCATGGGATCTGCATAGTGCTCTACCACTAGAGTGCGCCGATTGTCTGCTCTGCTGATAGTGATCAGGTGAAAGGGTCCGACAGGTTCACATGTCGTGCTACATTGCCATGTGTGTACTCTCCCCCAAGCAGTGTGTCCGAATTGGTAACGTTGCCAAACGACGCTGTGTTGCTCCGACCATGGACCTGCATCACTTTGCACAGGTGTGTGTACACACGCGTAGTTCCATGCACATGCATCCAGAGTCCTGATGAAGGCAAACATGTCCTCTGTTGTGATGGGATATGTGAGCATTCCCCACGATGCAACAAGTTGTTGGGACCTGTGCTGTGGGAGACAATCCAATGTGGCTGCAGGAACATAGTTACTCATCCATGAATGCCCGTGCAGCTTCATGTGCAATGTGTTCCAATAGTACTTCGTTGTTGTGTTCAAGGAACACCAGGGTGAGCCAATCCATTAACTGGTCCAGGCAGGTGTGCTCAGCCCACGCCGTTTCACCAATCCGCAACACAGCCCAGTAGGGGAGCGCCTCGATGTGGTCACTGCACACGAGGAATTGTGCAATCTCCCATGCACAACTGCCAATACATACGCAGTATGTCAAGGCATCCCATGCACGGCTGTCTCGGTTACACTCCTGTTCGTGATCCAACAGGGGGCACAGACACAAATCATAGTCCAATTCATCTACGGTTGTGTTGGATAGGCAGACATCCATGGGACACTCGAATGTGCATGTTCGGCAGTGGAACCAGAGCTGGGCGCAGGTGACGTAGGCAAGGCGGAAGCTCAGCCGGTAACTGATCCGCAGCACTGCCAGTGGCAGTGCACCCAGTAAATGCAGGATACGTACACGGTACTGTTCCACGTGACGGGGGTTGTGCATGTGCCCGGGATGGCCTGTCATTGCGTTGGTGCGTCTCGTGGAACCGGCACTCTTCTGAACTGCGGCAGTTGTGTTGAGGATATGCTCCAGCTCTGAGCAATGATTCGAATGTGTGCGCAACGTTGGGGAGAATGGGTTGCTTTTTCCGTGAGTGTCAAGGGCATTCCATGCAGGGGTACCTCAGGCAGGGGCTTCTGTGTGTGGGGTGTGGATAAGTCAGATAGTTCATTTGTGCAATGCGTGGTGAGGGAGTTGTCGCCATCTGCCATGGCATCTCTCTCAGGGTGTTCCAGCTGCACTCTGGACCAAGGTCAGAGGTGCAGGTGTCTTCCCGCCTTCTGCATTGGAACAATGGAGCTTTCATCCCTGATGTTTGTCTGACTACTACTTGCGTTTTCGGAATGTGATGTGGCTTTAGCCCTGAGATTGGGACAAGGCCTTGGGCTCATGGTGTATGGATGGCGGCACACACACACATGTTGGCATGTGGAGTCAGGTGCCCGAGAGGCCGTGCGCTGCTTGTCCAATCTCACTCTGTCTCTCTTCCTCGCTCTCTACCTCCCTCTCTTTCCTTTGTTGGGCGCATGGCACACCTTATTCTCTTGGATTTTGTTTTCCAGGCTGTGTCCTACAGATTGTCCAGTGAGGACCAGCTAGGACTCATCCGAATGGTTGTTTTGGCTTTTGTTTGAATGGTGTTTTGTGTTGGTGATTGCATTGCTGTAGGACTGATTCTCCATTTTCTGGCCACGCATGTATGTTGATTTTCCTGCTTGTGCAACATCAGGCAAAATATTTGTTTTGGGATTCGTGGTGTTGGTGTGCAGTTTCTTTGTCCAGGGGTGGGGTGTTGCGGGCCTGGGTGTGGTGTCAGTGGGTGATGTGGCCCTCTTGGGTATCCATGCTGTTTGTTTAGTTGTTCACGGCATCTGTTGTTCTTCATGTGTTGCTGTGGGCTGTGCTCCCTTGTCTGGTGCAGGTTGTGGTCCGACTTTGCGCCAGGTCCGAGCAGGTGTTAATTTCCTGGTGCTAATGCACCTTATCACCTGTTTTGTGTTCTTATCGCAGATCTGGCTGGTTGTTGAGAATGTTGCGGAATGATGTTGTCGCTGCTTTTTGCTCCAGAACGCCTACTCTGCATCTCATTAGCGATAGTTGCCGGGGTCATCCGTGGGGATGTTTGTTGCGAATGCTAACAGCACATTACAGAAGGCACTCACCCTTTTATTAGGAAAGATGATTAAACAGTCCCGATCTGTGACTCGCAATTTCAGACACACAACAGAGACAGATCTACAAACTCTCAATTAATGGGGCTCTCCGTGAAGAGAATAAAATTGTTCTCTTCAGTCAGTCCTGTATCACTGCCAATCCCCAACAAAAGGCATCCTAGAATATTTCTTTGTTTGATGACGACTGTTGGGGTTTTGAGACTTGGTGACATCATTCATCTGATGGTTCCTTTAATTTTCCCAAAGCCTTCTTTTGTAATTCAGCGATGATATAAAGATTAAAAGGTGTGTGCTGTGGCTGTGGCTGTACTGCTGATCACTTCTTGAGGGACTCCAGGATTGAGATCACCTATCATGACTGGATTTTTGAAGTGCTCACCTTTTGCATCAGAAGCATTATAGAACATCTTCATGCCTGTCTGTACCCAGCGCATGCTGTAGCCTACCCTTTTGTGGTGTCTGGGTGGATTCTATACACACCTCTCAGGCAAGCAAAACAGAACATTTTGGTGAAGTGTATGGAATCTATCACAACTTCCTTTCCTGTTATTTCATGCCTACGTGCAATAGCCTAATATAAGCTAATCGTACCACTCGGGTCACTCGCAAACAATACCAAAACATTTTACACATAGGCCTCACTGCAAACCCCCAATATTAGAACCAAGCACTCCCCATTTTGTAGTATGTTACTTGTCCCCAAATGTACTTTGGAGCCCTGTTAGGGGTATTAAGCGATATTTGAATGCAATAAAGATACAATACTTCAAAGTGTGAGGATCTATGTAATGATTTGTGAGCGCAGAAATGTAATAAAAATGCTATAAACAGCTCTAACTTGAAACTTACTAAGTGGAACTCCAATTTCTTCTCAGGTCGAAGAATCTTTGCCACTGTTTTAGACTGGAGCACAATCCAAACATTTCTAAAATAATCATCAATTTACATTTAATGTTCAGTCAATGATGAGAGGTTTGTTGAATTTAAAAGCTTTATTTCTCATTGAGTGATTCGTCTGTATTTTTGTCTTTTTATTCAAGTTAGTCGGATAAGTCTGTTTCAGAAATGTCAAGAAAAGTTTGGTTAGACAGCATACAAAATAACAGCATGTTCCATAAAGGAATTAATCCCTATCTTAATCTAAAGAACCTAACCTATCCTAGCAAGAAACCATGAAGAGTTCCTGTCGGAAAAGAGCTAGAGAAATAATTTTATGAAAAGGTCGAAGTCCCCATAAAGAGTCATTCTGGAAACTCAGCCCAGTTCCATAACAGCTGCAGCAGCAATCTTCAAAACAGAGAGATGGAAATAATCATAGCAGTAGCTATGATCATCCTAAAGATCGAAAGTCTCCTCACAAAGGTAAGGAAAGCATGAATAATCACAGTTAGCAGTAGCTTATAGCAATTTGGGCTGGAAATAGCACAGTCAAGTGCTAAAGGGCAAGGTAGGAGTATGTGAGATGCATTAGAAGAATGTCTTAACTTGCTATTCTATACAGAAGCACAAAACATGCTGCAAAAACAGGTGCGCAAGTCATTTTGAACCAATGAGAAAGGATCTTCCGATGGTGAGTCATCTCCTCTCTCGATTTCCATGGTAAATGTCCGTGTCGACATGAATGCAGCTACAACATATTACAAAAAGATACATCTAGGAAGGTTCTCATGAGAATCTTTGCAAGTCTACTCTGTTAGCTGTTCAGCGTCCCATTGTGTAACAATGGACTGCTCTATGAAATGAAACATTAATATCTAGCATGTCCTGTTTAAATCATGGAACTGAAAACTATAGCAAGTATTTTCTATCTTTAATACACTGGTTCATTATACGCATATGGCATAGAAACTATCTAAAATACGATGAAGTCACATGGTGTGAGGAAGAAAGAAACACATTTTGCAGTAAACAGCATATTACACTAAGATGTCAAGTTCTGCAGTTCAAATTATAACTCAAAGTCAGCATTTTCATAAAAAGATTAATTTTATTAGAGGGATAGTAAAGAATCAGACTATTTTGGGGTTTAGCAGAGAAAGAACAACAGAAATGGGAGCTTTTTGCAGCAATAAGCAGCAATTTCACTTTTTGCACATTTAATAAAAGCACATTTTCCCTAACCACTATATTGACACACATTTTCTTCCCTAGCATTAAGGCATATTTCTATGTCATTATAAGGTTATATTTATGCAAAAAATTTCAACTTCCACACAATTCTGCTGGGTACCCATGTGAGAGGAAAGGCTATAGAATGTTATTTTTCTTTTAGCACAAAACAAAAATGTAATGTCTATAAATGAACTGTACAAAGATTTCAGAATGTATTAGAATTAGGAAAGCTCAAAGCAGTACATTTTTTAGTATTTATGAAGTATTGAGGAAGCAACTATTTTATTATGATCAAAGCAAATCAATACATTTGGTAATCTCAATTCCAGACAATATAGATTGTGCACTGTATAGTTTTATCTGTAAAACTGTATGCCTATGCAAATGAATGGTCATTTAAATTGAAAATGTGTTGTCTGTGCAGTACTCTACCACACCATGCATACTCCACTCCACGTCATTCCAGTCTATGGCATTCTACTCCACTCTATGCCAGTCCACTCTAGTACACTCTACTTGACTCTACGCCACACCACTCTGCGAAGAGTTTACTCCACCCAACGTCAGTCCATTCTATGACACCCTACTCCACTCTAAGACACTCTACTCCACTCTACGCCAGTCCACTCTATGCCACTCCACTCTACGACACTCTACTCTACTGAATACCAGTCGACGCTATGACACTCTACTTCATGCTATGCCAGTCCAGTCTACACCAGTCCACTCTACGCGACTTCACTATATGCCACTCCACTTCACTGCGCTCTACTCTACTCTACTCTACTCTACTCTACTCTACTCTACTCTATCTTATTGTACTCTTCTCTACTCCATTCCACTCTATGACAACCCACTTTACGACACTCCACTCTACTTCACTCCACTCTACACCAATCCACTTCATTCCACTGTACTCCACTCTACGACACTCTACTCTATGATACTCCACTCTATAACATGCCACTCTACGCCACTCCATCTCTTTGGCACTGTGCAAAAGTATACTCTACACCACTCAACTCCACTCTACAATATTCTTTGGCACACCACTCTATGCCACTCCACTATACCGCACTCTATTGCACTGCCCCCATGAGTCTGACAGTCCGTGAACCACCAGACTCGTAATAAGGCCCATAGTAAAAACGTATTGGCTTTGCTGAATCTTATTTACAGATGAGCATCTGATGAAACAGGACAAACTGAGAAAACTACAGGCCTGTAGAAATAATAACAGCCTGACAAGCACATTGTTGTAGCAGACAGCTTGAAAATGACAAATATCCCAATTTTTTATTTGTCCAAGTATACTTTCTTCCTTTATGAAATGGCATTGGACAGGAAGGAATTCCATTTTGTACACACAGATTTCTCAGATCCTGCTCTCACCAGATAGGAAGTTCTTCAATTTTCGAGGATGACCTGATTAGGGTATTTTTGGATGCAATGGGGTAGATACAACAGCTGATCTTACAGTACATTCCTCATGTACACCCACCCATCCCGATTGCCTGAATGCTCCTTGTGATCATTCCCTTTGAGAAACTATTCTTCAAAGGACTCAGCCACATTTAAGGATTTCCCAAATATGTTTACCCAACATGACTCCAGCAAAGTTTAATGTAATCTAGTCATTCAATTATGCTTAGAATATAACAATCAACTGACAGACTAGGTTGCTGGAACAATATATGGGCAAAGCATACAGACACCTTACATTATTGCACTTTGGAAGAAAACTATACTTCTGAACTGCAAAAATGACCAAGAACTTTACAGGCAGTGAAATTATAAATGCTGTTTTAAGCAATGTAGTGCTCTCTTTTCTCAATGATGATGCCAGGGCACCAGCATTAATCCATTTGAGCAGAAGTCATAAATGCCCCATCACCCCTAAGGGTGCAGTGTTGTTTCAGAGTGTAGATACATTTTAGAACTTTCAGCCCCAAATGTGAATAATTTCTCCATATCTTTGCAATATCTACTGAAATATATATTCACAATACCATGCACTTTGCCAGTTTCCTCTAAGATATTCATTACCAAAGTTGTCACAATTTAATGGTGAACCTTGATGTTGGAAAGATCTTTACATAAATATCCAACATTACTAAAGGCCTGTGCACATGTCTAAAGCATAGCTGCAGAGTAAGTACTCTGTTATTTTGTGCTACAATGGTCCCTAGGGAGGTAGGGATAGGAAGTAACAAATGAATACAGACCCAATCAGTGCTGTATTGGTTAACTTATCCAGCCGGACAGAGGTTCAATATTTAATTTATCAGCAAGTTTTTGGGATATAAACAAACACAAATACTGAAAAGTGGGACACAAGCCTGCATCCTACTACACAAACATACAAACTTAAAATAAGAAATAAGACACATGACATTTTTCAGCCCTTATGTTTGTTGAATCCACAGCCTGCAGCAAACGGAGATTAGTGGAGTCCACTAGTTGTGCCAAGCTACGATCGCCAATTGGGTATCATAGTCATTCATAGTATCACTTATGATAAAATCGAAGTGGGCTTGAGTCTTGTTTAAGGTTCAGAAAATAGGGATATCTAGTGCTGCGAGAATCTCATGGGGAAAAAACAATTTTTATTGCGTGGTCATGCTGGAATGAAAGAGCTGATTGGCTAACCACATATGAAGAGAAATATAGCGGTCGCCATTACAGGACCCAGGATTCAGCCTAGAATCTTGAAAAAAAGAACATGATATATAAATCGGCACAGTAGTTATACACTGACCCCCTATCCCTTCTGAGGGGTTCCCACTAGAACCCCCAGGCCAATAAAAAAAAGACTTGTAATGTTGTTGTGGTACCTCAAGATTCCCACAAGATCCAGCACAGCCCCGGTGTACTCCTGTGGGAGACAGATAAAACATTTGTAAAAGGTGGAGTAGGGGTCTGTTGTGGGGGGCACAGATGGAGAGTTGGTTGTAAGCCTAGCACTGCTGCCATCCCCATGTCGTGCAAGGACAAAGGTGATGTGTTATATGAGTTTATAAGTAGTACATGGCGGGCACAAGTTATAGTTAGCTCAGTAAAACATAACTGTTGAATTTCAGCGATTTCTTAGACATTTATAATGTGTGATTATGAGTGACATTAACTATAACTTCACTTTAACCTTTGTATTTTCAGTGAATTTTTAGGTGTTTTTAGAGAGAGTTAGGTATGGTGTGCATGTATATTTATATATATATATTACCTACTGGCGGTCGCCAGTAGGTAGTTATAGTTAGGACCCTGTTTCCATAGGAAAACCGCAACATTCTATTTTGAATAACTTTGGCGCCGGTCGACGAATCCTCGCGAAATTTTCAAAATAGGTGGGGCGCTGCGCTCCGCTCCTACCCTGAAAGTCTCGGGGGGATTCGTCAAGCGGGGGCTGAGATAAAAGGGGGGTCCCAAAACGCGTTTTTCCCATGCATTTTTCCATAGGACCTTTAGACACAGCTACAGCCCGAACGGCTGAACAGAGTTCCTTGAAATTTGGCAGAGAGGTAGTCTACAGGTCAAGGAAGTGCCTTTTGTAGGTTTGGTGTAAATCTGTTCAGTAGATTCTGAGAAAATAGCCTTTAAATCAATATATATATCTGAGCCAGCTTACGGTGCGCTTACGGTGCGCTTACCGTACGCGTACGGTGACGTGCGCGAGCGCAATTCTGATTGGCTGTTCGATCTAAGTAAACATTCGAATCGGTCGAAACCAGGAAGCGGCGGCCGCCATTTTCTCTCTCGCACTCTGAGGGGGGCAGCATAAACAAAGTCCAAAAACATCTAAAGGGGCAGTATATTCAGTTCTAAACCACCCAGCATCGATATAGGTGTTCCCCAACAACCCCCAAGGCCCAAAAAACAATTTTAATTTTTTTCGAAAAATCGCCGATTACGCTTACGGTTAAAAAGATTAAAAAAAAAAAAAAATTCCACACGTTCCCCACCCCGTGTGCAAATGGTGCCTGTAGGGCCCCATTTGTGCATGGCATATAAATTTACTAAAACTACAAATGAATTCCTTTCACAAGGAAGCGCATAATATGTCCCCCATGTGCGCACGGTGCGCGAAGCGCATCGTGCGTACATGGCCCATCCCGCGTAACGTGGGCACGCGGTGCACGCAGCGCACCGCGTGACCACCGTAAGTGCACGGCACTAACTGCGTAAAGTGGGCGCGCGGTGCGCGAAGCGCACCGCGTGCTCACTGTGCGCACACGGAACGAACTGCGTTAACTGGGCGCGCACGCCACGAATGGCGTAAAGTAACTTAGCATTTAAAAAACGTACAAATTCACTGAAAAAACCATAGGTTTCACACACGTTATAGTTAGGAATTAGCATTTAAAAAACCTTGCAAATTCACTTAAAAAACCATAGGTTTCACACAAGTTATAGTTAGCTGTACATTTCACTCGTAAAAAACCTATGAAATTCCCCCGTTATAGTTAGTGCAGGCAACTATAACTCACGCGACCGCAATCCTCTGCTGATGACATATGTGTCTTTATGAAAAAAAAATATTTGTAATATATGTATAGCTAAAATTTAATGGAAGAAGACATGGGCAAATAAGTGTCTAAATACAGTATTAGCATCAGCAGAGGATTGCGGTCGCGTGAGTTATAGTTGCCTGCACTAACTATAACGGGGGAATTTCATTGGTTTTTTACGAGTGAAATGTACAGCTAACTATAACTTGTGTGAAACCTATGGTTTTTTCAGTGAATATATATATATATCCACACACACACATATATATACATATACATACATATACATACATACATATATATCGGGTGTTGTTGGAATAAAAAATGATGTGCACCATCCAAGTAATCAAGGAAGCTGCGTGGCTGGAACCAATCCAGCCTTGGATGTGGCATGGCAGAGGAGGTTAATTGAACTTGACTGTGATGCTGGAGCCCACTGTGAGCGTAAAAATCTTTTTAAATTTTGTGTTTTCTTTGCACAGGCCTTACTAAAGGGAGAGACTTGTTCTAAATGGGACCACAAGTCCCAGCATGCTGAAAATGATACACGCAAGGGGTGGGCCCACTGGGGGCCGTATATAATGAAACAGCATGCAACAAATTCCTGCGAACTTCCTGCGAAATCAACATGGAAAGTGACCTTCAGAAAAGAGGATTTACCTTGAAATGCGTCAGGTCCAGAAATGTACAGGAGAAACGATACAAGTTCCCTGCGTTAAAACTGTGTTAAAATCGGATGGTTCCTCTGCCGTCGAGTGCGCCCCCAAGCTTTCGGGCGTTGTTGAAAAAAATATATATATATTTAGATATATATATCCTTTCCATTATGGCCCATATTCCAACATATGGGCGCTCTTGGCTGGGCATACGCGGTACGGCGGAGTCAAGCCGTTCCAAATTGCAACCAGCGTCTCCAAACGGCGACAAGTCCGCTCGCACTCAAAAAGATAGAAGCGTTTCTGCTTTTGAATTTTCATAGCTGTGATTTATTTCAGCATACCAGTAATCCTCTATGCGTTTCGATCTTAGCAAAGATCTTGTTCACGAGGTTAGTAATTCTCTGCTAAGTGCCCCAATTTTAAGCGAAGGTGCTGTCAGGTACTGAGTCCCTGCACTACTTTAATTCAAAAGATGAGTGTACCTGCATTTCAACCCAGTAGTACTAGTTTCCCCTGTAATCCGTCATCACTCAGGCTTCAATCTTGAATCAGTATTAATTCAGCACTTTCACAGTTAGCTGGACCCTGGTAATGTTAGCTCCTGTGGTGTGAAATTAACTTCCCTGCAAAAGTTACTTGTGATGAGGTCCAGTGTTCCAGCATCTAGTCCAGTGATACTCAAAGTACAGCCGGGGGCCGCATGCGGCCCTCCTGACCTTTACATGCGGTCCACTGGCCAACAGCAGCACTGGGCCGCTTTTTACTCGATTTAGTACAAACATTTAAAAAATGTTAAATAAACGGCAGCATTTATTTAAAGGTAAATTACAATTAAAGAAAGGAAGTAATTAGCGTGTACTGCACCCCTTAACTTAGGAACACCTGCATCTTTAAAGAGCACAAACGTGTAAAAATATGATAGGTTCTTCAGAATTCAAAAAGTGCATTTCATTAACCTGTTTCCCCTTATAAACCAGATTTTAGTAGTTCATTCAGAAGTATTTTTTTTAAAGTGGTAGTTTTCAAACATGAATTTATAAACAGTCATGCTCCCGCCCACCCCACCCTGAAAACAATGCCATTAGTGATTCTGTTCAAACCTAAGAGAAGGTTTTGTACAGCACGCATCCTGAAGTAATGTATTTTGAAGTCCTCTTATGTGTAATGATGAAGAAGAAGGAGGGAAATTGAATTAAAACAATTGCCCAGGATCACACAATTTGGTCAAGTGGGGAAGCCGGGATTCGTCCCAGGTCTTCTGGTTCACATTGTGCAATTCAGTTCAGCCACTAGTTGTACATGCTTATCTTCCTTACACCCACTTTACGCCCCCCAACCCCGGCCATCAGTGCCGCCCTCGGTTATACCAAGGACCAAAATTTGGCCCCTGGGAAAATGTTTGTGACTATCCATTATCTAGTCAGTTGGCCTTGTATCGTGCATGCGTAGTATTTAACACACTGGCTGGCACAGTGAAATATTTTCTTTGGTTTTCAATAACATTTTTAGAGGAACACAATATTAAAATTAAGCTTTTTTTAAACAAATGCACATATATGCACATTTTCATTGGATTTGGAAATTTTGCATCACAAGAGCCACAAAAAAAATAAAGCTTATTCAGACAACTTGAGCCTGCTGGTGTGGGAATTAACTTCAGTTATATAAATATCTGGCATTACGGCACCCAACTCAACAGGGTTCATCTTTTATCAACTGTGAATGGTGGAAGGCCTGAGTCTGGCCGAAAGGTTAAGAAGCTGGGACCTTCTATTTTTTACATATTGTACTTATGCATGTTGACTTGCCCCGATCAGAGGATGGATTGCTATTTCAGCATTAGACTTTCACCCAACTGAGATAATTTGGTACTTTGTAACATAGATATTTATTGTTTGTAACACCGTCTAGCCAGCCATTTCCCTTCCCTTAACTTACCCTTCATGTGGGACAGAGACTGAAAATAGACGAAAGATAGAGTTCAATGCTAAAAAATAGTGGGTTCATTTAAATATCACAGCGGCTGCTGCCATAAAGTGTGCGAGCACAGAATACTGAGACAGCGTAATCCTAAAGCCATCTCGGACCTCTTTATACCATTTACAGTCACTCCCTGCCCCTTCAGCTCACTGTTGCAGCTTTCTTCCTTTGTGACTCATTTCCATCTTTCTCTTTCTCCGTTTTCCCCTGATGCGGCAAAATTAGGGGCATATCAACAAGCAGGCGATAAAAAATTATCGCCGCTTTTGCGGCCGTTTTCGGCCGAAAAGCGGCGATAATTTTATCGCCTAATCAGCAAGGTCACACCAACGCGTGAAACCTTGCTTTAGCGTCAGGATTCCTAACGCCCAGCTTTGCATCTCTAATGAGATGCAAAGTGGGCGTTCCTGACCTGGCATGACAGGAGAAATGTCGCTAAGCGACATTTCTCATATCAGCAAGCCTAACGCTATGAAGCATAGCGTCAGGAAAAGTAGCGATAACCCCTGTTATCGCTACTTTCCTTACGCCTGCTTCAGGACTGACTTAGCCATGATATCCTATCTCACGTTAGCCAGTTAGCGCTAGGATTGTTATCGCTGATGAGATAAGCGTTGCTAATAGCACGCTATCTCAGCGATAAAAATCGGCGCTAGCCGACGATAATTATCCGAGCGCTAAGTGCGCTCAGCGATAATTATCGCCGGTTGTTGTTGATATGCCCCATCCGGCACCCCCAAAATTGGGGGCATATTATCAAGCCAGGCGATAAAATTATCGCCGCTTTAGCGGCAGAAAACTGCCGCTAAAGTGGCGATAATGGGCTTGATAATATGCTCTATGGAATTCCAATTGAAGCCCAGGTTAGATGTCCTTCACATTTAACATGGGCTTCAATTGGAATTCCATAGAGCATATTATCAAGCCCATTATCGCCGTTTTAGCGGCAGTTTTCTGCCGCTAAAGAGGAGATAATTTTATCGCCTGGCTTGACAATATGCCCCTAAGTGCCGAGCCCCCCCCTCTGCCCCCCTCCAAAAAGAAGGGTTGGTGCCCCTGATGGAGCGGGTAAAATAAAAATATTTGATATACCCAATCCATTTATATAAGTTTTATTAAAACGACTAATGAATAAATTCTAATGAATAATAATGTGTGGTGATTGAATTAATCAACCTTATTAACCCAGAGAATACACATGGGAAGGCATTTGCATGGCTAAAATAATAAGTGAACTAAGTTTGTACGCATATTAAATTTATATGTTTAGCTTAAACAACGTTCATGTGTTTTGCGCTTAAATAAATCAGCATTAACGGCTTTAAATGTCGCAAATGGCTAGATAAATGCATACACATAAGGGTATTAGCGAGGGAATAACATTGTATTATTCATTTCCATGTATTAATTACGTTTTGTGTTTCTTTACCTTAAGTTGACTATTTTGGCCTGCTAAAAGATGGCCGCCAACTGAATCCACACTAAAGTACATGACTTCATGCAAATTGACAATGGAGGAAGGCGTCTGCACTGACTACGTAGCAACCTCTCCTCGAACCCCTGAACCAGGTCCATGAAGACTACTCTGGGCGAGATGCCAATGTCCCTGAACACGGAAGAAATGTTGCAAATAAGGAACCAAAAGCCACCTATTCACAATAGACTGATACTTTCCTGACCTGGGAACGATTTTCCCATACGCCTAGTTTAATACATCATCCGTATGAGAACTTTTAAATTGTTTCTTAAAATCTTGGGACGGGGTTGAATTCAGCCAATGAAAAGCCTAGAAATTATTAAATGTTTCTGTTATATGTAAATTTCAGTATAAATATTAGTAGTCCAGAGAGGAAACTTAGGTCACCACCCAACGAGCTCGAGACGCGCCCTGATTGATGCTATTTCACTACGCTGACAGCAGAGGACGGGACGGTAGACTCTTGATGAATTTCTGAGGACCAGATTCTGACTTAGAGAACGACAATTAGCCAGAATAGGTAATTATGACACAAGATATTATTGCATTTGTTAGGATTTTAACCTGCAATTTAATTAGATAAAGAAAAATTATTGTTTGAAGAACTGTGTCGGGTCGTTATTTCTTGAAATGTTTATTTTATTAGTATAAGAGTTGAAGTGTTTGTCATCAAATCTCTAGTTCAACTAAATGATCCGATCGTCCTCCGGATGGAGGAATTTTTAGGGTTAAATTAAATAGATGTGGTTTCCTCCATCCAAAGAGAATAGAACTGTAGTTCGGAAATAAATTGAAGATCTCTCCTCTGTAGGCACGTATAGATTGATGGGAATGAATGTTGGTGTTATGGGCCCCACCAGCGTATGATGTATGTATGTGCGTGTGACTGTGGAATCATTCCGTCCGTGGAAGCAGGAGGAGATTTTGTGTTCTGAACTGCACCACCCCCTACGGGAAACCACTGGCTCAAATTAAGCATTGGCTGATAGATTTATATTTCTTCGTCCGGGCCTATTTAGGTGGTGTGATGGTCAACACCACCTATCGGAAGGTCAAGAAACTGACTGGATATGTCTCTTCAGGTTACCTATATGAGAGACAAACTTGGCCCCTTTGATTTTCTAGGTGAAGCGCCAAAGTCTTCTTCCTCGTATGGCCACATTCAATGAGCACTACTCTGCCATTGAACTCACCTTTCTGGAGGCTGTCCAGATCAACCAGAAAATAACTTATCAGTGTGTGGTGATATTTTTAACCTGGAGTGACAGAGGGCGAAGAAGACAGGGACTGCTGAGGTGGGCTGGCTGGCTCACAAAAATACACTATAAGAAATCACGTAACACATTGGGCTTAATTTGATTAGTAACTGGGAGGGGGGCTTGAAAGATGGAGGCCTTGGGGCAATGCCATTTGGCCCCTGCCTTGAAACGTCTCTGTATGCACTGAATAGATTTCTGCAAATTAAACGTCTTCTGGAAAAATGTTTGACAGGTAGGTGACATTTAACATGACAGAAACAATAGCTTTGTTAGAACTTCCTGTTTGGTCCTCTAGGTTTGAAATACCTTTTTATGGCATTTTGTCCCATTGTTAAAGAGTCATTTAACTATAATTTTACGCGGATGTCCTCTGCACCTGATGAAAATGGCTCATGTTGTAAGTACTGATGATCATGTGCCCTCTTCGCTACCAAACGTTTACTACACAAGGACATATGATAATGCCATGAATTGGATGTATGTTACGTTGTTTGTTGTACCAAGCACAGGCATGCTAGAATGAAAGACCTTTTCACCAAAACCCATAACGCAAAAGTTAAGTAGCACCCTAGTTTATCTTCAAAACTGTAATTGTAGTTGCATTTATATAGAGCTTACTAAACCTGGCAAAGGTATGACAAAATGAATGGAAAATTATTCATATAGCACAACAGCTGCCTCAAAAGAGGTGTCCCAGCGCTTCAGTAAGGAATATAGCGCTTGTTCAACAAACAATGCACCATGACCATAATTTAGCATAAAAGGCTATTTATTAGGACACAGTTGAAAAAAAGTATTGAACTTATAATCAAAATATAACATTAACTTTGCAATTGCGAACCTCCCCAGACGTCCTATGAGCAATCACACCTTATGCCAACTTTCAATCCCCAAGCCATCATACCTTGTTCCATACTTCACTGTTCCACTCCTTGGACTCTTGCCATCTATCTAGACTCTCCTTCCTTTTTCTCCCAAACACCCTCCCCTGAAACTCTTTTCTCACTTGAGAACACACCGCACGCTGTCTTTTGTCACCTGTACACCGTTCTTCTCTCCAGAGGGTGTGGATAGCCCCGCATGTGACTCTCCACCCCCCAAAATACTGCAACCCCAAAAAATCCCCCAGGCTGTTTTTCTGCCCCCAACACCACTTTCAGACATCACTTCATTGGGGATCTCACCTGCACCAGATTATAATGTCATAAATGGCTAACCATAGCCCGCAATTCCATCATATAATATGTATTCCCCATTCGTGAAAGGTGCACCCCATCATCCCGAAAAAGACAAACATCTTGTTAGATTACCATGATGTTCCTGTTTTCACAAAAAACCCTCATACCTCTGTTGAGCTTGCGTCGAACTTTGTCCATTGCCGCATGTCTCAGAGCCCCCTCCAAACCCCACATGGCACAAATTCAGTGCACACTATGCAAATTCCAGCAAAGTTCCTTTTCATTGCGTCCAGATCCCGCTGCATATGCTGCAACAAAGTCAATCCGTATAATTGCATCAAATAATTTCCCCCTAGGTGAAACAGGAGCATGTTGGGACAACCCCTCAGCAGAAACAACTTCGTCAACCAATGCAGCAAATTACCCCAGCACATTCCCTCTTTACCTTCCCAGAGCATCTTGTGCCGACTGCTGTTCAGTCCAAGGTTTCTGCCTTATACTTGTTGGTCCACATATTTCGCTGCCCAATGCACAAACATAAAATAACATGTGTATTTGTAAAGCGCACATTCACCACTACGGGTATCTTGGCGCTGAATAACAGATGTTTGTTGTTACCCAACTCAATGGTACTCATTTTATCGACCACAGATGAATGAAAGGCTGAGTGGACCTGCCGGGATTTTAACCTGCGAACATGAGGTCAAACACAGGCTCCTGCAGTAGACGCATTAGTCCACTGAGCCACCAGACCAGACGAATGTCCCATGATCCAGGTCACCGTCTTGGGCCCGGGCCTGCACACACAATCCTGCATTAGAAGAAAAAGGAATAATGTCCGGCATCCTCTACGGACCCCCACACTGGCCTCCAGAACAGGAACACCTACCAATTCGATGTATCTGACCCCAATTCCACCTCAAGCCTGCTGCTGCCGTCGCTGCACCAATCCAAAAGGAGTATGTCCCAAAAACAGCAGTATCCCTCCCCAAGAGGTGCAGACCCATTTGCAACACCACCAACAAATGAAAAGTTGATACCTTGTGGCCACATTCATGACAAACAACTGCGCTTTAACGCCGCCCAGGCCCCTCCTAAAAACGATGCCTTTTCCACACCAGGCACAGTTCAACACTGCCTCCCTCACACAACCATACCCACTTTCCTCCGCATTGTTGATTAGTCTTTGAACACCGCAGCGAAATACCCAAACAACCTGGATCCAAACGCACTTCCTCATGCAGAACCCCCAGCTCCGTCTTAAATCCCAACAATTCCAACACCTGAAAAAACCCCAAAGAACATCCAAATCATGCAAAGACGAAAAACAACCACTTTAAAAACATTATCACAATACGTAGGCAACACTGCCAACAATTCTTTCAACAAGTCGAACGTAATGGCTTCTCGCACCGCAGTCACCCCCACTCTGCTGCTTACCCAAACCCTTCAGAACCCGGCCCAGAATCCCATCATTGGCAGGGTCAAACCCTCAGCACAGTTTACCATAGAATGAGACCCCGTCCAAATTTCCCCCAATAGTTGTGAGCGACAAACATTTGTCGATACAGAACAAAACAAAGCGTAACACACTCCTCTCCGATGCCTCCTGATCCAGCTCCCAGTCTTGCTGTGGACAGTCCTCAAACTCCCTGTAACTTCTTGTGGATTCGGCTAATGAGTCCCCGACCAGACACACAATTCTCATTCACCCAGTGCCCAAATGTCTGCCAGTAACAGCATCTTGCTCTCTTTGCTCCTGCCGACAAACTGTAAAAATGAAGCCACTGCGAACAAGATAATAAATCCGCAATGTCATTCTGCACCCCAGGTAAATGTTTCGCTCTGAAAACAATATTCAAAAGTAAGCATGTCAGCATGAATTTCCTCAACAGACGCAACACCCTCAAGTCACTGGCCTTCTGTCTGTTGACCAGTTCCACCACCGGCATATTGTCTACTTTAAACAAAACAAACCAGCCCTGTTACTAACTCTCTCCCCCACACCTCCAACGTCACCAACAGCGAGAAGCACTCAAAAAAGGCTATGCTACGCCCTTGACTCAACCAGTGTGCTGGCCAATGCTGTGCACACCACCTCCTGCTCCGGACATGGCCATGCCCATGCGCCCATGCGTACGTCCTGCCCTGACGACATGACATGCAAAGTTCAAGAAACCCAGCAACTTCTGCATAACTTGCAATTCAATCTTGCATTCTCCCATCATTTCTAAAAGGAAACCTTAAATCTAACTACCTTTGCTGGTGGCAACCCCGCCACCATTTGCACCGTATCCAGTTTGTAATGAAGTACAATGACACGTTTGTGAAGGGTTGAAGCCTTCTTCTTTATTTCAGGAAGATTCGTAACAGCGTCCCAGCCACAGGAGGTTCAGCAGCAACTGACCATTAAAGAACCCTGTAACTAGGCACCTCTAACATTCTACATTCTAGATAACTCACTAAGCAAGGATTAAACAGCATAAGGAAATACAGAAATACCACACACCTACCCCCAAACAGAAACAAAGAATCGAAAAGGGATAAACTTAGTCACAGATATAATCCTGCAACTTTGAAGGAACAGAACAAGTACGATAACTCCTACGCAGAGGAGGTACATGTTGTAAAGATGAAGGCTGTCGAGAACAAGACTCAGGAGAAGTAAAGCAATGTACAGGAGCAATTCTATTGAGGTTCCAAATACGACCATCATCAAGTTTTACAGCATTTTGAAATAGTTTAACAACCTTATGTGAAATAGAGAACTTGTTGCCCCCACTTTTTTATGGAGACCTAACTCTCACACAATCCCTTACATGAACTATTGTATGAGCAACAGCATGTCTAGCATCGAAGATTGCTTTCATCTTTCTGGACAAATCCTCCATTGAGGGTCCTCAGGAACACTAATATCAGATCCATACCCTCTCATCCAGGATTGAAATAGTTGAGTGTTAGGAGTACGTCCCCTAAACAACTCAAATGGAACTTTTTCTGTTGTAGATTGAGGGGTTAAGCGATAGGCTATAACTTTCTCTAGGATTGCATTTTTCCAGTCACGCCCTAGTTCCTTGGCTGACTGAATAGCTTCCTTTAGTACGCAGTTGAATCTCTCAACCATCCCGTTACATTCGGGATGATAGAGTGAGCATTTTCTATGGACAATACCTCTCTTACACAGAAAGCCTTCCATCTCCTTTGAGACGAGTTGTACACCATTGTCACTTAACAAAGTCTCAGGGAGACCTTCTCTGTAAAAAACATCCTCCAAAAATGTTACTACATCTCTGGTTTCAATGCTCTGAGTGACTTTGACCTCAGGCCATCTAGAGAACATATCAATAAGAACCAGCACATAAAACTGACCAGAGTTGGAATGAATTGGTCCTAAGAGATCTAGAGCAACATCCTGCCAAAACCTAGAGGGAGGATCATGAATGATCATCAATTGAGTTCTAGTCTTGCACACTTTGTCAGATAACCTGCATTCAGAGCAATCTCTAACTAACCATTCAACTAAAATATCAACACCCGGCCACCAGAAGTGTACCCAAACTCGCTCTTTAGTTTTTGATATACCCTGGTGGCCATCGTGTGCAAGGCGAACAATCTTCTCTTGAAGTGAAATAGGTGGAACCAGACGAGAACCCCACCACAAAAGATCTTTGTGTAGAGAGAGTTCATGTCTCACATTCCAAAATTTCTTTGCTTCATCAGATAGAGACCTAATACCTGTCCATCCACCAGACACAAACTTGCCTACCTCAAGTAATACTTTGTCATTCTTTAAAGATTCTCGCCATTCCATATCTGACACAACACCTTCAACAATCTCACACACCTTGAAGGTGTCAATCTCCCAAAAGTCTTCGGAGTCAAGTACATCAGAACTCACGGTATCAAACGTGACAGACAATCAGCAACTTTGTTGTCAACACCAGGGATGTATCTGACAAGAAAATCAAAATCTTGCAGGGCAATAATCCACTTACAGATCCTGGAAGAAACCGCATTAAGGTCTTTCTTGCCAAACAAATCCTTAAGAGGTTTATGGTCAGAATGAACAAGAAAAGAAGAACCTCACAAGAATTTCTTGAGCTTCTCGATACCCAATAAATACAAAGGGCTTCTTTTTCAATTACAGAATATTGTAATTCTGGTCCGACAAGCGCTCTAGAAAGAAACATAATGGTTTCTTCTTTGCCACCCTTGGATTGTTTAAGAACAGCCCCCAAACCTTTAGAGCTTGCATCTGTGATCAAAATAGAGTTTAAAGAGGTGTCAAAGCTCTGCAAGGAAGGAGCTGACTTAAGAGCTTCCTTGACTTCCTCAAATTCTAACTGACACTGAGGTGTCCAAATAAAATTTACCCCTTGCTTCAAAAGAGATCTGAGAGCATGAGTATGGCTGGCGAAGTGTGGCACAAACTTATTATAATACTCAGCCATACCTAAAAAGGTTACAAGCTCTTCACGTGACGGAGGAACAGGTAAGTTATCAATGGTCTTAACTAAACATTCCTTGGGTTTGACACCATCAGGCGTTAATCTGTGTCCAAGATATTCTAGTTCACTGAGATTGAATTTGCATTTATTTTCGCGAAGCGTCAAGCCTCTTTTGCGAAATTGTTCCAGGACACACCATAATCTCAAATCGTGCTCAGCTTGTGAAGGGCCATGGATCAACACATCGTCCTGGTAGATATTGACTCCCTTTATACCCTTCAACACGTCTTCCATAACTCTCTGAAAAACAGAGGCTGCGGAGACTAGCCCAAATGGAAGACAAGTGAATGTAAAAGTCCCAAACGGGGTGATAAAGGCAGTCAGATCCATGGAGTCTGTATCTATTTTCACTTGATGGTAGGCAGCACGTAAATCTAGAGTTGAGAAAATGCATGAATTCTTTAATTGCATAAGCATTTCAGCGATATTGGGAAACGGATATTTGTCTGCAACCACAGCACGATTAAGTGCGCACAAGTCCACGCATAGTCGCACCTCACCTGAGGCTTTGCGCGCAAGAACGACCGGAGCCAACCACTGGCTAGCCTCAGTCTCAACAATGATACCATCTGGTTTTAATTTTTCATGCTCCAGACGCATAGAATCTTTCATTGCAAGAGGAACATTCCGTACCTTGCATGAAATGGGAATATAATCAGGTTTCAAGACAATCTTGTGTACATAGTCAGAAAGACAACCCAGCCTCTCATTGAAGACTTCTCTAAATTCAGATTGTAACTTCAATCTAAAATCATCCTTGCAAGTAACATGTTCTTCATGGAGACCCACACTCCTAATGTTTTTAGTAGAATCAGATTGTGTTAAATCTCTTAGAACAATACAAGGATCAGCTCCTGGAACTAAGGAGACACCAAGGTCAGCCTGGTGAAACCAGCTGATGATGCTGTCACCTCTACATGATATGTAAATCTTCCAGGCAGTCAATCTCTGTTTGTATTCTATACTACCAAGAAAGTAACCAAAGAGCTTTATGGGTTGCCCCCCATAAGCCAAAGGTTTGATGTCAGGCTTATGTACTTTCACTTTACCTTGTAACTTTAAATCAAATAAATCTTTTGGTATAAGAGAGATCTTAGCACAAGAATCAAACAGCATTCTAATGTTACAATCATTCACAAAAACAGAGTCAACAAGACCTTTACGCTTGTTAAGGACACCTGATTAAATAATCTCTCCACAATGTAGGCTCTCATGTTCACTTTCAGAGTCAACATCCTCAAAGAAGATTTCTTTAACACGCTTGCTAGACTTAGGCTTCCTGGCCCTACAGGCTTTGGATATATGACCAGTTTTCCCACAGTTGTGACATTTAGATGAAAGAGCAGGGCAGGATTTGTCGTTAGCAAGGTGGCCATAAAGGTCACAATGAAAATATTTGACTCTAGTATCGTCTTTCCATCTGCAATTGGCTGAAAAATAATTAGAAGGCCGACCCTTCCTGATTAGATCATTTTCCTTCAAGGAAGGTTTTAAATTGGAAGACCTTGAAGAATGTTTGTCGATAGCTTGGACTTTCTCTTGGACTTTTTCTTGAAGATGTCCATTTTCCTTCTTTTTTATGACTTCCACACATGCTACAGAGTGTTCGATTCTCTTAGCTAAAATGATCACTTCATCAAGGTTTGGATGCTCCTTTTGCCAGAGTTCATCTTTTATCTTTTCCACATTACAACCAAGCATAAACTGGTCACGTATGCGCTCTTCTAACGAACTTTCAAATTTGCAAGTGGTACCCAATTTGCGCAAGGCTGTAATGTAGCTTTCAGCCAACTCATCAGGTTGTTGTACTCGTCTTCCAAAATATTATCGCTCTAGAATTGTGCTGAGTTTTGGAAGGTAATGCTTGTCTAACTTCTTTAGAGCAATTTCAAATTCGTTGAGGTTGTCAGCTTCATCATCATTTAAATCTGGGAGATGCTCAAAAACATCTTGACCCTCTAAGCCTAGGCAATGCAATAAAAGTGAAAACGTTCTTTCTGCTCTCAAAGACACCCCACAAACTCTGGCATAGTAGAGGAATACTTTTTTCCACTTCAACCAGTTTATAGGGGGTTCACCAGGATTAGAAAGAAAGAACGGTTCTGATGTTACATTTTGCCTTTTGCCGTTATAAACAATCAAGATATTCTGTTAACTAAAGAGACATAGACCTTAAGTAAACAATAAGAAAGAATGTTGCATTAAATTTGCTTGTAAGAGCAGAGTAATAAACAAGCTGTAGGGTACCATGAACAGAAACAGAAACTCCCCCAGATAAAAAAAAATTATTTATGTGCTGCGTTTGTCAGCACAAAATGACAAACATGGCCTGAAGCTGTGCTTGTCAGCGCATTGTTCACAAACAATTGAAGAAACAGCGTATAGTAAAATGTTGTGTTTGATAAACATGAACCAAAGTTGTGCTTAGATATTTTTATGTGCTGTGTTTGTCAGCGAGATATGACAAACATGCAGTGAAGCTGTGCTTGTCAGCGCATTACCAATGACAAGCTATTGAAGCAAGGGCGTATAATAAAATGTTGTGTTTGTTAGCGGGACGTGACAAACAAAAGCGTCAGGGTAATGAAAAAAAACAAAGTGTTGCTAGGATACATGCAACACTGATTAGTTGAGGCGGCGTCAAAGGAGGGGCGTGAATCCGTCGTCAAGAAGTGACATCACCAAGACGTGTCAGCGTGCTTGAAGGCTTGCGTCAGCTGATTTGTTGTAGGGGCGGAAGACTCTGTAAACAAGCACCTGCTGAGCCAAAGGCACTCTGCTAGCGCTGAGTTACACGCGCTCTGCTCACGCTGAGACACGCCCGCTCTGCTGTATTCTTCAATGAGATTGACTTTACGAGACAGCGCGTGACGTTTTTAAAATGATGCAACTTGCTTGTTTCCGGTCCAGTGAAGACATGGCTTGGCAGTTCGGGCTGGACTGTTCCCATGAGGCACAGGGTCAGACTGATTTGCATATGGCCATGTCTGAACTAGAGTGGTGGAATAAGGTAAAGAATGATGATGGATTAAACCCAGATCAGTTGACTGGGGGTGAGTGTTTGATTTGCTCTAAAGCTCCGTCCATCATTCCCATTGGTATCGCTTTGTTTGCCCTAAGTTGGCAGGGTATGCCTAGACGTGGGTCCCTTGCTCACTTTGCCACTGGATTCAAGATAGCCTGGCTGACGAGGGTTATGAACCCGAAACCGGTTCCAGGATGCTTGTTTCCGGTCCAGTAAAGACATGGCTTGGCAGTTTGGGCTGGACTGTTCCCATGAGGCACAGGGTCAGACTGATTTGCATACGGCCGTGTCTGAACTGGGGTGGTGGAGTGAGCCAAAGAATGATGATGGATTAAACCCAGATCAGTTGACTGGGGGTGAGTTTTTGACTTGCTCTAACGCTCCGTCCATCATTCCCTTTGGTATCGCTTTGTTCGCCATAAGTTGGCAGGGTATGCCCAGACGTGGGTCCTTTGCTCACTTTGCCACTGGATTCAAGATAGCCTGGCTGACGAGGGTTATGAACCCGAAACCGGTCCTAGGATGCTTGTTTCCGGTCCAGTGAAGACATGGCTTGGCAGTTCGGGTTGGACTGTTCCCATGAGGCACAGGGTCAGACTGATTTGCATATGGCCATGTCTGAACTGGGGTGGTGGAGTGAGCTAAAGAATGATGATGGATTAAACCCAGATCAGTTGACTGGGGGTGAGTGTTTGATTTGCTCTAACGCTCCGTCCATCATTCCCTTTGGTATCGCTTTGTTCGCCCTAAGTTGTCAGGGTATGCCCAGACGTGGGTCCCTTGCTCACTTTGCCACTGGATTCAAGATAGCCTGGCTGACGAGGGTTATGAACCCGAAACTGGTCCCAGAATGCTTGTTTCCGTTCCAGTGAAGACATGGCTTGACAGTTCGGGCTGGACTGTTCCCATGAGGCACAGGGTCAGACTGATTTGCATATGGCCATGTCTGAACTGGGGTGGTGGAGTGAGCTAAAGAATGATGATGGATTAAACCCAGATCAGTTGACTGGGGATGAGTGTTTGATTTGCTCTAACGCTCTGTCCATTATTCCTTTTGGTATCGCTTTGTTCGTCCTAAGTTGACAGGGTATGCCCAGACGTGGGTCCCTTGCTCACTTTGCCACTGGGTTCAAGATAGCCTGGCTGACGAGGGTTATGCATCGAAACCGGTCCCAGGATGCTTGTTTCCGATCCAGTGAAGACATGGCTTGGCAGTTCGGGCTGGACTGTTCCCATGAGGCACAGGGTCAGACTGATTTGCATATGGCCATGTCTGAACTGGGGTGGTGGAGTGAGCTAAAGAATGATGATGGATTAAACCCAGATCGGTTGACTGGGGGTGAGTGTTTGATTTGCTCTAATGCTCCGTCCAACATTCCCTTTGGTATCGCTTTGTTCACCCTAAGTTGGCAGGGTATGCCCAGACGTGGGTCCCTTGCTCACTTTGCCACTGGTTTCAAGATAGCCTGGATGACGAGGGTTATGAACCCGAAACCGGTTCCAGGATGCTTGTTCCCGGTCCACTGAAGACATGGCTTGGCAGTTCGGGCTGGACTGTTCCCATGAAGCACAGGGTCAGACTGATTTGCATATGGCCATGTCTGAACTGGGGTAGTGGAGTGAGATAAAGAATGATGATGGATTAAACCCAGATCGGTTGACTGGGGGTGAGTGTTTGATTTGCTCTAATGCTCCGTCCAACATTCCCTTTGGTATCGCTTTGTTCACCCTAAGTTGGCAGGGTATGCCCAGACGTGTGTCCCTTGCTCACTTTGCCACTGGTTTCAAGATAGCCTGGATGACGAGGGTTATGAACCCGAAACCGGTTCCAGGATGCTTGTTCCCGGTCCAGTGAAGACATGGCTTGGCATCAACACTACAAGTGGACCCTCTGTTTTTTCTGGTGCCAACGGCACCTCAAAATAGCCTGCCATGTCCTGAATATGTTGCTGAGACCTGAAACATTCCCTTGAGCCTTTCCTTTCCCATCAACAAAAAGTCATCTAGATAGTGCGACACCTCCCTATGGCAACTGGATTTCCAAAAGATCCATTTCAAAAAGATACCGAAAGTGTCAAATAAGGCACAGGAAATGGCTCACCCCATCGGCAAAACATTGTCAACATAGATGGCCCCCCGAACTGCATGCCCAGTAATGGAAAATCCACAGGATGAATCGGTAGCAAATGGAAAGCTGAGTTGATGTCACTTTTAGCTGCACTGTCGCACCAGGCGAACAGTGTCATCCACAGATGCGTACAACACCCTAGATTCTTCCTCCGAAAAGTAGTCATTCACCAAGACTAGGGGTGGGCGGAATTTGCGGAATTAACCTTCGCAAATTATCGCGAGAATGTTTAAAATTATCGCAAACAAGCAGAAATATCGCGAAGATGCGGAAGTTTTTTTCCGGCACGTTCGCGAGATTTTCTGCATGGTTGCGGGTCGCCAACTTACCCATGTGGTTGCTTGCGGGCGCGGCCATCTTGTTTTGAGTTGTTCTCGCGGTGCATGATCGCGAGAAGAAAGACGTGATCGCGCGACGCATGACGTCACTGCGGGCGCGAACTGTCGCGAGACAGCGCAAATGGCTAAAAACAATACAACATCTCATGGAGAACGCGACCGGATCAAGAAAACTTGTCAGCGAACGCAGGGATTCAGGTAAGGCGATCGCGCGCGCGCGAGAATGTATCATTTTACAGCGCGAGCAAGAAACAAATTATCGCCAAGCTGCGGAAACCGGAATTTTTGAAATTTTCGCGCTCTCCGCGGAACGCAAAAATGTCAAATTATCGCAATTTCCGCGAACGGAACGAAATTTTTGCCCAGGCCTAACCAAGACTCCTTCAAGCCATGACCGTTGATGGATCAATCGAAATTCCCCAGCCACCTTCTTAGGTTCTACCCCCAACGGAGAAACAATCAAGTAAGATATGTGTCAATCCCAAAAAGGTCCCACTATTCTCCCTTCTGCCACCTCTTTGTCCAGTTTTTCCACCACCACTCCAGGAAAATCCTTAGCAGACTGCAAATTGCCCGCCCATCTTTGACCCCTCGGCCCCCTAGTACCCAATCCTGAAACCTTCATCAAATGGGTCCCTTGCTCACTTTGCCACTGGATTCAAGATAGCCTGGCTGACGAGGGTTATGAACCCGAAACCGGTTCCAGGATGCCTGTTTCCGGTCCAGTGAAGACATGGCTTGGCAGTTCGGGCTGGACTGTTCCCATGAGGCACAGGGTCAGACTGATTTGCATATGGCCATGTCTGAACTGGGGTGGTGGAGTGAGCTAAAGAATGATGATGGATTAAACCCAGATCAGTTGACTGGGGGTGAGTGTTTTATTTGCTCTAACGCTCCATCCATCATTCCCTTTGGTATCGCTTTGTTCGCCCTAAGTTGGCAGGGTATGCCCAGACGTGGGTCCCTTGCTCACTTTGCCACTCGATTCATAATAGCCTGGCTGACGAGGGTTATGAACACGAAACCGGTCCCAGGATGCTTGTTTCCGGTCCAGTGAAGACATGGCTTGGCAGTTCGGGCTGGACTGTTCCCATGAGGTACAGGGTCAGACTGATTTGCATATGTCCATGTCTGAACTGGGGTGGTGGAGTGAGCTAAAGAATGATGATGGATTAAACCCAGATCAGTTGACTGGGGGTGAGTGTTTGATTTGCTCTAACGCTCCGTCCATCATTCCCTTTGGTATAGCTTTGTTCGGCCTAAGTTGGCAGGGTATGCCCAGACGTGGGTCCCTTGCTCACTTTGCCACTGGATTCAAGATAGCCTGGCTGACGAGGGTTATGAACCCGAAACCGGTTCCAGGATGCTTGTTTCCGGTCCATTGAAGACATGACTTGGCAGTTCGGGCTGGACTGTTCCCATGAGGCACAGGGTCAGACTGATTTGCATATAGCCATGTCTGAACTGGGGTGGTGGAGTGAGCTAAAGAATGATTGTGGATTAAACCCAGATCAGTTGACTGGGGGTGAGTGTTTGATTTGCTCTAACGCTCCGTCCATCATTCCCTTTGGTATCGCTTTGTTCGCCCTAAGTTGGCAGGGTATGCCCAGACGTGGGTCCCTTGCTCACTTTGCCACTGGATTCAAAATAGCCTGGCTGACGAGGGTTATGAACACGAAACCGGTCCCAGGATGCTTGTTTCCAGTCCAGTTAAGACATGGCTTGGCAGTTCGGGCTGGACTGTTTCCATGAGGCACAGGGTCAGACTGATTTGCATATGGCCATGTCTGAACTGGGGTGGTGGAGTGAGCTAAAGAATGATGATGGGTTAAACCCAGATCAGTTGACTGGGGGTGAGTGTTTGATTTGCTCTAACGCTCCGTCCATCATTCCCTTTGGTATCGCTTTGTTCGCCCTAAGTTGGCAGGGTATGCCCAGACGTGGGTCCCTTGCTCACTTTGCCACTGGATTCAAGATAGCCTGGCTGACGAGGGTTATGAACCCGAAACCGGTCCCAGGATGCTTGTTTCCGGTCCAGTGAAGACATGATGATGGATTAAACCCAGATCAGTTGACTGGGGGTGAGTGTTTGATTTGCTCTAACGCTCCATCCATCATTCCCTTTGGTATAGCTTTGTTCGCCCTAAGTTGGCAGGGTATGCCCAGACGTGGGTCCCTTGCTCACTTTGCCACTGGATTCAAGATAGCCTGGCTGACGAGGGTTATGAACCCAAAACCGGTCCCAGGATGCTTGTTTCTGGTCCAGTGAAGACATGGCTTGGCAGTTCAGGCTGGACTGTTCCCTTGAGGCACAGGGTCAGACTGATTTGCATATGGCCATGTCTGAACTGGGATGGTGGAGTGAGCTAAAGAATGATGATGGATTAAACCCAGATCAGTTGACTGGGGGTGAGTGTTTGATTTGCTCTAACGCTCCGTCCATCATTCCCTTTGGTATCGCTTTGTTCGCCCTAAGTTGGCAGGGTATGCCCAGACGTGGGTCCCTTGCTCACATTGCCACTGGATTCAAGATAGCCTGGCTGACGAGGGTTATGAACCCAAAACCGGTCCCAGGATGCTTGTTTCCGGTCCAGTGAAGCCATGGCTTGGCAGTTCGGGCTGGACTGTTCACATGAGGCACAGGGTCAGAATGATTTGCATATTGCCATGTCTGAACTGGGGTGGTGGAGTGAGCTAAAGAATGGTGATGGATTAAACCCAGATCAGTTGACTGGGGTGAGTGTTTGATTTGCTCTAACGCTCCGCCCATCATTCTCTTTGGTAACACTCCGAAAGGCAGCACAGAGAGGAAACAGCGCGTGGAGGTTTCAAAACACACTGAGAAGGGCACGCGCTGAGTTATTAAGCAGGCAATAGGTGAGAAAGTAATTAATGTCACAAAATGTTATGTTCGTAGACGTTATTCAGAAGAGAAGAGCACAGCGGTGTAGAAATGCTGTCTAGAAAGGACGAGAAAGTGAGAGTGAGGCCGCGATGAGATCCGTCTTAAGTTGAACGTTAAACTGCTCAGTACCTTGAATTCACGTGTAGTCTTAAACAGACAATTTCCGCAGCGAGGCAGCTGGGTGTGTTAGGACGCTTGAGCGGTTAGATCTCACCCTACAGAGAAGTATATTCATAAATCATGTGATGGAAGAAGCTAAGCTGATTCACCACCGGTTTCCGTCTTCTTGGGTAGTCCCGGTCGTCGCCAGTGTAATGAAGTACAATGACACGGTAGTGAAGGGTTGAAGGCGTCTTCTTTATTTCAGGAAGATTTGTAACAGCGTCCCAGCCACAGGAGGTTCAGCAGCAACTGACCATTAAAGAACCCTGTAACTAGGCACTCACTAAGCAAAGATTAAACAGCATAAGGAAATACAAAAATACCACACAGTTCAATGCCGAGAAACATCAACACTACAAGTGGACCCTCTGTTTTTTCTGGTGCCAACGGCACCTCAAAATAGCCTGCCATGTCCTGAATATGTTGCTGAGACCTGAAACATTCCCTTGAGCCTTTCCTTTCCCATCAACAAAAAGTCATCTAGATAGTGCGACACCTCCCTATGGCAACTGGATTTCCAAAAGATCCATTTCAAAAAGATACCGAAAGTGTCAAATAAGGCACAGGAAATGGCTCACCCCATCGGCAAAACATTGTCAACATAGATGGCCCCCCGAACTGCATGCCCAGTAATGGAAAATCCACAGGATGAATCGGTAGCAAATGGAAAGCTGAGTTGATGTCACTTTTAGCTGCACTGTCGCACCAGGCGAACAGTGTCATCCACAGATGCGTACAACACCCTAGATTCTTCCTCCGAAAAGTAGTCATTCACCAAGACTAGGGGTGGGCGGAATTTGCGGAATTAACCTTCGCAAATTATCGCGAGAATGTTTAAAATTATCGCAAACAAGCAGAAATATCGCGAAGATGCGGAAGTTTTTTTCCGGCACGTTCGCGAGATTTTCTGCATGGTTGCGGGTCGCCAACTTACCCATGTGGTTGCTTGCGGGCGCGGCCATCTTGTTTTGAGTTGTTCTCGCGGTGCATGATCGCGAGAAGAAAGACGTGATCGCGCGACGCATGACGTCACTGCGGGCGCGAACTGTCGCGAGACAGCGCAAATGGCTAAAAACAATACAACATCTCATGGAGAACGCGACCGGATCAAGAAAACTTGTCAGCGAACGCAGGGATTCAGGTAAGGCGATCGCGCGCGCGCGAGAATGTATCATTTTACAGCGCGAGCAAGAAACAAATTATCGCCAAGCTGCGGAAACCGGAATTTTTGACATTTTCGCGCTCTCCGCGGAACGCAAAAATGTCAAATTATCGCAATTTCCGCGAACGGAACGAAATTTTTGCCCAGGCCTAACCAAGACTCCTTCAAGCCATGACCGTTGATGGATCAATCGAAATTCCCCAGCCACCTTCTTAGGTTCTACCCCCAACGGAGAAACAATCAAGTAAGATATGTGTCAATCCCAAAAAGGTCCCACTATTCTCCCTTCTGCCACCTCTTTGTCCAGTTTTTCCACCACCACTCCAGGAAAATCCTTAGCAGACTGCAAATTGCCCGCCCATCTTTGACCCCTCGGCCCCCTAGTACCCAATCCTGAAACCTTCATCAAATGGGTCCCTTGCTCACTTTGCCACTGGATTCAAGATAGCCTGGCTGACGAGGGTTATGAACCCGAAACCGGTTCCAGGATGCCTGTTTCCGGTCCAGTGAAGACATGGCTTGGCAGTTCGGGCTGGACTGTTCCCATGAGGCACAGGGTCAGACTGATTTGCATATGGCCATGTCTGAACTGGGGTGGTGGAGTGAGCTAAAGAATGATGATGGATTAAACCCAGATCAGTTGACTGGGGGTGAGTGTTTTATTTGCTCTAACGCTCCATCCATCATTCCCTTTGGTATCGCTTTGTTCGCCCTAAGTTGGCAGGGTATGCCCAGACGTGGGTCCCTTGCTCACTTTGCCACTCGATTCATAATAGCCTGGCTGACGAGGGTTATGAACACGAAACCGGTCCCAGGATGCTTGTTTCCGGTCCAGTGAAGACATGGCTTGGCAGTTCGGGCTGGACTGTTCCCATGAGGTACAGGGTCAGACTGATTTGCATATGTCCATGTCTGAACTGGGGTGGTGGAGTGAGCTAAAGAATGATGATGGATTAAACCCAGATCAGTTGACTGGGGGTGAGTGTTTGATTTGCTCTAACGCTCCGTCCATCATTCCCTTTGGTATAGCTTTGTTCGGCCTAAGTTGGCAGGGTATGCCCAGACGTGGGTCCCTTGCTCACTTTGCCACTGGATTCAAGATAGCCTGGCTGACGAGGGTTATGAACCCGAAACCGGTTCCAGGATGCTTGTTTCCGGTCCATTGAAGACATGACTTGGCAGTTCGGGCTGGACTGTTCCCATGAGGCACAGGGTCAGACTGATTTGCATATAGCCATGTCTGAACTGGGGTGGTGGAGTGAGCTAAAGAATGATTGTGGATTAAACCCAGATCAGTTGACTGGGGGTGAGTGTTTGATTTGCTCTAACGCTCCGTCCATCATTCCCTTTGGTATCGCTTTGTTCGCCCTAAGTTGGCAGGGTATGCCCAGACGTGGGTCCCTTGCTCACTTTGCCACTGGATTCAAAATAGCCTGGCTGACGAGGGTTATGAACACGAAACCGGTCCCAGGATGCTTGTTTCCAGTCCAGTTAAGACATGGCTTGGCAGTTCGGGCTGGACTGTTTCCATGAGGCACAGGGTCAGACTGATTTGCATATGGCCATGTCTGAACTGGGGTGGTGGAGTGAGCTAAAGAATGATGATGGGTTAAACCCAGATCAGTTGACTGGGGGTGAGTGTTTGATTTGCTCTAACGCTCCGTCCATCATTCCCTTTGGTATCGCTTTGTTCGCCCTAAGTTGGCAGGGTATGCCCAGACGTGGGTCCCTTGCTCACTTTGCCACTGGATTCAAGATAGCCTGGCTGACGAGGGTTATGAACCCGAAACCGGTCCCAGGATGCTTGTTTCCGGTCCAGTGAAGACATGATGATGGATTAAACCCAGATCAGTTGACTGGGGGTGAGTGTTTGATTTGCTCTAACGCTCCATCCATCATTCCCTTTGGTATCGCTTTGTTCGCCCTAAGTTGGCAGGGTATGCCCAGACGTGGGTCCCTTGCTCACTTTGCCACTGGATTCAAGATAGCCTGGCTGACGAGGGTTATGAACCCAAAACCGGTCCCAGGATGCTTGTTTCTGGTCCAGTGAAGACATGGCTTGGCAGTTCAGGCTGGACTGTTCCCTTGAGGCACAGGGTCAGACTGATTTGCATATGGCCATGTCTGAACTGGGATGGTGGAGTGAGCTAAAGAATGATGATGGATTAAACCCAGATCAGTTGACTGGGGGTGAGTGTTTGATTTGCTCTAACGCTCCGTCCATCATTCCCTTTGGTATCGCTTTGTTCGCCCTAAGTTGGCAGGGTATGCCCAGACGTGGGTCCCTTGCTCACATTGCCACTGGATTCAAGATAGCCTGGCTGACGAGGGTTATGAACCCAAAACCGGTCCCAGGATGCTTGTTTCCGGTCCAGTGAAGCCATGGCTTGGCAGTTCGGGCTGGACTGTTCACATGAGGCACAGGGTCAGAATGATTTGCATATTGCCATGTCTGAACTGGGGTGGTGGAGTGAGCTAAAGAATGGTGATGGATTAAACCCAGATCAGTTGACTGGGGTGAGTGTTTGATTTGCTCTAACGCTCCGCCCATCATTCTCTTTGGTAACACTCCGAAAGGCAGCACAGAGAGGAAACAGCGCGTGGAGGTTTCAAAACACACTGAGAAGGGCACGCGCTGAGTTATTAAGCAGGCAATAGGTGAGAAAGTAATTAATGTCACAAAATGTTATGTTCGTAGACGTTATTCAGAAGAGAAGAGCACAGCGGTGTAGAAATGCTGTCTAGAAAGGACGAGAAAGTGAGAGTGAGGCCGCGATGAGATCCGTCTTAAGTTGAACGTTAAACTGCTCAGTACCTTGAATTCACGTGTAGTCTTAAACAGACAATTTCCGCAGCGAGGCAGCTGGGTGTGTTAGGACGCTTGAGCGGTTAGATCTCACCCTACAGAGAAGTATATTCATAAATCATGTGATGGAAGAAGCTAAGCTGATTCACCACCGGTTTCCGTCTTCTTGGGTAGTCCCGGTCGTCGCCAGTGTAATGAAGTACAATGACACGGTAGTGAAGGGTTGAAGGCGTCTTCTTTATTTCAGGAAGATTTGTAACAGCGTCCCAGCCACAGGAGGTTCAGCAGCAACTGACCATTAAAGAACCCTGTAACTAGGCACTCACTAAGCAAAGATTAAACAGCATAAGGAAATACAAAAATACCACACAGTTCAATGCCGAGAAACATCAACACTACAAGTGGACCCTCTGTTTTTTCTGGTGCCAACGGCACCTCAAAATAGCCTGCCATGTCCTGAATATGTTGCTGAGACCTGAAACATTCCCTTGAGCCTTTCCTTTCCCATCAACAAAAAGTCATCTAGATAGTGCGACACCTCCCTATGGCAACTGGATTTCCAAAAGATCCATTTCAAAAAGATACCGAAAGTGTCAAATAAGGCACAGGAAATGGCTCACCCCATCGGCAAAACATTGTCAACATAGATGGCCCCCCGAACTGCATGCCCAGTAATGGAAAATCCACAGGATGAATCGGTAGCAAATGGAAAGCTGAGTTGATGTCACTTTTAGCTGCACTGTCGCACCAGGCGAACAGTGTCATCCACAGATGCGTACAACACCCTAGATTCTTCCTCCGAAAAGTAGTCATTCACCAAGACTAGGGGTGGGCGGAATTTGCGGAATTAACCTTCGCAAATTATCGCGAGAATGTTTAAAATTATCGCAAACAAGCAGAAATATCGCGAAGATGCGGAAGTTTTTTTCCGGCACGTTCGCGAGATTTTCTGCATGGTTGCGGGTCGCCAACTTACCCATGTGGTTGCTTGCGGGCGCGGCCATCTTGTTTTGAGTTGTTCTCGCGGTGCATGATCGCGAGAAGAAAGACGTGATCGCGCGACGCATGACGTCACTGCGGGCGCGAACTGTCGCGAGACAGCGCAAATGGCTAAAAACAATACAACATCTCATGGAGAACGCGACCGGATCAAGAAAACTTGTCAGCGAACGCAGGGATTCAGGTAAGGCGATCGCGCGCGCGCGAGAATGTATCATTTTACAGCGCGAGCAAGAAACAAATTATCGCCAAGCTGCGGAAACCGGAATTTTTGACATTTTCGCGCTCTCCGCGGAACGCAAAAATGTCAAATTATCGCAATTTCCGCGAACGGAACGAAATTTTTGCCCAGGCCTAACCAAGACTCCTTCAAGCCATGACCGTTGATGGATCAATCGAAATTCCCCAGCCACCTTCTTAGGTTCTACCCCCAACGGAGAAACAATCAAGTAAGATATGTGTCAATCCCAAAAAGGTCCCACTATTCTCCCTTCTGCCACCTCTTTGTCCAGTTTTTCCACCACCACTCCAGGAAAATCCTTAGCAGACTGCAAATTGCCCGCCCATCTTTGACCCCTCGGCCCCCTAGTACCCAATCCTGAAACCTTCATCAAATGGGTCCCTTGCTCACTTTGCCACTGGATTCAAGATAGCCTGGCTGACGAGGGTTATGAACCCGAAACCGGTTCCAGGATGCCTGTTTCCGGTCCAGTGAAGACATGGCTTGGCAGTTCGGGCTGGACTGTTCCCATGAGGCACAGGGTCAGACTGATTTGCATATGGCCATGTCTGAACTGGGGTGGTGGAGTGAGCTAAAGAATGATGATGGATTAAACCCAGATCAGTTGACTGGGGGTGAGTGTTTTATTTGCTCTAACGCTCCATCCATCATTCCCTTTGGTATCGCTTTGTTCGCCCTAAGTTGGCAGGGTATGCCCAGACGTGGGTCCCTTGCTCACTTTGCCACTCGATTCATAATAGCCTGGCTGACGAGGGTTATGAACACGAAACCGGTCCCAGGATGCTTGTTTCCGGTCCAGTGAAGACATGGCTTGGCAGTTCGGGCTGGACTGTTCCCATGAGGTACAGGGTCAGACTGATTTGCATATGTCCATGTCTGAACTGGGGTGGTGGAGTGAGCTAAAGAATGATGATGGATTAAACCCAGATCAGTTGACTGGGGGTGAGTGTTTGATTTGCTCTAACGCTCCGTCCATCATTCCCTTTGGTATAGCTTTGTTCGGCCTAAGTTGGCAGGGTATGCCCAGACGTGGGTCCCTTGCTCACTTTGCCACTGGATTCAAGATAGCCTGGCTGACGAGGGTTATGAACCCGAAACCGGTTCCAGGATGCTTGTTTCCGGTCCATTGAAGACATGACTTGGCAGTTCGGGCTGGACTGTTCCCATGAGGCACAGGGTCAGACTGATTTGCATATAGCCATGTCTGAACTGGGGTGGTGGAGTGAGCTAAAGAATGATTGTGGATTAAACCCAGATCAGTTGACTGGGGGTGAGTGTTTGATTTGCTCTAACGCTCCGTCCATCATTCCCTTTGGTATCGCTTTGTTCGCCCTAAGTTGGCAGGGTATGCCCAGACGTGGGTCCCTTGCTCACTTTGCCACTGGATTCAAAATAGCCTGGCTGACGAGGGTTATGAACACGAAACCGGTCCCAGGATGCTTGTTTCCAGTCCAGTTAAGACATGGCTTGGCAGTTCGGGCTGGACTGTTTCCATGAGGCACAGGGTCAGACTGATTTGCATATGGCCATGTCTGAACTGGGGTGGTGGAGTGAGCTAAAGAATGATGATGGGTTAAACCCAGATCAGTTGACTGGGGGTGAGTGTTTGATTTGCTCTAACGCTCCGTCCATCATTCCCTTTGGTATCGCTTTGTTCGCCCTAAGTTGGCAGGGTATGCCCAGACGTGGGTCCCTTGCTCACTTTGCCACTGGATTCAAGATAGCCTGGCTGACGAGGGTTATGAACCCGAAACCGGTCCCAGGATGCTTGTTTCCGGTCCAGTGAAGACATGATGATGGATTAAACCCAGATCAGTTGACTGGGGGTGAGTGTTTGATTTGCTCTAACGCTCCATCCATCATTCCCTTTGGTATCGCTTTGTTCGCCCTAAGTTGGCAGGGTATGCCCAGACGTGGGTCCCTTGCTCACTTTGCCACTGGATTCAAGATAGCCTGGCTGACGAGGGTTATGAACCCAAAACCGGTCCCAGGATGCTTGTTTCTGGTCCAGTGAAGACATGGCTTGGCAGTTCAGGCTGGACTGTTCCCTTGAGGCACAGGGTCAGACTGATTTGCATATGGCCATGTCTGAACTGGGATGGTGGAGTGAGCTAAAGAATGATGATGGATTAAACCCAGATCAGTTGACTGGGGGTGAGTGTTTGATTTGCTCTAACGCTCCGTCCATCATTCCCTTTGGTATCGCTTTGTTCGCCCTAAGTTGGCAGGGTATGCCCAGACGTGGGTCCCTTGCTCACATTGCCACTGGATTCAAGATAGCCTGGCTGACGAGGGTTATGAACCCAAAACCGGTCCCAGGATGCTTGTTTCCGGTCCAGTGAAGCCATGGCTTGGCAGTTCGGGCTGGACTGTTCACATGAGGCACAGGGTCAGAATGATTTGCATATTGCCATGTCTGAACTGGGGTGGTGGAGTGAGCTAAAGAATGGTGATGGATTAAACCCAGATCAGTTGACTGGGGTGAGTGTTTGATTTGCTCTAACGCTCCGCCCATCATTCTCTTTGGTAACACTCCGAAAGGCAGCACAGAGAGGAAACAGCGCGTGGAGGTTTCAAAACACACTGAGAAGGGCACGCGCTGAGTTATTAAGCAGGCAATAGGTGAGAAAGTAATTAATGTCACAAAATGTTATGTTCGTAGACGTTATTCAGAAGAGAAGAGCACAGCGGTGTAGAAATGCTGTCTAGAAAGGACGAGAAAGTGAGAGTGAGGCCGCGATGAGATCCGTCTTAAGTTGAACGTTAAACTGCTCAGTACCTTGAATTCACGTGTAGTCTTAAACAGACAATTTCCGCAGCGAGGCAGCTGGGTGTGTTAGGACGCTTGAGCGGTTAGATCTCACCCTACAGAGAAGTATATTCATAAATCATGTGATGGAAGAAGCTAAGCTGATTCACCACCGGTTTCCGTCTTCTTGGGTAGTCCCGGTCGTCGCCAGTGTAATGAAGTACAATGACACGGTAGTGAAGGGTTGAAGGCGTCTTCTTTATTTCAGGAAGATTTGTAACAGCGTCCCAGCCACAGGAGGTTCAGCAGCAACTGACCATTAAAGAACCCTGTAACTAGGCACTCACTAAGCAAAGATTAAACAGCATAAGGAAATACAAAAATACCACACAGTTCAATGCCGAGAAACATCAACACTACAAGTGGACCCTCTGTTTTTTCTGGTGCCAACGGCACCTCAAAATAGCCTGCCATGTCCTGAATATGTTGCTGAGACCTGAAACATTCCCTTGAGCCTTTCCTTTCCCATCAACAAAAAGTCATCTAGATAGTGCGACACCTCCCTATGGCAACTGGATTTCCAAAAGATCCATTTCAAAAAGATACCGAAAGTGTCAAATAAGGCACAGGAAATGGCTCA
This sequence comes from Triturus cristatus, assembly GCF_964204655.1. Lineage (NCBI taxonomy): Eukaryota > Metazoa > Chordata > Amphibia > Caudata > Salamandridae > Triturus > Triturus cristatus. Next base: position 610,042,561 of record NC_140581.1, on the reverse strand, counting down.
CCCCATCGGCAAAACATTGTCAACATAGATGGCCCCCCGAACTGCATGCCCAGTAATGGAAAATCCACAGGATGAATCGGTAGCAAATGGAAAGCTGAGTTGATGTCACTTTTAGCTGCACTGTCGCACCAGGCGAACAGTGTCATCCACAGATGCGTACAACACCCTAGATTCTTCCTCCGAAAAGTAGTCATTCACCAAGACTAGGGGTGGGCGGAATTTGCGGAATTAACCTTCGCAAATTATCGCGAGAATGTTTAAAATTATCGCAAACAAGCAGAAATATCGCGAAGATGCAGAAGTTTTTTTCCGGCACGTTCGCGAGATTTTCTGCATGGTTGCGGGTCGCCAACTTACCCATGTGGTTGCTTGCGGGCGCGGCCATCTTGTTTTGAGTTGTTCTCGCGGTGCATGATCGCGAGAAGAAAGACGTGATCGCGCGACGCATGACGTCACTGCGGGCGCGAACTGTCGCGAGACAGCGCAAATGGCTAAAAACAATACAACATCTCATGGAGAACGCGACCGGATCAAGAAAACTTGTCAGCGAACGCAGGGATTCAGGTAAGGCGATCGCGCGCGCGCGAGAATGTATCATTTTACAGCGCGAGCAAGAAACAAATTATCGCCAAGCTGCGGAAACCGGAATTTTTGACATTTTCGCGCTCTCCGCGGAACGCAAAAATGTCAAATTATCGCAATTTCCGCGAACGGAACGAAATTTTTGCCCAGGCCTAACCAAGACTCCTTCAAGCCATGACCGTTGATGGATCAATCGAAATTCCCCAGCCACCTTCTTAGGTTCTACCCCCAACGGAGAAACAATCAAGTAAGATATGTGTCAATCCCAAAAAGGTCCCACTATTCTCCCTTCTGCCACCTCTTTGTCCAGTTTTTCCACCACCACTCCAGGAAAATCCTTAGCAGACTGCAAATTGCCCGCCCATCTTTGACCCCTCGGCCCCCTAGTACCCAATCCTGAAACCTTCATCAAATGGGTCCCTTGCTCACTTTGCCACTGGATTCAAGATAGCCTGGCTGACGAGGGTTATGAACCCGAAACCGGTTCCAGGATGCCTGTTTCCGGTCCAGTGAAGACATGGCTTGGCAGTTCGGGCTGGACTGTTCCCATGAGGCACAGGGTCAGACTGATTTGCATATGGCCATGTCTGAACTGGGGTGGTGGAGTGAGCTAAAGAATGATGATGGATTAAACCCAGATCAGTTGACTGGGGGTGAGTGTTTTATTTGCTCTAACGCTCCATCCATCATTCCCTTTGGTATCGCTTTGTTCGCCCTAAGTTGGCAGGGTATGCCCAGACGTGGGTCCCTTGCTCACTTTGCCACTCGATTCATAATAGCCTGGCTGACGAGGGTTATGAACACGAAACCGGTCCCAGGATGCTTGTTTCCGGTCCAGTGAAGACATGGCTTGGCAGTTCGGGCTGGACTGTTCCCATGAGGTACAGGGTCAGACTGATTTGCATATGTCCATGTCTGAACTGGGGTGGTGGAGTGAGCTAAAGAATGATGATGGATTAAACCCAGATCAGTTGACTGGGGGTGAGTGTTTGATTTGCTCTAACGCTCCGTCCATCATTCCCTTTGGTATAGCTTTGTTCGGCCTAAGTTGGCAGGGTATGCCCAGACGTGGGTCCCTTGCTCACTTTGCCACTGGATTCAAGATAGCCTGGCTGACGAGGGTTATGAACCCGAAACCGGTTCCAGGATGCTTGTTTCCGGTCCATTGAAGACATGACTTGGCAGTTCGGGCTGGACTGTTCCCTTGAGGCACAGGGTCAGACTGATTTGCATATAGCCATGTCTGAACTGGGGTGGTGGAGTGAGCTAAAGAATGATTGTGGATTAAACCCAGATCAGTTGACTGGGGGTGAGTGTTTGATTTGCTCTAACGCTCCGTCCATCATTCCCTTTGGTATCGCTTTGTTCGCCCTAAGTTGGCAGGGTATGCCCAGACGTGGGTCCCTTGCTCACTTTGCCACTGGATTCAAAATAGCCTGGCTGACGAGGGTTATGAACACGAAACCGGTCCCAGGATGCTTGTTTCCAGTCCAGTTAAGACATGGCTTGGCAGTTCGGGCTGGACTGTTTCCATGAGGCACAGGGTCAGACTGATTTGCATATGGCCATGTCTGAACTGGGGTGGTGGAGTGAGCTAAAGAATGATGATGGGTTAAACCCAGATCAGTTGACTGGGGGTGAGTGTTTGATTTGCTCTAACGCTCCGTCCATCATTCCCTTTGGTATCGCTTTGTTCGCCCTAAGTTGGCAGGGTATGCCCAGACGTGGGTCCCTTGCTCACTTTGCCACTGGATTCAAGATAGCCTGGCTGACGAGGGTTATGAACCCGAAACCGGTCCCAGGATGCTTGTTTCCGGTCCAGTGAAGACATGATGATGGATTAAACCCAGATCAGTTGACTGGGGGTGAGTGTTTGATTTGCTCTAACGCTCCATCCATCATTCCCTTTGGTATCGCTTTGTTCGCCCTAAGTTGGCAGGGTATGCCCAGAAGTGGGTCCCTTGCTCACTTTGCCACTGGATTCAAGATAGCCTGGCTGACGAGGGTTATGAACCCAAAACCGGTCCCAGGATGCTTGTTTCTGGTCCAGTGAAGACATGGCTTGGCAGTTCAGGCTGGACTGTTCCCTTGAGGCACAGGGTCAGACTGATTTGCATATGGCCATGTCTGAACTGGGATGGTGGAGTGAGCTAAAGAATGATGATGGATTAAACCCAGATCAGTTGACTGGGGGTGAGTGTTTGATTTGCTCTAACGCTCCGTCCATCATTCCCTTTGGTATCGCTTTGTTCGCCCTAAGTTGGCAGGGTATGCCCAGACGTGGGTCCCTTGCTCACATTGCCACTGGATTCAAGATAGCCTGGCTGACGAGGGTTATGAACCCAAAACCGGTCCCAGGATGCTTGTTTCCGGTCCAGTGAAGCCATGGCTTGGCAGTTCGGGCTGGACTGTTCACATGAGGCACAGGGTCAGAATGATTTGCATATTGCCATGTCTGAACTGGGGTGGTGGAGTGAGCTAAAGAATGGTGATGGATTAAACCCAGATCAGTTGACTGGGGTGAGTGTTTGATTTGCTCTAACGCTCCGCCCATCATTCTCTTTGGTAACACTCCGAAAGGCAGCACAGAGAGGAAACAGCACGTGGAGGTTTCAAAACACACTGAGAAGGGCACGCGCTGAGTTATTAAGCAGGCAATAGGTGAGAAAGTAATTAATGTCACAAAATGTTATGTTCGTAGACGTTATTCAGAAGAGAAGAGCACAGCGGTGTAGAAATGCTGTCTAGAAAGGACGAGAAAGTGAGAGTGAGGCCGCGATGAGATCCGTCTTAAGTTGAACGTTAAACTGCTCAGTACCTTGAATTCACGTGTAGTCTTAAACAGACAATTTCCGCAGCGAGGCAGCTGGGTGTGTTAGGACGCTTGAGCGGTTAGATCTCACCCTACAGAGAAGTATATTCATAAATCATGTGATGGAAGAAGCTAAGCTGATTCACCACCGGTTTCCGTCTTCTTGGGTAGTCCCGGTCGTCGCCAGTGTAATGAAGTACAATGACACGGTAGTGAAGGGTTGAAGGCGTCTTCTTTATTTCAGGAAGATTTGTAACAGCGTCCCAGCCACAGGAGGTTCAGCAGCAACTGACCATTAAAGAACCCTGTAACTAGGCACTCACTAAGCAAAGATTAAACAGCATAAGGAAATACAAAAATACCACACAGTTCAATGCCGAGAAACATCAACACTACAAGTGGACCCTCTGTTTTTTCTGGTGCCAACGGCACCTCAAAATAGCCTGCCATGTCCTGAATATGTTGCTGAGACCTGAAACATTCCCTTGAGCCTTTCCTTTCCCATCAACAAAAAGTCATCTAGATAGTGCGACACCTCCCTATGGCAACTGGATTTCCAAAAGATCCATTTCAAAAAGATACCGAAAGTGTCAAATAAGGCACAGGAAATGGCTCACCCCATCGGCAAAACATTGTCAACATAGATGGCCCCCCGAACTGCATGCCCAGTAATGGAAAATCCACAGGATGAATCGGTAGCAAATGGAAAGCTGAGTTGATGTCACTTTTAGCTGCACTGTCGCACCAGGCGAACAGTGTCATCCACAGATGCGTACAACACCCTAGATTCTTCCTCCGAAAAGTAGTCATTCACCAAGACTAGGGGTGGGCGGAATTTGCGGAATTAACCTTCGCAAATTATCGCGAGAATGTTTAAAATTATCGCAAACAAGCAGAAATATCGCGAAGATGCGGAAGTTTTTTTCCGGCACGTTCGCGAGATTTTCTGCATGGTTGCGGGTCGCCAACTTACCCATGTGGTTGCTTGCGGGCGCGGCCATCTTGTTTTGAGTTGTTCTCGCGGTGCATGATCGCGAGAAGAAAGACGTGATCGTGCGACGCATGACGTCACTGCGGGCGCGAACTGTCGCGAGACAGCGCAAATGGCTAAAAACAATACAACATCTCATGGAGAACGCGACCGGATCAAGAAAACTTGTCAGCGAACGCAGGGATTCAGGTAAGGCGATCGCGCGCGCGCGAGAATGTATCATTTTACAGCGCGAGCAAGAAACAAATTATCGCCAAGCTGCGGAAACCGGAATTTTTGACATTTTCGCGCTCTCCGCGGAACGCAAAAATGTCAAATTATCGCAATTTCCGCGAACGGAACGAAATTTTTGCCCAGGCCTAACCAAGACTCCTTCAAGCCATGACCGTTGATGGATCAATCGAAATTCCCCAGCCACCTTCTTAGGTTCTACCCCCAACGGAGAAACAATTAAGTAAGATATGTGTCAATCCCAAAAAGGTCCCACTATTCTCCCTTCTGCCACCTCTTTGTCCAGTTTTTCCACCACCACTCCAGGAAAATCCTTAGCAGACTGCAAATTGCCCGCCCATCTTTGACCCCTCGGCCCCCTAGTACCCAATCCTGAAACCTTCATCAAATCCCAATTCCAGCCACAAAGCAGCCTCCCTATCAGAATATATCACCAGGCAATGTCTTAAGGCATCAGCCTTAATGGGAAAAGTTGCCTTTTGTGCCAGGGTGTCCCTGTTGACCCCTTCCCCTGGAAACCTTCCACTGGTCGGCTGGTCTGGCCAGCATGAAGCATTGGGTGATAGGATGTCTCCCCCAACACTTGGAACACTCATGTTTAAATTTACACGGGTGGCGGTAACAGAAACCTTTGTTAAAGTTCCAGCACACCCCAACATTGGATCCTGCTGGTTTTGGCACATAACCTGCTCCCTGCGGAGCAGGCTTGGAAAAAACGGCCAGTAGGTAATAGGCAGGTCTCTCACACTATGCGTAGAGACCACAGACTGCATGGATAACATCTATTGCATCTGAAGTTCAAATTCCACCTCCCACCAGGGCTTATCTGGATTCAGACTTACCCTTGCTCGAAACTCCTCATCGTAACTGAGCCATGAAAAACCTTCAAGCAGTGCTATTGCCCTGTTGCTATGCTTTTCACAGCATATACACATTCTCTAAGTTAATCAGTACCCTTGACCTTCTAGTCAGTTCTCACTCTTCCTCCTTAGATCCCTCCTTTGGTTGAATGTTGTTAGAACTGGCGATTTCTGGTTGGCTAAGGCTTGCGCCAAAGTCAGGCAGAAACCACCACTCTAGTCAGGGCAAGGAAGTTACACGCCAAAGATAACCCCTGCTCACCCCCTTGGTAGCTTGGCACGAGCAGTCAGGCTTATCTCTGAGGCAATGTGTAAAGCGTTTGCGCGCGCACCCAGCAACAACACCCAAGGCCCACCACAAAGGAAACTCCACACAAGGTATTCTATAAAAATAGCCTTTGTATTATACACAACATATTAGATAAAAACACACACTTTACAATGTGCTAACAGGCACGGGCAGAATTTACAAGGGATTATATGTACAGGGGACAGGGCCACATGGACCACTGTCAGAAATTAGCACTTTTAGATATTTAGCACTTAGCACCAAATATAAAATTACTGTAGCACAAAAATAACATATATATAGCACACAACCAGTACTTACTGGTAACAAGAAAGTACCACCTACGCAACCCTAACCACTTTAGGAGACTATCACGCAGGGACTCAGAACCTCCCTAATACCACCGGTACCAGGGGAACACAACCACCTAAGTATCACAATACCTGTAGGGGAAAACACACATTACACATGATGCATAAAACATTCAGAGGTGTAGAACATGGCACATGATGCATAAACTCATTCAGAGGTGCCGGGCAGTTAAACACATGATGCATAAAACATTCAGTGGCGTTCTGAAAGAAAACACATGATGCAGAAACTACATTCAGCGGTGTCATAAAAAGGAAACACATGATGCATCAAAAATACATTCAGAGGTGCAGGTAGGAACATTAGCGTGAAACTCACATGAGCCACCACCCGTGGCAGTCCCTAGGCCAACTGGCCTTGTCCAAGCTAGGACGCTCTGTGTCAGTCAGGCTGCGCCAGCTGCGCCAGGCAAAAGCGTGAGGATCCCCACCTAAACGTTGCAGCTGCCCACTAAGTGCTGGGCAGCTGTTGAACTGAGCGTCTGCACCACTGTGCCCTGCGAACACAAATCTGTCGCTCTTGTGGGGAGCCTCTCTGGGCTCTAGCTAAAAAGAATGCCCCCTCGAGCCTTCGTGGCTCTGCACAAATATTTGCCCCGTCGTTTGGAGCCTCGGGGGCTCGATGAGAATGGTGCCCCCAATGCTGGAGCGGCCCACTGCCTTCCGGGGCCGCTCTGCTTGCCACTACTATGCCAGGCAACGTTGGAGCCTTCACGGGGCTCTGACACTGCCCCCGCACCCCCAACACATGCGCGGAGTCCCCCAGCCCTTTGCACTCACCGGGCTGCTCTCCGCTGACTCCCGCGTAGTCTCTCCTCCCGGCGGCGATGTACTCCGGAGCTTCTCTGCAACGCGGAGGGGCAGGCACCGACAATGTGACTCGCGCCCCCTCCGCACCAGCTCCGGCCGCACTCCGCCTCTCGGTCCAGCGCGGGGTGGGCTCCCGCCTGGATCTTCTTTCTCTCGGGCACTTCGTTCTTGGGCAGAGTGCCCCGGGGCGCAGGGTAGGCTCCTGCCTGCTCCGGGGCTCCAACCAGCCGCGACGCTTCGGTAGGAGGCGGGGTAGGCTCCCGCCCTCCTCTTCTAAGTTCCGGTTGTACCGTAGGCCCGCCCTCGGCCGCCTGACTTCCTGTTTCGCCGGGGCCGCGGCGGTGATTTCTTCGGCAATACAAGGGGTGGGCACCCGCTATCGAAATCAAAGCGCACACAGCGCTATAAAGTCAGGCAGCGCTCACAGTGCTATAAAGCCCATAAAAGCGCTCCCAGGCGCTTAGAAATAGCAAGTCCAGGAAAACAGCGCTCTAAGCCCATAAAAGCGCTCCCAGGCGCTGCAAGTCAAAAAGGTCCAGTAATAAAGTCCTTCCAAGAGCAGGGGGGCAAAGACTGGGCCCAGAGCCAGCTCACAGGGCCCTCCAGCAGGGAGGCAGTCCCCAGTGGCGGTCTCTCCTGGCGCCCAGCAGCAGCAGGCCCCCCTCAAGTTGATCCTGCAAGAGAACACCCATGTAAGGGGACACCGCCCCTTTTTATACAGTAAATCCTTTGTCTGCAAGGTGCAGGGAAGGGGCGAACCAGTTCCAACAGGTTCCTGAGCACTTTGTTTTGCTCAGCCCCTCTCCCTATTCACTGGCAGGGCTAGGGTCATCAGACGCACCACAGGGGCTGGAGCCAGCAGTGTGTGGGGAAAGCCCTGTCCTATTCAGGACCCAGGTATACTCCTCCCCAGCCATCAGTATGCTAAACTCCCATTCACCACTGGGTGACTCCTCCTGTCCCTGGGGATTTCCCTAGTCTGTCACATGACCTCCACCAGCCAATCGCCAGACAAGCCACACATTTCATACTGCACACTGAAGTGCCCACTTCTAGAAGTGGCACTTCCACACTAGGTACATGCACGCCGCACACATCATCGCGCAGCATTCAATCACACGAGTCCGCACATACCAAACACGGGCCTGCACACCCCACGCATCAGGAACTACCAGGACACATACATTCCCCCATGCATTCCTATGGGAGGGCAGGCCAACCTCAACACACGCACGCACTTTACCCTGGGACACAGCGGTAAAGTGCGCAGAAGCCAAAAATCATTACACCAAGTCACCCATAAAAAGCAAAAAGTTTCGGGGGTGAACCTGCCAAAAGGGCCGGGTCCAACAAATGTCATCTCTATGTAAGCGTTTAAAAACATCCACATATTTGTGTTTCCAAATTCTGTTCTTGGTCTTCTCAGATAAATGAGACTCCATTGGCATCACCAAACACATGTAAGGCAACCGCTTCTTATGTTTGTTAGCTATCAGAAAAAGCCTGAACAGCACACCCTTATGTTGATTTATCAGTCCAACATTGGTATATGTTGATTAACGAACACCATAAAACATGTACTCATCAGTACATATAGGAGAGATCAGTTCAATCAGTCAGTAGTCTTCGCGTCCACCAGAAAATCCAAACCCAATCAACTTTTGTAGATTCTCGTCTTTATTATTTTAAAAAGGAATCCCAGCACACGATCTAGCCGACACGTGTTTCGTCTTTTACTAAGACTTTTTCAAGGCGATCAGCAAGTTGAAAGCATCAATGATTGTAATTCACAACGGCGATAGAAAATACATCCAGGCAAACCTGATATGGATTGGCTGTAAAGGACCGTAAATCGAAATTCTAAATATATACTTAAGCAAATATAATTATCCTTCCTTTATTGGACTTCACAAATGTCGTGTACAAAGTCCCACCGGCAAGAATCTTTAAGTAATTTGTAGTTTCAAACTAGAGTGCGGACCGAATGTGTTATATCCTGAGTATTACATTTAATTGTAATCAGCCTAGGTCTTCTTAGCTGCTCAGCCAGAGTGAGAGATGGTAACGGAATGTTAGTGTGACTGTGATGAATGGAATGCCTGGGTGCCTGTGTGAATGAGTGGTGACAGTTGGAGATGGGCTGAGCAACTAGGCAGACTGCTCCTGGTGGGGCTGGTGTAGGAGCTGGTACATGGCTGAACTAAGACTGATTTCATTTGGAACTGGAACCAATAAAGAAGACTTAGAAACTTACAACATGGCTACCAGTATCTTCATGTACAGAGTACAACATAATTTTGGCGGGGAGCGGACCTGGACCCAAGTGTGCTTAAGGACTGAACAGTAACCCAGAGACTATAAAGAAACCAATGTAACCAGCGCAACTACAAAGAAAAAAGAAAGAAAAATACATGAAGCAGAATGGAGTAAAAGGCAAGCCAGCCCCACCAGTGTCCTGTCATCGGACGGCCCCAACCTTTGTCCTTCCTCATCTTGCTTCATGAACTTGACCACAGGTATGGTCTGTATGTTAGGGTATGAATTGACTGACTTTCACCCTACCACTTCCTTTTGAATTTGCTGTATGGATGTATCCACTGCGAAAAGGAATTGTGGCTGTTCAAGATGTGAGTTGTGGTCCAACTCAGTGAAGTAAATTCACAGGTGCCACACAGGAGCGGTGTGGTTCTTCTGAGATTGTTGTTTTATTGGCACATAGGAAGCTCTAGTATTGTCTTTGAACAGTGTGAGCGTAATGTGCCTGGAAGTGATTATACAAAGCAACATTTTCCACATATCTGGATATGATTTCTACAATTTGTTTTCACCAACAATATATTTCTTCAAATTTGGCTTCATCCACAGATTACTACTACATAGTGCTAGTGGCAAGTTGTCATGCTGTAACAATGGTTTTACACAAAAACAGACACGTGAAATCCTTTAGCACAAGGTCAGCTTCGGACATTATACACGCTGCTGTTTTGAAAGAAGTCCAGTTTATTTGGAGCCTTTTTGGCTTAAGGATCGTCTCCTGGCCATCCATTTTACATATGTGAGCTTGTATTTATGGGTGTAAGTCTATTTTTAATTTTATGGAAGTTCCTTGTTGCCCTGAACCCTTGACAGATCAACCGCTGCCTTTACTTTTAAAAGTGTGGCATGAGCTATGCATGGCGTGGACTTACTGACCGCGTGCAGCGTTTTTCAAATGGACTTCTTTCTGCTCGAAGACGCCCGCAGCTCTGTGGATATTCTATGATGCCTGTTCCTCTGCTCCTTTGTTGCTTTCCAATGTTTTGGTGCTCCAGCGTGCCCTGAGCCACCCGGCGTGACGCCCAAAAACGTGCCACCATCTTGGGGCTGGCACACTCTGCAGGTTATCTTCTTTCGTGTTGCCAGTCACGTTGTTTCCGGTTTTGAAAGACCTTACATTCAAACTTTCTCTTCAACATTAAGTACAGGACAATGCGCGGTTCGTTTGGTCAGAACAAGTGAAGAATCGTCTATGTAGGATTCGGCCGAATATGTTGAGGAGTCTACTACGAGGGATTCCTTTCTGGTTGTTTGCTCCGTTTCATGTATGTCGGAGTTGATTTTCTTTTCTTGTAATGTCATTTTTAGTTCTCCTCATTCCTCACTGTAGCAAATTATCTGCTTTGTGTTTTTGAAGACCACACACCTTCCTAAGTTCTTTGGTGACGTTTCCCTACGCTGTCTATGTTTCATTTTGGTGAAGATCCATTTTTGGGGCACACTGTTTGACTGTCTTTAATTTTCTAAACTATGGGTACTGCGGTGCCCTGTGACTCTTTGATGTCATCATTTTCTGCAGACAATTTCTGTGACATCGCACACTAGTGTTGTTTTTGGGATAGAGTTCTTATTCTATTAAGAATATCTACACAAGACTAAAGGAGAGTGTATTTTCATGCTATAGCTCATGTTGTTTTAATAGCATCTTGGTTGTTGTTGTGCATTTTGTTCCCTTACGCAGGGGGAGTGCAGTCCTAGCACGACTCGGGTGAGAGATCGCTCACCGGTGTGGGACACAGGTCTCTAGTGTTCTACTGTAGATGCAATTGTATTAGTAATATCAAAAGATTCATATTTCGTGATGCCACAGTTTTTACGCTGTTTATTAGTTGGGACGTCCTAGTCTCCTGGTGGGTGAACATCACAGGTTATCCTCCACTTGAGGGTGGTTCTGGTCTTGGTGGGTGGTTCCCATCTTCTTTGTGTTGTGTGTGTAAGTCGTTTTACATTGCACGTTGGTCTGATGTGTTGGTAAGACGCCTTGCGCTGCACGTCTTGTCTGTGTGTAAGTCGCCCAGCGCCTCACATGTTGTCCTGTGTAAGTCGCCCTGCGATTCAGATGTTGTGTGTAAGTCGTCCTGCGCCTCCCATGTTGTCCTGTGTAAGTCGCCCTGCGCTTCAGATGTTGTGTGTAAGTCGCCCTGCGCCTCACGTGTTGTCCTGTGTAAATCGCCCTGCGCTTCAGTTGTTGTGTGTAAGTCGCCCTGCGCATCACGTGTTGTCCTGTGTAAGTCGCCCCTGCGCTTCAGATGTGGTCGTGTGTAAGTCGCCCTCCGCCTCACTGTGTGAACCCTCTATGTGGTCCATATTGTGGTACACCTGTATCTGTAGTGTTGGTTCACCCGTGTTGTCTGTTTCTGGCCTCGGGTGTTTGTCGTTGGGTGTGTGCATCCTTCACTACTTTATTTTCAAAGGTTCATTGGGAAGGATGGGGTTATTGCTAGTTTGTAATTAAAATTGCTTGACAATTTATATTCTTTCCCAATAGTACGCTGTGTTCGTTTTCTTTACTGCGTTTTAACATGGTTTGGGATTTAATAACTATATGACTTAATAATCTTCATGAGGGAGGATGGCGGATTTTGATGCATGTTTTTATATGTCGTATTTTGCCCATCTTTTCTTTATTTGCATTGTTCTCTCTTTTGCGATGCTTTACTGTTAGTTGCATCCTTGAGTTACGAACATTACTGCTTCTCTTGTGTATAGTTCTCTGCTTTAGTATTGTAGTATTTGTTTTCATTTTAAAAGGAAAGGGATAATGTTATATCCTGAGTATTACATTTAATTGTAATCAGCCTAGGTCTTCTTAGCTGCTCAGCCAGAGTGAGAGATGGTAACGGAATGTTGGTGTGACTGTGATGAATGGAATGCCTGGGTGCCTGTGTGGATGAGTGGTGACAGTTGGAGATGGGCTGAGCAGCTAGGCAGGCTGCTCCTGGTGGGGCTGGTGTAGGAGCTGGTACATGGCTGAACTAAGACTGATATCATTGGGAACTGGAACAAATAAAGAAGACTTAGAAACTTACAACATGGCTACCAGTGTCTTCATGTACAGAGTACAACATAATTTTGGCGGGGGCGGACCTGGACCCAAGTGTGCTTAAGGACTGAACAGTAACCCAGAGACTACAAAGAAACCATTGTAACCAGCGCAACTACAAAGAAAAAAGAAAGAAAAATACATGAAGCAGAATGGAGTAAAAGGCAAGCCAGCCCCACCAGTGTCCTGTCATCGGACGGCCCCAACCTGTGTCCTGCCTCATCTTGCTCCATGAACTTGACCACAGGTATGGTCTGTATGTTAGGGTATGAATTGACTGACTTTCACCCTACCACTTCCTTTTGAATCTGCTGTATGGATGTATCCACTGCGCAAAGGAATTGTGGCTGTTCAAGATGTGAGTTGTGGTCCAACTCAGTGAAGTAAATTCACAGGTGCCACACAGGAGCGGTGTGGTTCTTCTGAGATTGCTGTTTTATTGGCACATAGGAAGCTCTAGTATTGTCTTTGAACAGTGTGAGCGTAATGTGCCTGGAAGTGATTATACAAAGCGACATTTTCCACATATCTGGATATGATTTCTACAATTTGTTTTCACCAACAATATATTTCTTCAAATTTGGCTTCATCCACAGATTACTACTACATAGTGCTAGTGGCAAGTTGTCATGCTGTAACAATGGTTTTACACAAAAACAGACACGTGAAATCCTTTAGCACAAGGTCAACTTCGGACATTTTACTCGCTGCTGTTTTGAAAGAAGTCCAGTTTATTTGGAGCCTTTTTGGGTTAAGGATCGTCTCCTGGCCATCCATTTTACATATGTGAGCTTGTATTTATGGGTGTAAGTGTATTTTTAATTTTATGGAAGTTCCTTGTTGCCCTGAACCCTTGACAGTTCAACCGCTGCCTTTACTTTTAAAAGTGTGACATGAGCTATGCATGGCGTGCACTTACTGACCGCGTGCAGCGTTTTTCAAATGGACTTCTTTCTGCTCGAAGAAGCCCGCAGCTCTATGGATATTCTATGACGCCTGTTCCTCTGCTCCTTTGTTGCTTTCCAATGTTTTGGTGCTCCAGCGTGCCCTGAGCCACCCGGCGTGACGCCCAAAAACGTGCCACCATCTTGGGGCTGGCACACTCTGTAGGTTATCTTCTTTCGTGTTGCCAGTCACGGTATTTCCGGTTTTGAAAGACCTTACATTCAAACTTTCTCTTCAACATGAAGCACAGGACAATGCGCGGTTCGTTTGGTCAGAACAAGTGAAGAATCGTCTATGTAGGATTCGGCTGAATATATTGAGGAGTCTACTACGAGGGATTCCTTTCTGGTTGGTTTCTCCGTTTCATGTATGTCGGAGTTGATTTTCTTTTCTTGTAATGTCATTTTTAGTTCTCCTCATTCCTCACTGTAACAAATTATCTGCTTTGTGTTTTTGAAGACCACACACCTTGCTAAGTTCTTTGGTGAAGTTTCGCTACGCTGTCTATGTTTCATTTTGGTGAAGATCCATTTTTGAGGCACACTGTTTGACTGTCTTTAATTTTCTAAACTATGGGTACTGCGGTGCCCTGTGACTCTTTGATGTCATCATTTTCTGCAGACAATTTCTGTGACATCGCACACTAGTGTTGTTTTTGGGATAGAGTTCTTATTCTATTAAGAATATCTACACAAGACTAAAGGAGAGTGTATTTTCATGCTATAGCTCATGTTGTTTTAATAGCATCTTGGTTGTTGTTGTGCATTTTGTTCCCTTACGCAGGGGGAGTGCAGTCCTAGCACGACTCGGGTGAGAGATCGCTCACCGGTGTGGGACACAGGTCTCTAGTGTTCTACTGTAGATGCAATTGTATTAGTAATATCAAAAGATTCATATTTCGTGATGCCACAGTTTTTACGCTGTTTATTAGTTGGGACGTCCTAGTCTCCTGGTGGGTGAACATCACAGATTATCTTCCACTTGAGGGTGGTTCTGGTCTTGGTGGGTGGTTCCCATCTTCTTTGTGTTGTGTGTGTAAGTCATTTTACATTGCACGTTGGTCTGATGTGTTGGTAAGACGCCTTGCGCTGCACGTCTTGTCTGTGTGTAAGTCGCCCAGCGCCTCACATGTTGTCCTGTGTGAGTCGCCCTGCGCTTCAGATGTTGTGTGTAAGTCGCCCTGCGCCTCCCATGTTGTCCTGTGTAAGTCGCCCTGCGCTTCAGATGTTGTGTGTAAGTCGCGTTGGTTCACCCTTGTTGTCTGTTTCTGGCCTCGGGTGTTTGTCGTTGTGTGTGTGCATCCTTCAGTACTTTATTTTCAAAGGTTCATTGGGAAGGATGGGGTTATTGCTAGTTTGTAATTTAAATTGCTTGACAATTTATATTCTTTCCCAATAGTACGCTGTGTTCGTTTTCTTTACTGCGTTTTAACATGGTTTGGGATTTAATAACTATATGACTTAATAATCTTCATGAGGGAGGATGGCGGATTTTGATGCATGTTTTTATATGTCGTATTTTGCCCATCTTTTCTTTATTTGCATTGTTCTCTCTTTTGCGATGCTTTACTGTTAGTTGCATCCTTGAGTTACGAACATTACTGCTTCTCTTGTGTATAGTTCTCTGCTTTAGTATTGTAGTATTTGTTTTCATTTTAAAAGGAAAGGGATAATGTTATATCCTGAGTATTACATTTAATTGTAATCAGCCTAGGTCTTCTTAGCTGCTCAGCCAGAGTGAGAGATGGTAACGGAATGTTGGTGTGACTGTGATGAATGGAATGCCTGGGTGCCTGTGTGGATGAGTGGTGACAGTTGGAGATGGGCTGAGCAGCTAGGCAGGCTGCTCCTGGTGGGGCTGGTGTAGGAGCTGGTACATGGCTGAACTAAGACTGATTTCATTGGGAACTGGAACCAATAAAGAAGACTTAGAAACTTACAACATGGCTACCAGTGTCTTCATGTACAGAGTACAACATAATTTTGGCGGGGCGGACCTGGACCCAAGTGTGCTTAAGGACTGAACAGTAACCCAGAGACTACAAAGAAACCATTGTAACCAGCGCAACTACAAAGAAAAAAGAAAGAAAAATACATGAAGCAGAATGGAGTAATAGGCAAGCCAGCCCCACCAGTGTCCTGTCATCGGACGGCCCCAACCTGTGTCCTGCCTCATCTTGCTCCATGAACTTGACCACAGGTATGGTCTGTATGTTAGGGTATGAATTGACTGACTTTCACCCTACCACTTCCTTTTGAATCTGCTGTATGGATGTATCCACTGCGCAAAGGAATTGTGGCTGTTCAAGATGTGAGTTGTGGTCCAACTCAGTGAAGTAAATTCACAGGTGCCACACAGGAGCGGTGTGGTTCTTCTGCGATTGCTGTTTTATTGGCACATAGGAAGCTCTAGTATTGTCTTTGAACAGTGTGAGCGTAAGGTGCCTGGAAGTGATTATACAAAGCGACATTTTCCACATATCTGGATATGATTTCTACAATTTGTTTTCACCAACAATATATTTCTTCAAATTTGGCTTCATCCACAGATTACTACTACATAGTGCTAGTGGCAAGTTGTCATGCTGTAACAATGGTTTTACACAAAAACAGACACGTGAAATCCTTTAGCACAAGGTCAACTTCGGACATTTTACTCGCTGCTGTTTTGAAAGAAGTCCAGTTTATTTGGAGCCTTTTTGGGTTAAGGATCGTCTCCTGGCCATCCATTTTACATATGTGAGCTTGTATTTATGGGTGTAAGTGTATTTTTAATTTTATGGAAGTTCCTTGTTGCCCTGAACCCTTGACAGTTCAACCGCTGCCTTTACTTTTAAAAGTGTGGCATGAGCTATGCATGGCGTGCACTTACTGACCGCGTGCAGTGTTTTTCAAATGGACTTCTTTCTGCTCGAAGAAGCCCGCAGCTCTATGGATATTCTATGACGCCTGTTCCTCTGCTCCTTTGTTGCTTTCCAATGTTTTGGTGCTCCAGCGTGCCCTGAGCCACCCGGCGTGACGCCCAAAAACGTGCCACCATCTTGGGGCTGGCACACTCTGTAGGTTATCTTCTTTCGTGTTGCCAGTCACGTTGTTTCCGGTTTTGAAAGACCTTACATTCAAACTTTCTCTTCAACATGAAGCACAGGACAATGCGCGGTTCGTTTGGTCAGAACAAGTGAAGAATCGTCTATGTAGGATTCGGCTGAATATATTGAGGAGTCTACTACGAGGGATTCCTTTCTGGTTGGTTTCTCCGTTTCATGTATGTCGGATTTGATTTTCTTTTCTTGTAATGTCATTTTTAGTTCTCCTCATTCCTCACTGTAGCAAATTATCTGCTTTGTGTTTTTGAAGACCACACACCTTGCTAAGTTCTTTGGTGACGTTTCGCTACGCTGTCTATGTTTCATTTTGGTGAAGATCCATTTTTGAGGCACACTGTTTGACTGTCTTTAATTTTCTAAACTATGGGTACTGCGGTGCCCTGTGACTCTTTGATGTCATCATTTTCTGCAGACAATTTCTGTGACATCGCACACTAGTGTTGTTTTTGGGATAGAGTTCTTATTCTATTAAGAATATCTACACAAGACTAAAGGAGAGTGTATTTTCATGCTATAGCTCATGTTGTTTTAATAGCGTCTTGGTTGTTGTTGTGCATTTTGTTCCCTTACGCAGGGGGAGTGCAGTCCTAGCACGACTCGGGTGAGAGATCGCTCACCGGTGTGGGACACAGGTCTCTAGTGTTCTACTGTAGATGCAATTGTATTAGTAATATCAAAAGATTCATATTTCGTGATGCCACAGTTTTTACGCTGTTTATTAGTTGGGACGTCCTAGTCTCCTGGTGGGTGAACATCACAGATTATCCTCCACTTGAGGGTGGTTCCGGTCTTGGTGGGTGGTTCCCATCTTCTTTGTGTTGTGTGTGTAAGTCATTTTACATTGCACGTTGGTCTGATGTGTTGGTAAGACGCCTTGCGCTGCACGTCTTGTCTGTGTGTAAGTCGCCCAGCGCCTCACATGTTGTCCTGTGTGAGTCGCCCTGCGCTTCAGATGTTGTGTGTAAGTCGCCCTGCGCCTCCCATGTTGTCCTGTGTAAGTCGCCCTGCGCTTCAGATGTTGTGTGTAAGTCGCGTTGGTTCACCCTTGTTGTCTGTTTCTGGCCTCGGGTGTTTGTCGTTGTGTGTGTGCATCCTTCAGTACTTTATTTTCAAAGGTTCATTGGGAAGGATGGGGTTATTGCTAGTTTGTAATTTAAATTGCTTGACAATTTATATTCTTTCCCAATAGTACGCTGTGTTCGTTTTCTTTACTGCGTTTTAACATGGTTTGGGATTTAATAACTATATGACTTAATAATCTTCATGAGGGAGGATGGCGGATTTTGATGCATGTTTTTATATGTCGTATTTTGCCCATCTTTTCTTTATTTGCATTGTTCTCTCTTTTGCGATGCTTTACTGTTAGTTGCATCCTTGAGTTACGAACATTACTGCTTCTCTTGTGTATAGTTCTCTGCTTTAGTATTGTAGTATTTGTTTTCATTTTAAAAGGAAAGGGATAATGTTATATCCTGAGTATTACATTTAATTGTAATCAGCCTAGGTCTTCTTAGCTGCTCAGCCAGAGTGAGAGATGGTAACGGAATGTTGGTGTGACTGTGATGAATGGAATGCCTGGGTGCCTGTGTGGATGAGTGGTGACAGTTGGAGATGGGCTGAGCAGCTAGGCAGGCTGCTCCTGGTGGGGCTGGTGTAGGAGCTGGTACATGGCTGAACTAAGACTGATTTCATTGGGAACTGGAACCAATAAAGAAGACTTAGAAACTTACAACATGGCTACCAGTGTCTTCATGTACAGAGTACAACATAATTTTGGCGGGGCGGACCTGGACCCAAGTGTGCTTAAGGACTGAACAGTAACCCAGAGACTACAAAGAAACCATTGTAACCAGCGCAACTACAAAGAAAAAAGAAAGAAAAATACATGAAGCAGAATGGAGTAATAGGCAAGCCAGCCCCACCAGTGTCCTGTCATCGGATGGCCCCAACCTGTGTCCTGCCTCATCTTGCTCCATGAACTTGACCACAGGTATGGTCTGTATGTTAGGGTATGAATTGACTGACTTTCACCCTACCACTTCCTTTTGAATCTGCTGTATGGATGTATCCACTGCGCAAAGGAATTGTGGCTGTTCAAGATGTGAGTTGTGGTCCAACTCAGTGAAGTAAATTCACAGGTGCCACACAGGAGCGGTGTGGTTCTTCTGCGATTGCTGTTTTATTGGCACATAGGAAGCTCTAGTATTGTCTTTGAACAGTGTGAGCGTAATGTGCCTGGAAGTGATTATACAAAGCGACATTTTCCACATATCTGGATATGATTTCTACAATTTGTTTTCACCAACAATATATTTCTTCAAATTTGGCTTCATCCACAGATTACTACTACATAGTGCTAGTGGCAAGTTGTCATGCTGTAACAATGGTTTTACACAAAAACAGACACGTGAAATCCTTTAGCACAAGGTCAACTTCGGACATTTTACTCGCTGCTGTTTTGAAAGAAGTCCAGTTTATTTGGAGCCTTTTTGGGTTAAGGATCGTCTCCTGGCCATCCATTTTACATATGTGAGCTTGTATTTATGGGTGTAAGTGTATTTTTAATTTTATGGAAGTTCCTTGTTGCCCTGAACCCTTGACAGTTCAACCGCTGCCTTTACTTTTAATAGTGTGGCATGAGCTATGCATGGCGTGCACTTACTGACCGCGTGCAGTGTTTTTCAAATGGACTTCTTTCTGCTCGAAGAAGCCCGCAGCTCTATGGATATTCTATGACGCCTGTTCCTCTGCTCCTTTGTTGCTTTCCAATGTTTTGGTGCTCCAGCGTGCCCTGAGCCACCCGGCGTGACGCCCAAAAACGTGCCACCATCTTGGGGCTGGCACACTCTGTAGGTTATCTTCTTTCGTGTTGCCAGTCACGTTGTTTCCGGTTTTGAAAGACCTTACATTCAAACTTTCTCTTCAACATGAAGCACAGGACAATGCGCGGTTCGTTTGGTCAGAACAAGTGAAGAATCGTCTATGTAGGATTCGGCTGAATATATTGAGGAGTCTACTACGAGGGATTCCTTTCTGGTTGGTTTCTCCGTTTCATGTATGTCGGAGTTGATTTTCTTTTCTTGTAATGTCATTTTTAGTTCTCCTCATTCCTCACTGTAGCAAATTATCTGCTTTGTGTTTTTGAAGACCACACACCTTGCTAAGTTCTTTGGTGACGTTTCGCTACGCTGTCTATGTTTCATTTTGGTGAAGATCCATTTTTGAGGCACACTGTTTGACTGTCTTTAATTTTCTAAACTATGGGTACTGCGGTGCCCTGTGACTCTTTGATGTCATCATTTTCTGCAGACAATTTCTGTGACATCGCACACTAGTGTTGTTTTTGGGATAGAGTTCTTATTCTATTAAGAATATCTACACAAGACTAAAGGAGAGTGTATTTTCATGCTATAGCTCATGTTGTTTTAATAGCATCTTGGTTGTTGTTGTGCATTTTGTTCCCTTACGCAGGGGGAGTGCAGTCCTAGCACGACTCGGGTGAGAGATCGCTCACCGGTGTGGGACACATGTCTCTAGTGTTCTACTGTAGATGCAATTGTATTAGTAATATCAAAAGATTCATATTTCGTGATGCCACAGTTTTTACGCTGTTTATTAGTTGGGACGTCCTAGTCTCCTGGTGGGTGAACATCACAGATTATCCTCCACTTGAGGGTGGTTCCGGTCTTGGTGGGTGGTTCCCATCTTCTTTGTGTTGTGTGTGTAAGTCATTTTACATTGCACGTTGGTCTGATGTGTTGGTAAGACGCCTTGCGCTGCACGTCTTGTCTGTGTGTAAGTCGCCCAGCGCCTCACATGTTGTCCTGTGTGAGTCGCCCTGCGCTTCAGATGTTGTGTGTAAGTCGCCCTGCGCCTCCCATGTTGTCCTGTGTAAGTCGCCCTGCGCTTCAGATGTTGTGTGTAAGTCGCGTTGGTTCACCCTTGTTGTCTGTTTCTGGCCTCGGGTGTTTGTCGTTGTGTGTGTGCATCCTTCAGTACTTTATTTTCAAAGGTTCATTGGGAAGGATGGGGTTATTGCTAGTTTGTAATTTAAATTGCTTGACAATTTATATTCTTTCCCAATAGTACGCTGTGTTCGTTTTCTTTACTGCGTTTTAACATGGTTTGGGATTTAATAACTATATGACTTAATAATCTTCATGAGGGAGGATGGCGGATTTTGATGCATGTTTTTATATGTCGTATTTTGCCCATCTTTTCTTTATTTGCATTGTTCTCTCTTTTGCGATGCTTTACTGTTAGTTGCATCCTTGAGTTACGAACATTACTGCTTCTCTTGTGTATAGTTCTCTGCTTTAGTATTGTAGTATTTGTTTTCATTTTAAAAGGAAAGGGATAATGTTATATCCTGAGTATTACATTTAATTGTAATCAGCCTAGGTCTTCTTAGCTGCTCAGCCAGAGTGAGAGATGGTAACGGAATGTTGGTGTGACTGTGATGAATGGAATGCCTGGGTGCCTGTGTGGATGAGTGGTGACAGTTGGAGATGGGCTGAGCAGCTAGGCAGGCTGCTCCTGGTGGGGCTGGTGTAGGAGCTGGTACATGGCTGAACTAAGACTGATTTCATTGGGAACTGGAACCAATAAAGAAGACTTAGAAACTTACAACATGGCTACCAGTGTCTTCATGTACAGAGTACAACATAATTTTGGCGGGGCGGACCTGGACCCAAGTGTGCTTAAGGACTGAACAGTAACCCAGAGACTACAAAGAAACCATTGTAACCAGCGCAACTACAAAGAAAAAAGAAAGAAAAATACATGAAGCAGAATGGAGTAATAGGCAAGCCAGCCCCACCAGTGTCCTGTCATCGGATGGCCCCAACCTGTGTCCTGCCTCATCTTGCTCCATGAACTTGACCACAGGTATGGTCTGTATGTTAGGGTATGAATTGACTGACTTTCACCCTACCACTTCCTTTTGAATCTGCTGTATGGATGTATCCACTGCGCAAAGGAATTGTGGCTGTTCAAGATGTGAGTTGTGGTCCAACTCAGTGAAGTAAATTCACAGGTGCCACACAGGAGCGGTGTGGTTCTTCTGCGATTGCTGTTTTATTGGCACATAGGAAGCTCTAGTATTGTCTTTGAACAGTGTGAGCGTAATGTGCCTGGAAGTGATTATACAAAGCGACATTTTCCACATATCTGGATATGATTTCTACAATTTGTTTTCACCAACAATATATTTCTTCAAATTTGGCTTCATCCACAGATTACTACTACATAGTGCTAGTGGCAAGTTGTCATGCTGTAACAATGGTTTTACACAAAAACAGACACGTGAAATCCTTTAGCACAAGGTCAACTTCGGACATTTTACTCGCTGCTGTTTTGAAAGAAGTCCAGTTTATTTGGAGCCTTTTTGGGTTAAGGATCGTCTCCTGGCCATCCATTTTACATATGTGAGCTTGTATTTATGGGTGTAAGTGTATTTTTAATTTTATGGAAGTTCCTTGTTGCCCTGAACCCTTGACAGTTCAACCGCTGCCTTTACTTTTAATAGTGTGGCATGAGCTATGCATGGCGTGCACTTACTGACCGCGTGCAGTGTTTTTCAAATGGACTTCTTTCTGCTCGAAGAAGCCCGCAGCTCTATGGATATTCTATGACGCCTGTTCCTCTGCTCCTTTGTTGCTTTCCAATGTTTTGGTGCTCCAGCGTGCCCTGAGCCACCCGGCGTGACGCCCAAAAACGTGCCACCATCTTGGGGCTGGCACACTCTGTAGGTTATCTTCTTTCGTGTTGCCAGTCACGTTGTTTCCGGTTTTGAAAGACCTTACATTCAAACTTTCTCTTCAACATGAAGCACAGGACAATGCGCGGTTCGTTTGGTCAGAACAAGTGAAGAATCGTCTATGTAGGATTCGGCTGAATATATTGAGGAGTCTACTACGAGGGATTCCTTTCTGGTTGGTTTCTCCGTTTCATGTATGTCGGAGTTGATTTTCTTTTCTTGTAATGTCATTTTTAGTTCTCCTCATTCCTCACTGTAGCAAATTATCTGCTTTGTGTTTTTGAAGACCACACACCTTGCTAAGTTCTTTGGTGACGTTTCGCTACGCTGTCTATGTTTCATTTTGGTGAAGATCCATTTTTGAGGCACACTGTTTGACTGTCTTTAATTTTCTAAACTATGGGTACTGCGGTGCCCTGTGACTCTTTGATGTCATCATTTTCTGCAGACAATTTCTGTGACATCGCACACTAGTGTTGTTTTTGGGATAGAGTTCTTATTCTATTAAGAATATCTACACAAGACTAAAGGAGAGTGTATTTTCATGCTATAGCTCATGTTGTTTTAATAGCATCTTGGTTATTGTTGTGCATTTTGTTCCCTTACGCAGGGGGAGTGCAGTCCTAGCACGACTCGGGTGAGAGATCGCTCACCGGTGTGGGACACAGGTCTCTAGTGTTCTACTGTAGATGCAATTGTATTAGTAATATCAAAAGATTCATATTTCGTGATGCCACAGTTTTTACGCTGTTTATTAGTTGGGACGTCCTAGTCTCCTGGTGGGTGAACATCACAGATTATCCTCCACTTGAGGGTGGTTCCGGTCTTGGTGGGTGGTTCCCATCTTCTTTGTGTTGTGTGTGTAAGTCATTTTACATTGCACGTTGGTCTGATGTGTTGGTAAGACGCCTTGCGCTGCACGTCTTGTCTGTGTGTAAGTCGCCCAGCGCCTCACATGTTGTCCTGTGTGAGTCGCCCTGCGCTTCAGATGTTGTGTGTAAGTCGCCCTGCGCCTCCCATGTTGTCCTGTGTAAGTCGCCCCGGCTTCAGATGTTGTGTGTAAGTCGCGTTGGTTCACCCTTGTTGTCTGTTTCTGGCCTCGGGTGTTTGTCGTTGTGTGTGTGCATCCTTCAGTACTTTATTTTCAAAGGTTCATTGGGAAGGATGGGGTTATTGCTAGTTTGTAATTTAAATTGCTTGACAATTTATATTCTTTCCCAATAGTACGCTGTGTTCGTTTTCTTTACTGCGTTTTAACATGGTTTGGGATTTAATAACTATATGACTTAATAATCTTCATGAGGGAGGATGGCGGATTTTGATGCATGTTTTTATATGTCGTATTTTGCCCATCTTTTCTTTATTTGCATTGTTCTCTCTTTTGCGATGCTTTACTGTTAGTTGCATCCTTGAGTTACGAACATTACTGCTTCTCTTGTGTATAGTTCTCTGCTTTAGTATTGTAGTATTTGTTTTCATTTTAAAAGGAAAGGGATAATGTTATATCCTGAGTATTACATTTAATTGTAATCAGCCTAGGTCTTCTTAGCTGCTCAGCCAGAGTGAGAGATGGTAACGGAATGTTGGTGTGACTGTGATGAATGGAATGCCTGGGTGCCTGTGTGGATGAGTGGTGACAGTTGGAGATGGGCTGAGCAGCTAGGCAGGCTGCTCCTGGTGGGGCTGGTGTAGGAGCTGGTACATGGCTGAACTAAGACTGATTTCATTGGGAACTGGAACCAATAAAGAAGACTTAGAAACTTACAACATGGCTACCAGTGTCTTCATGTACAGAGTACAACATAATTTTGGCGGGGCGGACCTGGACCCAAGTGTGCTTAAGGACTGAACAGTAACCCAGAGACTACAAAGAAACCATTGTAACCAGCGCAACTACAAAGAAAAAAGAAAGAAAAATACATGAAGCAGAATGGAGTAATAGGCAAGCCAGCCCCACCAGTGTCCTGTCATCGGACGGCCCCAACCTGTGTCCTGCCTCATCTTGCTCCATGAACTTGACCACAGGTATGGTCTGTATGTTAGGGTATGAATTGACTGACTTTCACCCTACCACTTCCTTTTGAATCTGCCGTATGGATGTATCCACTGCGCAAAGGAATTGTGGCTGTTCAAGATGTGAGTTGTGGTCCAACTCAGTGAAGTAAATTCACAGGTGCCACACAGGAGCGGTGTGGTTCTTCTGCGATTGCTGTTTTATTGGCACATAGGAAGCTCTAGTATTGTCTTTGAGCAGTGTGAGCGTAATGTGCCTGGAAGTGATTATACAAAGCGACATTTTCCACATATCTGGATATGATTTCTACAATTTGTTTTCACCAACAATATATTTCTTCAAATTTGGCTTCATCCACAGATAACTACTACATAGTGCTAGTGGCAAGTTGTCATGCTGTAACAATGGTTTTACACAAAAACAGACACGTGAAATCCTTTAGCACAAGGTCAACTTCGGACATTTTACTCGCTGCTGTTTTGAAAGAAGTCCAGTTTATTTGGAGCCTTTTTGGGTTAAGGATCGTCTCCTGGCCATCCATTTTACATATGTGAGCTTGTATTTATGGGTGTAAGTGTATTTTTAATTTTATGGAAGTTCCTTGTTGCCCTGAACCCTTGACAGTTCAACCGCTGCCTTTACTTTTAAAAGTGTGGCATGAGCTATGCATGGCGTGCACTTACTGACCGCGTGCAGTGTTTTTCAAATGGACTTCTTTCTGCTCGAAGAAGCCCGCAGCTCTATGGATATTCTATGACGCCTGTTCCTCTGCTCCTTTGTTGCTTTCCAATGTTTTGGTGCTCCAGCGTGCCCTGAGCCACCCGGCGTGACGCCCAAAAACGTGCCACCATCTTGGGGCTGGCACACTCTGTAGGTTATCTTCTTTCGTGTTGCCAGTCACGTTGTTTCCGGTTTTGAAAGACCTTACATTCAAACTTTCTCTTCAACATGAAGCACAGGACAATGCGCGGTTCGTTTGGTCAGAACAAGTGAAGAATCGTCTATGTAGGATTTGGCTGAATATATTGAGGAGTCTACTACGAGGGATTCCTTTCTGGTTGGTTTCTCCGTTTCATGTATGTCGGAGTTGATTTTCTTTTCTTGTAATGTCATTTTTAGTTCTCCTCATTCCTCACTGTAGCAAATTATCTGCTTTGTGTTTTTGAAGACCACACACCTTGCTAAGTTCTTTGGTGACGTTTCGCTACGCTGTCTATGTTTCATTTTGGTGAAGATCCATTTTTGAGGCACACTGTTTGACTGTCTTTAATTTTCTAAACTATGGGTACTGCGGTGCCCTGTGACTCTTTGATGTCATCATTTTCTGCAGACAATTTCTGTGACATCGCACACTAGTGTTGTTTTTGGGATAGAGTTCTTATTCTATTAAGAATATCTACACAAGACTAAAGGAGAGTGTATTTTCATGCTATAGCTCATGTTGTTTTAATAGCATCTTGGTTGTTGTTGTGCATTTTGTTCCCTTACGCAGGGGGAGTGCAGTCCTAGCACGACTCGGGTGAGAGATCGCTCACCGGTGTGGGACACAGGTCTCTAGTGTTCTACTGTAGATGCAATTGTATTAGTAATATCAAAAGATTCATATTTCGTGATGCCACAGTTTTTACGCTGTTTATTAGTTGGGACGTCCTAGTCTCCTGGTGGGTGAACATCACAGATTATCCTCCACTTGAGGGTGGTTCTGGTCTTGGTGGGTGGTTCCCATCTTCTTTGTGTTGTGTGTGTAAGTCATTTTACATTGCACGTTGGTCTGATGTGTTGGTAAGACGCCTTGCGCTGCACGTCTTGTCTGTGTGTAAGTCGCCTAGCGCCTCACATGTTGTCCTGTGTGAGTCGCCCTGCGCTTCAGATGTTGTGTGTAAGTCGCCCTGCGCCTCCCATGTTGTCCTGTGTAAGTCGCCCTGCGCTTCAGATGTTGTGTGTAAGTCGCGTTGGTTCACCCTTGTTGTCTGTTTCTGGCCTCGGGTGTTTGTCGTTGTGTGTGTGCATCCTTCAGTACTTTATTTTCAAAGGTTCATTGGGAAGGATGGGGTTATTGCTAGTTTGTAATTTAAATTGCTTGACAATTTATATTCTTTCCCAATAGTACGCTGTGTTCGTTTTCTTTACTGCGTTTTAACATGGTTTGGGATTTAATAACTATATGACTTAATAATCTTCATGAGGGAGGATGGCGGATTTTGATGCATGTTTTTATATGTCGTATTTTGCCCATCTTTTCTTTATTTGCATTGTTCTCTCTTTTGCGATGCTTTACTGTTAGTTGCATCCTTGAGTTACGAACATTACTGCTTCTCTTGTGTATAGTTCTCTGCTTTAGTATTGTAGTATTTGTTTTCATTTTAAAAGGAAAGGGATAATGTTATATCCTGAGTATTACATTTAATTGTAATCAGCCTAGGTCTTCTTAGCTGCTCAGCCAGAGTGAGAGATGGTAACGGAATGTTGGTGTGACTGTGATGAATGGAATGCCTGGGTGCCTGTGTGGATGAGTGGTGACAGTTGGAGATGGGCTGAGCAGCTAGGCAGGCTGCTCCTGGTGGGGCTGGTGTAGGAGCTGGTACATGGCTGAACTAAGACTGATTTCATTGGGAACTGGAACCAATAAAGAAGACTTAGAAACTTACAACATGGCTACCAGTGTCTTCATGTACAGAGTACAACATAATTTTGGCGGGGCGGACCTGGACCCAAGTGTGCTTAAGGACTGAACAGTAACCCAGAGACTACAAAGAAACCATTGTAACCAGCGCAACTACAAAGAAAAAAGAAAGAAAAATACATGAAGCAGAATGGAGTAAAAGGCAAGCCAGCCCCACCAGTGTCCTGTCATCGGACGGCCCCAACCTGTGTCCTGCCTCATCTTGCTCCATGAACTTGACCACAGGTATGGTCTGTATGTTAGGGTATGAATTGACTGACTTTCACCCTACCACTTCCTTTTGAATCTGCTGTGTGGATGTATCCACTGCGCAAAGGAATTGTGGCTGTTCAAGATGTGAGTTGTGGTCCAACTCAGTGAAGTAAATTCACAGGTGCCACACAGGAGCGGTGTGGTTCTTCTGAGATTGCTGTTTTATTGGCACATAGGAAGCTCTAGTATTGTCTTTGAACAGTGTGAGCGTAATGTGCCTGGAAGTGATTATACAAAGCGACATTTTCCACATATCTGGATATGATTTCTACAATTTGTTTTCACCAACAATATATTTCTTCAAATTTGGCTTCATCCACAGATTACTACTACATAGTGCTAGTGGCAAGTTGTCATGCTGTAACAATGGTTTTACACAAAAACAGACACGTGAAATCCTTTAGCACAAGGTCAACTTCGGACATTTTACTCGCTGCTGTTTTGAAAGAAGTCCAGTTTATTTGGAGCCTTTTTGGGTTAAGGATCGTCTCCTGTCCATCCATTTTACATATGTGAGCTTGTATTTATGGGTGTAAGTGTATTTTTAATTTTATGGAAGTTCCTTGTTGCCCTGAACCCTTGACAGTTCAACTGCTGCCTTTACTTTTAAAAGTGTGGCATGAGCTATGCATGGCGTGCACTTACTGACCGCGTGCAGTGTTTTTCAAATGGACTTCTTTCTGCTCGAAGAAGCCCGCAGCTCTATGGATATTCTATGACGCCTGTTCCTCTGCTCCTTTGTTGCTTTCCAATGTTTTGGTGCTCCAGCGTGCCCTGAGCCACCCGGCGTGACGCCCAAAAACGTGCCACCATCTTGGGGCTGGCACACTCTGTAGGTTATCTTCTTTCGTGTTGCCAGTCACGTTGTTTCCGGTTTTGAAAGACCTTACATTCAAACTTTCTCTTCAACATGAAGCACAGGACAATGCGCGGTTCGTTTGGTCAGAACAAGTGAAGAATCGTCTATGTAGGATTCGGCTGAATATATTGAGGAGTCTACTACGAGGGATTCCTTTCTGGTTGGTTTCTCCGTTTCATGTATGTCGGAGTTGGTTTTCTTTTCTTGTAATGTCATTTTTAGTTCTCCTCATTCCTCACTGTAGCAAATTATCTGCTTTGTGTTTTTGAAGACCACACACCTTGCTAAGTTCTTTGGTGACGTTTCGCTACGCTGTCTATGTTTCATTTTGGTGAAGATCCATTTTTGAGGCACACTGTTTGACTGTCTTTAATTTTCTAAACTATGGGTACTGCGGTGCCCTGTGACTCTTTGATGTCATCATTTTCTGCAGACAATTTCTGTGACATCGCACACTAGTGTTGTTTTTGGGATAGAGTTCTTATTCTATTAAGAATATCCACACAAGACTAAAGGAGAGTGTATTTTCATGCTATAGCTCATGTTGTTTTAATAGCATCTTGGTTGTTGTTGTGCATTTTGTTCCCTTACGCAGGGGGAGTGCAGTCCTAGCACGACTCGGGTGAGAGATCGCTCACCGGTGTGGGACACAGGTCTCTAGTGTTCTACTGTAGATGCAATTGTATTAGTAATATCAAAAGATTCATATTTCGTGATGCCACAGTTTTTACGCTGTTTATTAGTTGGGACGTCCTAGTCTCCTGGTGGGTGAACATCACAGATTATCCTCCACTTGAGGGTGGTTCTGGTCTTGGTGGGTGGTTCCCATCTTCTTTGTGTTGTGTGTGTAAGTCATTTTACATTGCACGTTGGTCTGATGTGTTGGTAAGACGCCTTGCGCTGCACGTCTTGTCTGTGTGTAAGTCGCCCGGCGCCTCACATGTTGTCCTGTGTGAGTGCCCTGCGCTTCAGATGTTGTGTGTAAGTCGCCCTGCGCCTCCCATGTTGTCCTGTGTAAGTCGCCCTGCGCTTCAGATGTTGTGTGTAAGTCGCGTTGGTTCACCCTTGTTGTCTGTTTCTGGCCTCGGGTGTTTGTCGTTGGGTGTGTGCATCCTTCAGTACTTTATTTTCAAAGGTTCATTGGGAAGGATGAGGTTATTGCTAGTTTGTATTTTAAATTGCTTGACAATTTATATTCTTTCCCGATAGTACGCTGTGTTAGTTTTCTTTACTGCGTTTTAACATGGTTTGGGATTTAATAACTATCTGGCACATGCATCAAGCCAAAATCCAGTCGGTAAAATACCGAATCGCTAAAAACACCCGTTAGCGAGTAAAAAATACCGAATCCCAATGCATCAACCCAAACTGTGAGCAAATAACGATTCGCAAAATGAAATCCGGTAAAATACCGAATCGCAATTAACCAACATGCAATAATACCGAATCGCTAAATACCGAATTAGCAATCACCGAAATCACTAATAGCTCCCGGAAAGTGCCAATGGCTAATAACGAATCGCTACCCAATGCAACAACAGTCGCAAATACCGAAAATCCCCAAAATCGCTATTTTGCATGAGCTAAATAAGGGGAATCAGAACCTGGAGGTAAAGTTAAAAAAAAAAAAGTGAATAAAAAAAAAGATTTCTACAGGTGCAACTGATTGTGGTAATCACCAAACCCTTAAATGTGGCCAAGGAGACTCTGTTGGCTACCACAAAATGGCAGCCCTCTACGTGCTTGCAAGGAGGATGCGTATCAATGCGGCAGGACAGCGCAGGAGAAGGGTCCAGGAGAGAGTTTTCAGACTGCGCATCACCTTGCTCGGCCAGAATGAGGACGAGGTGTACGAGAAGTATCGACTTAATCGTGCCATGATCATGCGCCTCATTGCAGACCTGGAACCATTACTGCAGCACCAGACACACCGGACCAATGCAATCCCTGCGCACGTCCAGGTACTATGCAGCCTGCACCTACTGGCCTCAGGAAGTTTCCAGAGGGTAATTGCGGTAGCCGGAGGCGTATCGCAAAGCGCACTCTCACGCTTCTTCAAGAAATTCCTAGATGCCATGCTGACAATGCTACACACCCACATCAGCTTCCCCACAACCCCACAGCAGCTGGACCGCAACAAACAGGCATTCTACCAGGTGGCAAAATTCCCCCATGTAATTGGATGCATCGACTGTACGCATATCGCCATATGTCCACCGGCAGCAAATGAGTACATATTCCGCAACCGCAAGTCATACCACTCAATCAACGTGCAGGTTGTGTGCGATGCCAATCACATCATAACGGACTTAGTGGCACAATTCCCAGGGAGCACACACGACTCCTACATATTCCGCAACAGTGGAATCCACAGGCATCTACTCAACGGAGAATTTGGAGAGGGTCTCCTGCTTGGTACGTACAAATTCCGCTTCCCAACATGAACACCACACATGTATGAACTTCACCATTGCTAAGTCTTTGCTTCTATCTTCTAGGTGACAGTGCTTACGCCCTGCGTGAATTTATACTCACCCCATACATCAATCCAGAAACCCCACAGGAACAATGCTACAACGCAGCACACATAAGCACTAGGAATGTAATAGAGAGGACATTTGGGATTCTGAAGAGTCGCTTTCAAATCCTACATAAGACTGGCGGCGCCATGCTATACAAACCTGAAACCTGCTGCCGGATTATTGCTGTATGTGCAATGCTGCACAACATTGCGACCAGAAGGGGGATACCCATAGAGGTGGACAGGAATGAGGACCACCGGGATGACCAACCACCCGGCCAACACCGACAGGCACACGTCCCTAACACAGCAGAGGGCCATAGGAGGCGGACATACATCATGCAACATCATTTCTGAATCAGGTGAGAATGATACATACCTAATTTGTTGGGGGTGCAACTGTTTAGTACACAGTAGCACTGCGGTATGTGCAACAAAACAAGCAATGGAAATAATGCTCCACATGTAAAAAGTTAAAACAAATGTGCGTTAAAGTCACGGCTGTGCAGACTCAGGAAGGGGAGGACCATGGTTGCCCCACCACGGTCAGGTAAGCCTGTAATTCTGTCTAGTGGCGCTTGCCACATACACCAAGCCTCCGCTCAGGTGTCTCCGACGCCTCACCACGGCCTGTCCCCGTGGAGGCCCGCGAACTGCGGCGCCTGGTGCTGGCCTCTGCCACTGACACACTGCTGACACTCGAGGCAGCCTCACTGCCATCTTCCCCTCCCAATGCACCAGCACTGAATGTGCCGCTCTGTAGGTGTTCGACAGCAGCGGTTATCTGCCCTAGTGCCTTTGCTACGTTCCCGCAAAAGTGCCCAAGGTCCACCTGCAAGGACACAGAGCGGCATGCCAACACTGCGGTGCTGTTGCTGAGGCGTGTGATAGCCTTTGTAGAGGCCGCAGACCGCAACAATTGCTGACGGTGCCTCCTCCTCTCGCACTCATGGCCCTCCCTCATGGCACGGGTGAGCTCATGGATGTCCTCCCTGAGGTGCCCATTGCCCTCTGCCACCACAGTGGTCATGTCCCTAACCGCCTCAGTCATGGCACGCATTTCCCGAGCAAGGCGCACGATATTAGAGCTAATTGTTGCCATGTGTCGTCCCTGCAGGCGCTGTACACGCAGCATCCTCTCCTCGATGGCAGAAGTGTGTGGGCGATCAAGGTCGCCTGAGGAGACAGAACTTGGCCGAGCCCTGCGCCGCTGTTGGAGTCTGGCGCGTCCAGGTGGTGCAGCAGGCGGTGTGATGGTGCGCAGACTTTGTCCCAATTGTGTGGAGGGTGTTTCCATCACCTGCAAGGGCGCTACTTGGGACCTGCGCCTCGGCGCTTTAGTGGCTGATGTTGCTGCAGCTGGTGTGGATGGTGCAGGTGCTGGTGTGGCTGGTGCTGGTGGTGCTGGTGCTGGTGGTGCTGGTGGGGTGGCAGGTGGAGGTGATGGATGCGCATCCTGCGCTGTCTCCATGTCGGAATCCACCGGTGTCTCGGATATGATCAGCTGGCCGCTGTCGTCCGATTCCCCAGGAGATGCATCTGTGTGTGAAACAGTGCATGGTTAGTGGGATAGTCACACCTCCGTAGTGTTGTACACATACATGTCCCTCTGTGATCCACTAAATAAACAGTCTATATCCATGTTCAACTGATGTGGTGATCCGTAATTGTATTTACGCCTGTACATGCATACTGAGCTGACTAGACTACAACTCCCATGATGCACTAGTGTTAAGAGTAAAACTGTGTGGCCCAAAGCTGCATACACACTCAGGTCCTGCTGGGGGCATGGGAATGGATTTACGCTATGCTGGATATGGGCACAGGCATGCATCTTACCTTGGGCACTTGTGGCTGCGCCGGACGTGTCCATCTGGGTCACTCCCACGACGGCTTCCCGCTCGATCGTCCCTTCCACCAGGTCCTCCAGGGCAGTGTTGGCTTGTACCGTTGAAGGGCCGCCTCCGGTCCTGCTCGCCTCCCGGAGCCTCTCCGCAATCCTCTCCTTGGCACGCTTCCGCAGGTCGTACCACCTTTTCTTGAGGTTGTCGATGCTGCGGGGCGTTACACCAACTGCATTCACCCTCTCCCGGATGCGCAGCCATATGCGCCGCTTCTCTTGCTCAGGCACCTTGAGGGACAGCTTACCGAAAAGGCGATCGTGCTTGCTGCTGACTCCCTCTATCAGGTACTCCAGCTCCCTGTCAGAGAACTTGCGCTTGCGCTTTCGTGCTGACTCAGCACTGGATGGTACTTCCTTCTCCATGATAAATAGGTTTTGCGAATTGCACAGTCGGTGTGGCTTCACTTTGCACAGGCAGTCTTCACTCACAGCTCCTGTTTGCTCCTCTGTCGAGGCAATGAGGGTGGGGCTGCAGTATTTCCTGGTTGGTGATGTCATCTGCACGTTCCCGGAGCGACGAGGTCAATTGCGATTTCGCTAATACCGAATTCGCTAATAGCTAATTCGGTATTACCGAACTCGCTAATTGCTAATCGGAGTTTGCATGCCCCGCTATTGATTATTCGGTAAATATAGCGATTTTTAAGGAATCGCTAAAATTTACCGAATCTGTTGATGCATGCACAAAAGCGATTCCTTAATAACGATTCCTTATTTCTCGCTATTAAGGAATCGCTTTTGGTTTGGTTGATGCATGTGCCCCTATATGACTTAATAATCTTCATGAGGGAGGATGGCGGATTTTGATGCATGTTTTTATACGTCGTATTTTGCCCATCTTTTCTTTATTTGAATTGTTCTCTCTTTTGCGATGCTTTACTGTTAGTTGCATCCTTGAGTTACGAACATTACTGCTTCTCTTGTGTATAGTTCTCTGCTGTAGTATTGTAGTATTTGTTTTCATTTTAACAGGAAAGGGATAATGTTATATCCTGAGTATTACATTTAATTGTAATCAGCCTAGGTCTTCTTAGCTGCTCAGCCAGAGTGAGAGATGGTAACGGAATGTTGGTGTGACTTCGATGAATGGAATGCCTGGGTGCCTGTGTGGATGAGTGGTGACAGTTGGAGATGGGCTGAGCATCTAGGCAGGCTGCTCCTGGTGGGGCTGGTGTAGGAGCTGGTACATGGCTGAACTAAGACTGATATAATTTGGAACTGGAACCAATAAATAAGACTTAGAAACTTACAACATGGCTACCAGTGTCTTCATGTACAGAGTACAACAGAATGATATACGGCAACCTTCCACCGCGCTGTCAATACTAGAGGCACACCTCCGTGATACGAGTGCACCAAGAACGACTATCTCGACACGGTTCTCGAGTGCAACCGGTGGTGCTGCTGACTGGCGGCAAAATCAAACACCTTATGTTTGTCATCACCTGAGGTCTTCTCCCCTTTCACCGCCTCAGACTCCTCTGAACTATCAGACTGACACCTCTTTCCCACTGCAGATTTCTTTTTGCTAGATTGCTTGGGTGTCTCTTTTCACTTCACAGTTCCTTTAACCTTACCCACGTCAGGGACCCCATCTCCAACACCTACAGACATGTAGGTGGCTCTACCCTTCTTCTGCTCCCCCGCTCCCCAAACATACCACCATTACCTCGTACCAGAAGGCAATGGCTCCATGTCCTTCTTTTCCGTGCCATGTCTGCTGTTTTGCTTCATCACCATGCTCTTGGTGCCTTCCATGTCCACACTTGACTTCTGCAAACACCAACTGCACCACTGGATGCACACCCTTTATCTTTATGACACACCTAAGTCACCATCAAAGTCACTCATCTGTGCCACTGCATTACCCTTTGGCACACATGCATCCTTGTCCCGCTGGGACCAGTGATCCCGTGTGGTAGGCAATGCGTGAGTCCTCAGTGTAGCAGCAGCTGTCACAGACCTCCCCACCTCTTCAGGCCAACGTCTTGGGGCTGCAGTGCACCCCATTGGCTTCGTTGACATTCTGTCAGCCTCTCTTGCTGACTTCGGCCACATTTCCCCTACCTGGCAGCACCAACCAGGAGGGTCCTAAGCACCACCGGGCCCCCCAGCCACAAAATCTCCCTGCCTGTACGAGCCCCACACCTCTTCGTCCGGCACCCATATCCAGCACCCTGTCTCAGCCCCAGGAAAATTGCTTCCATGATCTCCACCCCCCACTACGATGGAAGTGCCCCCTAACACCCTCCTCTCTGCCTCAGCCTCTGCCTCCCTGGCCCTACATAGTCTCTCCCAGTGTTCCTTGGTCTCCTGGACCAAGCGGTGCTGTTCTCTGATCTGGGCCTCCATGTCTACCCCCTGCCATCTGTTCTCAGGGGTGCTGCTGCTCCGCGGGCAACTGCCACCCAGCTTTAACTCATCTCCCGTGTGTGAATCCCAAGTGGCCTCTGTGGTTGGGACCTGCGTGGGCCTGCTGAGGCAGCTAAGGAAATTATCACCCCTCCTCTCATTTTCCATAATGCGGCCGGTGGTGACCGCACTTATTCTGTCCCACCTAGACTATGGCAATGCGCTATATATTGGATTACTGTAAAAGCTGCTAGGCAAACGGCAAGTAGTAATGAATGATGCAGCTAGGCTGATCTTCAAGCTCCAAAGACGGGCACGGGCCACACCTCCGCTGCAACAGCTTCATTGGCTCCCCGTCAAACAGCAAGCCAGATTCAAGTGCCTCGGCATTGCCCACAAGGCCCTTCATGGGCAGGCCCCAGGATACATCAAGGAGTGCCTAGGGAGAGACGTCCCCGGTCGCACCCTTCGGTCATCTGAGGGAGGCTGGCTGTCCTGCCCACGGTTTAACAATACAACTAAAGGAGGGCGAGCCTTTTCAGTCTTGATCCCACAGCTGTGGGACAAGCTACCAGGACACCTACGGTCAGAAAAAGCCCTCCTTCCCTTCAGGAAAAAACTGAAGACCTTCCTCTTCACAGAAGCCTGGATATAACACAGATGATGACCTGGGGCTAACATTTCACTCATTGGGGTGGGCTATGGCTACTCTCGCTCAGCGCTTAGGGACCTGCCGGTATTAGGCGCTTTACAAATCGCAATTAACATTAACATCTCCTACTCTCCTCATGCCCCTCACCGACCGGGCCCCCTGCAGCATTCTTCAATTTTTTACTGAAAGGGCCTTTAGGCCCAGCCTGGGTTTTAGACGCCCCCCCTAGTGAGGTCCCAATGGATATATCCACCGGGGCCTCTTGTCTCACCCTCTCTTCAACTTCTTCTCAGTCATCGTGCTTGCGCTGGCCAGCGTGAGGTGCATCTGGCTAGGCCCCGCCCCCTCAGGCTCCTCCGACCCTTCTAGTTCCCCTGCGGGAGTGGGAGCTTGCAAGCGGGCCGGGAGGCTGCAACGCCTTCCATCCAGCCTAAAGTCACCTGTGGAGCACCATGTGCTCCTGCCTTGTCCGCACGTGGCCTTCGCACCGTGCCCTCTCCCCTCCTCGGTGATTTACATGCATCTACCGCTGCAGCTACTCCGACCGATGTGGAACATGTCAGGTGGTTCAATCCCACCCATGCCTGCCCCAGCACACCAGGCACAGAAAATCCTCTCGGCTGGCTGCACCATGCCTCGTGGATAGCCGGCAATG
Source organism: Triturus cristatus (assembly GCF_964204655.1). Lineage (NCBI taxonomy): Eukaryota > Metazoa > Chordata > Amphibia > Caudata > Salamandridae > Triturus > Triturus cristatus. The sequence continues at coordinate 610,006,556 of NC_140581.1, read as the reverse complement.
CTACATGGCCAAACAATACCCAGTAAATTCCTGACAAAATTCCTGCCTACACTTTTCTCCCCACCCGGTGAAGTTCAGAGTTGGGAAGAGGCTGGACATGCCCGTCCTGGCCCCTATAAAACTCCCCTTAATCCCCACCTTTTCCCCCCTAACTACCTATCTGCTCCAATGTCCTGTTTGGGTACAAAGCACCCCGAAGGAAGACTAGTCTGAGACCCCCTTCCACCGGGGGGCATCATTGTGAACGGCTACCAGGTTAATGAAAGTAGGAACATTTTCAGCATTTTAAATGTAGTTTCCGAGGGCATTTTCCTTAGCTTGATGGGGTGCCTATTCCAAAGTGTGCCACTAGAAGTGAGAAGGAGCATCAGCATTTGTAATAAGTAAAGATTGATAGAGCGCAACGATCTTGAGGGTTGATGATGAGTGAGCCTCTCTCTAAGACACAGAGGGCCCTTCCCATAGAAGGCACTAAGGCTTATGACTAAGAACTTTCAGTGGATACAATCTTCCACTGTCAGTGAGTGTAATTTCCAAATAAGGAAAGACGAATGGTTGATGAGGAATATTCAAAATCAGCCTATCTGCAGCTTACGACTGGAGTAGCCCAATGTGGCTGTCACCAATGCGTGCACAATGGTTTTCTTGGTGTGGACTGAAACGGGATGCAGCATTTTCTTCAGAGATCCCAATAGTACATAGTAGGTGGCCACGATTGATGGAATTTGTGAAAGAAAAGTGAGATCTTCATCAAATTTAAACCCCAGGTTTTTTACAACGGCAGTTGGGATTGGGCATTCACACAATTTCAATGGACACCTACTAAGTGAGCAAGGAGACATACTGCAACAGAAGAACAGTATCTTAGATTTATCTGAGTTGAGATTTAGCAGTTCTTTTTCATCCAGTTTGCTACAACTATGAGAATCCTTTATATTTCTCTAGAATCCCTCCATTAATCACTGTGCATCATCTGCGCATGATTTGAGACATCAGGACTCCACAATAATTACAAGAGGCGCAATATAAATATTTAACAGTGTATGATACAAAGCAGAGCCCTGAGGGATAGTGTCTCAATAGAGGCTGAAACAAAGGGAGGAATATGGATAGACTGGGTTCTATCTGATAAAAAAGGATGAAGCCATGGTTGTTACAGGCCTTGAACTCCTGTATTCACGTGATGCTCCTGAAGGACGGAATGAGGCACAGTGTGAAACATTGCTAATAGGTCTAATAGGACCACCACTGCAGAATAGCCCTGATCATTTTATGAATCATACCACCTCCAAGAGGGTGGATTCCATGCTGAATCCTTAGGGAAAGCCTGATTCAGTCATTTCGAGCAGGCTGTAAGCTTCCAGGACCTAGGATAGCTGTTTGTTTATCAGTTTCTCTAGTATTTTGAAGGCAGGAGCAGAGAAATGGCCCTAAAATTGTTAGGATCTGCAGGAGGTTTTGTTAATAATGGTGAGAGGTGGGATTGTTTTCAGCTTGGAGGAACCACCACTGTCTCAAGATACTTAGTGAAAAGTTAGTTCCGGCAGGTGTCTACAACTACAAGTGCTTTTTTTTATATCTGTGGGTGGCAGGGGTCCAATGAAGGTTGTTCTATTGAGCGAGTGCTCCAGTTTATATGGAAGAAAGAATGAGAGCAGAAAATGATCTGACAAGTAGAAATGGAGTGGAGCTCCTACTAAGAGATTGGTGAGATTAGAGAAGGTGCTTCTAGGATGGTTGGCTCAAAGAGAGCTCAATGGACGATTGACTCCCTCCAAAATATTCAGACCGGGGAGCATGCTGGGGTATGAAAATAACCAATAAAACAGTGGTTAGTTTCACAACGGTTTAAAATACACCCCAACACTCAAAAGTCAGCCATATAGACCCATAAAACGCATGTGCTGTGCACAAGCCACTAGCATGCTTTTAGCGCGTTCAGCTTAATTTCACAAAAGGTCTGAGAACGTACTTGCTCCTGAATGCCTTGCCATAATGACTGTTGATGAAATTAGGAGGCTGCATCCTGGGCTGGATTTACACGAAATTCCCTTTAATTTGATCTGCTTCTGTTTATTCCTGCTCACCACTCACTCGTCTCCTCCCTTCCCAACTCTTTGAAATCAGAGTGAAGTGCCCAGATACTCCTATGGATGACAATGCTGTGTGATTTATTGATTTATTGGCAGTGTGCCCTGTCTGACAAATTAATAAATTTGAACCCAACTGTCGTGTCATCGTGCCTGGCGTGGCTTCGCCCCAAGGTCAGGCCGGGTTGTGGGAGGAAGGGGAGGAGTCGTGGGTGGAAGCGGGAGTTCAGGGATTACAAAGAGAGGAATAAAGATGTGTCCTCCCAATCCACCCGTGTCTGTGTCTTTCCTGGGCGCGGGCAAGAAACTGGCGAACGAGGGTGGGATGCGGAGTCACCCCCCTCTATAGCTCTGCACATCAAGAGGAAGCATGCACTGCCGCAACCACGAGCGGAGCGCCGAACATATGAAAAGAGCGCGAACTGAAGGTCAGCGCGTGCATGCAGCCCGAACTCCAAGAGATGTACCTGAGGGCCTAACACATAAGGCAGAACCACAGCCCAACGGAGAGACGACACACAAACAGGGGTAAGCTGTGTTATAATGCCTCTGAGAGAAGTGAAGCATGCCTGCATGAGTCCCCTTCGGTGGCCATTTTGAAGTCAGGCACGTTCCATTGGCTAAGCTTAGACCTGGCGCGGCAGCCATTTTGAAGTCAGGCAACACACTGAAAAGACCCCTGAGGTCTGCAAAAGTGACATTAAGGTGCTGCGGTTGCCACTGAAGCTTATTGGAACTGCACTTGCACCCACCATGTCGGACTCTGACTCTTCGCAGCGAGAGGTCCCTGGCCGCCTGGACTGATACCCATGGGAGTATCATACCTGTGCCCCCCTGAGCCACTACCATTGACGTCTGGTAGCAGCATTGGGCCCGCGTGGAAGAGCTGGCTCGAGGACTTTGAGGATTTCATGAAGGGGTCACAAGTCTCCGACCAACAGCTCATAGCCCTACGCAATCTCGTAGGTAAAGACATTGGACAAATCATTAAAGACCTGCCGCCGACCAGCGCTGTGTCATATGAGAATGTGAGAGACACGTTGAATAAGAAGTTCCTTCCCAAACGGAATCTAGATTATGAGCGCTACACCTTCAACCTCGCTTCTCAAGAGCGAGACAAACCCATGGGCGATTTCATTTCCCGCCTCAAGCGTCTAACCCGCTACTGTGAGTTCGACAACTTCAACATGGACGACGCGCTAAGTCTACGCATTATTGACGGATGTAATCCGACTCACTATGCCACCGACTTCTGAAGATACACTACACTCTAGATGAAATAGAAGAACTCCCCCGCATTAATGATCAAGCCGAAGAACACGCAAAGAAAATGGAGGCCCGTAAATCCGAAAAAAAAGAACAAGCCCTCCGTGTGCACTCTCACGCAGAACCAAGGCATCGCTCAGACCGACACTCATCGGGGAGATTCGCAAGACAGCCTCGTATGAAGTCGCCCCGCAAGGGGACACAGAACAGTCACTCCCGTAGACAACCCCCACAGTGCTACCGCTGTGACCAAGACTACCCTCATGCGGGTCAATGTCCAGGCATTGGGCAACAATGCAATCGATGTGGGAAAGACAACCACTTTGAAGCAGCCTGTCAAGCTCGGCGCAAGGAACCGAGACAGACCACAGGATCACGTCACCATGCAAGGGCTGTACAAGGCCGGAGAGACCACTCGACGAGCTCGTCCACATCCAGTACCCAGTCACACAGCTCCTACAGATCTCAGCGCTCAACATCCAGAGAGTCGTCCTCCCTTACTCCCATATCACAAGACAGCGACGAATATGTATGTATGGTGGCAGACCCAGATAGACTGAAGAAGTACCCGCGACTCCATATCCGAATAGGAAGTCACTCGGCCAAGTTCGTTTTAGACACAGGTCCATCGCTCAACTACATCTGCGCCACTGAATAACAGAGCATTAATCCCAAGCCAAAACTAGAGCCAGCGGCAGTGCGGGTCTACACCTGGATGTCCAGAGAACCATTGCCGTGTCTAGGGCGATTTGCTACCACGTTGACCTACAAGTCAGGAAAATCCAAGCATACATTCACGTGATCGAAGGCCCTGAAGCAGCAGACTGCCTCCTCAGTTTACCAATGGCAGAACGCCTGCAGCTAGTCGAGATCCTATACAAAGTAGACGATTCGCCAGACATTGTCAACAAGTTCCCGAAACTGTTCAACGGTCTAGGGAAGCTCGGCCATTTCAAAGTCCAGCTACACATCAATGAGCAGGTGACACCAGTGGCACAGCATCACCGGAAAGTGCCCTTTCACTTACAACAAGCGGTAGAGGATGAGCTCCAAGATCTACTAAAAGAGGATATCATTAAGAGATCAACTGGACCCACTCCCTGGGTGTCCCCGGTAGTGGTCGTACCCAAGAGGGGCCAGAACAACAAAGTATGCCTGTGTGTTGACATGCGAGCCCCAAGTAAAGCCATCGAACGGGAGCGACACCCAGGACCCCACATCAGTGACATGATCACACGCTTGAACGGAGCGACAGTTTTTTCGAAACTAGACCTCAACAAGGGGTAGCATCAACTTGAATTACATGAACGGTCACGTTACATCACGACATTCACCACACACCAAGGACTCTTCCGGTATAAACGTCTCAATTTTGGAATTTCCTCTGCTGCGGAGATCTTCCAGGAGGCTGTCAGACGAGTGATACAAGACATTCCAAATGCCTTTAACTACAGCGACGACATCCTGGTGTTCGGTGAGACCCAGAAAGACCACGACAAAGCACTGAACCGGGTTTGTCACACCCAAATCACCGCCAACCTCACACTCAATCAGGAAAAATGTGAATTCCACAAGTCAACCCTCAAGTTTTACGGCCACATTTTCTCAAATGTGGGCATGAGACCGGACCCTGACAAGGTGTCAGTGCTCTCGGACACTCCACAACCTCATGATGTCAGTGATGTTCGCTCGATCCTGGGGATGGCCAGCTACTGTGCCCGGTACATCAAGGACTATGCCACAATCAGTTACCCCCTCAGAGAACTCACTCGACAAGGACAAAGCTTTCAGTGGTCAGCTGCGTGTGGCCGCAATTCCACAAAATCAAGGCAGCAGTGAGTTCAGCCATCAACCTTGCCTACTTCAACCCCAAACGAAAGACTGAAATCACAGTAGATGCCAGCCCCGTAGGGCTAGGGGAGATTCTAGAGCAATATGATGATGAAGCAGACCAATGTCACATCGCCGCGTATGCCAGCCGCAGCCTCACTGACACCGAAAAAGCATATTCCCAACTTGAAAAAGAAAGTCTGTCAGTCGTGTGGGCGTGTGAGCATTTCCACCTCTTTGTGTATGGCAAACGCTTCACACTCATCACCGACCACCAAGCGCTGATCACCATCTTTGGGAACCTCACGGAGAAAATGTCTCCGCGAGTCGAACGGTGGGACCTCCGCCTGCAAAACTATACATAAACCATCATTCACACACCGGAGAAGGAGGAGACACATACTAATACCATAGGTAGTTCTCAACCTTTATTCATGTTAACTTTAAGATTCCAAACATTGGGGTTTCCAACACACATCTAGAGCAGCAGATTTTGAAGCTGGTGAACCATGTTCAAGTCTGGCGAGAGGCTCAAACATTCAGTGATCTGGGCAAATCACATAGGGCCTGATTACGATGCGGTTCAGACTGCAACTGACAACTTGTCTGTTACAGACCGAACTGCATCAACAGCTGTGGTCCGACTAACACATTATGATGCATGCAGTCGGAGGCACCAGTTGGAGGGTCCGATCGACAGAATCCCACGGGCTCATGGAGCCCATCAGTCAGTCTGAAAGACTCATAATCCCTTAATAAAGACATTCTCGCCATCGGGATTATGATGTCTGTTTCCAACAGCCTTCCCATGTTGGCCTTTCCGACATTAAAAAAGGCTGTCAGAAAGCAACATTGGAACCCCCTAGCAGGGCCCCCTTACCCCTGACCCTCTGCATGTGGCCCTAGGGGGCACCTATTGTGCCCTCCTGAACACCCCTGCACGGTGTGGAAGGCACTGTGAGGTACCTGCCACACAGTGCTGGGATGTTTGAAAACTTCAATTTGTCAATGGGAGCTTGTGCTGCTGGCATTATTATCATCGATAAAAAACCGGACTGCTTGATTTGCACTTATTTGAAATCAAGCTCCCCACTGCACTCTCCATAGCCCACCCTCACATGCAGATCACTCCCTTGTGCCTGCCATTCTCAATGCAAGATCCAACAATAAAACAAAAACGGTGTCAGGGTTAATGAGTTGTTGGAGTATAATGCTCGCCCATGATCTCCTTTGAAGAACCAAGGGGCACATGCATCAAAAATCAATTTTGCGATTTCTTAATAGCGAATATTAAGAAATCTCTATTACGGAATCACAAAACAGAATGCATAAAAAAATTAGGTATATTTTAGCAAATCTGTAAATATCGCAAATTCAAATAGCAATCCCGCTATTACCGAATCGGTAATAGCGTATCCGGTAATACAAAATCGCTAATAGCGATTTACCCATATTGCTGCATTCGGATGACATCACAACCAGGAAGTGAATCAGTGCATGCACACACCTGTTCACAAAGTGAGTCAGAGGAGGAGGCAGACTGGTGGAGCTGAGCAGGAACAAGCCATTTTTGAAGCTGAATCTGTTTGAAAACAACAGCATGGCCCCAGAAAAAGGGGACAACAAGGTGAAGGAAGGAAAAGAAAGCTGAAATTCAGCGAGAAGGAACTGGAAATCCTCATTGAGGAAGTGGTGTTGAGCCATGATAGGCTCTTTGGCAAACTGTCCCTGCAGGTTGCCGAGTCAGTCAAAAGAAAAATCTGGCTGGCTATCCAAGGAAAGGTAAATGCTGTGGGGGGTCACACAGTGCTCAAATGCTGACCTGCACAATCGCTGGTACGGCCTGCGCAGCTGAGCTAAAGAGAAGGTGGCTGCAAGGCTTGCAGATGCAAAAAAAAACAGATGGGGCCCATCTGCGGAACATGAAAACACATCCCTGGAGGACATGGTAGAATCCACACTGCAGCCAGAGGCAGTTGTCGGAATAACCCAGATTTACACCTCTGAACAGGTTGGTATCGCACAAGGTAAGACCACTGCTAAATATCTTTCAATGTTAAATGTACCTAAAATAGCCCCTAATGCAGATCCTGCGTAGTGTAGCACACCTGAGTCCAGTCCACTTTTTACTTGCAACACCCAAATGCATTATGGGAGTAGTATGCAGACAAATATAAGGGCAAGGCAAGGAGGGACCAAAACAGCTTTAGTGCAGCAGAGTACAGCAAGGAAGTGACTGAAGTAGACTTTGTCCATAACAATAGTTAATTTATTAGACATTGGCATGCACTATGTCACAAACGTGCACCAAAAAATAACTGAACTTGCACTGTTTAAAATCACAGATGCAGCTTCACAGGAGAGTGACATGGCTGATGTCCACGAATCACAGGAACCAGATGCATAGTCTGAGGAGAAACCAGAAGTTCCAGCATCCTCACCCATACCTGCTCCCACTCAGAGCAGGTGAATAGTCCCACCAGTTCCTGATTTGGAGAGTGGTGAAGAGAGCCAAACAGGAACTCCCACACAGCAGGCTGGTCATACACCACCAACAGAGGTACCAATGCAGTGCAGGTCCATCCATTTCAGCAGGCGGAGGCCCTGGGCAATCCTGACAGATGCAGAAGACAATGGGGCTGCTGCCTGGAGTGGGCTGGAGGGCAAAATGCTCAGGATCCAGCGCCTGCAAGGCAGAAACATGAGAATTATGCAGGGCCAACTTGGGACAATGGCAACACACATGGGGGACATCCGTGACTGCATGAGAGAGCTCACCACTGTTGTTGTGGAAGGACAAAGGGCAAACACTGAAAACTTTGCAAGTGTTACAACAGCTATGCATGACTTGTGCAGGGTCATCCAGGGTGACCATGCCTCCCATGGTAGGAGGCATCACAATTTGATGGGGCGCCTGGACGGTAACACAATGCCCATCAATATGCTGAGCACAACAACAGCTTAGTTTTCCCGTCGTGCTGTCAGCATGCAAGTGGAGATGAGCCACTGCTGCAGGGATGTGGCCAGGCTCCTCATCCAGGTCACTAATGCAGTGGAACAAATCCAGACTGCTGCAGCCGGTGGCAACAACATTCTTGCAGGGGGGATAGTGAGGAGGCCTCCAGCCTCAGTAGCCTGCTGGCACCTGTAACAAATCCCAGGAGGTGCAGTACCAGGAGGAACACTGGCACAAAAGGCTCAATAAGGGATGTGGCTGAGCCTCCTGGGAGGCACACGGGAGTTCGAGGCCAGAAAAAGTAAACATATGGACACGTACTATTCTGGTGAGGTAACCAGCAGCATGTACATTGCTTCCACTGACCTTTAAGTGCCAAGGCAATGTCATATAATTGTCTATGTTCACACTATACTTGTGTGCACCTGGTATGTGTGCATTAACACTACCAGAATATTTTAACATTAAACCTTTGAGCACCTACTGTGTTGTCTTGTGATTACCCACCTTAAAAGTAATCATGAGTGATTGCTGCACGTCTCCGTCTCCCCTCTGCTGCATTTGGACCGCATGCCACTTGTGGTGGTTGTCTTGGCTGGATGTCTACCTCAGGTTCGCTGTCAAAGTCTTCCAGGGGAATGCCTCTATTAGTGGCTATGTCGTGCAACATGGCACATGTGCCGACTATTTAGCAGCAAGTCTCCGGCCTATACTGTAATGCACCCCCAGTTTTATGTAGGCAGCGCAACCTAGATTTTAGTAAACCAAATGTCCTCTCAATCACGTTGCGTGTGGAGATGTGTGCCTCATTATATCGCTGCTCACTTTGTGTAGTAGGATTTAGATATGGAGTCAGGATGAAAGAGTACACGGTGTATGCGCTATCACCTACAGGATGTAAAAAGAAAATACATTAGTCACTGCTATGTGTCACCATGGCGGACAGGTGTGCAAGACAGTATTACATCTATTTACCAAGTAAATATCCTTCTCCAAATTCACCCGCAAGTAGACGTCTGTGTATGCTACTATGTCGGAAGATTTAGGAGTCATGTGCACTGCCAGAGTAACTAGCCACTATGTCTGTGATTATGTTTTAAGAATTGCAGATTACTTGAATGTTCAATGAATGGTAAGATTTTTGGTTTCAGTAAATATACTCATTCACTGAGGGGGGGACAAATGGCTACATGCGTCCCATCAATGCAACCAATGTTGTGGAAAATGGGCAACATGATAAAAATCTAATTTCGTTTGTTGTAATTCCTGTGGTGTTGTGGGGAACCTAATGTGGTGATGTATCCTCTGCAACATGGCATCAAGGAATGAGTTAAATAAATCACGATAGGGCACTTTGAGAGACACCTCTAGCTGCAGCAATTACTCCCTGGAAGCTCCCTGAAGTTAGGAGGTGCAGAGAACATAGGACCTGCACATGAGTGGAGATGGCATGTGTCCTGCGAGTCTGACGCTGCAAAATTGGATCCAATTCAGCTATGAGCTCATAGATTGTGTCTGCATTCAGCCTATATTTATCATAAATCTCTTCTTCCGTCTACCCTAGCAAAGAAGCGCGCACCCTGAAAATGCACTCCTGTATCCTCCTTCTTCTCTGTGCTGCTGCTTTTAGCCTCATCCTCTTTGCCATGACGTAAAGCGCTGCCATTGTGAAACATTCTGATGCCTTCTGGGACTGTTTAAGTAACTTGCTGATGATTAGCACCTGGTTTGTTCAAATTTAAATGGTGACAACCTGATAGAATTCATTCTTCTTTAAGAAATACTAATTGCGATTTTTCACAGATTCGGTATTTGCGTATTTTTGATGCATAGGATTAGCGAATTCCTCTTAGTGATTACTTAATACAGAATCGAAATTTCATATTCAGTATTTAGGTAATCGCTATTTTTTGCGAATTTATGGGAAATTCTGCGAATGAGCTTCATGCATTGAAATGAGCTATTTTGCAATCGCAAATGGCCTTTTATTGCGATTCACAACATTTGCAATTGCAAAATAGCTTGATGCATGTGCCCCCAAGACTTTTGCTGCAGTCTCTTCCTCACCTGACACAGTGGACCTCCATCATTCTAACTACCACACCCAGAAGAAAACCAGATAAAATAGTAGGGATAGAGGGGTGCACTTGAGTTGCCTATAAAGCATCTCCAGGTCTACCAAAAGTTTTTTGAGTATCTCCTAATACAATTTGTCCTAGCAGTATAAGCACTTCCCTCATATGCTCCTTAATATACCCTACCCCTAAAAAGAAAATCCAGTTCTTCCCAGGTAATATTCACCTGTGCACAACACAACATAACCATGAATATGGCTTTCATTCTAGGAGCCGCATCTATTTAGGCTGATAATCTATCCAGCGTGTATGCTCAAAGCATCATACATGACATGGCTACCTTGGCTTCTAACATCTAGCTTCTCAACCACCCACACAACAGTCCAGACTCTAGACCTCGTGTTCTGCAGTAAACTGAATCCTCAGTTATCCCTTTCAGTTCAAGATTGCACACCTAATCCGGTTATATTATGTTACCTGCTATTCTCTTGACAACCTGTAATCTAGTCTCAATTACATAATATACAGTTCTCTGAACTGCACCTCAGAGATGCTTTATTTAAAAAATGTCCTTCGGATAGGGGGTTGCTTCTGATTGGAGCTAGATTTTCATATTTTAAATATACTTTGTCTGAATGTTGGCCTTTGACCCTTGAGCAGAGGCATTCATTCGATATTGTTAAAAACCCAAGAATCAATAAAAACATATAATTGGCACCACAAATGGTAAATATTTTGTAGTCTAGCTTTATCCTTTTGAGATCCATCAAGCACATTTTCTTGACCTGACCATGGTTTGTTAGAGGATGTGAATAGTCTTTGCATCACCCTTTGACAACAATTTCCACCATGGCAAGGTCATATTGGCTGTCATGCTTGTAGAGGCTACCACTCAAGGGCACATTCAACAATTGGATTTCAAGCAAAAAAGCTGCAACCATTTGCTCTCCCAGATGTATTTCCTTGGTATTGCACCTGGAGCATTTGCCTACTTGCATCAGGTGAAATCTCTGGGTGAAATACCCCAGAGCTATGGTATTCCAGCATAATTTATAATTCTGATGTGCCGGTAACTTCTGTTACCTGCCACATTGGACTTGTGAACAACTCGCATTGAGGGGTTATGAGTCAGTGAAATTCCCCTCTTACACCTGCACCCAATGATGGATCACGTTTACGTTCAAAGTGAATTGAAAACACATCTTTTCCTTTTAAAGGCTTTTGAAAGTTAAGGAATAAATACCACCAAGAATAAACAATCACTGTCACTCTTTAAAACTAATTGGCATAAAATCCCACCAATAAAGTAAACAATTACGTTAACTATGCTGTTGTCTAGTACTAACCTTAAAGTGAAATGATGTGATGGAAAAATTGAGTTGAAGCATCCAGCCATAGAGGGCAGTGACAGGTAGAAAGTACCCGTGTACCATTCTTGAGCCGACATGCATGGACACCGACCAGCAAATACAAAATATTTTCCCCATGTCAGTCGGTGTATGGTTGGTTTTTGTTCCACTGGTCATCAATGCAATCAGGATAAAAAGGCCTGGCACTGGGGCTATTTTGCCCATAAACAACACTGTAAAATTCCTAACACGGGGCACAATGTACATGATCTGGCTCAGTGTCTTCTAGGTCTTCTTTTTATCTCCCAGATCTGTGCTTTTTCAGGACCGACAGTGAAAGGGAGCACATCAGCAGGCATGCTGATTTAGAAGGCATCATCTGCACTTTCAGAAACCATTTGTGTAGCATTAATGAATGAATTAGAATGCAATATCTTTCAAGTGGCACTTTTAACAGAATAAGCAATTAGAGCAACCGACGGTGCATGCTTCTGAAGTCTGTCTATCCTTCGGTCAACCACAAAGGCTCACTTGTGGAAAGAAAAACATATAGGCGCATGCTTTTCTGCTACTTGCCTTATGTTTAAAGTTTGAGCGAAAATCGAAATGGAGCACAATGCTAAATAAATTCGACAAGGTATAGCTTCTGTACTAATTTGCACGGCACTACGAATGGCTACAATATATCATATAAAAGAACCATTGCGCAATTGTGATTAATTACAGTAGCTTAGACTGGTATTTGGACAAAATATCGAGTTGTAAGTATTGGGAGACAGAAATATCAAGAAAAAAAATAGAGTTATATACAATAATAGACACAGTGCAAGAATCATTTGCATGTTATTCTACTATTATATTGCAATTTGTTACATGTGAAAAAGTTACAGAAATGTACATTATAACCACGTGAATCAAAGGTGAGTATTAGTAACCAAATCGGTATTTATAGCATAACCTTCCTGCCCCAATGGGCACTATATTGCATAAAATATTGCCACTATACACTGATCTAAATACAATACAATAAGCATAGTGAAATCACTACACGTTCTTATGCTATTCTATCACAAGATCCATTGCATGCAATGTATTAACAATAGATACCAAAATAAACAATATTTTTTACAAAATTGTAATTTGTAACACTCCATTCCCGCCCCAGTGGCCATTGCATTGCACCAAAACCCAGTCAACTTGTCGTACAGTTCATATTCAATATCCGATAATAGTTAAATAATCAGCTACTCCATATTCAATTTGTTACTTGTAAATACAATAACGTTTCACTGTCATTCTTCGCTGTCAGTTTTAAAGCTTATATTTAGAGTTTTATATAGTTCTTAAATTAATAGGGTTATTCAAATCTATAATGTGCTTGAAGTGGAGTAGTTTACCTACTGTTGCTTAGACAGGAATAGGAATAGAAAATGTAACCCTTCCAAAGTCCAACGCTTTCCCTACTGTTGCACAGACTCGAGTGAGAATAGCAAATTTAACCCCCTCCGAATACAAATGCTTCCTTACCTTGCTCAGACTGGAGCGGGAATAGTAAATCTCCCCCCCCCCCCCCCCTCCCCAAAGTCCAACACTTTCCCTACTGTTGCACAAACTGAGGTGGGAAGAGTAAATCTTACTCTTCTGAATTTTAGCGCTTTCCATACTGATTCACAGACTGGAGTGGGAATAGTAAATTTAACCCCTCCAAAGTCCAACACTTTTCCTACTATTGCTCAGAATGGAGTGGGAATAGTACATTTAACCCCTACGAATCCAACAATTTCCATGCTGTTGCACAGAGTGGAGTGTGACTAGTGAAAATCCGAAGTCAACTCTTTCCCTGCTGTTGAACAGACTGGAGTGGGAATAGTAAATCTTACCCCTCTGAAGTCCAACAGTCTCTCTATTGTTCCATAGACTGGAGTGGGAATGGTAAATCTTACCCCTCCGAAATCCAATGTGTTACCTACTGCAGTACAGACTGGAGTGGGAATAGTAAATGCAACCTTCCCAAAGTCCAAAGTTTTCCCTATTGTTGCTTAGAGTGGAAATAGTAAAATGTAACCCCTCCAAAGTCCAACGCTTTCCCTACTGCTGCACAGACTGGAGTGGAAATAGTACATCTTGCCCCTCCAAAGTCCAGCTCTTTCCCTTCTGTTGCACAGATTGGAGTGGGAATAGTAAATGTAATCCCTCCAAAATCCATCGCTTTCCCTATTGTTGCGCTGTTTGGAGTGGGAATTATATATTTGACCCCTCTGAAGTCCTTCAACTTCTCTACTGTTGCACAAACTGGAGTGGGAATGCTATGTCTATTTTTCCCAGAAGCTAATAGATTTCCTAATATTGATTAAATATATTTTGGATTAATATTTGTCTATAATTTCATCAAATTTATAAATGTCCTTATTAGTATTTAGATTTGTATTAATACTTTTTGTGTGTTTTATTTTTTTATTTTTATTAAATTGTTAATTTATTTATTGTTTTGGAATGTAATTGTTAATATTTTATCCATTACTCAAATATATATATTCAGTGAAAAAAACAAAGGTTACAAGGACATTATAGTCAGGCTGATATTTAATTTGTACAAAACCAGAGAAATTCAACAGTTATAGTTAGCTGAGCTAATTATAACTTGTGCCCCTGCAATGCACTGTTTATGACCTCACATAATACATCACTCATGACATCTCAAATTACATCACTGATGACATCATCCAGTGACTGTTATAAATGTTTCTGAGTGTTAAATATATATAACAAGGTGTGTTGATGAATCAGTGGCTGTATGAGTTCCTGTATGGATAATTCAGTGGGTGCATGACTGACTCTATAAGTGAGTGATTAGGGTGTCTCAGTGAATGTATGGGTGAGCGACTAGGTTTTGGGAATGTCTGTATCAGTCTGCCAGATGTGTCTAAGTGGCTGTATGGGTTGATGAGTGGGTATGTGAATGGCTGTATGGGTGATTAATTGGTTGTCTGAGTACCTGTATGGGTGTATGAGTGCCTGTGTGGCTGGGTGAGGTGGTATGTGGCTGCCTGCATGGATGAGTGAGTGGGTGAGTTAGTGGCTGTATGGGTTAGTGAGTGTGTAAGTGAGGGGCTGCGTAGGTGACTGAGTGTGTGTATGGGTGTGTCAGTAAATTAATGAATATGTCAGTGGTTTAAGGGTGAGTAACTTGATATATGAAAGACAGTGTAGGTGAGTGTTGGAGTAGAGGTCCAAGCTATTAGGCAAAAAGCTCGCTGGCATCTGCCTTGCAGGACCTTAAGATCTAGTAATAGTTCTCTCCTCACTCCTCTCAGAGTACGCACTGTCAGAAACGGGGGAAGACCTTTTTCCTTTCTCGCTCCCTCCCTCTGCAATAAACTGCCTTTATACTTACGTATCATCTCTGATCACAACTGTTTTTGTAGGGAGTTAAAAACATGGATGTTCGATCATTAGTTTGGTTACTTTTCTTTTTCTAGCTGATAATCTTGAGTTGTGCGCAAGCGCCACAAGACATTCATGTGATTTGTGCGCTAAACAAATGCTCCTGATTTGATTTGATTTGATATGAGTGACTGTATTTGTGAGTGAAGGATTGTGATAGTGGCTGTAAGGGTGAGTGTGTGCTTGTGTTATGTGACTGTATGGGTGAGTATGTGTTAGTATCCGTATGAATACGTGAGTGAGTGAGTGTGTATAACTGCAAAGGTGAGTAAATGACTGTGTAAATGACTCTCTAGGTGAGTGAGAAGGTATGTGAGTAGCTCTATGAGTGACTGACAGTGTGTGAGTGGCTGTAGGGGTTTGTGAGTGGATATATCAGTGGCTGTATTAGTGAGTGAGTTGGTGTATGAGTGGCTGTATGGGTGACTGAGTGGGTGGGTGTGTAGACCTATAAATGAGAGAGTGGGTATGTAAGTACTGGTATTGGTGTGTTAATGGTTTTGAGAATGGAAGTGTGGAAGTTGGAGTGGGTATATGAAAGGTTATATGGGGTGTGAGTGGGTGCATCAGGGATTCTGTGAATGATGCCATCAGGGATTTCATCAATGATGTCATTTGAGATGTCATCAGTGATGTCACTGACTATGTCATAGGTGATGTAATATGTGAAGTCATAAGCAGTGCATTGTGGGGGCGCAAGTTATAGTTAGCTCACCTAACTATGACTGCTGGATTTCTCTAATTTTGTACGAATTAAATATCAGCCTAACTATAACGTCCCTGTAGCCTTTGGTTTTTCACTGAATTTCTAAGGATTTTTAAACTCTATTTCCTAACTACAATGCCCCTGTAACCTTTGTTTTTTCCAGTGAATTTCTAAGGTTTTTTAAATGATAAATCCTCACTATAATCTCCCCGTAACCTTTGTTTTTTTCAGTGAATTTCTAAGGTTTTTCAAATTCTATTTCCCAACTTCAGTAAGCGTGACATAGGTGAAGCATGGGCATTTCCATACATTCACTCATGTACTTTGATACAGACCCAGGTTTCCAAAGACTTATAAACTTGGATTTATGCCAAAATGGTGCACCTACCCAACAGAGGCATAACAAGGAGAAATCTTTATTTTTCCTTGTTACTTCCTCTTTTCATGTGTGCTGTATTCTGCAGCACATATAGAAGGAGGGATATGCCTCCAAGGATAGTTTTTGTGTGGGACAGCGCCCTTTCCCACACAAAAACCATCCTGCTGGAAATGTAGGCACCCTTGTACTATTGTGCAACGGTGCCTGCATTGGTGCTAACCAGCACACATGCTCCATATCTTTGTAAATGTGTGCCCTCTCTCTTTCATACAACGCAGCACAGCAAGTTCCCTGCTACACCACATTATTTGAAGGAATAGTAAAGGGCTTATTTACAAGCTCATTGCGACATTGGTGCATCACATTTTTTGACACACCGGTGGCGCAATTTGCCTGTCCATATTTACAAGGCCACGTACAGCCACCCTGCGTGGCATTCCATGGCCTTGTAAATATGGACCCCTTTCACGCATTACTCTGTGTGTTGGGAGGCATTCCATGGGTGTTGCTGTGGGTGTTCCCACGCAACATTCATGGAACCTGATGCATTCCCAGATTTCCAAGGTTATGTAAACCGAGGAATGCGTCAGATTCCTACGCCTCTCCAGGGGAGGTGAAAGGGAGACACAACTAGGAGAAATCCCATTATTGCTCCTCGTTTTTCCTTTTTCTATGTGTGCTGCATTCTACAGTTTAAAACAAACATTTCCACTCTTTTGTTTAGGGTGTGAACTCAATATACAATGCTTTAGTATGCACATGTTCATGGTACCTCCTGCAGTAGCGCTGGAACCAGAAGTGTCAGAGGTGCTGCAGCAACATCACACATTTTGAAAGGGTTTACCAGGAGAACAAAAAACTAAAGGAGCCCTTCAAATGCTTTTCTTCTGGCAGCATATTTCGTGTTTTCAAATACAGGGTGTGACATAGCTCATAAACATTTGGTGATGCAACATTTCTGGCCAGCAATCCCACTCTAAAAATTGTTCCAGCATCACTGACCTGCTGCCTTTCTCAAAGCATCTGTTAATATCTCCAATATTCATCAACAACTGGTCATCCCTATGTCATGTGTAGGAAGTCATTACTGGCTTTAATAGAGCTTGTGTTACTAAGAGCAGACTTGGCAACCACTCTCTCCAGATGGACAAGGACAGAATTAAACTAATTTTTCATGGATACTGGAACAATGACTCCCTGTTGAACTCGGCCACTTTCGCACATAAAGAGCTTACTACAGATGCAACACATCTGAGCAAAAGGAAGCCCAAACCAAAAAGGCCCAAAACACATGAACAAATAAGTCTTTAGCAATTTCAAATTCAAGATTGAGAATCACTAAGTGCAGGTTTACCATATATATAAAACATTTGTGTTTCCTTTTGTACATCGTTACTCTTTTTTTCCACCAAAACAATGTTTGTAAACTATATCACTAAAGCCAGAATATGTCAAAGAATACAGTAAGCAACAGTTTCAACCCAATTTGCAAAATGGCATTTTTGGAAGAAAAAGAAGGCAACGCAGCACAGTACAGTAGCACTTGTGTCAGACACTGCTAAGTGAAAGGTGTAGTAGTGACGTTCCAATATCTGAAAACCCCACATCTGAATTTTAGGCCATTTTCAGTTGAATTAAAGTCAAAATCATAAATCTTTAAATCCAGACCTTGGTTCATTCTACCCCTGATGCCAGTAATCTGGTCTGATAATGTAGAACTCCTGACGCCAGTAACCTGGTCTGATAATGGAGAATTCCTAAAGGAGCATTCCAGGTCTAATGAGTACAAACAGTTTCACCCTTTATGAAAAATGAGATGAAGTACATTGTTTAGATTTTTGGGTATGGGTTGTGTCATGTATCATTCAGATAAGGACCAGTACAAGTGTCCTGCACCGTCTTTTTGTTTATTATTGCACACTGTGGGGGTAGCAAGAAGCACACAGGCAGCAAAGCCACACGGCCAGTCAAGGTATCCATGAAGTATAGTACACCACTGATCTTGTGTGTCTCATGCAGAAAAATGTGAGCCATATCTCATCAAGAAAGGTGCATTTGGGCAGCACAGTGGGCTTCGGTGAATGATTATGAGCAGACTGGTATGCACGTCACCAAAGAAAACATTAGTTACATACAGAGGCAAGTTGAAATGATATGCAATCACAACACAGAAGCAAAAGTGAGCCGGAGGGTAAATAAGACTGAGGTGGGCGAACCGAAGATGGCCACCCTGGAGTCCTGTGAGGTAGTGGCTATTGTTAGCAGCCATCTTGAAGACATACTATCCCAATGTGTAAAATGAAAAGCCAATATAACAGCCATAAACGGCCTATAGGTCAGGATTGCAGCCTAAGTTTGACAAAAGCATTAAATAATGCCTGTGACAGGGTACAAAAAAATAATGTTTGCTTTCGGACTCAAATGCCTGCATGAGACAAATAATTAAATGGGACAAAAAGTGTGATGAGTGGGTGTGCTTTTCAGATATAAAGTCGTCATTCATGCACTGCAAAGGAAGCACTTCGTAGGAGGCGGACTCACCCACCAAACACAGTGTAACTTATAAATCATTATACAAATGTAGGACACTGCTTGACAGTCCCTCCTTCATGGAAAAGTCATCTTAGACTCATAAATGCAGGTTTTAAACTTTTGTGTAGGTTACTGGCATTCTGGGTTATTTTATTAAGCAGATTCCAAAAATAAACTCAATGGACATTGCCGTTGATCACCGGCTACTGTGGGGAAATTGACATTTGCCAGAACACAGTTCCTTTCCAAGGAACTGTATCTGAACTGCCTAACCAATAGGTGCAAGGCAGTAGTACTTCAATTCAAATGATGTGGTATATTTGGTAACAAACCATTTTAGCTCACAATCTATTGGCATGACATCACTGAGGATTACAATCTGCATTGTGATTCATAAGAGTATCATCTAGTTGGCTCACCTGACAACTAAGCTTGTGACACATTTTCATGAATGAGGACATGATTGAAATTACCTCAAGAGCATCTTGAAACATCTCATGACCATGAATACATCACAACCCTGTGAGTGTGGATGAGGGGATTGACTGGCCTAATGTCTCTACCTATGCCCAGCACCCTCTTATACAGTATACAGTGAGCCAGTCCTTTGCAGTTGTGCAGTCTAACAATAATAATTCTGATTATAAGATTAAATAGAGATTACTGATGCCATGGCAGTTGTGCAGTCCCCTACTTTCATGATATTCACACTCACAAGATAGAAGTGTATTCCCTACATCCCCTTTATGTGGAATAGCTAAGAAGCCAAGCTCATTTCTTTAATTTCTTTCTACCTCTTAAATGAAGAATAAACCAAAGTAAACTTCACCTGGGCCCTGAATCTTAACATGAACAAATGGCAATTTAACGATAAACTAAATTAATAAGCAGATATTCCCTCCTGAAATACTCTATGTGCCACGACATATTAAAAGAAATTCTCTATCTGGGGACATGGATTGGTGCTTAAGCAAGATGGCGGAGTCTGAGTAGTTCTCTGTGGGACGGTACAGGAGCTCTGTCTTCGGTAGCTGCTTCCCTCACTGCAGATTACCATTTTGACGTGGAATGGTGGGGTGTACTGCTGGAGAACCGCTCTGTTTTCTTTTGGGGTGTATCATTTTTTCTTCTCCTATGACGGGCTTCTATTCCTCACAATGCCCGCAATTTTATTAGGCAGCTATAATCGATTGCTTACTACGGATGAAGTAAACAACTTCTCTTGGATAATTTCACCTGTAACAGGAGCATTTTCGTCACAACCCCGTAACCCATGTAAGTTCTCCTCTTCAATGCCCTTCAGTGCATACTATTTGGAAGACCTGCTCAGGGTTCAGTGCTTTGGCACTCAATTGCAAACTATCTCAAACGTCTCTCAATTTATCTCCTCAATAATGCTTCTATTTTTACACCCTGAGGAGGCAACATCTTTTCTCACATACCTTCACAGCACCAGCTCACGACTGAATTACTTTCCTTCATACATTTGCTGTATTTCATAATTCTTCTTTTCTGCTTCATTGCCACACTGACTAGGAGGCAGATATATCTCTCTACACATACAGCTTAAATGGGCAGACTAGCTTATATGGGGAGACTGAAAAAACTTTAAGTATCTCCTAAGTGTGCCTCTAGCCCTTCTCACAAGTGTACCACATATTTTACCCCTGGCTCAATACATTTGGAGATGGAGGATTCAATTTCTCCTGCAACTAGTGGATCACTTTCTTCCTCAGTTGTAACCACAGGCAATGCTACTCTGCTCCATATCATTGGGAAATCCTCTACTAAAAGACTAAAAAAGGATCCTGCCTCCCCTAAAAAACCTCCTCCTTCGGTCTCAATGGATCTTCTATTTAAGGATATTAGGGCCCTGCACCCCTACATGGAAGAGACAAATACAGAGTCTTGACAACAGGTGGTCATGAATGGAAGGGAGAATTGTGATAGCTGAGCAGCACATCTCTACATTTACTATCACTACTCCTAAAGTCAACCATTTTCAAACTCAAGTCTTTATGCTTCAAAAGCAAGTCAAAAACTTGGAAGACAGAGATAGAAGGAATAATCTGTGCATTTATGGTCCATCAGAGGTGTCTGAGGGCTCAGATCCCATTGTTCTTTTAAAAATATTTCTCCTTAAGTTATTGAATTTACCAGAATCACCCTCCCTCAACAAATAGTGTGCTCATAGATTAGGTAATTTACCTACTACTGAGTCTACCTCTAAAAGACATAAAGGTGTTATTCTTTACTTCCTCAAATACACAGATTTACGTAAGGTTCCTTTAGCAGTCAAAGCAATGAAGAAAATCTCTTGGTCTGGTAATAACATTTACTTTTTGCATGATTACGCGAAAAGTGCTACAGACAGACACAAATAATTTCTGAACATGAGACCGGCACTTTGTTCCCTTGGTGCCCGTTTTGGTCTCTTCCACCCATACTTGCTTAAAGTCACCTACAAGAATATAACCTCAATTTATGAAGATCCAACTCATCTGAAAGCATTTCTTCAGTACTGTAGAGTTGAAGCTATGGATATTTTTAGATCCATTCAGCTTTGATATCTTTTAACCAATCCTTGTGTCTTTCATTTAGTGACTGTTGGACCTGGCCCTTTTGCAGGGTTGTTGCCAAACATTTTGCTTTCCTCCCATATTTTGTTTGACCTGCTTTGTTGGCGTTAGGACTCTGGGCACTTTACCACTGCTGATCAGTGCTAAAGTGAATGTACTCTGTCCTGTAAAACTTGGTGTGATTGGTCTACACCTGTTTGACATATTTAATTTACCTGTAGGTCCCTTGTACAGCGGTATCCCATATACTCTGGGTCTATAAATTAAATGTTTGTGCCATCCACAGAAGTAGCCTTTAAAATCTGCATCTGTCTCATGCCTCTGGCACTGCAGGACCTGCATGCGCAGTTTACTGCCTGAGTAACTTGGAATTTAATGTTACTTGCCAAGTCTGGAACTCCATTTGACTACAAGTAGGTCACCCTAAGGTAGGCCCTAGGTAGCCCTATGGGCAGGGTGCTGTGTAGATAAAAGGTAGGACATGTGCCTTTGTTGTGTGGCACGTCCTGGTAGTGACAAACAACCAATTTGGTTTCTCACTGCTGTGAAGCCTGCTCCTCTCATCCGTTCGCATTGGGAATTCCCTGATATGTGTTTTAGTGGTAATTTCTGACCTAAAAGGAGTAGTGTTACCATGTTTGGTATGTTTGGAATAGTGGCGATTAATCCTGCTGATTGTTGAAAGTGGATTTTTCATTACTATTTTAGAAATGCCACTTTTAGGAAAAGTATAACTGAAACAAATGATGGACAGAATGCTGAATGATTCAAACGTTCTCCCCCAGTCGAGAAATCTGAGTTAAATCCATAGTTCTTTTGCCCAACACGCCACCCCAGTTTGGATCCACCCATATGCAAATCAGTCTTGACCCTGTGCCTCATGGGAACAGTCCAGACTGAACTGCCAAGCCAGGTCCTCCCTGGATTGGAAACAAGCATCCTGTGACCGGTTTCGGGGTATGTCACCCTTCATCAGCCACGCTAGCTTGAATCCAGTAGCACAGTAAGCAATGGACCCTTGTCTTGGCATACCCCTCCCACTTAGGACAAAAAATGTGTAACTGCAACAAATGATGGACGGAATTCTGAATGATTCAAACATTCTCCCCCAGTCAAGCAATCTGGGGTAAATCCATCGTTCTCTTGCCCACTACGCCACCCCAGTTTGGACCCAGCCATATGCAAATCAGTCTTGACCCTGTGCCTCATGGGAACAGTTGAGACCGAACTGCCAAGCCAGGTTCTCCCTTGACCGGAACCAAGCATCCAGGGACCGGTTTCGGGGTATGTCACCTATCATCAGCCAGGCTAGCTTGAATCCAGTAGCACAGTAAGCAAGGGACCCACATCTGGGCATACCCATCCCACTTAGGGCGAAAAGTGTAACTGCAACAAATGATGGACAAAATGCTGAATTATTCAAACACTCTCCCCCAGTTAAGAGATCTGGGTTAAATGCATCATTCTTTTGCCAACTATGCCACCCCAGTTTGGACCGTGCCATATGTAAATCAGTCTTGACCCTGTGCCTCATGAGAAGAGTCCAGACTGAACTGCCAAGCCAGGTCCTCCCTACAGCAGAAACAAGCATCCTGGGACCGGTTTTGGGGTATGTCACCCTTCTTCCGCCAGGGTAGCTTGAATCCAGTGGCACAGTGAGCAAGGGACCCACATCTGGCCATACCCGTCTCACTTAGGGGAAAAGAGTAACTGCAACAAAGTATGAACGGAATGCTGAATGATTCAAACATTCTCCCCCAGTCAAGAGATCTGGGTTAAATCCATTGTTCTTTTGCCCACTAGGCCACCCCAGTTTGGACCCAGCCACATGCAAATCATTCTTGACCTTGTGCCTCATGGGAACTGTACAGACCAAACTGCCAAGTCAGGTGTTCCCTGGACTGGAAACAAGCATCCTGGGACCTGTTTTGGGGTATGTCACCCTTCATCAGCCAGGTTACTGGCAATCCAGTGGCATAGTGAGCAAGGGACCCATGTCTGGGCGTACCCATCCCACTTAGGGCGAAAAGTGTAGCTGCAACAAATGATGGACGGAATGCTGAATGATTGAAACGTTCTCCCCCAGTCAAGAGATCTGGGTTAAATCCATCATTCTTTTGCCGACTATGCCACCCCAGTTTGGAACCAGCCATATGAAAATCAGTCTTGAGCCTGGACCTCATGTGAACAGTCCAGACCAAACTGACTGGGGGAGAATGTTTGCATTGCCCAGCATTCCGTCCATCAAGTGTTTCTTTTGCACTATTAGAAAGTGGGCATTTCTGTATGCTTATGACTCTTTGTGCTGTGCAGCCTGAATCCAATCAACATCTTGTTTAGACTGACCGGGGCCTGTTTTGTTCATGCCCTGCATATACTGATGGGTCTTCCTGAACTAGAGTGGTGGGAGGAGCTGTCAACTGCACCTGAATCGGGCTGTGCCTGAATGGAGGTGTTGCACACTTCTAAAGTTTTTTGAAGTTACCTCCACATCAAAGACATTTTGAGTTTAACTACAGGGTCTCTGACCCCATGATTGTAGACACTGTGTGGAACTTGTAACTAAACGCTGCTGACTCTACGTGCTGCACTAAAAGACTATTGATCTGTCAGGAGAAACCACCACTTGGACTTGGCTTTGCTGTGCTGACCTACTAAGAAGTACTGTCTCTTTACCTTCCAGAGGACCCTGAGTGCTGGCCTGCCTGAATTCCTGTCTGTGTGCCCCAGCGATCTCCCAGGGATAGGTAACCTCCCCTATGTTACTTGAAAAGCCAGCTCCTAGTGAGCACTTTTCTATGTGGGCAGAATTTACCATGTGGTGAGCGCTGCATGTTTGCCCCAGAAACCTCACTAGGGAAGCAAGGGCCCTGCTTGGAGGAGGTCCTCAGTCAGCATGTGTTGAGTGCTTGATCGGGCAAGCACATGGGAAACACTGGTTGTCGGACCGAGCCATCTGCTCTGGTCGTTGATTCTAAGGCAGATGGAGCATTGTGTGGAACATGGTCCCCCTTCGGAAAATAGGGCCACCACGTACCCTGTCTGCTTTTAAGAAGCATCGCTGTTGGTGTGAACAGACCAAGCCGTCTGCAAGCCGCTTCAACCGGGAAGCTGCCAGTCGTGCCCCCTGCCCCTTCCTCGTTTACAGCAGCTCCGTCGTGGGCCTTTCTGCACAGCAATCTGAGAGGCCCTGGAGGGCCCCAGACATGCTGCCTCATCTGGGATGCTTTCAAAAGCATCAGTCTGAGACTTTGGGGCTGATTTATATCTTTGAGGAATCAGTCCCACTGTTCCTTTTTTGGCGGTCTTCCCGCTCTCCTACTTGGTGGTCCGCCCACTCTATTTAGATGTTAGCGGGTCCATATACAAAACATCGCCACAGTCCCGCTGTCACTGCAAGGAAATCTTGACCATGTTGACGAGATAGGCTAAAGCAGCTTTTGGAGTGAGGACCACCTGTTTCCCCGCTGGGCCAATCACAATGTGCCTTCCCACCAATGCAACTGTGACGGGGAAACCTCCCCACATGAGTCGGTGCAATGAAACGCATAGAAGGCACAAACCCATCTTTTCTCACCTTCCCACTTCCTGTACCACCATGGACACAATCCTACAGGTCCTGCCGGTGCTGATGCTGGCTGATCACGATGCAAATCAACACCATCATTTCTGGGACCAAAGGTAACCTCCCTCATTAACACAGGCAATAGCATATCATATGTCTCTAATGTTTATGCCTACAAAATTTAAAGTAACACACCTGTACAACCACATTTTGTCAATACATTTTGTGCCAGCTGCCTTCTAAAAAAGGACACTTGCACAAAAAAGCTTATCATGTCAAAACTAAAAAAATAACCATACAGGTGTGTGTAAAGACAGTAAGAAAATTGTCATAGTATATCATGCATTACACTTTATTGTGAGTAGTGTAAAGTAGCATCATGTAGCAAAGCTGTAACCCTCACCTCAAAGATTACCTGGGTAATCAATGGCAGTCCCAAATTTGGATTACTCTACATTATCATCCATATAACAATTCCTCTTGTGTAGTGCACGTCCTGTATTGTAAATAATTGCAATTTGCACATCATATTACAATCTGCAATGATTATGTGTACATACTTATCAGTAATCTAAGCAAAACAAATACACCTGTAGTAAAATATTTTGAAATATTGTAACAACATATATTTGTTGGTGCAAGTGTCCACTACTATGTTGAATGGATGCACCTACATTCTAATGACCATCACTCACCATGTGAACCAGTGTATGTACTCAACATAGAAGACATCAAAAGTTATACAGTAGTTCCTGCAAGAATACTAATGAAATATAACTACACATTTTCCACTGAAGCATTGCTTGGAATCAAACATTTACAAAGCCAAAATTACGCCAGGACAAACTTGGTGAAAAGAAAATGTGTGATTTATTCACAATGAGATAACTCTCTCAACAAGTATAAACCAAGGCACATGTCAGTCCAAATGAGGTTTTGTGCACAGGTGTGCGTTAGCTTGCCTCCAATTGCACTGCCAGGGGAAACTCCTCAGGAGGGCGCATCTAGTGGGCAGAGCAGGCACCTCAAACATTTTACATTGATGAGGGTGGTTAGGGCTTGGGAGGGATGTCTTTGGGTTTTAGAGTTTGGCAGTGGTTTTAGGAGTGGTGCTATTGGGTTTGGAAAGTGGTCTTAGGAGTGATGCTCTTGGTTTTTTTAGGGGTGGGTTGGGAAATTGAAGCGAGGATTGCCTTTTGTCAGGGGTGGAATGGGATAGGTAAGGCTTGGTTTGTGGTGTGGGAGGGGTCAGGACAAGGCCAAAACTGGGATCTTCCATTGGAAAGCTGGTAGGCTGTTTGGAAGGAAGTGGGATTTGAGAGGTAGATGGAGTGGCAGTGTCTGAAGTGTCTGTTGATGGTGGAGGTGTGTGTGGGTCTGGCTGTATGTTGTGCATGTGTGGGTGTGTCTTGTGTGTACGATCTTGCACACCTGAGTTTTTTTGCTGTGTATTCTACAGTGTCTGTGCCTGTGTGCGTGCAAGTGTGCACTGTGAAGGTGCTGGGCGTTGGTCTGGCTCATGCGGATGTGGTGGTGCATGTGAGTGTGGTGGTGGGCGCAGTGTCTGGTGGTGTGCTGGTGTTGGGGGTGATGCATGTGTGTGGGGATGGGTGTGGTGTCTGTGTGTATGCCGGAAGTGATGCATGTCAGTGGGCTAGTGGGTGC
The DNA here is from genome assembly GCF_964204655.1 of Triturus cristatus. NCBI lineage: Eukaryota > Metazoa > Chordata > Amphibia > Caudata > Salamandridae > Triturus > Triturus cristatus. Next base: position 609,980,120 of record NC_140581.1, on the reverse strand, counting down.
AATGTCTGTGGGTGTGCTGGTGGTGGGGGTGGTGCATGTATGTGGGGATTGGTGTGATGTCTGTATGTGTGCTGAAGGTGATGAATGTGGGTGTGGTGGTGGGTGCAATGCATGGAAGTTTGGATGTGTCCCTGCGTTTTCTATGGCATTTGTATTTCTGTGTGGGTGTGCTGATTGTGTCTCTGAGTCTGTGCATGAAAAAGTGTGGGTGTGCTTTAGACAGGTTTGGGAATGGAGAATTGGAATGGGGATGGGGAAGGGGCGGGAGGTGTGGCAGAAGGTTGGGATACCTGGGAGGCTGCTGTGAAACCTTAGGTCAGATTTTGAAATGACCATTGTAGGACAGACATACCACTGTAAATGCCTACCAGGTAAGCCATTATTTGTTGCATATGGCAGCCAAGCCCCTGGATGGCATTCAGAAGGGCAGTCTGGCCTACAGCAATGCTCCAGAGGAGGACAAGTGTCTCCTCATTCAATGTCCCCAGGGGGCAGAAGGTGAGGTGCCTGGGGCAAAGGAGAGTAGAGGTCTTTAGCAGCCTTGGGTAGATCAACTGGGGGGCAGGAGGGAGGGTGTAAAATATTGGGGTGGCAAACAAAAAATGCAGGTGTCATAAGAGCAGGATTGTCCCCCACCACTAGGGAGTGTTCATTGGAGGAGGGCTCTGAAGATGATGTTGAGTCACTTGTGGCCTCCTTTGCACTCCCCCCACCCTCCAGGACACTGGCTCCCTTGGTGTTGGTAGCTGAGCCACTGTGGCCAGCTGCTTCCCCACCAATGTTTTCACATTTACCTTTGCCTTGCCCAGATGATGCTGAAATGACATATACAATAGTTTTTTAAATCTGTGTAAACAGAAGTGATTATGAGCTTTGATCACAAAACAGTTTCCAAGTTTTCAGATTTCACTTGCTTCAAGGTTCTCAAACTTTGCTTCAACATTTTTGTTTTAACCTGGTCACAGTTATGTCATTCGCCACTGTAGCTCCCATATCATGTATGATGTCTCTTATCCATTAACATGTCTCTCCAAGAACAGTATCACATCTCAGAATGATTGCCCTTTATTGTTGTGAATAATGCACTGATGTCAGCCAAAGTAGATGGACACCAAAAATACTTGTGTACTGTGTCAGCAATAGGCCCTAAAATCTGCATACTCCTCATGATCAATAAGTGAAATATGAATCAATGTTTGTCAATATTTACTGCAATGTTGCACCAATATTAGCATAAACTGAAAGCACATAACCTTTGTTTGTACGTGTGGAAATACTAACACTTATGTCAAATCACAAAAATATATATCAAGTGTAAAAATGGTACACATGCATAATGTACTGTTGTAGCTTAGCAATGTATCACATACTATGTACATACCTATGCTGTTGAAGACAGTCTGAAACTGATATTTGTGTGGGTTGCCAAATCACTTTGCAGCATAAGTAAAAACATAACCTGTGAAATATTTCTAAGGCACTTTAGTGCAGTGCTAAAGTATCTTCACATTTGACTCCTAAATGTGTCAACTTATTTGAACATTATTGTAACTATTATTGCACTACATATGCTGTCTTTCACTGTAATCAAAATGTTGTATACCATCATGCTAATCATTACTTACAAACATTCATATATGATATAAACTTCAAACATGGAAGTGTAAATCACAATAAGCAACATATTACTGCTTAATGTGTTTCAACATTTGCCTAGCGCTGTAAAAGACGCCACTGGTGCCGCTGCAGCTGGAGGCGCCACCAGAAAGCCGCAGACTGGCCTGGACTGGCCTGCCCCCACTTGGTCCCCCAACCGGGCCTCAATCTACCGGCCTCTCTGTGCTGTTGTGGGATCCGCAAACGTTTGTTTGACGCGGTAGGAGCTGCAGGTTACCTGCTGAGCACGCCCGAAATCGCGGCTCAGCTTGCAATCCAGCAGGAGCTGCGAGCACATCACCTGGTTCGGTCTGGGAGCCGCGAACGCTTCCCTAATACGGCAGGAGCTGCTGCTGCATATCACCAAAAAGATCTCTCATAAAAGGCTGCTAAATATCTATAGTCTCCCACAAGTATTTATTAATCATCATAGTCTTTATTCGAATTAAAAAATAATTCATACAAGACACAAACAAATACAAAGTTATAAAATATCACAATCACTAGATAATATAAAATCTTCCAATAAATAAGTAAAATTTGTAGATAAGAGAAGAATTAAACATTGGAGCAGACAAGATGAAGTGCAATACATATCAGTAATAAAAGCAATAAGTAAAACAAGGATATCTAGCAAATAATGGCGGATTTTAGGGCCCTACCTATGTGCCTTCTCAGTACACTGAAGGGCTTTTCGTCTGAGAGACCATGCCCACCCCAAGTATTTGGCTAAGACAATTGAATGGACTGGTAAAGTGCTTGTGTGTAGGACTCTGATAGCTACAGCAGAGCTCCTTGTGCCCAGTAGTTTACATAAAGGGGAAAGCCAGTGTCGCCTAGGAGTGGCGTATACAGGGCAAACGAACAAAAAGTGGGCAATAGTTTCTTCTTTGGCACCGCAAACAGGGCAGGTACATGTACTTACACCAAACCACCCGCAAGTTAGGGCCCTGAGTGGGAGGGATCCTGCTCTAAGTTGAAAATAGAGTTTCCTGTCACTTGGTGAGGTGATCAGATCCCAATAAGGTTCTAAGAAAGGTGTGACCTTTGCCTCTAAAAAATGGCTGGTCATCGTGGGGGAAATAGAATCACCCCACACCCTGTGATTTGCCCGTTCCCAGTATAGTGTTTTCAATAGCTTTTTAGCAGGAAACTCAGCGACAGCTGGGTCGTTCCATAGGCCTTCCAGCCCCAGATCTTTCAAGGATTCGCGAAGGTTCCTGAGCCACCCAATCTTATGGAACTTATCAACCTGAATTACGTCCATGATACCCATTGCGTAAGATCGGAGCTCCGGTGTAGTCCATAGTCTCCTCCAGTATAAGACCGGGCGGAGATTGGCCAAGTCCTTAATGGCCTTTCTGCCTAGATCATAACGCAATGGGACCATTGGCGTACTTTGTGGTAAGCCAATAATACAACGAAAAAATTTGTTTTCGACGGCTGTTAGGGATGATGATGCGTCAAAACCCCAGAGCTCTGCCCCATACAGGACTGAGTTTAGGGCCTTTGCCTCATATACTTGTAACACTGGTTTGATAGGTTTGGTGAGGGATTTTTTATGCTCTTTAACCAGCGTTCCCGTAATCTGGGTGAGTTTCAGCATGGACAGTTCCAAATGTCTGTTCCACCGGTTATTTTGGGACACGTGAATGCCCAAATAGATAAAGTTTGTTACCTCCTCCAGAATTTGGCCGTTCATTATAAGCTTACCAGTTCTATAACTTGGGTGTGGATTAAATGTCATAAGTTTGGTCTTTGACACATTGACCTCCAAGCCATGATCTTTGCAAAAATTTTCGAAAATTGACAGAGCCCTCTGCATGCCGCACGGAGTTTTAGACACTATGAGAGTGTCGTCGGCAAACATTAATATTGGTGTAGGAGCTCCTGCCAACTTGGGAGCGTCGGTGTTAACTTGAAGCATGTAATCGACTACTCCATTAATATACAAAGAAAAAAGTGTAGGGGCCATGGTGCAACCTTGGCGCACACCTCGCTCGACAGGAAACTCGGGGGTTGTTTCCCCCGGGCCTCCCCATTGTATTTTTGCGAAGTTAGGCTCATGGAGCCTCCTAATTAAAGTCAATAGCTCCAGGGGAAGACCAAGCTTTTCGAGGACCCTCCAGAGTTGCTCTCGGGGGACAAGGTCAAAGGCAGCTCTTAGATCCACAAAAGTGACATAGAGACTGCCTTTACCCAGTTCAACAACCTTCCAGAGCAATTGTTTAAAGCGAAACACCTGTTCCACGGTGCTGGTAAATTTGCGAAAACCCGCTTGGAGACTAGAGAGGATCTGGTTATCTTCGATCCAAATGAGTACCTCATTCAATACCATCCTCCCAATGACTTTTTGAATTGTGTCAATTAGGCTGATGGGCCTATAATTTCCTGGGAGGGTTTTGTCACCCTTTTTATATATTGGGATTATAATCGCACCCCCCCAGGATTTAGGCACTGGGGCACCTTCAGCCACGGCATTCGCAATTAGGGTGATGTACTTGCTCCAGGGAGCTTTGTTATCAAGGAAAAGATCGGATGGAACACCATCCAAGCCTGGAGCCCGCCCTGCGGCTACACAGGACAGGGCGGCTAAAGCGTCCTTAGAGCTAAAGGGACCAGACGAGTAAAAGACATATGGGATTGTGCCCAAGTTTCTATAAAAAGGGTCACATGCATATTGGGGTTTAAAATACCCCAACCAATCTTCTTGGGTGACATGGTTTGAGGGATTTTCAGGCAAGCCCCCTCTGTCCCACTTTATCACATTCCAGAACAGTCTAGTGTCCCGGACATGGCAAGCCTCCTTCAAATCAAGCCAGAACAATTCGTCCCATTTTCTTTTTGCTTGGGCGAGGCATTTCTTATAAGAAGATCTAGCTAGTTGAATGAATGGCTTTTTCCCACTAGAGAGGGCTTGAGCCAAAATGCCTCTTGCACTTTTGCATTGTTTGTCGTACCACCTTAGTCGCTTACACAGTGGATTGCTACCCTTTCTTGATTGCTTGAAGAAGAAGGCACGTAGACCCTCGAAAAATGACTCATGTATTCTGGTTACTTGCTCATTATGATCTTTCATTTTCAAAGTTTCCTCGAGATTCGCATTAATTGCGGAGAGATTGGTATTGATGCTAGCCATTACTGGGGCGTTGGTCTTTACTAGGGTCCATTTTAACCTCCGCATGTCATTTGTTGGAACGCACGCCGAGGGAGCCAGAGTTGGTTCCTTGGTCAGCGAGCGGGGTTTACCCCACCAGCTGTGAGAAGCACAGATGGGGTTGTGGTCGCTCTCTAATCTTGGCTCCACCACCATATCTATAGGTTGGCACCACAAGTATTTATAGTTACCACCTACCCTACAATGACTTACAAAAAATTAAGAACTTGTACGATCTTTATGAAAAGAATCGGAACACAGCAAGACATACGCAAAAATGCATGCAAGAAGGTCCATGTAGGACACATGGTGGGGACTACTGAAATAACGGCATTCTTTCCAAAAATAAATCATAATGCACAAAGGATCGATTCCAACAACCAAGGAAGTGCTTTGAATGTCGGAAACTCCAATAAAGTGAACCTGACTGATCCTAGTTAAGATTAAAAAAATTCTAAGGGGCATAAAGTCAGCAACTCCACCGCTCAAGGTCTGGTAGATATAGAAGTATTGCAGGAGCAGGGAATAACATCACCACTTTCCTTGGAATCCAACTTGCAAAAAATTCCTGCTACAGACTTCACTTTACCTGACATCAACGTTTCTCTCTTGAGACAAGCACCTAGAGAGATGAAGGATCATTTGACAATTACAAATAGTAGCCCCCCAAAAAATTCAAATCTAATTCCACTAGGGAATCTCTCCCAATCACCAGAATTTCTTTCCACAATGCACTTACAATCTCCAAATGCTCATACACTGGTATCAAATTCTTTATTTTCCCTACAAAAAACTCTAGAATCAATTCTTAACCTTTTGGGGAATATGATGGATAACTCAGATCAGATGTTGGACACACAAATAGGTATGTTGCAATATCTCGTTGATAAAAAAAGAAAACAGCAATGTATCTGTCAGTCACCACCCCAAAAAGCAAAGGGAAAAACTGAGGACAACCTTCCTAATCATAAAGATATTCTTTTAAATGGAGAAATATTATTAAAGACAAAGCATGCATCAACCCAAACGGGGAGGAACAACCATAAAGTATCACAGAAAAAGTTGAAGATCACTCAAACGTTTTCGCTTAATGAATTTTTTAAGGAACCAGAAAATGATAAAGTCTCAAACCTGGTCAAAGCATATTATCCAATCTTTAATCAGATCAATTCTAAAGTTACACCCAATCAAACTAATAAATCTTTGACAACTGAAATCAAAAAAAGAAGAAAATTGTCCGAATCCCCAGCCTCACTCCTCTCGGATACCCTCTTATCAAGAAAGGAAAGGAGAACTACTAAGAACATAAAGAAAAGGCAAAAGAAAAGAATGATAAGGAGATTCGCAAAACAAAAATTACGAGTGTTAAAGTTTCCAAAATCTTCATCTCCCGGACTCCTATCATCTGAACAGGACAAACATTTGGAAAATAATCCAAATCAGTATATTACGGAGCACGTCGATGCAAAATTAAAAGAGATCAATAACGCTCTAAACCCCTTGGCAGTTAGCTTTTCAACTGCCTTAAATTGTAATGAATCTCCCCAATCTGCGCCCACCTAACCAATAGAAAAACCCTGGACCCTTTATGAAGAGCAGACTCACTCACATGTTTTGGAGTTCACTGATCTATTCCCATCAGGGAATGACCCACATAACCGGGAGAGAATAGCAAACCTTATACAAAAGATTCATGTGTTACACTCTTTTTCAAGTGCAGAGATGAAATTAGTAGTCTTTCCCTTAAAATCTAAAATTACGGTAGATGTTGTGGAGTTTTGGTCCCCGGTGATTCCGGGCATCATTCTAAAGGAAAGAGAAATTTTGTTTAAAAATGGATACGATGTAGTAGCAGTTGACCATAAGGGATTCCACAATTGGAACAATCCTAAAGAGATTACTGATATGAAAAACAATTCGCTCCCACAAAGCAACAGTGGTCACACTGACTTGATTAATATCATAAATGAAAATCTAACAATATCAATCAGGAACGGTGAAAGCAGGATCTGGAACAAACCTATCCCTAAAGAGGAGACAAAAGCAGATGAAAAGCAATGGTCCTGGATTACAGAGAACTTAAATGGTAAAACACAGGGAAGGGCAAAAATATTCCCTTTTTAACCAAGGCCTGAGCATTACCTCCTGGAATATTGCAAGGAAAACCCAGGAGGAACTTGCAAGGATTATGGAAGATGACCCAGGGATTGTGGCACTCCAGGAAACATGGTCAACTACAACTTTCCATCTAGACAACTATATTTTATATGACATCCCAGCGGAGGACATGCTAAGGGCGGATTAGCACTACTTATGAGCGAAGATTTCTTATGGGATCAGGAAATGATCCCCATGAAGACATTAAACAGCCAATGTATAAAGGTTAAGTGCCGGAAGGAGCTAGCAGATATTCCAAATGATTTACTCATTTACAACTTATATATTACGCCTGGCTCCAAGTCGGATTCCTTATGTACGAAATATTTGAGGAATTGGAAGAGGTGGTAGAAACCATAGGATTCCCGTCAGTCTTCCTTATGGGAGACTTTAACGGGAAAATTTCCAATGACTTGCTGGAGAAATGGGAATGCGGATTACACGAAGAGGCCCAGTTAACTTCAACACCCGTTTTTCCTCCAGGGATCAAAGCAGATAAACGGGGGAAATTAATACTCTCCTCGCTACCAGCTTTCAATGGAGTTATCTTAAATGGTAACACAGAAAGAGACATTCCGGCAGCAAGTACAAGAACAGGTATATTTAATTCCTCAATATTAGACTACATGATATGTAGTCAAGACGTGTTCAGGAAGATAGAACGCCTAAGTATTAACTTTAATCAGGGAAGCGACCACGCAATTCTTAATCTTACAAGTGGTCTAATCGCGAACTCTACCTCTGCGGGTTACAACATGTATTTACTAAAGCCCTGCACTCGTGAATCAAGAACAAGGACGAATCACTTGGAATACGAGAGCACTCGACAATAACAACATAACAAAGGCACTTACGCAAATATTTGAGAGTATACATCTCTCAGATCCAATAATAAATTTTGAAGTCGCTCTAAAGAAACTAGTGAAATTCCTGCAAGAATCCCTTAATCTCCGAAGTTCCCAATCAAGAAATCCCAAAAAGAAAAACTCTGACAGAAATGTAATATTACTTAACAAATTAATTCGGGCACAATTCTTATTTTTCTCCGACAGAAGATAACAGGAAATTAAAATACTCACAAATCGTAAACGGAGGGCGAAAGAAAAGCAAAGAAAAGTGCAACAGGATAAAAAATGGATGGACATTCAGATAGCGGCTAAACAAAAAAATATACGTGAATACTGGATTCTTATTGCAAAATAAACAGGCAAACAAAAAGCTTTACAAGCCTCACCAGTCCCCCCAAGGGAATGGAAAGTGTATTTAGCAAACTTATACAAAACAAACGTGAGGAAAGAAATTGTGTTACGACCTTCGGGCAAGACACAGGTTACTACTCTTGAAGATCTCGCCCCTTCACCATTTCAAATTGAACTTCATATAAGAAATGCAAGAACATCTGCAGCAATGGGCCCCGATCTAATTCTAATAAAGGTGCTTCAAAAGAATCCAAAGGAGTGGAGTTTGTTTTTAGCTCCCCTCTTTTCCCATAGCTTCGCCGCTTATGGAGCCCTATCCATAAGAAGGGCTCCAGACTGTCCCCCGGCAACTACCGACAGATCGCCCTGCTTGATGCGACAAGAAAGATCTTCGCGGCCAGTGTATTGGACCATCTCAAAGAGTGGGCCTTCTCAACTGGATCAATTCCATTTACCCAAGCTGGGTTTTGCAAAAAACATTCTGTAACTGACAATATCACGATGTTACAAACAATAATTGATAAATATGTGGTCTCGAAATCACAGGTCGTCTACTCTGTCTTTGTTGATTTTTCAACAGCATTTGACAGAGTGGACAGACCAACACTTTGGTGTAAGCTAGAAAAATTGGGAATCCCGGTTAACTTATTACATATAATTGTGTCACTCCACTCCGAAACCTGGTGGCAAGTTTTATTTGGGAAAGAGCAGGGCCTCACATCCCCAATTAAAACATTGAATGGCCTAAGACAATGGTGTCTTTTAGCTCCTTTACTATTTTCCCTCTACCTTAGTGATCTCCCAGATTGTTTTAAGCAGATAACTAATTTCCCTCCGAAAATATCACTACATAAAATTCATACTTTGATATACGCAGATGATGTGATTATCCTTGACCTTACTCCATTCGGCCTTCAAAGGAACTTGCATGAACTTGCGTCATATGCAGAACAACATTTTTTGGTCCCTAATATAACAAAGACAAAAATAGTTCCTTTTCGAGGAAGTAAAAGATACGTAAACTATAACTGGACCTTAGCAGGACAATCGTTAGAAATAGTGAATGAATACTTCTACTTAGGTCGTATTTTTACGCAAACCTTAAAAAATCATTCCCATCTCCAGCACCTGGCCTACAAAGCTGATGTTCATGCCGGGGCGCTTCAAAGATCATACTCCTCTACTGGGCATAGGCACTTTTCAACCCTTTTACAGGTCTTTAGCATCAGGATCCCTCCAGTTCTTTCATATGCTCTTGAGCACATTCCCATAAATGAATGGCATCCAATACAACTCAAAGAAAGTAAGATTCTTTGGAAATTAACTAAAATGTCTCAAGCAGTACCTGTGCAAGCCCTGCGCCTCGAGTTTTCTCTAACAAGTACTTACGCTAGAGGAATCATTAGTATCATCCGATGGGCGTATAACATCTTACATGCCGAACAAGGTTCTCTAAGAGCTCTATTAAAACTGGAAATTTTTGATGAAGGATCCTCAAAATACGTCTTTTATCGAAACTTAATGTTTGCACTGAAGTTGTCAGAATGTACAGTTGATCTGTTGAAAACCTGGACCCCGGCACATTTGAAACTCTTTTTAAAATACTTGACTTCAAGAATAAGTTATGATCTCGATTTCCAGCACTGTACAAAACTGCAATGTTATAAACAATATGCTGAGTCAACTGAATTCAAACAAAGGCAACAATATCTTACTTTCACTTTAAGACATGGTGCCCGGCATTGTATGGTTTTTCTTCGGTTTGGGATCCTTCCTCTCAATTATTTTACTTGTAAATGGACAAATAACAATAATGCCAGCAGCTTATGTGACCTCTGTAAAGGAGGAGTTCAAAATCTGACGCATATTATGTTTGTTTGTCCTAACTCCACAGTAGTTGACTCTAGAAAGCGATTTTTAAAACTAATTCATACAAAGTGTAACTCTACAAGTGTACAGAGTTTGATCTCCATTCTTAAATCACCTCCCAATGAATTTGTATGCTATAATCTGTTTAAATTTTTAAAAACTTGTTTAAACTTGTATTAGGATAAGTGCTCACTATTTTTGTTATTTATAAATATAATTTTATCAATTTAGAATCTTATTTGTTGTTCTCAGTAGAGAACTAAATCAAATAAATAAATAAATTTTAAAAAAAACATTTGCCTATTGAGTAATGATTTTGGTCTGCGTCTGAGTTTTCCCAATAGAAAAGTAGTTCATATATGTGGTGGAACATTCCATCTTCCAAAATCCCTTCAAGTTTCCCTTTTTGCTCCATCATAAATTACTCTTCTGCACATGACAAAGGAATTCGAGAAATGGCTTCGGGTATTTCTTACTTTGTCAACAATGCGTGCAAATTCCTGTCTGTGTGGGATCCAAAATATGTATGGCTAGTCCAGTCATCTGGGCAAAAGCAGACTGCCTCACCATGCCAATCTGTCACTGTTTAGCATGTATGATGCAGTATGTCTCATGCTAAACACAATTTGAATATGTAGTAATAACAAAAGTAACCACCAATTTTGAGCTCACTAGACATTTAGGATCACATGCTCACTCATGTTTGTGTAGAATCCCAACTTACCAATGTGATGTTTGGTACATCCACTGTATCATACGTGTCCAGTATGCTATGTCACCTGCAATAGGCCTAACATTGCATAATCAACAGTGAAGGAACATCACACCTGCCACAATAAACACTATTGGTCTGTTTGGTACACCGGGCCCTCATTACATCACACTACATGATGTATATGTGGAGTTTAGGCAGCCATCTGTCTGCTCAGAACAGTCCATTGTTTGTAAACAGGAATAAGGTGGGATCATTTCCAAAACAATTAATTACTAGACAAATCACTTCATCATAGACATTGTGCAAAACGTATACCATGAGGAACTTTTTTTGAGCATTGGATATGGGTCACCCTTAATGTTGATGGTAAAAATCCTGGCTGTAACAAAAAAAACAGTCATGTAACATTTGAAACTCTGACAATAACACCCCCTTGTTGCTGCTGTTGGGCCCTCAACTAACTAAACATCAAGCTCAAGATAGGCCACAGCTAGAATATGGGCCATTGGGGAGGGAGGTCAGTGTGCAGCGTACGCGCTTCCCACTTTGGGAGGACTGGCCTAGCTCGACTTCAGCTGACTTTTCCAGAATCATAGGTCTTCCCACCTCTTATGGCACTGGACACTGCACCGCTTGTGGAACCCCAGGGACCGCACCTTCCTGGCAATGTCCTTTTACATATAACGCTTTTGATGGGTATTGACCTGTATGGATACAAGACATGATTTGATGTAACAAATCTTTTGTACATCTATCACTAGCATGACTCATAAGTTACCTAGCAACATGTGTCTTTACACATGCTGAGCAAAACATACTGTTCAAGACACACTTTAGTGAACTGTGCACTACTCTCTCTACTCTGTCATGGCCTACACTCACTAATCCAGGCCTTGGACATCAGCTTGGCCAGGGGGCTTACACACAATCTGTGATGTGACCTACTTCTGATCAGTGCTAAAGATTGTGAACTACTGAAGGATAAACAACAATACTTATGCCACAGTGAATCTTGCCCACTGTGTGTAAGGGGACTGCAGTTTGGTATTGAAACACTTTGAAATTGGTGTGAAATGAACAGAAGAGTTAGCTCAAAATGGCAAATCTCCCTTTCAACCGTTGCCCATGTAAAGGCATTCTGAGGAATAATTGCAAGCACACATCGCATGTGGACCTGGAAAGGATATGTATATGACAGATATATCTCAGCACTTCAGCTGATAGTCCCTGAGAGTCTAGCCCAACCTGGCCCAATACTTTGACTGAGAAGTGGTCATTTTCAGACCTTGCCATGCGAAGCCTGATGATCATGATGTCATATGCACACAGTCTACCATTACCTTTGAAATGAAGGAATGACCTTGTGACCAACTCTTAAATGAGTTCAGGACTGTGTGCTACTCTGAAGGTATCTGGTAGATAGTGATATCTCCCATACAACTGTTTGGGGTGCCCTAATGTAGGTTAAGAGGTTAGTGGGATGATACAAATAGCAACCCTCATTTGCATTTGGTTTGTATAGAATACATCTTGATGATGTAGTTGTAAAGACTGCATACTCTTGTTTCTTATTGCTAATGGTGTGACATTTCCATTTATCACATTTAAATCACACATATACATACATACATATACTTTTACATGCATACCAATTAGTCTCAAGACCTTTAAATACACAACACATACTAATGTAGTTGTATTTTCACATTATCGAGGGCTTACAAATCCCAAACATCATTGACCTATGGATGTTAAATGATATTTAACACTTCACTTCTATCCTTAAACTTCACTCAGGAACTCATAGGGACATTGTAACCCGTGGTTGGTAAAAACAAGTTAGACAGATTTGCATATACATTTGTAACATGTACCTGTTCCTCTGGTGAGCCATAGAGCTGCCTTTACAGTATGGGGACCTCCTGTGCCAGCAAGTCCAGCTCCTTTGGCGAGAAGGCAGGGGCCCGCACACTTGGTCAGCCTACCATCATTGCTCCCAGAGATCAGTAACAGCAGCAAAAGTGGAGGAAGTTTGGTGGGCTGTAGTGTTAGGAGGCAAGTAGCTTTTTTCGAACCACCACGTACATGTACACAACGTACTCAGTCTTAAGCGTAGATGGACACAGCCATTGACCTTAGTACGTTGCTTTCACCAATGTTAGCCGATGGCTGGGTCCATTGTGGAGTGTATCACCCACTCCGTGGTCATCTTCAGCCACACCTGTATGCATCTAGATGTACGATCGGCGAAATCAAGCATCCACCAGTTTAAAATGTCCAAAATAATGTGTTTCTGACTGTTGAGTGCATCACCACCACTCAAAAAATTGGCTACTTAGTTTACACATTCAAACTTGAATGTGCTCTCAACATTTTATATGAAATACACATTTATATGTAGTGCTTTACTCTGCAGAAATGCGACATTACTGCGGTATAGACCTCAGTTGGCGGTATTTAGCAAATTTTGGGAAAAAATGAAAAATCTGTAACATACACACTTCACATGTATAATTTACACATTACCTTTTGAAATGATTTCCATTTTAGGGACAAATATTTTTTGCTAAGAATGATGGTCAGAAAACAAAAGTATGCTTACCTATGTAATGATACCACACATATTTGTGGGAGATCATGACTTAACTGTTAAATTTACACATATGTTGCTGTGGAAATAATTAACAACATTGTAACGTTTTTCCATTGCAGACATATGAACCCTGGTAGAAAGCGTAGACAAAAGTCTCAGGTGTACTGCTCATTTCCAGACCTTGCCACTATGGAGCAAACGGATATCATCAAGAAGTTCAGATTGACTAGGCAAACTATACTGGATGTATGTCATCAGCTGGAGCCTGATCTTCTGCCTCACAACAGAAATCCCACATCTATTACACCAATTGTCAAATCATGTCTTTACTTTATTTTGTGACCACACAGGATCCTTCCAATACACTGTGGCAGTATCTGGTGGTATATCACAACCAACTTTCAGTGGTGTGCTACAAAACGTTATATCTTCAATGATGAGACATCAACAGCGTCATCCAATTTCCATGCCAGTTGGATTTAGCCAATGTGAAGGGTAACTTCTATGGTTTACGTCCCTTACCATGTGTTGTTGGAGCAATTGCTGGTACACATATTGCCTTCCTGCCATCACACACTTGAGAATAGACATACTGGAATTTAGAGAACTTCCATTCAATCAGCATGCAAGTTTCCTACTTACCGGATTTGTACATCACAAGCGTCTGTGCCCTTTTCCCTGGCTCTGCCCATGATTCCTTTGTGCAACAGAACAATCCCATACTCAACTTGGACCTGAGAGGGCCTTGCTTGTTGGTCAGCAGAGTCATTCATATCATTGTTTGGAGTATTGCTAGTTGCATGATCTGGAGTTGTGTTACATAATTTTGGGCCTTTTTTATCTCCATCTAGGAGACTCAGCTAATTCCAGCTGACCATGGATGTTGGCGCCGCTGAGGAATCCAAGAACACCAGGAGAAGTCTGCTTCATTGAGGCCCATGGATGAACACAGCGGCCAGTGGAGCGAGCCTTTAGGATCCTAAAGGCCAGATTTCGATGTCTGGACAAAACTGGTAGAGCCCTCCTCTATTCACCCACTAAGATGTGCCAAATCACCATGACCAGCTGCACACTCCATCTGTAACATCCCATACATCGCAGAGGAAGGAGACCATGAAGAGGCTCTGGGTGAGGATCCTGATATGCTAAATGAAGTTGATAGTGGTAAAGAGGAAGGAGCTGACTTACTTCTTGATGTCATTAACAAGTTCTTTTCATGAGTGTAAGTATATCTTTACATGTCATGTCTTTCACCGTTACACCAACTATTGAAGTGTTGATGAGAGGAGTATGTGGTGGTACTTTTTGGGAAGCTCAGGGACTATCAGGCCAAAGATGTTTGTAGTTCAAAGTGTGGACATGTTTACTACTGCATTCAGTTAAATTGGTTATACCTTATTGTAATGTGAAACTGTGTCATCCAAAGGTTTACTTTGTAGTATAAGCATCATGTTCTGTGTGATTGAAAATGTATTTTTATTGGATTTTTTTAGGTACCTTCACCATGTCATCTTCATTTGGACCTGTCAGAGTTTTGAGATTTGCAGCTCTATGGTGCTGTTTCCAAGTACAAAGGGAACATGGCTCGATCCTGGGAAAGACGGACACAGACTTTGGATGTACAAATATTGTACCAAGGTGACTTGCACTGTGATTGGATGGGAGATTTGAAGATTACATTGGACTTGTTCTCTGTCGTGTATTGGCACTAAAGCAAAATGTGTGACATCATGTGCTCAAAACACAGGTGGTAGCGGAGCCAGATAGTTCTAATCTCTCTTCACATTGGCTAAATCCTCACTCAATGTAAAGTATATGTATCTGTTGCTGTATCTCATCATTGTAGGACAAGCTTCATGTGGCACACCACTGAAACTTGGTTGTGACATTCCACCAAAGACTGAAAGAGTGTTTTATAAGGATCCTGTGGCTACAAAATGTGGCGCTGCCAAGATTTTGTCTCTTGGTGCTATTGATATTGTCTTCCTTATGTGAGGCAGAAGAACTGGCTCCAGCTGATGTCATGCATCAAGGAAAGTTTGCCTATTCTAACTTATTGTTTTGGACATATCATATATTCTTCCACATTGGCAAGGTCTGAAACTGGAAAGGTGAGCACTGCACTGAGCATTAGTCTAACGCAGGGTTCTCTAAAGTCGGTCCTGGGGGGCTGAATCAATGCCAGATTTTTAGCACATCTGCATTTAGATAACTGTAGTTGTCTTAAAAATCTGCCAGGACTGACTTTGGAGAACCCTGGTCTAATACATGGATTGTTATGTTAGTGCAAATGTTGACCAACAGTGATTGGCCAAATGGAATAAACGTGTAGATCATGATTGAATGGTATGACATAATTTTGGGATTCATGTTTTGGAACTTGAAATAAACAATACCTACATCTATGTTGACACAATCTTGTGATGTTCTGTCATTGTTAATATAAGGATGTTTGACTTGTAAATTCATTGTACCACATGTGATTTAAAAAAAAAGAGGGTGACATAACATAAGCAAAGCAAAAAGAGAACTAGTCAGTCATGGTGAATGAAACCCTAATTGTAAATCCACAATTGTTTGGAGTCCAATGTCTAAAATAATCCTGTCATCAGAAAAGCACATGTGCCCAGAAATAGTCCACAGAGTGGTAGGCAGTGGCACACACTGGAGGAAATTAGCTCAAGGTTTCTTGCTGTTGGTAGCAGAGGTCTTGCCATCCTCACTTCCTGATGATCTGTGTGGATGTCCCCTCGGGCAGTGAGGTAGGGATCCACAGCTGGAGGAGTTACCAGGGCTGCATTGTTTTTTCCTGTGGCAAGGCCTCCCTTCCTGTGCTTGTGCCGATGTGGATGACTCTGATATTGTAGGACAACTGGAAGGGATACATGGTGCTAAGAAAGCCTAGTAAATGTGTGTGTAAATGTCCTGCAGCACCCTAGTCAAGGAACCCATATTAGAATTATGGACCTCCATCAGTTGGTTGTACTCCCTCTGCAGCTGCTTCAACTCCAGGAGCTAGGTGAGTACCTGGCCCATCATATCTTGGTACAGATGGTAGACTCCCAAGACTTGGTTGGTGATGGCCTGTGTGTCAGTGACCACAGTGGACTCTATACTCTGGTCCACAACACCCTCCCATGAGCCCTGACCCCAGTACCCCATGCCCTTGGCCTAGTGTGCCCCATCAGACTGGCTCTTGGATATTCTGAGGATAGTGTGGTGTCAACATCACTCGGGTCTGTGGAACACATGATCGGTGTCACAGTGGAAGGGGCACAGGGAGTGGAGTCTTCATGTTGCTGAGATGTCACAGCTGGGTGGGAGGTGTCGGTGTGGGCACATGGAGTGTCACTGTAGCCATACGTCCAGATTGGCCAGATGTACCATGCTGCTCAATATCACCAGGAGTGCTGTCCTCACTGAAGTCTTGATCCCGGGCTGGAGCGCAGGTTCTCAGTGGCTGGACACTGCCCACGTGATCGGGCAGTTTGACCTATTCAGAAATTGAGAACATCCTTATTAGAAAAAGTGTGTATTGTACATTCAAATCTTTTGAGTCAAACAATGTTAATACCTAGAAGACAAAATAGGTAGAGATTAGTGTGATGATAGCTTCCAGTGGTATTGAACCTATTACCCAAACTTCTTTCTATTTCAAACTGTATAACTTCATATTAGGAGGTAATCAGATATCCTGAAAGTTCATGAAATGATTAAGCGGTATACCTAACATCTCCCAACCATTCAGCACAGTGGTGAGGTCAAATGTGTAATTTACAACTCCAAGGCCTAGCTGACTGCAAAACAGACATTTCCACTACTTGGATGGATGTTTGGCATTAGTCATCATGTGAACAGTGCAGTGTCAATATTTGCAAGTACCACTTATATTCAGCATAGTCATTTGCATACATGACACATTTTGTGGCAACAGTTTGATTAGTGAAAGTCATGACTTCAATATAATTGATTGAGAGGAACAGGACAACATTCAGCAAACACAGACCATGTTATTTAGAGAGCATTGAAAAGGGATTGATCACTAAATGACACTTTGTGTTGCAATGTGTTAGGAAAGAGAGAATGAGCAACATGACATAACAGTATTCTTTAGAGTAACAGAGACAGAGAATCATGATAGTTGTAGTCATTTCAAAGACAACTTCACAACACTTGCAAAATGGTTAGTGGAACATACATGTGAAAAATAAGCAGTGGAAAAGGCCCAGACACTTACATTTTGACTCACATATGGGTAACCATTTATTTGTTGTTGTAACACTTACAGGCACCAACCATCATGTGACATGCAATGGAGATTGACAACTGTAATTGTAGAGGCAAAACAATACATTCACAGGAACAATAATAATAATCTGAAACTTTGAGGTTTGTATGTTATGAAAATATGTGCGGAACACATTGGAAACAGCTGATTTGAGAACAAATAAGACATTGAGGTTGAAGTTTAGTGTGGCTTACCGGACTCTACTCCACCAGCTATTCCTGTCAAGCCTTCAATATATAGTATCTGCAAGACCTTCTCCTCCCAGGCATGAATGCTATTGGGGGCCTGGAAGAACCACCACCAGTCATGTTGGCCTTCATGTGATGCTCGGAGGCCAGGGAATGCATCTTCCCCGGCATGTCATTCCACCTCTTCCTAATTTCCTCTTATATGCATAGGTTGTCATTTACTATTCTGGACCACATTTGCCTTTTCTGTGATTGGATGTATTTTGGACTTAGGCTCCAAACAATTGCGGCTCTACTCTTAGGATTTCATCCACCATGACTGACAATTCTCCCTCAGTAAAACTCAATTTTTTAGGAAAAATCTGTAAATTATTAACTACAAGGTACTAGAAGAAAGGGGATAAAGGGACAGGAGACAGGGAGAATGAAAAACAAAAACCTCACTTCTAATGCAACGTTTCTGGGAACAAATGTAGTGGAGCTGAAATGGCAAAGGATCAAGGTCTGAAATGCGGTGTGTTTTATAGTGTGGTACGCAGGTGTTCCCATTTGGCCAATTGACATTAGTGTGTGTTCTGCTAGCATGAATCCAATGACCACAGTAATAGTGCATAGTGGAGCGCGTACCGCGATGGACTCACTCCGTCTGGGAACTGCCGCTAGTAAACTGCCAGCACAACTGTGAAATCATAATCTACTCAGAGGGAACCCGCCACCCTGACAGCGGTGGAGTAGTATTCACCAGCATAGGAGTCTACCGCAGCGGTGTGCTGCGACCACGTTGGACAACACTCTGTTGGCACGGACGGCAAGGAAGCCTGCATACATCTAAATACCACAGGCGAAAGTCGTTGACTCGGCAGAGTACTAAGGACCGCTGCTGGATGCTGGCAATACCACCAAGATATAAATCAGGCTATTTATTATTAGATACATTTCCAGAAAGAAGAAACTTTTCAATAATAAAATTAATGTTTTGCAAAAATGCAACAATTAGAACACACATATTACACCTCAAAATCAAAAGATTGTCTGCTAAAACGTATTAATGCCAAATTCAGTTTATTAAAATGTCCACTGATAATGCATCATCATTCCTTCTTAAATCTAATTCCAAATATTATGGAAGTCAAAATAAGTCAGGGAGATTGTTAGCAAATTATCTTAAAATAAAAAAGAAGAAATTGAATATATCATGGACAACCATATGAATTTGCTACACAAAGACTCCGATATTTTGAGGCAATTTGTTTAATTTTATAAGACACTGTATAATCCTGAGTACATTTCTTCTTACCCTGAAACTGTAAACTATATCTCAACCATACAAAAGTCTTTTGATACTCAATTAGACTTTGCGAAACTAGAAGAATATATTACTCTGTTAGAACGTCAAACTGCATTATCGACTCTCGAAACTGATAAAGCTCCAGGTCCGAATAGTTTTGTTGCCGAAATGTTCTTACACTTTTCTAAGTTGCGCAACCCTCTCTCCTTAGTGCCTCCTTTCTTCGCACAGGTCAGTCATCTGGATCCTTTTAACATGCCCTCATTTGTTTCATCCCAAAACAATGAAAAGATCTATAATTATGTAAAAATGATAGGCCCATTTATTTTGTCACTATTGATTACACAATGTTTTCAAAAGCCCTAGCTCTCTAATGATAATTCCTTATGCCAAAACTTCTTGGAAACAATAATCTGGATTTGCTAAAGGGAGATACATATCTGATAACACCTGTTAACTGTTTGGTGTTTTATCTAAATCTACATGCTTAACTGAACCTCTAGCAGCAATTTCTTTAGAGGCAGAGAAGGCCTTCAATCATTTAAATTGGTCTTTTATTTTTCATACTCCTAAATCGTATAGGTTTGGATTGAAAATCCTTACCCTCATCTCCCTTTTATATACGTCTCCTCAAGCCTCTATTTTTGTTAACAGGATTACTTCTCCCTATTTCACTTTGGGTGTTAGTCAAGGTTTCTCCCTTTCACCTTTTCTTTTTTACCTAGCACTGACAACCTACCAACCTAGATCACAATAAATCTAGCCCTGCAGGTGTTTTTTATATAACAACCAACAGATTAAAATGGCAGTATAATTGGATGACATTCTTTTATTTATTTCACAACCTCATTTGTCAGTTCCAGTTTTTTTTATGTGGATTGGATTCTTATTCTCTTGTTTTTGGTTATAAATTAAATCAAGATAAGTGTGAAATTCTACCCCTTATCAAATTTACTTTAAAAAAAAGATTTCTTGACCACCAACTTCTCACAGAACTCAGCAAAAATTAAATACTGTGGTTTAGGGTTTGATCAATCAATTAAAACCTCTATCTCATTAAGTGTAGATGAATGCACACATAAATTAACACATTTAGTTACTCATCGGCATCCTTTACATTGCTCCTGGTGGGGCTATCTTGATACCACAAAGATGATGTTAGTACCCATAGTTTTATACACAATTTCTAACATCCAAATATCTATTCATTTTAAAGCTTTTAAAATAATCAATTCCATACTTTCCTCTTTTATGGAATGGGAAAAACCTTGTTATGTCTCTACAGACAATGAAACATTCTAAATGGGATGGTGGTGTAACTTTTCCTGAACTTCACAAATACCATTCTGCCTTTATATTGAAACAATCTATTTATTAGATTTTAGACACTTCTGAGTATTATCCCCTGTAGGAAGAGCTGGACCAATGTTTTCTTTTTCTTTTTACCTTTCGCAAATATTTGACATTCTCCAGAAAACCTCTGAGTTTCTCAGCTGAATTCTTTAAACATTTCTTTACATTGTTAGAGTCTTTGTTTTCATATAAACCTACAAATATTAACTTTTTCCTTAACTTTTCAATTTGGCATAACACCTTACTATTATATAAACCTAAGCCCATTTACTGGAAAACATGGATAAAAATTGGTCTAAAATGGGTTAATCAATTATTTGTTAATAATTAATTTCTGACATTACCTCAACCCCAATATCTTTTTAATCTCCCATCTTCCTATTAAAATAAATTTCAAATGCTACAAACTATTATAATTGATGCTTATAATCAATTCCAGTCTTGCCTTCCACCGTTTCCAATATTCACTCCTAGATACTTACAGCCCCAAAGTATTTGCTATAGGCCTGATTATGATGTGGGCGGACGTAAGTCTGGCCAAAATCGCTGCAGTCTTGGGACCGACCGACCTCTTGTCGGCTGTCCTGACACTGCCATTACAATGCAACCGCACATGGTGTGGTCACATACTCTGGTTTCCCTATGGGTGCTTGTACTGCAGCCGTAAACTGGCCGTAGCACAAGCTCCCCTGAAGAGCTGGGAGCCTGTGTAAATCCCTGAACAATGTGGCAGGCACCTCAAGGTGCCTGCTACAAGGTTCAGGGATTTACAGGGAGCCACCATAGGTGGCCTCCAACAGGAGCCTGCAGACACATGGGGGCCCTGCTAGGGGCCCCCAAAGTCACTTTGTGACAGGCTTTTCATATGGAAAGCCTGACATGAAAAGGCTGTCAGAAACCGACATCATAATCCCCACGGTGTAAATGCCGTAGATAGGGAATTATGAGTGCCTCCGACTGCCCGACAGGCTCCTTGAGCCCATTGAAAGCAAGTCTGTCCTACTGGCTGGTTTAAAATTCGACAGCCTTTATCATAATAAGGGTGTTGGATTTGAAACCTATGATGTAACACGGAAAGCCTGAGACCTTCAGTCACAGGCTTCCAACTCAAATCGTAGGCTATCTTTCACAACAAACTCTCATTGACAGATATAAGATGGACATTGAATTCACTTGGGAACAAGATTTGGGAGTAAGTTTGCCACATTTCCACATGGAGGCAAATATGGATAACATTGCAGAAATCTTCTCATGCTGCTTAGACTACTCAAACACTGTTTTACATTTATAAGACTTTTCTTACCTCCCTCTACTCTTCATCATATGTACTCAGATCTTTCCGACACGTGTTGGCCATGCCACTCACAAAATGCAGACATAAAACATATATTATTCACTTGTCCCCTAGTGCATACTGTTTTGGACATGAATCTGGAATCAAATCAACACTATTTTCAATTCAATGGCTCCTTATTCTATTATAAATTTTTCTTGGGTAGTTTAGCTGATGACTGGGAAGAGATTCAGTACATATAAAAATAAGATACGAAGATAGATACTGGCAGTGGCTTTTCTGCAAACAACAAAGAACTGGAAAGACTTCACCTCATTATCTTTTCAAGCTTGGTGGCATGGAGTTTGTTGTAATCACAGACTAGATACAGCATATATTTATACTTTCTCACTTGTTTATAAACACTGTACTTTATGGTCTCCCATCCTAAATTTTCTAGTTGAGCATGCAACACATTATTTTCAATGTCAAACTAATACAGAAGAAGTTCTTCAAACTCCTTTACTTTTCTTTTCTTATACAGATGATTTATTTGTACATTTAAATTACTTTAAATGCTTAAAAATGTCTTATGCCATTGTCAGATTGTTTTAACTTCCTACAATGTATGCTCTTCTTGTAATACTATCCTTATTTCTTGTCTCCTTTCCTTGCTCTTTTTCTTTTAATTTTATCTCCTAACTAGTCTAAATGCATTACCATGTTGTATGTTGTTTAACTAGTAAACTAAAACAGTACTCTATCTGAAACATACTTAAATATAATTCCCTAAAATTGACCATGTGAGCCTTTCTGCCACTTCCATAACTAATAATTTGTTGCTCTTGCACTTACACTTATAAATGAGGTCCATCTGAATTTACAATCAGTCAGTCAGTCAAAATTACTTTATTCGGTTCATAACAAAAACCATAAAAGTACAATACATCAAATACATACATACATACATAATAAATATCATTTAAAATAGACATTTACAAATATGTTTTTAAAAAATTAACAAAAACTGAGACTTCGTAAAAGTTAATCAAAGATCAAGAAATATTCAATTACAGCACTATGTCCACTTGATTTTTTTCCTTAATCTCATTGCAATGGCCAAAAAATTTGCAATGTTAAAAATCTCCCATGTAGAACCTAGGAGCTGAAGATATAAAAGAGCTGGTTTGACTTGCCTGAATCCTTTGTTTTTAATAAGGGGGATAAGGAACTTTTTGCGGAGAGGGAGCAGATGTTTACAAAAAAAGATAAAATGTGTGGTATCTTTAAGGGAGAATCTGTCACAAGAACAGATCCCCAGGTCCCTATCCTTCATCCACCCTGGGGAATCAGTGAGCAAGAGATGGTATTTATTCAGTCGAAACCTGGTCAATAAAAAATGATGATTCATGTTGTTCACTATTGCCAAGTAAGGTTCAATATTATTAGAGGTGATAATTAAAAGATGGGCCTTAACTGTGGGTTTAAGTAACTCCTTTTCCTCTCTAGCTAAAGTTATCCGCTGCTTGTACATATTCTTCACCCATTTTATATCCCCCTTTAATACGTTACTTGGATTATCAAATAATTCTGGGCGGCCTAATTCACTGGTCATGTTCTTAACGTGATTCAGACAGGGGATAAGTTTTCCGTGCTCTAGGGATAAGCAATCCTTTATAATTTCACGGTTTAACTCAAGTTCCGGATTCTGCCAGATTGATAGCCATTTTAATAACGGAGCTACAGCTATCCGGTCCACTAAATAATCTAATCCACATTCTTGATGGACAATATAGCCGGGGGTTGTCTGAGAAAGTGAGAGAATGGATTTAAGAAACTTATCCTCTACCACCTGCAAATCCTTTACAGTTTTAATTCCCCACAGGTCCGCACCATACATTGCTATGGAAACACACTTCGCTACATAAATGTTCATCATAGCCTGCATGGGCTTAACCCCCAATTTACGCCCGAAGTCCAAAACACCTGCAATTGACCTGGCAAAAGCGTTTCGTTTAGCTGCTAGCTGGGGGGCACCAGGTAGATTTATCATCAAAAATGACCCCCAAATATGGGAAACTAGTGACCCTGGATAAGATATGCCCTTCACAGAGCATGGTCTTAACTCTCTTAGGTTTGCAACCTACAACCATGACATGAGATTTAGTAAAATTAACACTTAAATCAAGTTTTTTCATAAAATCAGCGAAGGTGACTAAAAGACTTTGCAGCCCTACTGCCGTGCGTGCTAACAAAGCAGCGTCATCTGCATATAATAATGCAGGAATAAGATACTTCTCAGCCCTAGGGATGTCCTTACATGACTCAGTTAAGGCAGTGGCTAGGTAATTAATATAAAGAGTGAAAAGTAAGGGGGCTAAGATACAGCCCTGCCTGACCCCATTAAAAATTCCAATTTTGCCTGTGCAATTGCCCAAACGGTCAAATCTGACAGTGGCAGTAAGGTCTCTGTGTAGATCCGCTAGGAAATACACGATATTTTCGTCTAAGCCATACTTAAGAAGTATTTCCCATAGTTTTGACCGATTCACTCGGTCAAAAGCCGAGGACAAATCCATAAAGGCGAGGTAAAGTGTCCCTTTCTTAGCTATAGTATATTTCCCTATTAATAGGTGTAAGTTCAGGCTTTGGTCAATAGTGCCCCGGCCCTTTCGAAACCCATATTGTAAACATTAAAGGATGTTTCTGTCTTCCAGCCAATCTGTTAGCTTACCCAAGACAACCCTCCCCAGGACTTTAACTGCTGAATCGATAAGGGAAATAGGGCGGTAACAACTAGGGTCCCCCCTATTTCCTTTCTTGAAAATCGGTATGATCACTGACTCGGACCAAGTGTCCGGAAAGCCTGCGACACAGACCCTATTAAAAATATTCATTAACACTGTAGACCAAGTCTCAATATCAGATTTAAAAATGTCCGCTGGGACACCATCGGGACCGGGAGCCTTGTTAATTGTCATCTTACCGATGGCCTCAGCCACCTCACTCTTTGTTACCGAAAAAGTATATGAGTTCGTAGAGTGGGGAGGGGCATTCGACCCCCCATTTGTTCCCACTTCATAGACTGACTTAAAATGGGTACACCATAATTGTTCCCCGATACCGCAATCTAGTTTGTCGTTACAAGGGTCATGAAAAAACGGTTTATTAACCACAGACCAAAACTTTGCGCTGTTGCGGAGTACGTCGACGGAAGATAACTCTTCCCATGCGTCCTCCCCTATCGTCTTTTTCCTGCGCTCCAAAGTTTTAGTGTATTCTTTCCTTAGCTGGGCAACGATGGACCGGTTCACTGGTTCGCAGCTCAAGGCTTCCCTCAACTTTCTATTAGCCGATGAGCAGTTTTTATGGAACCAGCCCTTCTCAGCCTTATCATTAGCCTTAACAGGACGTCGAAGGTCTGCTGCGATCTGCGAACAGATTACAGAGTACGCCCCTAATATGTCCTCATTTCCTGCGTCTAGGTCAAGGCACATATTCAGCTCAGAGCCAACCTTCCTTTTTAAGTTAAGAAAAAAGTCACCGGGGATTATGTTACTCCATCTGATCCTGCGGTCCTGGTCTGTGGGACGGATATTAGATTTATCCCTCCTGTCCTGGATTATAACAGATTTTAAAAGAAAATCAGACACGGTAAGTACCACAGGATTGTGGTCACTAAAATGTGACCATACAGCTGAATAACCGTTAATTCTTTCCCCCAAAGCTGTGCTGACAAAAATGTAGTCGATAACCGAGTGTTTACCATTCCCTTTAAAAGTAGGTATGTTCTCGTCTCCCAAGAGTGGAAGTATCAGATCATAGTCAGCCAGGACTGTTTCCAAAAACTCACCCTGAATAGAATGCTCAAAATGTGCCACCTCCGACTCTATTGGGCCTAAAGGATCTAAGGAAAAACAATTGTCCAAACACCCATGAACGTTAAAGTCGCCCATGATAATGATAAAGCAGTTATTATCGTTATTCTCCTTATAAGTACCCAAAAAGCGATTTAATGCGGTCAGGTGTTCAACTATGGCATCTCTATGGTATGAATTATAAAAATTAACAATTAAAATATCACTTCCCCCGATTGGGGAAATTTGAACTGCCAGACAGTTACATGAACCCGTGTCTATTTGAATCTGAGTGCCAGAAATGCTTGCAGAAATCAGCCCACCCTTAGCCCTACCCATGTTAGATGGAACTGCAGACAGATAAAAGCTTGTATAACCATCTAAGGCCAAAGTATTATCAATGTCCCAAGTTTCTTGAAGACAAGTAACTTCTCCCGTACCTATAGGGTCTCTCCAAGCTGGGTCATCTGTTTTGTTTCTAAGACCGGCTATGTTCCATGAAACCAATTTTGTTAGAGGGCCCGAAGGCCCCAGATCAGGGCCTTTAATTACCGAGGTTACTACAACAGAAGTAGAGAGCCGGGTGTTAGGAACGGTAGTGTCTTCCCGTAACCCTAGTCACTCATTTTCATCTAGGTTGGAAAAGGCAGAAAATCTATTTGTGACAGGGACAGCATACTCATAACAACCACTACCAATAGGATAATCATTGATCGCTCTCCTGTCGTGGGCTGGTGGATAGAAAAAACCCAGGGGGAAAACGTTGACATACTCCTGATGGATTCTAACTGAACCAGCCTGCCTCAAAATATCATCAACTAATTTAGGTGCTCTAAAACTTATAACAATACAATCACCATCTAGACTCTTTTCAGTCCTACCCACCCACCAGACTCTTCTAATCATCAAAAAATTGCTGTCGAGATGATGCCCCAAAACAGTTTTATTTGCCAAGTAATGTAGGGCCTTATTTTTTAGGGAGGTCCAATGCTCCCGTTTCCCGTCCGTTAACTTTGGTACATTGGCTAAAATGATTGTATAAGGGCAGGCCTCTGGAGGTAAGTGTAATGGTGAATCCCTCCCCATAGGCTGTGCCGTGGAAGATGCCCTCCCCCATTGTTTTGTATACAAGTTTCTTTGCCCCGAACTGTAACGGGATCTTTTGCGGGTGGGGGTAAGGTTTTAGGGTATGTGCCAGAAGTGATAGTAGAAAGCATGGGTTGTTGATGCGGAATAATCATGGAGTCCAACAGATTACTAACTGTTGTTGTACGCGTATTTAGGGAATCAACTACCATGGTGCTTGGGCCTACAGTTGAGCTTTTTTTGTTAATGTGTGATTCATTATCAGTAATGCGATCCTCTATTCGCTTCAAAGAAGCCAATAGGGGTGCAGTAAATAGCTGGAGGCGGGCATCTATAATCTTCGCAAGCTCAGTCCCTATATTTGCACTGACATGTTCAGGACCCCGATTACTTTGTTCAGTTATTTCCCTGTGTATTATCTCGCTACCTGTCTGTGGGGCACTAAATTGGACCTGGTTCAACCCAGGTGCGGGACTGGTAATTCTCGAAATTTTAGCCATTTTACGATTGCCCTGGGGATTCTTCTTAGCCTTTCTTTTACCCAGCTCAATGTTACCCCTACTTGATGTCTGGTTGGGTTTAGCTGTAATATATGACTGTCTTGTACGAATAGCCACAGAGGAAGGTGCTGGGCTTGTGATAAGTAGGGGCGTGGGTGTAGCCAAGGAAGAAACGTCAGCATTAGATCCATTTAAGGTTATATTGGAATGAGTGGCAACGGGGAGTGCATTACTTGGAGCAGGGTCCGTAGAAGATGTAGCTAACAGGGGCTGCCTGATCGGTTCTAAAGACAGCCTACGCTCCCCCAAAGCTATTTCTTTCACAATGGCCGACTCGGCCTGTTTAAGGTAACTGTCTAGAGTTCCCATACCAGCGACTCTCGTGCTCACCTTGGCATTCATATTCAGCACTATATGCAATTAATCACTACCGGCAACAAAGCATCAACAGTGGCTTCACAACAATACCCGGACCATCAACCCCTAATTGATCAATGGCCTGAAACACAAATCCAAGAGGGTAGTCCCAGCCCAGCCTCAATCGGCCTCTGAGGGCCCGCCCTTTGCCCGGGCTTAGCCCGGCGCGCCCGCGCGCGTCCCGCGAGGCGGGAGTCCCGATTCAAATTTAAGCGCCACTGGGCGCGAGCAGCCGGTGGGCGTCGTCCGGCCGCTAGGGCTCCTGGGAAGTGTAGTCTCCCCACACAGCGGCCGCGCCCTTGGATGGAACTGGGCTGCAGGCAGCGGGGGAGACCGACGATGAATGTTCCCACAGGGCCCCAGGGAGGACAAGGGTTCAACAGGGGCTCGTAGATGGTCCACAGGTTCCAACAATCAGGTAAATCACCCACACAGTTCACGGTGATACTGACAAGGCTCCCACTCGGCCGCAGTCCCGATTCAAATTTAAGCGCCACTGGGCGCGAGCAGCCGGTGGGCTTCGTCCGGCCGCTAGGGCTCCTGGGAAGTGTAGTCTCCCCACACAGCGGCCGCGCCCTTGGATGGAACTGGGCTGCAGGCAGCGGGGGAGACCGACGATGAATGTTCCCACAGGGCCCCAGGGAGGACAAGGGTTCAACAGGGGCTCGTAGATGGTCCACAGGTTTCAACAATCAGGTAAATCACCCACACAGTTCACGGTGATACTGACAAGGCTCCCACTCGGCCGGAGTCCTGATTCAAATTTAAGCGCCACTGGGCGCGAGCAGCCGGTGGGCGTCGTCCGGCCGCTAGGGCTCCTGGGAAGTGTAGTCTCCCCACACAGCGGCCACGCCCTTGGATGGAACTGGGCTGCAGGCAGCGGGGGAGACCAACGATGAATGTTCCCACAGGGCCCCAGGGAGGACAAGGGTTCAACAGGGGCTCGTAGATGGTCCACAGGTTCCAACAATCAGGTAAATCACCCACACAGTTCACGGTGATACTGACAAGGCTCCCACTCGGCCGGAGTCCCGATTCAAATTTAAGCGCCACTGGGCGCGAGCAGCCGGTGGGCGTCGTCCGGCCGCTAGGGCTCCTGAGAAGTGTAGTCTCCCCACACAGCGGCCGCGCCCTTGGATGGAACTGAGCTGCAGGCAGCGGGGGAGACCGACGATGAATGTTCCCACAGGGCCCCAGGGAGGACAAGGGTTCAACAGGGGCTCGTAGATGGTCCACAGGTTCCAACAATCAGGTAAATCACCCACACAGTTCACGGTGATACTGACAAGGCTCCCACTCGGCCGGAGTCCCGATTCAAATTTAAGCACCACTGGGCGCGAGCAGCCGGTGGGCGTCGTCCGGCCGCTAGGGCTCCTGGGAAGTGTAGTCTCCCCACACAGCGGCCGCGCCCTTGGATGGAACTGGGCTGCAGGCAGCGGGGGAGACCGACGATGAATGTTCCCACAGGGCCCCAGGGAGGACAAGGGTTCAACAGGGGCTCGTAGATGGTCCACAGGTTCCAACAATCAGGTAAATCACCCACACAGTTCACGGTGATACTGACAAGGCTCCCAATCATATCACACAGATCTCTTCCAAAATCATCATGTGGGCTATGATGAACGTTTTTGAAAATGTATGCCAAGTTGCCACAAACATTAAAACAGGTTGAGTATCATTATTCTCATTTTGAGTGCACTTTCATGAGTAGAGGCTGTAGATCAACTATTGATTTTTATCTTAGTAACTCATGCATTTAGCTTTTTAATTACGAATTTTAGGATGCATCTAATGGTCTAATGCATAACATATTGATATTACTTGTCTGGACAACAAGACAAAGACTATTAGCTCAAGTTGCACCAATGAAATTGAAGTGGCTTCATCTAATGGCATCAGGATTAAATGGAGCAATGATGTCCCCAAGGATTTTCTTTTAAATTTAGTCTGGGAAAATCGTCGTCAAGTGACTATATGCCTTGATGATAAGGCTGAGGACAAGGATATTAAGAATGCTTTCCTAGGGATTGTCAGGTTTGTTATAGCCAGTCTGACATGCACAGTGAGATCCATTAGGAACTATAATTGATGGATTGATTCTAACTTTACCACAGTGCTAAAAAATCTGAAAGCGGCAGTATACAGATTACGTAGAGTATGCAATGAAGTAGCAGCATGTAGACAGGCATCTAAGACTGCATTGGCAAAGAGGAAGCAGGAAAGAAAATCTGAGGCCTGGACAGTGTTAATTAATGCCAGCAGATGTTAAGATAGCTGTGCTTTTTAGCAAATTGTCAATAATCCATTTGTCAAAATTTCTGTTAGCCCATCAATTGAAGTATGCATACCCCAAGAAAACTGGGGGACACATTTTCTAGTATTTTTGCCCAGGACTACTTGAATGCAAATGAGTGGAATGGGAGTCAACCAGGAGATAATTAACCTGTGAAGGGAACAACACCCCTTGTTTTTATATTAGGGGACATTCTGGATGCTATTAATGGATCATGCAGTGGGTAGGCCCCGGGCCCAGATGAGATGTCAGTCCATTTCTTTAAAAGCAATTTGGAGCTGTGGGGGCCATAACTGATGGATGTTTTTAGAGTGATCTGAAGAATAGGTCCACCTCCCTGATTGTTCCAATGTTTAAAAAGGATGATAGGGAGATTAATATGTTATCTGCAAATTACCTTGTTGGACTCACTATTAAAGGTGGCTGGGAGAATAATACTCACAAGATTGGAGGACTGGGCCTAAGAAAACTCTGTCATGGCAATTAATCAATATAGCTTTAGAAAGGGGGTGGGTACTGTAGAATCTTCTCTTAATTTAAGTTTACTTATTGGTAAATAAGCTATAGCAAGGAGAATTCCTATTGAATTGGAATTTATGGACCGCTCCAGTGCATTAGATTGTTTAAATCATTATGAACTATGGAATTTAATGATCAAGATAGTGAATTTTATTTCGTACATCTATGCCAGAATGAGGTTTGGAATCAATGGAGAATGCACAGGGAAATTTGATATTAAACGGGGTGCGGCAGGGCTGTATTTTGGCCCTTTTTTATTTGTTCTTTACAATAATGATATCAGCAGGTGCTTAGAAGAGAAAGCCCATGATGTTACGCTGATCAGCCAAAAAGCCATATCTATATTATTGTATGTGGATGATGCAGTACATATGACACGCATTCCAAATTGATTACAGTACCTGATTAATTATTTTGTGGTATATGTGGCTGAGATAGATTCAAGAGTCTGTAGTGAGGCTGCTGGATTCACAGCGGACATGGCTAAGTTAGCATAGGTTAGCTGCCATGTTGCTGCTGTTGCACACGTTACCAAAAACCTTTGGGGCCTATTAGGATGGCTGTCGGAAATTCTTCCCGACTGCCATGGTAGTGGAAAAAGACTGACCGCAAGTACCGCCGGTCCAATTAGGATGCTCCGCAGTCGAAATCAGACCGCGGCGGTTGGATTCTGGCGATTAACATTGCGGCGGTTGCTGCTGCCAGCAGCACCGCCGCAGTGTGAAAAGGAGCATGTCATGTGTGAGAAGTTGGCCTGGCATATGCTGTCCACTAGTTATAGGGGACACCTTGCACCAGTCCAATTCGACTCTTATGGTGATAGGTTAAAAGACAACCTTTAAAGAAAGCTATCCTAGTGGTAGCTGTGGAGAGCAGCCTTCAGGCTAAGTCTTGAAGGAGTGTTAAGCTTATTGTTTTACCATAGATAACCCCTTGAATAACCAAATGAAAGAGTAGTCCACACAGGTATATATAAAATATATGTATTTATTCTAAGAATAATCCCACTAGTCTCTTTATGAGGCTGGAGGTACAGATACAATTCAAACAACCATTGATAGTTACAATAAATAGCACTGGAATCATAGGGCTCCAGGGGGGGACCAAACCATATATCAAAAAAGTGGTATAAGAACCACGACAATTCTACAGACAATGCCTAGGGCATTTAGGGTCGCTGGCCCCTTGTGAAACCACCCAAGGTGGTGAGGAAGGGGACCCACGGGAGACGCGTGCAGTGGTATAAGCTACTGTCGGGATCTCTATTAAAGCCTATGGAGAATGTCGCAGTTGAATTTTACAAGATTAAAAACACTTCTAGCAGGAGTTCAAGTTCAAGAGTTTAGAGTTAAGCTTTTGAAGGGCCCACACCCACGAGAGTACCGAGGTACCACTGTTACCTGCCCCAGGGAAGCCGGGTGCATAGGTTGTTTTCGATGTCGGGTCGCGGGCTGATTTTCAATGGCAAAACGTGAAGAACTGCTGCTAGCAAGAAGCGTTGTCGATGTCGTGAAGATTGAAGATGTAGATCTTGAAGAGAAGGACCTGAAAGCAGAGGGGACAGAGTCTGGGTCACGGCACAGTGACCAGGGGGCTCAGGAGAAAGAGCCCTTCAATGTCGGGTGCTTCCAGGTGGAAGATGGGTAACTTGGATCATCAGCCACGGGGTCCAGGAGGCTTCAAGGAAGGCCAGCTTCTGGAGGGCAACTGTCCGATAAAGGATGAGGGTTGCTGCGGTGTTAGTGTCCGGATTGGATCCACTAAGCCTTGGCAACCGCAACCCACGCAAGAATCCCAAAACAGCTACTGGTGCAGACCCACAAGGTCTGAGCAAGGTCTCCAGCAAGGAAACTGAAGAGCAGGCCTGGAGCAGCCAGGGGAACTCTTGGAAGTGAAGATTGACCTCCGCCAGGGCCCACCAGTCTAGAGACAAGGGACCGCAGGAGGCAGCACAGCAATTTAGCGTGCGTAAAGATGCGCCTATGGGTCACCAGAGTGGGCTAGGGTGTCGATCTTTGGCACAGGTGATCCTGAGAGGTTGGCTCAATAATGGGCCAAAGCACAACTTCCCCACTCATCAGGTTCATGTGCTGTGCAAGAGGTGGCCGGTGTCCTGGGGTATTGGGGATCTCGGCACCCACGGGGTCCACGGTGCTGAGCTTTGCTGTGCACCCTCACTGGCCTCTAAGATGCTTGGAAACCCATGTCAAGGTAGGTAGGAGTCGTCGATGTCTGTAGGAGCAGCGAAGTTCCAACCGGGTCACTGGCAGTGTTTCAGGTGCCTGCCAAGCAGAGGGGTAACTCCTTTACCCCAAGGGAGATTTCTTTTTCTTCATTCAGCTGTGCGGCAGCAAGTCGAAGTTAAAGTCTGTAAAGTCCAAGAATAATCTGAGGCTCTGGGGACCGTGTATTCACCTTTATCCAAAGATTAGGGGAGTGTCCAGATCAGAGCCCACCAATGAGAGTTGAGGCGGGAAAGGGTGGCTACACGCTCTCCCCTTTGTGTGTTTTCCCACCTGGGCAGGGGACAGGCTGTCCCTGAACCGGTTTGAGGCGGTATATGCAGAAGTAGGCACTGGAGAAGCCTACGTGCAAGTCTGAAAGACATCCTATGGTGCACCCACCCAGTTCCAATCCACATAGTCTGTCTGGGGAGGTGGGAGAACCTCCCTGCAACAAGATCCCTATTGTCCAGCTGCCGTGGCTGGAGTTCTGCCCAGCAATAGGCAGCCAGAGTCGTGTGGGTGGCGGGTAGCATCCATTTTGTACTACGTGTGCACTTTTAAATTGGTGTCTAAACTCTGCCGCTTTTACCATATCGCCCCTCTAGCAGAGGGGAATCATGCCCTCACTCCCATGGTTGGATTGGGGGTATGATTCCTACATGTTTGACACCAAACACGACATTGTTCTGTGCAGCCACTCTCAAGTTATCACGCTATTGCGATTACTTGTAATGCGGTTAAGAGTATATGGTATGGCTGCACTACAAACAACCCAGCAATAGTTTTACGAAGGTTGCAGAGGGGCCCTACTCAGGTAGGGGTTCCCCCTCACACATATCTCAGCACCCTGCCTTGTAGGATTAGTAAGGCCTGCCTTAGGGGTGACCTGTGAGGATATATGTGTTGTATTGAGTGGGATACAGGATACCTATATCCCTGTAAGGGGTGCAAGCACCACCCTACCCAGACTACAGTAGTGGTCTGGTGGTGTCAGTTTGTATGGCTGTCCCAGGGGTGGCACAATCAGTGCTGCAGCCCCTGGTAGGCCTCTGAGGGACCCATGCCCTGGGTACCTAGGGTACCATCTACAAGGGGCTGATAGGGTGTCCTCAGTATCCAATTGGGATGTACCTAGGGTACTCACATCAGTTTAGAGAGGAAGCAGATAGGCTGGGGTCCTGGATAACAGGGCCACAGCCTGGCTAGGGTCAGAAAACAGTCAAAACATCAGCAAAAAGTTGGGGGCAACTATGCAGTTGATGCCACT
This sequence comes from Triturus cristatus, assembly GCF_964204655.1. NCBI lineage: Eukaryota > Metazoa > Chordata > Amphibia > Caudata > Salamandridae > Triturus > Triturus cristatus. The sequence goes on along the minus strand of NC_140581.1, from coordinate 609,946,220 downwards.
CTCCTACATAACCCCCCCCCCCCCAAACGCAGGGACATTAAACTAACCTTGACCAGTTGAGTCTTCATGTTTTAGGTGGAAATATCTGGAGAGGCCATCTGCATTGGCATGGTTGCTCCCAGGTCTATGTTCCACTGTATAGTCCATCTCCTGTAGGGAAATGGACCACCTGAGTAGTTTGGGGTTTTCACCCTTCATCTGTTTTAGCCATAGGAGGGGCTTATGGTCGGTTTGAACAATGAAGTGAGTGCCAAACAAGTATGGCCTCAGCTTCTTCAAGGCCCAGACCACAGCAAAGGCCTCCCTCTCTATAGCTGACCAACGTTTCTCTCTGGGGGTCAACCTTCTGCTAATGAAAGCTACTGGTTGATCCTGGCCCTCTTCATTCAGTTGTGATAATACAGCACCTACCCCTACCTCAGACGCATCAGTTTAAACTATGAATTCTTTGGAGTAGTTGGGGCTTTGGAGCACTGGAGCAGAGCACATTGCCTGTTTTAGGACATCAAAAGCTTTCTGACAGCTGACAGTCCACTGAACTTTCTTGGGCATCCTCTTAGAGGTTAAGTCATTTAAGGGGGTCACAATGGATCCATATCCCTTTACAAATCTTCTGTTATAACCAGTCAGGCCTAAGAAAGCTCGGACCTGAGTCTGGGTGGTTGGAGCAACCCAGTCCATGATGGTCCGGATTTTGCTCTGTAGTGGTTAAACCTGGTCTCCACCTACAAGGTGGTCCAGGTACACAACCTGACTCTGCCCTATCTGGCACTTAGTAGCCTTGATAGTAAGTCCTGCCTTTTGCAGGGCTTCCAAAACTTCCTTCAGGTGGATCAGGTGATCTTCCCAGGTGGAGCTGAAGACAGCAATATCATCTAGATATGCTGCACTAAAGTCATCCAGGCCTGAGAGGACTTGGTTCACCAACCTTTGAAAAGTGGCAGGTGCATTTTTCAAACCAAAGGGCATTACAATAAATTGATAGTGCCCACCAGGGGTAGAAAATGCAGTTTTGGCTTTTGCAGATTTAGCTAGCCTTATCTGCCAGTACAAATACCAACACCAAATGCACCACTCAAACACTGTAAATTGAATCATATACCAATTCTTGAGTAGTTTGTGTCTTTTACAAAAACTCCACTTTTATTTTGCAACAATTTATACACTTAAAAGGTCAAAGTTTTCACAGAACAGCCGGAACAGCCGACGCGTTTCGTCCATCAAAGGACTTCTTCAGGGCGAGATAGATAAATCAGGGTGACGAAAGCCGGGTCCAGCATCCACCCAACCAGTCAAATGGCCGTTTGACTGGTTGGGTGGATGCTGGACCCGCCTCTTGAAGATACGGAATCTGGTATCTTTCTTTGTCTACATAAGCCTAACTGATTGAATATCACTTGAATTTGATCGACCATCATTTGCTGGTCCGAACCTGGATATGTGCCTTTCCATAGATTTTCTGGATTTAACACAGTGTTTTTGATGTTTTAGATTTAAAATTCATTACGTTACAACTCATCACCGGGGACATCGGCACCAGTGATACAAACATATTATCAAGAACTAACGATTGAGACACCTTTTTCGTCACCCTGATTTATCTATCTCGCCCTGAAGAAGTCCTTTGATGGACGAAACGCGTCGGCTGTTCCGGCTGTTCTGTGAAAACTTTGACCTTTTAAGTGTATAAATTGTTGCAAAATAAAAGTGGAGTTTTTGTAAAAGACACAAACTACTCAAGAATTGGTATATGATTCAATTTACAGTGTTTGAGTGGTGCATTTGGTGTTGGTATTTGTACATATATTTTCCAGTTTTTTTGGAACGACATTGTGCTGGCGGGTGTCGACCAAATTTGCACACTTGCGGTGATTCCATTATATCACCATAACTGATATGGGGTAATTTCCAAGACCGGTGCTGTTCTAGAGGGCCACCGCTAGCTTCGTGTTTGGTTCTATATACCTTATCTGCCAGTAGCCAGCTGTCAGATCAAATGTGCTCAGATATTTGGCTGAGGCCAATTTATCTATGAGCTCATCTGCTCTGGGAATGGGATGTGCATCAGTCCTAGTGACTGCATTGAGTCCTCTGTAGTCTACACAGAACCTAATTTCTCTCTTGCCGTCTTGGGTGTGAGGTTTGGGTACCAGGACTACTGGGCTAGCCAAAGGGCTGGCTCAATGACTCCCAAATCCAACATCTTTTGGACTTCTGTCCTTATGCAGTCCCTGACATGGTCAGGTTGCCTGTAGATATTATTCTGATAGGGTAGACAGGTTGGGTGGGCATCCCACAGAAGAGGACACCCAGGTGGTGGACTCTGATGAGGACCAGGAAGAGGATAATGAACTTGACCTGGATGAACCAGACCACTCACAACATGGAGGTGATGGTACAAGAGGCACTCCCTCCATCCCTAATGGGAGAGTGGTTGATCCAAACAGAAGGGACAGATCCCCCTCAGAGGAATCTAACCATTCTAGGAGATCCAAAGGGCCCTCTGCCTCTTCTCAGAGAAGACAATCCTCCCAAGAGAGGAAAAGCAGACTGATCCAGTTTGAGCAAGCTAAGCTTCAGCTCATGAGAGAACAGTTAGCATTAGACAGGGAGTCCCTGGAGCTTCAGAAAGCTTCAAGAAAGTGGGGTCTAGAGACCCCTGGTGGCAGTAATAATACCCCTAGAGTTAGAGAGAAAGCTCCTGACTTGAAGTTTGCAATGAGCAGAATTTATCTGAGACGTTGAGTGTTGGCACCTTTGGTTGTCTTCAGATGTCTAGCAGTGCACATCTCCCTAAGCTCAGCAAAAGTGATATTGTCATACCTGTCGACTGGGACCTTTGAAGGTCCTTCCAGGGCCTTATGGGCTCCTGATCCTGAAGACATTTCTAGTGTAGTGGTATTGGTTTATCTACCTACACTAGGTGTGGCCTACTGAAGCCTTTCTTGAGTTGTAGTCAAGGTGTGCTAAGCCCTCCACACTCAACTCCTAAATTCAGTAGAACTTATAGTATTCTAAGCTTAAATTTATATGTACCTTTAGTACCAAGTGGCTTTCACTTTAGAAATTCAGTTTGTTATCTGGTAAAACAATGGCAAGCTTGAATCCAACCGCTGCACACCAATGTGAGAAGTTGGCCTGGCATATGCTGTCCACTAGTTATAGGGGACACCTTGCACCAGTCCAATTCGACTCTTATGGTGATAGGTTAAAAGACAACCTTTAAAGAAAGCTATCCTAGTGGTAGCTGTGGAGAGCAGCCTTCAGGCTAAGTCTTGAAGGAGTGTTAAGCTTATTGTTTTACCATAGATAACCTCTTGAATAACCAAATGAAAGAGTAGTCCACACAGGTATATATATAAAATATATGTATTTATTCTAAGAATAATCCCACTAGTCTATTTATGAGGCTGGAGGTAAAGATACAATTCAAACAACCATTGATAGTTACAATAAATAGCACTGGAATCATTGGGCCCCAGGGGGGGACCAAACCATATATCAAAAAAGTGGTATAAGAACCACGACAATTCTACAGACAATGCCTAGGGCATTTAGGGTCGCTGGCCCCTTGTGAAACCACCCAAGGTAGTGAGGAAGGGGACCCACGGGAGACGCGTGCAGTGGTATAAGCTACTGTCGGGATCTCTATTAAAGCCTATGTAGAATGTCGCGGTTGAATTTTACAAGATTAAAAACACTTCTAGCAGGAGTTCAAGTTCAAGAGTTTAGAGTTAAGCTTTTGAAGGGCCCACACCCACGAGAGTACCGAGGTACCACTGTTACCTGCCCCAGGCCGGGGGCATAGGTCGTTTTCAATGTCGGGTCGCGGGCTGATTTTAAATGGCAAAATGTGAAGCACTGCTGCTAGCAAGAAGCGTTGTCGATGTCGTGAAGATTGAAGATGTAGATCTTGAAGAGAAGGACCTGAAAGCAGAGGGGACAGAGTCTGGGTCACGGGACAGTGACCAGAGGGCTCAGGAGAAAGAGCCCTTCAATGTCGGGTGCTTCCAGGTGGAAGATGGGTAGCTTGGATCATCAGCCACGGGGTCCAGGAGGCTTCAAGGAAGGCCAGCTTCTAGAGGGCGACTCTTCAATTAAAGGATTAGGGTCACTGCGGTGTTAGTGTCCGGATTGGATCCACTAAGCCTTGGCAACCGCAACCCATGCAAGAATCACAAAACAGCTACTGGTGCAGACCCACAAGGTCTGAGCGAGGTCTCCAGCAAGGAGACTGAAGAGCAGGCCTGGAGCAACCAGGGGAACTCTTGGAAGTGAAGATTGACCTCCGCCAGGGCCCACCAGTCGAGAGACAATAGATCATGGGAGGCAGCAATTTGGCATGCATAAAGATGCGCCCACGGGTCGCCGGAGTGAGCTAGGGCGTTGATCTTTGGCACAAGTGATGCTGAGAGGTTGGCTCAATAACGGGCCAAAGCACAACTTCCCCACTCATTGGGTTCATGTGCTGTGCAAGAGGTGGCCGGTGTCCTGGGGTAATGGGGATCTCGGCACCCACGGGGTCCACGATGCTGAGCATTGCTGTGCACACTCACGGGCCTCTGGGATGCTTGGAAACCCACATCAAGGTAGGTAGGAGTCGTCGATGTCCATAGGAGCAGCGAAGTTCCAACTGGGTCACTTACAGTGTTTCAGGTGCCTGCCAAGCAGGGGGGTAACTCCTTTACCCCAAGCGAGATTTCTTCATTCAGCTGTGCGGCAGCAAGTCGAAGTTCAAGTCTGTAAAGTCCAAGAATAATCTGAGGCTCTGGGGACCCTGTATTCACCTTTATCCAAAGATTAGGGGAGTGTCCAGATCAGAGCCCACCAATGAGAGTTCAGGCGGGAAAGGGTGGCTACACCCTCTCCCCTTTGTGTGTTTTCCTGCCTGGGCAGTGGACAGGATGCCCCTGAACTGGTTTGAGGCGGTGTATGCAGAAGTAGGCACTGGAGAAGCCTACGTGCAAGTCTGAAAGACATCCTATGGTGCACCCACCCAGTTCCAATCCACATAGTCTGTCTGGGGAGGTGGGAGCACCTCCCTGCAACAAGATCCCTATTGTCCAGCTGCTGTGGCTGGAGTTCTACCCAGCAACAGGCAGCCAGAGTCGTGTGGGTGGCGGGTAGCATCCATTTTGTACTACGTGTGCACTTTTAAATTGGTGTCTAAAATCTGCTGCTTTTACCATATCGCCCCTCTAGCAGAGGGAATCATGCCCTCACTCCCATGGTTGGATTGGGGGTATGATTCCTACATGTTTGACTCTAAACACGACATGGTTCTGTGCAGCCACTCTCAAGTTATCACGCTATCGCGATTACTTATAATGCGGTTAAGAGTATATGGTATGGCTGCACTACAAACAACCCAGCAATAGTTTTACGAAGGTTGCAGAGGGGCCCTACTCAGGTAGGGGTTCCCCCTCACACATATCTCAGCACCCTGCCTTGAAGGATTAGCAAGGCCTGCCTTAGGGGTGACCTATGAGGATATATGTGTTGTCTTGAGTGGGATACAGGATACCTATATCCCTGTAAGGGGTGCAAGCACCACCCTACCCAGACTACAGTAGTGGTCTGGTGGTGTCAGTTTGTATGGCTGTCCCAGGGGTGGCACAATCAGTGCTGCAGCCCCTGGTAGGCCTCTGAGGGACCCATGCCCTGGGTACCTAGGGTACCATCTACAAGGGGCTGATAGGGTGTCCTCAGTATCCAATTGGGATGTACCTAGGGTACTCACATCAGTTTAGAGAGGAAGCAGATAGGCTGGGGTCCTGGAAAGCAGGGCCACAGCCTGGCTAGGGTAAAAAAACAGTTGGGGGCAATTATGCAGTCGATGCCACTCTCCTACATCATGCATATCACTGCACTGCGTGGCAGGCACTGCACAGTGCCTGCCACCTGGTACAGGGACATGTAGGGGGGTACCATGGGTACCCCCAGTGCACCCACACACCCCCAACACATTGGGGTCGCAATGGGCCCCCGGAGACATTCTACGCATGCCTTTCCATGGCGGTTCCATCATACCGGTAGAGGCTGGCCCTGCACTGGCATCATTGCAGTGGTCCAGTTCCACCCGCTAGGCATGCGTGCGAACTGGTACCTGCGGAAAGCTGGCGGGTGGATATTCTCACCGCCGCGGTCGTCACCGCCATGCTAATTTTCAGGGTTGCGATCGTGGGCGGCTGTCCGCCGCTGGTCCAGCGGTTACCACCGCCGGCCCGTCAGTGGCCATCTGTCGGCCTTCCTAATAGACCCCTTTGTTCTCGCAAAACCTCTACTTGTGCGTGTTCACATGAGAACTGTCTGCTGTTCATGTTACTGGCTGTACTCTGTGGTTTTTGTCTGCACATGATGTTCAAGGTTGAAAAGCAATGTCCCTTGTTACCCTGCTTTGGTCAGTCCCCCGTACTTAGACATAACACAAAAACACAGCTGCACTGCTGAAAATCGAGTGGTTTTAATATTGCAGGCATGCAGGTTAGAATCACTCAGAGAAAACCTTTCCAGAGAGAAGAGCTATTCTTGTCTGGAGATGTAAACCCTTAGCATCTAGACTTGGAGGTATGGGGTCCCCCTGACAAAGCCCAGAGGTCTTCTTTATTATAATAAACTAGTTCCTAGCACGGGGAGGGTGGCAAGGCACAGTAGGCTGTTTTCCACTAGTTCAAGAAAATGATATCCCTGTTTATTTTCTATGGAATTGCAACAATGCTGACTATATTGTGTTTATGCATTATGCTGATAGTGCTGGCAAGTGTACTGCATTTTGGAGCATGTTAGTTAAATTAAACATTTTAAACTATACCGTGGCTCTGATTACTCATGTTGTGGACAAGTATGAGTGAGTGAGCGAAACGGTGTTCTTGCTCCCGCGATTCCTGAGAGAGTTACATGTTCTGGGTTGTCTAATCATTGGTAGCTTCGCTGTAGTAAGGAGAACGAATGAGACACTATAGCTAGTCGGATTGGGGTTCTGGGCACTAAGGTGGGTAGTTGGTACACTACTATTCACCGAGGTCCTGGTTTCCTGCACATAGTTCTGTATATGTGCAGAATCCCTGCAACAAGTCAAGTTGTACTAAACTTTCAATACGGAATATGATTGTAAGGATGATAAATGTTTCACTTTGGTACAGGAGACACTAAGATAGCATTATCTCCTACCTTCTCTTGGGTTTACTGTATGATGCCCATGGTTCATGTAAACAGCTTGTTACATCCAGAACCTTGCTCATGAACAAATCTATTGCAAAGCTCAATAGATTTGTGGTCAGTTGTGGGGGAAGGCCACTCAAAGAGCTCTGTATTATCTATAAAGCAAAATGTACCTCATTGGCAAAATATGGGGCTGGTGTATGGTGCTATGTAAGCCTATAGAAGTTACAACTCACAGAAAATGCATGCATGCTTAAGAAACTACTTTGCATTTCCGAATAGTGTTTCAACCTATGTTTGCTGTAAAGACTTGGGACTCCCTTTTTAAGAAGATCTCATTAGGATTCACCCTGTATTATTGTAGCATAGAATCTGGTCATAACCTGAAGCACTTCTAAATAGGCTAATCATTTTAGACTGTGTTGTATCTTGACTATGATGTTATTCTAGCCCTGCCAATGGAATCTTGGTGTAATGACATAACATGGAATGTTGGGAGTGAAATACTCACAGTTGGCTGGGCTGAGCAGCACACTGGCTGCTCCTAGTGGGGTCTTCATCTGGTCTTCATCTGGTCCTTATTGTGATCTTGTAACTATCCTGAATACACCTATCTGAACCACCTCAACATGTGTGGACTTGATCACTAGACCCCACTAGGAGCAGCCAGCATGCTGCTCAGCCCAGCCAACTGTGAGTATTTCACTCCCAACATTCCATGTTATGTCATTACACCAAGATTCCATTGGCAGGGCTAGAATAACATCAGTCAAGATACAACATATCCCCCTTTCTTCTATATATAAAAAAACAACAATGAAGAAACAGGATATATAAAAAAAAACAACAATGAAGAAACAGGAAAAAAATGGAGGAGATAAGAAACATGAAACCATTAAAAGAAGAGAGCAACAGGAAAGGATAAGAGAAGGAAAGAAGTGAGGCAAACTAAGATATAAGAACCATCCTCCCTTCTGTACACAAAGGAAAAAGAACGAAATACCATCGTCAGAGAAAAGGAGAAAAAGAACCAAGAATAACTGACCCAAAACATACCCACTGGCCAGAACAGGAATGTAAGAAGGCAGAAGAGGAATGAACCAACAAAACTCAGGACTACAGGATGATGAACAGTAAAGGGAAGAGAGAATCGAGGAGAGCACAAGAAGAGCAGTGGGAGATAAAATTGTAGTAACTTGGTCCAGATAGGTATGGGTATTTCATCATCAAATAGAGCTGGACCCAGAGTCACGCCCCCTCACTGCATTTGTATCACCCTTAGGTACTTTTCAATATAAATGGATGCCCTTCGGCCTTGCCTCTGCGGCTTCCATTTTTCAATGGGTCATGCAAAACATGTTAGGTGGGATCAATGGAGTTCTTGTGTTTCAAGACGATGTGCTCATTCACACTAAAGATATTCCATCACATAACTCTATGTTAAATAGGGTTCTGGAGATTTTTAAAGATCGTGGGGTGGTAGTCAAGACAGAAAAGTGCAAATTCCTCTGTGATGAGATTGAGTACATGTGTCACCTCATTTCTGGAGAAGAAATTATACCCAGACAAGGACTGTTAGATGCCATTACTCATGCCCCTGCTCCTTTGGACAAGACTGGAGTCAAGTCTTTACTTGGCCTCCTGGACTAGTATTTAAAGATCATTCCTGACTATGCCTCCCTAATGCGACCAATTAGTTCTCTTCTCAGGAAAGGTGTTGTTTTTTCTTGGTCAGATCAATGTGCATCTGCTCTGAGTTGTGTTAAAGATTGTCTCTCCAACAGTGGCGCCCTTAAACCTTATGATCCAGAGTTACCCTCCTGCATTATGGTTGATGCAAGTCAGGTAGGACTGGGGAGTGTTTTGACCCAAGATGCCCGCAGTGGGGAGAATACTGTCGCTTTTGCCTATAGAGTCCTGAGGAATGGGGAACTTCAGTACTTGGTTATAAAGAAGGAACTTTTGTCTTGTCTATGGGCCATTGAAAGGTTCCGTCCCTATGTCTGGGGAAGACGTTTTTTGTTGAGGACGGACCATAAACCTCTCATCAATATACAAGGTGCTGGCACTAGTAAATGCTGCTCTCTGAGAATTCTCCACATGGTGTCTCGCCTTAAGCAGTACCAGTTTGATGTTGTCCATGTCTCTGGGGGTAGAAATGTCAGGGCAGACATTTTGTCCCGGTTCCCCATGGGTGATGGCGGAAGGGAGTCTGGTGTCACAGATTGTGGGGAGCAAGATTCTGATGATTGTTTTATTGCTTCAGTTGACTTACCTGAGCAAGGTCTGGGTACCGAAGAGGGTTGGGTGGAGGCTCTTACTAGTGATGAAGTTCTGCAACAAGTGAGTGAGTTTGTCAGATTGGGGTGGCCCAGAGAACGTGTTCTCCCTCAATATTTGCAACCTTTCTGGAAAGTTGAATCAGAAATTTCTGTGGAGGGTGGTGTTTTGCTACGCGCTGACAGACTTATTGCCCCACAGAGTCTTAGAAGAGGTATTATCACTAAGTCTCATGAGGGCCATTTGGGGTCATCTCTCACTAAGCGATGAGTTCGTGACTGTTTTTGGAGGCCCTCCATGGACAGTGAAATTAATGACATAGTTGACATGTGTTCTATCTGCCAGTCAGCTGACAAAGGGTTGAAGGTAGCCACTCCACCACTTCCCCCTATCAAATGCCCTTATGTCCCTTGGTCTAAGGTGGGGTTAGACATCATGGGTCCTCTAGAGATTTTACCTGGAGGATGTTGTTTTATTATATTGCTGATTGATTACGCATCAAAATGGCCTGAGTTAAGATTTGTGAAAGAAGTCTCCTCTACCAATGTTATTTTCTTCCTCAAGGATGTTTTTATGAGGGAGGGGTTTCCTGAAACATTGGTGACAGATAATGGTTCACAATTTACCAGTGCTGTTTTGGAATTCTTTCTACAGTCATGCAATGTCAAACATGTGAAGAGTTCTCTTTACCATCCCCAGTCCAATGGACTCATTGAGCGAATTAACTGGGTCATGGGGGACTGAATCAGGTGGGCCGAGTCTTCTAATTGTGACATCTCCAACTCCATAAATAGTATGCTTTGATTCTACAGAACCACCCCCCACTCCACGACCAAAATTTCTCCATTCGAGTTATTAATGGGAAGGAAGGCAAACACTAGTTTTAAGCCCGCGTGGATGAACAAGTGGATTTGGTCTATTCCTGATGTTGACAGTCTTATGAAAGTGGAAGAGAGAATGTTTCTATCTCCCAACACAAACAAAGGTCTTGGTTTGATAACAGGAAGGCCGTAAAAACTGTGCCTGTTGTTGTGGAAGACCTTGTACGTGTGATTTCTCCTATACGTGTGAAGAGGGGTGAGAGCAAGTTTGGTCCACCCATTCTAGTCACCAGGGTGGGAAGGAATGCTGTAAAGGTTGAAGGAGGTAATTGGTGGAATGTTGGTAAAATTGTAAAAGTTAGAAATGTCACTCCATCTCCCTCAGCTTTACCTGCTTCTCGTGAGACTGTTGGACCTTATTAAGTCTCTCTTAGGAGGAGCACAAGATCAAGAGTGGTTCCCAAAAGATACCGAGTGTGAAATGTTGCTGGTTACTGTTCGACTTATTTTATCTTTAACTGTTTTAATCGTTTTGTTTTCGAGTTTTTTTTTAATTTCTTTTTGTTTTATTGAGAAAAGAGGATATGTTGTACTTTCTCTCCTAATTCATTTAGCATTATAGCTTTATACTGTATTAGCGTGTCATATGTTCCATTTCAGGCTTTGTCATGTAGAATGTTGATGGTTGCCTGGATGCTCTGTTACTGGGTTCTCTGTATTTTGAAATGATCCAGAGAGCAGTTGGAGCTGGATGTGTACCACCAACTCTCCTGTCTGCTGTGTAGCTGTTTTCTAATAAACTTCAGATGAACCCTCCCGGCGTCTACGGAGTTTGTCATTTAACAACAATTCTATGTCTGAAACCACATATAGTTCCAAGTTCCCCACAAAAAACTGATGGAAAGCATTCTTTCCACTTGCCAAAATCTTGATCTTCTGAGACTACAGGGACTTGTTCAGATGAGCAGGGTTTGAGGATCATTCCAAATAATCCTTGAAGGTACCAACCCAGGATGTTCAATCCTTTGACAGCAACGTAAATCTTCTCACTATTTTTTTTTTTTTTAAAATAACTCGTCCTCAAAGTACCCTAAAAGATCAATTTTCCGACCTTCATATGAGAAGGGAGAGCGATCAGGGGGTTGAAGCAATCTGTCTCCCCACGTCTCAAAGAACAACTTTTGCGTTAACATAGTGATTCTGGCACCTGAGTCAACCAACAGGTTTAGTGGTATACCTCCTATACAACTCTCAACATTTTTTAGGGGGCTTATGTTTCCATTTGGTTTATGGACCCTAGGTATACACCATGTAGGTATACGCTATCATGGTACACGCCGTCAAGAGTCCATGCATGCCATAAATTTCCCTACACGGTAATCACAGTGGGTCATACATGTCTTACATGTGCACAACTACAGTCTGTCTTCCTCCTGGGAGCTATGCGAGGGTTTTCGCATTATTATATTGGTTCCTACCCTTATCTGTTTCTGGACATCGCTCAATCTCTCTGCATTATTATATGGGTTCCTACCCATATCTGTTTGGTGACTTCGCTCAACCTCTTTTTGTTTTCACGATGCCAAATTTTACAAGGACTATGGTTTCTATGGGTCTTATTCCCATCTGTTGCTGCTGTTATCCCTTATCTTTTAAGGGTTTGTTTTCGGGTTATAGTCCTCCTGAACCTCACATATAGTTATGTTTTCATTTTATTGAACTTTATATTATTAATATGCACTGTTGTCTTTACACTATATTTTGTTATTATGTATTGATGATGGTGTTTGACTTGGGTGGGGATTATCCTTTTACTTTTCCTCATCTTCCTTGTAGTCTTTCTTCTTTTCTGTTCTTTTTGTGACATTTTCTCCTGGTGCCTCGTGTGGATTCTTATCTTTCCTCGGTTTTTCTTCCGTGTTTTTTTTCTCTGTGTTTTCCACATCCTGTAGTCCTGAGTTTTGTTGGTTCATTTCTCTTCTGCCTTCTTACATTCCTGTTCTGGCCAGTGAGTACGTTTTGGGGCAGTTATTCGTGGTTCTTTTTCTTCTTTTATCTGATGATGATATTTCGTTCTTTTTCTTTTGTGTACAGAAGGGAGGATGGTTCTTATATCTTGGTTTGCCTCTCTTCTTTGCTTCTCTAATCCTTTCCTGTTGCTCTCTTCTTTCAATGGTTTCATGTTTCTTCATTGCTGTTTTTTTTTATATATATAGAAGAAAGGGGGATATGTTGTATCTTGACTCTGATGTTATTCTAGCCCTGCCAATGGAATCTTGGTGTAATGACATAACATGGAATGTTGGGAGTGAAATACTCACAGTTTGCTGGGCTGAGCAGCATGCTGGCTGCTCCTGGTGGGGTCTTCATCTGGTCTTGATCTGGTCCTTATTGTGATCTTGTAACTATCCTGAATAAACCTATCTGAACCACCTCTACCTGCGTGGACTTGATCACTACAGAATGCCCATCCCAGGGTTTAGCTTTGAGAATACCAAGGTTTAAATAAATCAAAGCACACTCTTGGATAGCTTGGAAAGACTGGACTTTTTTAATGATCCAGCCTCCCTGCACGGTACCTCTAAGATTGAGATTAAACAACTAACACTAAACTAGTTTTAGAAGAACAGGTCTACTAATGAATGTGCATAGCGAGTGTGCAACATTATCCTTTGCTGATAACAAAGAAAGATATCCAATTTCATGTCGAACAAGTTTGAATTCCCAAGTGCAGATTTGTGCTGACCCATTTTAAACTTGATATTATTCACTGTTGCCTCTCTTTTCCACCAGTGAATGATTGGTCGGCCAAACTGATTAATTACCTGTGTGCTGGTGTTTCCCAATAATGTGCACATTGTACCTTACTCTGTTCTGAAATGTTATAATATTCAGAGATTACAAATTTTAAAGCTGCTATTGTGGAAAATAAATGTTAGACCTGTGCTGCTTTTTGTTCAACAACTGCATTCCCTTGATGTTAGTTTTGCTGTCTCCAAATTTCTGTGGAGGGTTATTTTAATAAGTGAACAGTCTGGGTAAGCTGCTATGAATTAAATGTCTTCATTTGTCTCTATGTAATACAACAATTGTATAATATCTATTGTGTCTTTCAGTTATATATCTTACTGTTCATTTATGGAAATGTTATGTAAACTTTTATGGTTTCTAATATGGAAAGCTGAATAAAGTACTTTCTGACTCTGACTATCATTATTACAGGTTCATTATTTATGGTACAAATTCTCTTTGATAATGATGAGTCTGCAGAACTTGTGGCTGACTGGCTGGGCTGAGTGCAGTACTTTAGTGGTAGGCGGTGCCCCAGAACTCACTAAGCCTTGTGCTGCTCTTATTCATTGGATCCCTTGGGTACATTATGCAAATTGCCATTTTCCTCACCCTGTAGAACAATGAGGCCCTCTGGAGCCCAGCCCCAGGAACGGCCTGCAGCAGAAGAGGGACGAGAAGAGAGGCCGTATGAGGAAGACCATGTAAGTGTCCAGCGGCAGATGGAGAACTGCTCCATCCCTGCATGCATCATCGCTTTGGGCCGACCTGGCTTCGTATCACTAGCATCTGCTTGTTGCTGGTCAGTTTGGTCTGGAACCTGTCTTGCTACTGCTGACAGACACCACAATTACCAAAATGTACAGATTTTCCACATACCTATTGTTGCGAGTCTCGGTACCTGCTTTCACCCTATATTGTGCTAATTTTGCTAGTAGTGTAGCTTCGTACCGCTGTCAGATGTCATGCAAAACATGTTGTTTCGAGTTTTCAGTTGAGCACCAGAGACTGACAGTTAGTGAGGTGTCTATAATGTTCTTCTCATCCTGTACACTAGTGCAGTGTAAGGCTGCTTGTTGGATTTATTAACATGTACAACGGTCATATGTGGTGGCTGTGGATGGCTTGAAAGTTAACTGACATCCATTTCACTGAAAGAATACCGATGACACAAATATCGATGTCAGAAATATTGATTAAAAAATATATAAACTACAATTTATTTAATTTATTTAAACAGGTAAGTACAAAAATGTTGTCTCCAAAATATCGATGTAAAAAATATGGAAGTAAAAAATATCTATTTAAATATATATAAAATAAAATAATATATATGAAATATTTAAATATTAATATTAATTTTAACAAAATTAATTAAATGTAATATACATTTTAACACTATGGGGTCGATTCCGATCCTGGATTTTTTTTTCCCGTACGACTCATATCTGTATTTTTTTACGTACGAATCGTACAAGTCCCGTACAAACGGCGAAGTACGATTCGTACGTGTAAAATACATACGAATCGCCTCGGGAAAAGTCTACGAGACGTCCCCGGACAGTTTTACATACAAATCATAAAACTGAAGTTCGAGTGCGCAAGTACGATCCGTACCGCCCGTCCGAAAACACAAGCGCACGGAAAAGGCTCCCTACGGAGCGAACTTTGTACGAGCCCTACCCCGAGTACACTTGTGCCCGGGGTATGAGTCGTACGGCCCCCACAGCCTCCCACCTCTCCCGTGTATGTCCGCACCATACCCCCCACCCCCGTATGTACAGCCCGTACCCCCCTCCCCCCGTATGTTCGCGCGTACCCCCCACCCATGTATGTCCACACCGTACCCCAGGCATACCCCAATCCTCGTGTATGTACGGACCGTACATACGCGAGGATTGGGGTACGCCTGGGGTACGGACCATACATACGTGAGGATTGGGGTACGCCTGGGGTACGGACCGTACATACGCGAGGATTGTGGTACGCCTGGGGTACGGTGCAAACATACGCGGGTGGGGGTAAGCCTGGGGTCCGGTGCGAACATACGCGGGTGGGGGGTACGCGCCATACATATGGGGGTGGGGGGTATGCGCCGTACATACGGGGGTGGGGGTACGGGCCGTACATACGGGGGTGGGGGGTACGGGCCACACATATGCAATGTTGGGGTACGCACCGTACATGATGACACGTACGATGTGGGTGATGGCGTGTACGTCGCATTGCGGGCCTCCTTTTCCTCATGCATCACAGCGTACTTAGCTTTTCTGGCACTTTTTGGTTCCCGTAAAAATATAGCCGTGCGGAGTGCTGTAGGTACGAATCGTACTTGCTGATCCGTAAAGCGCGGCCTGACTCCGTGCGGACGTCGCGGACGCGCTGTCCAGCATCGGAATTGTATGTATTTTTTAGCCGTACGGTGTTTTTTACGATTCGTACGGAAATGATATTTCTGTACGAATCGTACTTGCTGGTTTGTATGGTGGAATTCCCGGGTAGGAGTCGTACGGAGAAAACGCACCGTACGACCATTTGTACCCGGGTTTTACAGGATCGGAATCGGCACCTATATAACCAATATACTTTATTGAAAAAAGAGAAACTCACAACATAATAATTTATACATATATATATATTTTTAGTTCAAAATAAATGTTAAACTATTATTTTTAATTTATTTTAAAAGTTTAAAATTATATAAAAATAAAATATATCTATATATCAATAATTTAAAATAAAAAAAATTTATTTGATCAATTAAAACATTAAACTAATAAAAAATATTTGAACTCACATTTCCTAATACAGTCAGTGCAACAGTAGGGAAAGTGTTGGATAGCAGAAAGGTAAAAATAATAATTCCCACTCCAATAAGTACAACAGTAGGGAAAGTGTTGGATTATGGAGGGGTAAAAATCACTATTCCCACTCTAGTGAGTGCAACAGTAGGGAAAGTGTTGGATAGTAAACGGGTAAAAATTACTATTCCCACTCCAAAGACTACAACAGTAGGGAAAGTGTTGGAAAGCGAAGGGATAAAAATTACTATTCCCACTCCTGTGAGTGCAACAGAAGGGTAAGTCTTGAATAGTGGAGGGATTACATTTACTATTCCAACTCCAGTGAGTGCAACAGTAGGGAAAGTGTAGGATAGCTGAGGGGTAAACATTACTATTCCGACTCTAGTGAGTGCAACAGTACGGAAAGTACGGAAAGTGTTGCATAGCGAACGGGTACAAATTAGGATTCCCTCTCCACTGACTACAAAAGTAGGGAAAGTGTTGGATAGGGAAGGGGTAAAAATATTATTCCCACTCGCGTGAGTGCAGCAGCAGGGTAAGCATTGGATAGTGGAGGGATTAAATTGACTATTCCAACTCCAGTGAGTGCAACACTAGGGAAAGTATAGGATAGAGGAGGGGTAAAAATTACTATTCCCTCTCCAGTGAGTGCCACAGTAGGGACAGTGTTGGATAGCGGAAGAGTATAAATTACTATT
Organism: Triturus cristatus; assembly: GCF_964204655.1. Classification (NCBI taxonomy): domain Eukaryota; kingdom Metazoa; phylum Chordata; class Amphibia; order Caudata; family Salamandridae; genus Triturus; species Triturus cristatus. The sequence continues at coordinate 609,929,666 of NC_140581.1, read as the reverse complement.
TCCACTCCAGCGAGTGCAACAATAGGGAAAGTGTTGGATAGCGGATGGGGGAAAATTACTATTCCCACTACAGTGAATGGATGAAATTTACTATTACAACTCCAGTGAGTGCAAAACTAGGAAAGTGCTGGATAGCTGAGGGGTAAAAATTACTATTCCCACTTCAAGGAGTACAACAGTAGGGAAAGTGTTGGATAGTGAAGGGGTAAAAATTAATATTCCCACTCCAGTGAGTGCAACAGTAGGGTAAGTGTTGAATAGTGAGGGATTAAATGTACTATTCCCACTACAGTGAGTGCAACGGTAGGGAGAGTGTTGGATAGCAGACGGGTAAAAATTACTATTCCTACTCCAGTAAGTGCAACAGTAGGGAAAGTGTTGGATAGCGAAGAAGTAAAAATTACAATTCCCACTCCAGAGAGTGCAACAGTAGGGAAAGTGTTTGATAGCATTGTAGTCAATTTAATATTCACACTCCAAGCAGTTCAAAAATGAAACTGAATAAATATTTGAAAATCAATAATTATTATTATAAATAAATGAACACATTTATGAATATGTACAAAAAGTTAAAAACTGTATATTTCATGTATAAAAAAATATAATATTAATTCTATATTGCAAAGACCTACAAACATTATGTAAAATAAAATAATGAATACATTTCCCAGAAATACATATTTTAAACTAGAAATGTTTGACAAATTAAAACATTATTTATTACATAAATGTATTTATTTTATTTTCTATCCTATAACACCATACAAACAACGAAACACTTCTAAATAATTTTTAAAAATATACTCCTATAATTAACATAATTCATATCAAATTATCAAATAAAAATATCAGTAATTTTTTTTATTTTTTTTCTTTCTTTTTTTTTTTTTTTTGTCCTCATCTGCCAAGCAAGTTTCAATATGCAATCTTGTAGGTTTACACACATTGTGCTGCCTCAGTAGCCAAGACTGGTTGGGGCAGTAATAGAACGGAAGGCTCACCCCTCAGCAACATGTTTCAACCTTCAATGATCACTAATTTGCTACCAGACAAGCAATTGCTAAAGTCCAGCCAAGGTACTAAACTTAGCACCATGAAACAAGTGACCCGCGGAATGAGGATGATGGCATAATCATTGGACCTGGGGAAAAAAAAAAAAAAAAAAAAAAAACCCAGATGTTCAATGATCCCAATTCAGGAGGTGCCAGAAAGATCTTGTATCTGGATTACCAGATCTAGCCAGGTCCAGCTTGGAGACCAGCAAAGTAGAAGCATACCAGTCATTAATGGAAGGAGGTGAAGAATCCTTCCATTTTCTGCATATCTCCCTCCTGGCTAGCAGGATAGCATAAAAAAATAAGCTTTTTTGCCAAGGAGGGGACCCCTTGGTAGCAACCAAAAATTACTGATGTTAAATATAGGGTAATGTTAACTCCAACAGAAAGTGAAAGAGTCTTACTAATGGCATCCCAAAATGAGGACAAATGTGGGCAATCAAAGAACATATGAATGTCAGAAGCAGCCACCAAACCACATCTCGCACAGGCCACACTACTCCCCTCAGAGAATTTAGAAAGACGAAGGGGTGAGTAGTATGCTCGATGAATGGTGAAAAGATGGTTCCTGCGTAACCATGCAGGCTTGACAATATCCCACAACATCTTACAAGACGAATTCCAAAGATGTTGCAAATCGGAATTGATGACATGTTGAGACCAAAGATCCTCCGGCAGTGAAAAAGTTCCGTCCATTTCCTCCAAGATTAAATTATACCACAGTGAAATTTCCTTTTTGGCAGGTGGCTTATCTGCCAAAAGCGTTATAAGATAGCTATATACGCCCAAGGAATATTTAACACCATGTGGAGGTTGAGCAGAGTATGCACGAGACCAGCTCAACATCTGAAGATATTTAAGCCTGGAGAAGTGTGGACCAATTTTTGTACAAAGATAATCCCAGGGTAACAAGTCCCCGTCAACAAATAGGTTACCCCACTCCTCCAACCCTGCCTCTCTCATAGGTGTAGCTAGTGCATCCCTTAACCATGCTGGACCATCAGGAAGGCCCCACAAAGGTGTCCTACTTCCATAGTAACCAACTTTAATTGCTTTAGACACCTGGGCCCACATTCTTGCCATACCCCTTAAAATTTTCAATTTAATTTTTTTGAAAAACTTGGGGTTTCCAAATTTAAAAAGAAACCCTGACTGACTTACACCTTCTACATCCAATAACATTGAATAGAGGGAACCCACTCCAACCCCTACTGGTCTTTTTAATAGAATCCTAGCATGTGAAAGCTGGAAAGCCCAGGCATAGGCCTGGAGATCAGGAGCAGCAAGCCCTCCTTTTTCCCTACGTCTCCTAATTTTTTTCCAGGAGATTCTTGGCAGATGTTTATCCCAAATAAAGGTGCTAATATCCGACTGTAATTTCCTGATAGAGGCGGGATCAAAACATAGAGGTATCGCATTAAACAAAAAAGAAACCTTAGGCAGGATGGACATTTTGACAAGGTTGACCCTGCCCAGTAGGGAGAGTGGAAGATGGGCCCAGGACTGGAGCAACCTACGACAATCCTTTGCAATTTTTAAAAAATTAATAATAGTAATCTGATCGAGGTCAGATACAATATCCAAACCTAAGTATCTCATCCGACTCGCCGGCCGGATTTCAGAATCGAAGGTACTTTGATCGATGTTCCAGGTCATCATCTCAGTCTTTAGAGCATTAATCTCATAACCAGAGACCATCCCAAACTCCGATGCCAGCCTGAATATTACTGGGAGGGCCTCGTGCGGGTCAGAGGTGAAAATGAGAATATCGTCGGCGTAAAGTGCCACCTTTCTCTCCCAACCCCTGTACGCAAATGCCTTGATGTTAACACTATCCCTCAAAATCTGGGCAAAAGGTTCAGCATATAAATCGAACAGGAGTGGGGAGAGAGGACATCCCTGCCTAGTACCCCTCGAGATGTCAAATGAGTCAGAGAGTATACCATTAACCAAGATACGGGCACTAGGGTTACTATAAAGAAGACTAATCGCCTGACGAAATCTACCCCCCACGCCAAACTTTGCCAAGGCCTCCGACAGATACAACCAATTAACTCTGTCGAAGGCCTTGGTGGCGTCCAGCGTGAGCACCGCCAAGGGCAAAGACTTCAAACATGCCATGTCTATTGAACCAATCAAATCAAAAGTTAGTTCTAAAAGCTGTCGCCCCTTAATAAATCCCTTCTGATCGACATGTAAAATGGAAGGAGCAACCAAGGCCAATCTATTTGCAAGAATGGAGGCAAAGATCTTATAGTCTCCATTCAAAACAGAGATCGGCCTGTAGGAGCCACAGGCGGTTGGAGACTTCCCTGGTTTCAAAATAACAGTTATGGATGCGTTATCCCATGACACAGGTGGTCGTACTCCATCTAGCAGTATCTGATTGAACAATATAACTAGGAAAGGAACAAGTTCCTGCTCCAAAGATTTATATATTTCAGCAGGCAGCCCGTCAGGCCCAGAGGCCTTGCCTTTCCTGGCATCCCGAATGGCTTCCCTTACCTCCTCTTCCGAGATTTTACTATCTAGCATTGCTGACTGATCAACAGAGAGTTTTGGTAGATCTATTTTCCCAAGCCATTCATTAATCATATCAGTATCCAATATCTTATCTTCATGATAAATATCTTGATAGAAATCTTTAAATGCTGCTCTAATATCTGCATCAGAAGAAAGAGGGACATTATTGACATAGATCTGGTTGATGTTGTTACGAACCTGATCAGTTTTAATTTTCCATGTCAATAATTTACCAGCACACTCCCCATACTGAAAATGTGCAATTTTGCTGGCCTCCCATCTTTCCTGAAGCCGCCGGTTAAGGATCGAGGTCAGTTGGCCTCTTAGGGTCAATAGTTTAACCCGCAATGGTGCCAAAACAGCTTCCGTGGAAGCTAAGTTGGCATCAATGTCGGCCTGTGCACTAGTCAGGTCCTCCTCAACTGAGGCAATAGCCTCTCTATATTCCCTCCTTCTATATGACATCTTACTTGTAATAAGACCCCTCAAAGAGGCTTTAAGTGAGTCCCAGACCACACCAGGTCCAGCAGAACCCACATTCATCTCTAAGAAAGACCTCACTTCAGATTTTAAAAAAGAGACATCTTCAGGGTGAGAAAGTAGAGAACGGTCAAAAGACCAAGTCCTTACTACGTCAGAGGTAGGTACCATAAGTTCCAGAAAAACTGCAGAGTGGTCAGATAAATGTGACGGGAAATAACAAATGTCCCTAACTGCATCAGATAAACTATGGTTGATTAATATAAAATCTATCCTGGACTGGTGATTATATTTATAATTTCTGAAAGAAACACCCTGCTGCTGCCCGGCTCTTAACCTCCAAATATCGATATATCCGTATTGTTTCATCTCATTCAACAAGAAAGATCTTGATTTTGAAGGGACACGGGATCTACTGTTATGAGATTTATCCAAGACTGGATCTAAAACAATATTGAAGTTGCCGGCTAATATAACTGGTTCCGGGAAGGACAAAAGGTGAGAAAAAATCACTTCCAAAGATGTAGGGTCATCAAGATTGGGACCATAGTATCCAACAATAGTAAAACAGGCACCCATAATTACCACAGAAGCAATAACCCATCTTCCCGCAGGGTCGACTTTAAACTCTAATACCCTGGCCCTAAGCTGTTTTCTGAAAATCAGTGACACTCCTCGGGAAGTCATAGATTGTGAAGTTGATATCATAAAATCAATCCATTTATTCTTTTTAGCCAAGGTGTCAATTTCAGACTGGATCAAATGTGTCTCTTGAAGGATGATGACCTGGGCATCAGAGTCCCGGAGATACTGCATCAATCTTCTAGCCCTAGGATTAGTACGGAGCCCATTGACATTCCAGGACATAATCTTTAAACTAGACATCACTACTGAACCAGAGCACAACCAGTCTTGCCTTTATAATGCGACCAGATATATACCAGATATATACCGACCCACCTCCAAAAGAAGACTCGCAGAACAACATGAGAGACTTTGACAAAACCTACAGAAAATAGAAAAGATGGCTGATGAGGAATTTTTAAATTTTGCCCGTGAACCCCCCCCCACCCACCCTTCACCCTCCCCATGGAGAACCCGTGGTGTATCTGACCGGATCAAGTCCAGTAGATGGCACCCCTACCTCAGGCTCCCGTTACACCCCCCCCCAAACTCACAGCTAAAAAGTAAAGAAAAAGAGGTGATCCCACTTAAGATAGTGTACTTTTTTTTTTTAATATTATTATATATATATATATATATATATATTTTTTTTTTCTCTCTCTCTCCCCTCTTCATCTTCTTTCCCCCATCCACTTTCCTTCTCATTCTTTTTTTCTTTTTTTTTCCTTTCCTTTCTCTTTTCTTTTTTAAATGCTTCAATCCCTGTGAGCAACCATAAGGCAGTAAAAGGACCTAAACCAAAACCCCCAAAAAAAAAAAACGAGTTAGGTGCTATTACCGGATGACTTATTGCCTATATCCACAAGGAATTCATCGGCAGCTTCAATTGACCTGATGTTTACCATTTTATTATTATACATGACCTTCAGAGAGGCCGGGAACACCAATTGAGCAGAAGCGCCCAACTTCCTAAAGGACTCGAGCCGCCTTCCAAACTCCCATTGCTTCTCAAGTGTGACCCTAGAAAGATCAGATCTGATGAGAAAGGTAAACCCCTTACCAAGTAGGGACTTCTGTTTAAGAGCTGCACTCAGAATCTGCTCTTTGAGAGTATATGTAAGGAAATTAACAAGGATTTTACGCGGCTTTTGCCTTTGTGGGTTCTGTTTGAATGGTTCCCGATGGACCCTCTGAATGTCGGTTGCTAGCTGCTCCAGGGATTGACCCAAACATAAACCTTCCTTCAAAAGGCAAACAATAAACTGCTTAATATCTGCCCCCTCAGACCCCTCCGGAACATTAAGAATACGAATGTTACATCTTCTTGCGTTATTTTCTAAAACCTCCATCCTGTCCAGCAAGGCCTGATCATCTCTTTTAAGTTTAGTAATGTCCTCTTCTGTCTTAACTAGATGTACCGACATTATAGCTAGTTTTTCCTCCAAGACTTCTGTCCTAGTTGACAGCCCATCGATCTTATTATCCAATGATTGACAGTAATCGCGAATCTCCTTCTGCATAACTGAGGATTGCTCAAACCCCTTTTTTATGTCCTGGGACAAGGTAGTGAGCATCGCAAATAAAGTGGCTGCCGAGACGTTTTCCGATGTTGCTTCTTGACAAGGTGGAGTTGAAGGAGCAAGGACAGGGACAGATGTTGCCAAAGATAGCTCGAGAGATGGCTCCAATACAGTACCCCCCCCGGAATCGGAGTGGGTAAGACCACCTTCACTAGCGGCTGCAACGTCGCCCCTCATGTTAGAACTAATAGATGATGCCTGGCCTCCCACCATTTCACAAGACAAAACTCCACTTTTGGATATACTAATAGGTGGGGAAGGTACAGAAACTATAGGAGCAACTGAGACAGCTGGCGCTACCTCCGTCACAGTCATCACGGAGCCACAAGGAACCGAAAGGGTTGGCACAACAACTGAAGGGGCGGGGGTTGAGAAAGATGATGGAGGTAAAGCAGGGGAAAACATTTGAGCTGAATCATTTAGTGAGGTCATTGTCTTGGATTCCACAAGGTGCAAGACCTGTGGAACAACTTTGAAGTATGACCGTAAAGATGGTGTAATTTTAGATGTAGCCTCGACTCCAGCAACAGGATTGCGTGTTGCTTTCCCTCTGGTGCCCTTTGATTTCACCTCCTTAGATAGATAGGAGGAGGTTCTCTTACCAAGTTGGGGTGGAAATACTGCACCAGGCAAATTAGAGCCGGTAACAACCCCCCTCGTAGGCACTCTAGCCTGCTCCTTACCTCGTCCTCGTCCTCGGCCTGATTTCCCACCTCTCCCCTTACCTCTGGACGTTTGATAGTTTTGGTGCAAACCTTCAGAATCTTTTGATAGCCCACACTGAGGTAAGACTGAGGCTGATTCCTGTGTGCTTGTATCGCTGTAGCTGTCTGCTGCCGTCGTAACCGCTTCAGTACTCTCAGCTGTTACCTGAGAAGAGTTTTCAAGGCTGTCTCCAACACACACAGCACGCACCAAACTGCGCGCTCTCCTGCCGCGCCGCAGCTCCAGGGCGGCTAAGGACCACGACCACCGGACTAGTGAACAGCCGATGTAAGACGAAGATCCGCGGCAACCAGGAGTGTCAGCTGCACCTCCAAAAATATCAAAGGCGTCCCCAGCCGGTATTCTGATACCAGAGCAGCAAGGCATAGAGAGAAGGGAGGAATTAGGACCCAGCGGAATCAGGCAGCAGGCAGGCAACAGACCACGGCCACCGCACGTAGCACGGAGAAGGAAACAGAGGGAAACCAGCAAGGCTCCGAGAAACTGCCAAAACCGGGAGGACAGAACAGGCGAAATACACCGGTAAGAAATTCAACACGGTAAATTAGTTTCCGACCTCAGCAGTCATCGATATCACAGGCGGGAAAATCGAGGGAGCCGGGGGAAGCGAGGAAACGGGAGCCCGAACTTACGGAGCACCACGGCAGATCAGCCGTCTGCCGCCAAGTTAAAAACAGTATATTTCATGTATAAAAAAATATAATATTAATTCTATATTGCAAAGACCTACAAACATTATGTAAAATAAAATAATGAATACATTTCCCAGAAATACATATTTTAAACTAGAAATGTTTGACAAATTAAAACATTATTTATTACATAAATGTATTTATTTTATTTTCTATCCTATAACACCATACAAACAACGAAACACTTCTAAATAATTTTTAAAAATATACTCCTATAATTAACATAATTCATATCAAATTATCAATTAAAAATATCAGTAATTAAAAAAAAGATTAACTACCCACACTTTAACCCTATAATCCCAACACAACACATAAGTTAAACTGTAAAATAATACATTAAACAATGAAAACGTATTTTAAAATAAAAATCTATTACTAATAAACAAATAATTAAGTAAAATGTATTTAATACCCACCCTTTACCCCTTTAAAAATAAAAACAACACACAAAAAAATTAGCAATTACCCAAAATAAATATCAAATAATTAACGTTAATTAACAACTATATATTAATTAATTAAACACAAATTACTTGCCACCCTTTACCCCTATAAACCCAGAAACACACACCTTAAATTAATTACACAATTACCATAATTAAATACCAATTAATATTTAATATTAACAAACAGCAAATTATTATTTAATCAATAAAAAAGTTACTTCCCACCTTTTACACCTATAAGCACAAAAATACCGACCTAAAATGAATTACTCAATTATCATATTTATGTACCAATTACTTTAATATGATTAATTAACAACCAATTATAATAATTAATTTACACTTTTAACACTATATCATCTCTATTAAATAAATATTAAAAAATAAAAAGTATTCATTAATTTAATATAATTAAATTACTTCCCACCTTATTCCCTTATAAACCCACAACCCTCTACGGAACTAAAAATACAAAATTCAAATTCAAAAAAGTTAATGACTACTAAAAATGTAACACATGTATTAAAAAATGTAAACAATTCTCATGAAAAAAGAAACATTGATTTAATATGATTAAATTACTTCCCACCTATTCTCCTATAAACTCACAATCTGCTACGGAACTAAAAAATGCAAAACTCAAATAAAAAAATAATAATAACTACTAAATATTTAACACATATTAAAAAATATAAACATTTCTTATACAAACAAAATACATCACAATCACATACATTTAAAATATATACTAAAATACATAACATTAATTAAAATATCGATATTTTAACAACTATATTTTTGCAAATGATATTAAACACTTCGATATTTTTACATTTTATATTACTTACCTTAAGTCGATATTCTTGACCACGATATTCTTGTTGTCGATATTTCTCTAGCACGATATTTCTGACTCGATATTTGTGCAACTCGATATTTAAAACTCAATATCCTGTCTGCGCACTCTGACATCCTTTGTCTGCCGTTGTTTGATGGTATGGGGTTGGTTCTATCTATGGTGGGTGTTAACATGCCTTTTTTCTGGTGGTTAGAGGTAGCCTGGGCTTGGTGTTGCTTTCTTGTTCTCAGAAATGCTGCTTGCGAAAGTTATCTCTAAGTCATGCCTGAGCAGCTTTACATGTGAGTCGGTGGTTCTGTCAGGTGGTCTCTGTTGTTGCAAATGTGTATTACACAGCTTTGAGTGGGAAGGGAGCTCTGCCGGCCCCCAAGGTAGTAACTATTGCATTGCAAGGGCAACAGGAAATTGATTTATATAGCGCTTACTACCCCTTAGTTTAAACATAAGCTGCCGTCCAGATGAGAAGTGCTTGGATCATTATAGCAGGACCGGTGAGTAGTGCTTGCACTACCACTTTAAACATACAGCTGTAGCCTGCTGACAAGTGCTGAGACTGCCTTAGCGGATGTATAGCATTAGCATGACTCCTGGGAAGTACATGCACTAACCTTTAAACATACAGCAGCAGTCCTTCAGAGAAGTGCCTGTGCTGTCCTGTGAGGTGTGTTTTGAGGCAGTAGAGTTTCATTGAGTCCTGCAGCCCTGTTGAGTGTTGTGGATACCAGACTTGCCCTAAAATGTGTATAATTAGTGGCAGGAGGATGCCTTGTCTTTAAGTTAGCACAGCAGTTGCTTGTGGCAGCAGAGCGACGTTTTACTTTTATGGTACTGTATTTATTTTGTTGACGCGTGTAGATGGATCAACGTTTATCTAACCTGGTGTCATTTTGTTCCCAATATTACCCTCATCCTAACAATTGCATAACATTTTTGTCTGTCGTACTCGTGAGCTGAGATTTGGCAGAGAAACACCTACACCGACTACCAAATAGAGCATGCACTGCATACTTTGCCCGCTGGTGGAACTCTGCGGAATCTAGTGGAGTTTTTCAGTAACACTTCAAAATTCCGTGGAGTGAAACTCCGCGATCTCCGCTCAGCCCTAGTTTCATTATCTACGCATTATGTGGTTACAAAGTTGGAGATGCTTTTTTTCTTTTGTTTCCTGCCTATTAATCATCTGAAAATCAAAAAACACAAATATAAAAATAGCTATGAGACCCAGTACTGGCACCTGAGCTCAGAATCCTGGTATCCCATTTGAGGGAGTCAGGAACCACCACAATCAATTCCCTTAAATGATTATAGTGGGTGTTGGGAAGGCTTACAGCATTGATATTTGGATCTCACATCATAGCCCATTTACGGCCTTTAGGAAAGGTCTCGTAAGAGATGATGTGCACTGCACAAGCCTCTAATATAAGACAAAGGGGATCATATGGAATTTGCTGGATGGGCTGTAAAACCTCGTGTTTGACAGAGGATCCACCTGTACCTGTGCATCACAAGGCCAACACTGGTGTAGGATATCCCTTTTGGCTTGGAATGTGTTTATTTTGGCAAAAGTGTTTCTATTAAAATTGTGAGAGCACTTTCACGAAAAATATAAAGGAAGAGAAAGGGCTAATTTTTTTTTTTTTTTAAATAAGTGACTATGACGTGCAGGAAGTTTTCTCCTTCTGATAGGCACAGTAGATAATTTCTCATGCCTTGGACAACCACCGTTCGCATGGTAATCCAGGTCATGGATAAATGTGCAGTGGATGGCCTACCCTGGTTGTGCTTCTCGACACTTTGGGCCTAGGAGACTTGAGATTTCATTTATGGGGTTTTGGCATAGGGCAGCGCAGCAAGTCACCTTGCTGCACTGCCCTACATCATAGTGAAAGAGCAGTAATGCACCGTATTTATGCAATGCAGTGCATTCATGTCCTTTACCCCAGCGGTGGGTCAATTTGCGCAGCCTAGCGCTATCGAAGACACCCTTGTACCATGGTGCGAGCTGCCTGTACTGTCGGCAGGATAGTTTTGTGTAGGATGGGGCACCTTCCTTCACAATAAAAATCCTGAGAGATGTTTTCCTCTTTCTATGTGTGCTGCAGGATGCAGCACACATAGAAAGAAGAAAAAAGAGGAGAAAAAGTTTTTTCTCTTTACGCTTCACCTCAGGAGGTAGAAGGTTTAGACGCATCCCCAGGTTTTACATGGCCTTGTAAATTTGGGGAAGCATAAAATATCCACTGGTGTTGCATGGGAACACCCACCGCAATGCCTATGGAATACCCTCCGAGCGTACAGTACCCCATATCTATGAGGCCATTTAAAGCCACGCAAAGTGGCTTTGCGTCACCCCATAGATATGATTTCAAGGTTTGCCATGCTGGAGCATCACAACAAGTGATGCTACAGTAGCACAAGGGGGTCACAAATATGCCCCTTGGTGCTGATGGACTGCAAGGAAGCATTTTGATGAGGAATGAAGCAGCTTCTCTGCTGTCAGAAACCTGACTCTTCCCCCAACTCTCAATGAGCTGAAGGATCCATGCGTTTCACCAGGTGAGGGAACTGTTGATTTGCAGTCGCACGCCCATTCTACCAAATATTAAAGCACTGCATAGAGTCTTTTCTGGTGTGTGTAATTTGCACGGCTGAAGACACGTAATTTTTTTTTTGCTGCCTTTCCTTCCTTTGTGTGAACTCCTTATAGGTAAATTATATTCTCGCAGATCATTGTTTATTGATAAAACAAGTCCCCTTTCTATTTTTAGTTTTTATAGTTATGGCAGTCTTTCCAACATGCAAACATTGGTTCTCACAGTGGTTAACAATTGATCATAAGAAACACCTTTAGTTGCCTTATTATTATTTAGTATGGAAAAGTAATTAATTGTTTTCACTAACTTGAACTGGCCACATGGTGCAGTGCACATTGTCACTCACCTAATCCCAGTCAGTCAGCAATTCACACCTCTTCCTGCCAGAGAGGAAAACTCAAAATTCCTTATTAGCGGGATGGCCAGTCTTCTCGAGGTTTTGAGGGTCCAGTTAGCAGGCCATGGGGCTATTCCCAAACTCATTTTGGAGTAAGTAGTACTCCTTTAGTTCTTGTTTACATATTCTTATATTCTTTTGGGAACTTGCCCCATAGCATCTAAAATGGAAACGCAGTAGAAAGACACAAGGGACATTCATATGCAATAAGTATATAATAAGGTCAGCTCCATCTTAACACATTTCAAAGTCAAAACAAGCTTTATTCGGTGCAAAGTATACCACCATAAAAGCATTCTAAAGTAAAAAAACAACCATCACAATTTAAAAAGAAAAAGAGAATGTACAGACAAATTTAAAACAGCAAAAGATCATACTCAATGAATAGATCAAAGTACAATACATGTTTGCATGATATATAATGCAGATAAGCAAAATAGCATATAACTTTTATATATAAAAAGTGCTAATGCATATCCCAATATAGGCTACAGTACAAAATGATCAGAGTACCCTGCATCATATAAGTGCAGAAAGTGCATTGTGCTATTATATGTCTCTGTAAACAATACATAAAGTAACTACATGATCTATATCAAATAAATATGAACAATGCAAAATAATATTAGATGCCCCGATATTATGCACAGGACATAATGGGCAACAGAACCTACATCATGTAAAAACATAAAGTGCATTGTGCTCTCATGAATCCTGATGAGCGATACATAGAATAACTACATACACTCTTCTGACTCATGATGGAACAGTGCTTCTAAGTGTGAATAAATCATTCTTCTTCTTTTTGCCATTAATATAAGATTTAAAAATTAAAAATTTAAAAAAGCATTATATCACAAAATAGTAAAACAGTGCATTCTAATAATTCCAGTTTAGCAATAAAACAAATTCACTTCACAAAGCTTTTTTTTTTTAGTATTTTTTTACACTTATTCCATGCACAGCCTAAGAACTTGGCCACCCCACAAACCAGTGATGGAGTGCCATCTGTTTTTAGAATTCGGAGGGCGGCTAGATGCTTTGTTGTCCCAAGGTTTCTGCAGACTGGTTTTAACCATCTAGCCCTTGCCAGTTTATATGCAGGGCAAGCAAAAAGGAAATGGGCAATGCTTTCCTCCGGGGCAGGGCAGCATGGGCAGGATTGTAGAGGGGATTTTGGTGGATTCCGTTTAGCTGTGAACGAGTTTAGGTGTAAAGAACCTAATCTAAATTGAATGTACAAGGTTCTATCTCTTGGCACTTGGATAAAGTCCATGTATGGTTCGAAACAGCTGTATTGTTTGTGGGAAAAATACTCCTCAGTTAATTTCCCCAAATGGAGGGTCCTCAGTTCCCGTTCTGCTACCCAGTTCCAGTAAAGCAATTTAAGATCCTCTTTTGGGGGAGGGATCTGGCTTTCCCATGCCCAGGATAGCCCTAGATCAGTTAGCAATTTCTTAAGGTTCGCCAACCATTTGACTTTGTTGCCCATATCCAATGAAAATACCTCTGAAAGTGCGGCTGCATACCCAGAAAGCTCCTTTGTCTGCCGGAGACGTGCCCAAAAGAACAGGGGACGGGACCTGGCGATATCACTAAAAGAGCGCCTACCCATATCATATAAAATTGGTCTCAGGGGAGTACTAATGGGGAGTGAAACTAACTCTCTGTAAAATTTATGTTCGGACTTAGAAATACCATCTGTATTGTCAAAGCCCCAGAGCTCCGCACCATATAGGGCCGAGCTCACAGCTTTGCTCTCATAAACTGCCAGGGCAGGACTGACCGGTTTACTTAGTGATAAGCTTTGTGCTTTCCTGATAGCTCCTGCCACACGCTTGTGATTTAGTAACATTTTGTCCAGATGATATCTCCAATTCATCTTATCCGAGAGTCAAACCCCCAAATAGTCAAAGGTTTTGACTCTCTCTAGCTGCGTTCCATCTAGAATAGGGCTAGTTCTAAGATGTTTACAAGAATTAAAAGCCATAAACTTCGTTTTTGCAGTGTTTATCTTGAGACCACGGGTTGTGCAAAAAGATGGAATCGGTCTAATAACTTCTGCAGACCAGCTGGAGTTTTGGAAATAAGCAATGTATCATCGGAAAATAGGAGGGTCGTGATTTTTTCGCCTGCCAAGGTGGGTGCGTCGGCAGGATCTTTCCCCAGAAAGTCAACCACCCCATTCACATACAATGAGAATAGGGTGGGAGCCATGACGCACCCTTGGCGGACCCCCCCTACTGACGATGATCCTATCAGTAACTTGGCCCTGTGCGCCCCATCTTACACAAGCATAATTGTCCTCGTGTAAGGAGATCAGTAGGTTCAAAACTTGTGACGGGGTGCCCATTTCTGCTAAAACTGACCACAAATTCCCCCTGGGTACCAGATCGAACGCGGTCTTGAGGTCGATGAAGGCAAGGTATAAGCTGCCCCTACCAATCACTACCACTTTCCAGTAGAGGAGCAGCAACCGAAACACCTGGTTCCTTCTGAACCCCGCTTGGTATTGGGAGATGATGTTACCATCATCTATCCAGTCCTGAATCCTGTGTAGGAGAACCCTGCCAACCACCTTTTTGATGACATCTATCAGGCTAATGGGCCTGTAATTGGCAGGGTCCTCCCTATCCCCTTTTTTATATATAGAAACTACTTCGGCTCCTTTCCAGGAGTCTGGGACCGGTGCGCCCTTTGCAATTGAGTTAAGCAAGAGCAAGATGTAATTAGCCCATCTAACTGGATCTAGTCGCAGTAAATCCCCCGGAATGCCATCCGGTCCTGCGGCTTTGGCAGGAACTATGCAATTAATTGCATCTACAATTTCTGTGGTATTAAAAGATATGGCATCATCAACAGAGTGTGAATGGTATACACTCTCTGGAATCTGCTGGTTATCCGACGGATCCTGACATGAGTATAGTCTAGAGAAGTGGACATGCCATTCTAAACTAGTAATATGATTGGGTATTGGGACAGTGCCTTTAGAGTCAGCAGCTTTAATCAAATTCCAAAAAGTTGCGGAGTGGCTTGGGTTGCAAGCATCTTTAAGTGCCTGCCAGTGTGATTCCTCCCAATTACGTTTTGCTTTTTTAATGATTGCATTATATTCTTTCCTGGCTTCTCTAATTTTGGAAAGAGTTTTCCTTTTTAGGGCGAGGGATAAAGCTTTCCTCTTTAGTCGACAGTCCTTAGTGAACCAGGGATTGAGTCCCTTTTTGTTGTTATATTTGCGATTGGAAGGTTGCCCAGACTGAAAGTGCAAACTCATCTGACTGATGGTTGCATCGTAAATAAGAGTTGCCTTGGATGTTACTAATGGGTCTTTTGCAACTGCCTCCAGTTCCTTGGTTCTGATCGTCAAAATTTCAGAGATAGAATGAATTTTAAAATCTTGCCCTACAACCTTCGTCCACTTCAAGAACCTACCAGAATTAGAGAGGGCAACATCTCCTGGAAAAGTAATTCATTGTTTTCACTAACTTGAACTGGCCACATGGTGCAGTGCACATTGTCACTCACCTAATCCCAGTCAGTCAGCAATTCACACCTCTTCCTGCCATAGAGGAAAACTCTAATTCCTTATTAGCGGGATGGCCAGCCTCCTGGAGGTTTTGAGGGTCCAGTTAGCTGGCCATGGGGCTATTCACAAACTCATTTTGGAGTAAGTAGTACTCCTTTAGTCCTTGTTTACATATTCTTATACTATTTTGGGAACTTGCCCCTAAGCATCTAAAATGGAAACGCAGAAGAAAGACACAAGGGACATTCATATGCAATAAGTATATAATAGGGTCAGCTCCATCTTAACACATTTACTAATAGGAAGTCGAACTCTTCGGAGCAGAGTTACAAAAAGATGTAAGAGTATATAAAAACGTACTTCTGTAGTGCTACCTTCTGGCCTCATAAATGATTTTCTGAATATGCCTATAGGCCGTCATTTGGACTCCTAAACAATTGGAAATCAACGTATCTTCCCCATTGAACAAAAAGGTCAAAACCAACTGGCCAACATTCCCAGACTCACTCAGGAGGCCACGCTGTGCTGGTCATGTGACCCCACACCTGATCATTGAGCCATTTAACAAGTAATGCATCTTCTGGACAGAAGGGAGTGTACATTGCCATAAAAGGCCATATGACTTCAGTCACATAAAAGCCCCTTACACTCTCAAGCTTGAATTATTCAGCAAACACTCTCCTCGATTGCCTGTAGAGGCTCGTGGCACTCTTGCCAGGTCATCTGGAAACAAGGGCTCTCTTCTGCTTTGTTTTGTTGGAGCCTGGCATGAGCCAAAGGCGCACACTCCTATGTCTTGCACATCACAGTGCATAATGCCTCATGGTCATGGTAACAGCATATGCATCCTACCCGCCGCTACCTATTCATTTCAACAGCAAGCAAACAATGCAATCACTCACTCAGCCTGTGCACATTTAACCCCAAATACTCATCAGAATTCCACTCAACACACCACGCAGCAACAAACAATACACACACTTGGCTTTATGTTGAGCAATGCTCACTTCACAGTCATGCACACCATAGATATCTTAGAGCTCATCAACACATGCATCCTTGTTTGCATCATTGTTACAGAGCCCAGGCATACCTCTCACCTCGTCCTGGCCCCACAACACTGGAGCATATAGAACGCTGACTGGCCAAAGAGAAGAGATGTCATTACATTGGTCCAGCTATTAATGTGACCCTGTAGTCAACAGCAACAACTGCCCTACCCTTGCAAGAACCTCTCGGATCCCTTCGAACTGTTAGCACCAAAGAACATCGCCTCTCTACCGCCCTAACAACCACCTGGTTCTACGTCAGGCCTGACCATCTCCATCCTCACACTGCACTCATTAACTACCTAGGCAACTAACAATTTTCACTGCGAATTCAACTTCTCAGGTAAAGCAGCAACCCTGAAACGTAATGATGCCTTCTTCGTTGTGTTGGTGCTGCCAACATCATTCAGCTCAGATGGCTGCCCAGTGCTTAATTTGAGCTGATGGTTGCCGGTGGGGCCCGCGGCACTCATCTTCAGGGGATGTCTCTCACTTTTTCGCATCAATGATTTACTAAGAGCAAAAGATGGAAAATCTCACAGCTGGCAAGATGGAAAACCGTCACAAAGAAAGAAAGCAGGACCCTGAAAGAGTGAGATGAAAGGAAAGGGTGCGCCTGGCAGTGCATCAGAGGCAGGGGGTGGATTCACAGCTGAACAGCCTTGGTATTCTGCATGTTGACATATAGGAGCGAGGGGCGTGGGCTTCTTGGGCCCCGTAACTCATTGTTTTACAAATTCAGCACTGTCCTACCCAGGGCAAAGGTATCATCCTGGAGGCCATCTTCTCCACCATGGCCACCCTTACCTGCAACCCTAGGCCATGCAGACTGGACGTCCAATGCTCTGCTCTCCCAGATACTGGGACAACTCAAGTCTGGCAAGCACTGGCCAGCTCGCCCACGGCCCCCTTCAGCCGCAGGCTGCAGGAACATGTGCTCTGACACTGCTTGCTGGACAAGGGAGTAGATTTTGGCGCCGCCAGACTTATGTGCTAATGTATCACTCGTGCGTTTTTTACTGACAGGACAGATCTGTGCAGTGAATTCTTCAGAAGCCTCTGCTTGCCTTTAGAAATACCAGCATTTGTAAAAAAAAAAAAAAAAAGCGCACAGCTACCTCCGGAGAGGTGTCCGGGCGCTGGGGCCCTCAGGAAGATTAAGCGAGCTATTGCCCAGAGTCACATGGTGCTGGGCTAACCTGCCGCCGGAGCCCAGCCGTGAACCCTGTTTTTCGGAGTCAGGCACCCTGACCGCTGCGCCACACCTCTTCCAGAAATCCACATCAATGTGCGTTTTTGTTGCACGATTTTGTTTGAAATCGTCGTCATTACTCGTGTAATGTAATCGAGAATTCTGCAAAATTGAAATAGCTGACGCTGAGAGTTGAACAGAACAGAGGCTGGTCGAATAGCCAAGTGGAACTGTTTTGGTCAATAAGGAAAATAGCAATCTTTGCAAACAGCTTTGATCTTGTTTTTGAAGAATTTTAAAGGTACATTAAAAAAATGTTTTGCGTATTTTAACGTAAGTAAGTTGCAGTATGTATTGCTTACATTTGCTACGGGACTCCGGCTAAGGGGAGCAATTGACTGGTTCGACTTGTATACTATCTACGTAAGACCACTGCAGTGAGTCGTCAGGTGGGTCTAAATGGAGGCCGAACAAGAAAATGACTGCTTGTGAGCCCAGATGGCGGCCGTTCATATATGTAAATCTGCATCACACAAGCCTGCTTTCACGACAAGGCGCCTTAATGTGTAAGAAGCCTTCTGAGCCTCCAAGGACAGCGCAGCGTATCTTTTAACCTTGTTTACAAGCCACCCATCCAATAAGGAGTCAAATAAACAAAGATAAGATACGGCTGTGGACGTATCAGTGAAAGGATCGCCCGGCAGTGTGGGAGCCAGCGCGGCACTCTTAGCATGCAGCAAGGTGAATCTGCGCAGCAGGCTTGGCGTATCTGCTTTCAGCGTGTAACTCGAGCGGGGTGTAGACGCGGGTAATTAAATGGACACGATGTCTGTAATCAATCGCGCGCAGGTTATCTTTGATTGCTCTTGCAGAGGACACATTACATGCAAGTCTTCCGCGAGGACGGTTCATTATCTTGCGTCAGGAATCACCGTTCTGTGAAAACAAGGGCGCTGCTATTCCGAGCCCGGGCTTTAATTAAAAGCCCGCGAACGCCCAGATGATGTTCAGCGGATCAAATGTTGCCCCTGAAGCCGCGGAGGAGCGGGGGTTACAGGAATGCGGCTTCCATAAAGAGCCCCTTTTCCGGCCGGGCATCTGTTTGCTCATGGTGAAAAGCCCCTTTGCTGGGGTCTTTGTGGTCGCGGGACATTCAATCTTACATCTGATACATGCTGTTCGGTGACACTTCTAGACAACAAACCCTCTGTTAAGCCCATGGTTCGGCCTAAGGGGGGCTTTAAACTTGGACACGACTACCCGAACACATATATCTGATGGGTCATTGCGCCCGGAGTTGTTCAAGACACAAAAAGGCTCTATGTAATGGAAAGGGACGCCCGAACCCTCGACTGGTTACCAGGAGCACAGGTGCACGTTTACAAAAGCACACATTCAAATGAGTTGTGACTGACAGCAAATATTTTCAGAATTTGTAAACTAACATGTCTTTTATAGTCTGCTTATTATGCAAAAAAACATAACATTCTCCGCCCAAAACCTCCTGTTAAGCCTCATCGTGGGTCTTCACCTCAGACCGAGAGCACAATGACGCACTGTGCTGTGAAACACAAACTTCTTTGTTTCCACGAAAAATCTTAAAATAGTGTCAAAATCTGAAGTGGGAAATCCCTGAAAAAGCACTTAAATGGGAAGCGAGGTCTTAAAGGTCACCGAAAGGAGAGGGCTTTCTGGAGCATCGCGCCTGATAGCCAGAGCAGTGGGTGCCATATTCACGGGGCCCGGAGGACACAGAAGGAGAGCATTGGGATTTATAATGAGCAGTGCGCTCTTCCAGAAGAGCGGGGCGTTGTGTGTGTGATGGTGCCGCTGGCGCTGGCGGAGGCTCTCGCTGCGCACGCTCGCAGCCGCAAGGAAGGACACCACACTCCGTGTCTTGGTCTCAGCGCCGAACTGCCTCAGCAGGCCGCGCCCCTTTATTATATACATCGGCGTACGCCACGTTCGTGGCGTACGCATTGCGTAGTATCCTCTTGCGCTGTAGCGTCTAACGCTAGAGCGCTAACTGTAACATCCCTCCCCAACTTGGATAACAAAATAAACGGAAGTCCATAACAGTCACTCACTTGCTTGGCAGGCAAAGTCTTTAAGGCGGCTGCTTGGCGTGGGGTTCTCTCTCAGACCATACCTTGCGGTGGCACGAGTGCCGGAGCTGGTTCGGTGGCTGTTCGGGGCTTCACTTTCCGCCGGGGCCTGATGGCTCTGCTCTGGGGCGCTGCTGGCTCCGCTGGGCGTCAGTCCAGGTTCCAGCTCTGGGGTTGAGATCTCTTCCTCCCCTCCGTTCAGCCACCTCCGGCCGCGGTCAGTGGCCTCCGGAATGCGTTTGAACCACGAGATGTTCCTGGTGGTCGACTCCACCCCTCTTTCCGCTGTGATCATTGTACCCCGCCTCTGTGCCACAGTCCAACTACCTGGTTCATATCGGGGTCTGAATTTTCCTCCCGGCCTTCGATCCTTCACGAGGACGCTGTCCCCTGGTCTGATGTCGCGGTCTCGACTGCCTCTGGCCCGGCTCACTTGCCGGTTTCGGTGTGCTCGTCGTTGAAAAGTCTGCTCCGCTTCGAACGGTGGGGACGCCCACCCAGGGACTGTGGGTAGCCCATCGCGGCGGGTGCCATTGAGCATGAGAGACCACGGGGCTTGTTTGGTGGAGCAGTGGGGCGTGCTCCGATACTCTCCCAGGAATCGCTGAATCTCCCTTTCGGGATCTAGTTGCTCCACGCCGGCTATTCGAATCACTTTATTCAGGGTCCTCATGAATCGTTCCACCTCTCCGTTGGCTTGTGGCCACTGAGGGGTGATTCGCCGGTGTTGTATTCCCTGGTGCTGGAGGAACTCCCTGAATTCGTGACCATGGAAGGGTGGCCCGTTGTCGCTCTTCAGCTCCGAGGGACGCCCAAACATGGTGAATATTTTTTCCAGCGCTGGTCCCACAAACATGAATGCTGTGGACGGTAGAACTTCCACCACGGGATATTTCGAGAAGCTGTCAATAACCACCAGCGACACTTTTCAGTTTGGGAGGCTTCCGAAATCTATACTAATCTTGTCCCATGGGTACCTTCCTGGTTCTTCTGTCACGATGGGGGCCGGAGGCTCCGGGCCGCTCGTCACCTGGCACGCGGAGCAGCTTCTAACCACATCGTCCACCATGCCATCCAGTCCCGGGAACCATATCTTCGCCCTCATCCTGGTCTTCATCTTCTCCGTCCCTTGATGGCCGTTGTGAGCAATGTTACAAAAAACAGTGGTCCTAGACCTATACTTAGAAAGAATTAATCAAAATACTTTGTTTTTCATGGTTCAGTTAACCATATCATTAAATGAAGTAACCAGAAAAAAGAGCAGAAAACGACCTGGAAAAGAATTCATCATATGTTTATTCAATAATGTTTTGGATAAAAGCCATACATGTTATTTTAATCACATGAATCAATCAAAAAAGAGGTTGCACCAGAGGAAGTTGTGCAGTAAAAAAGGAGAGGGTGCTCAAGTGTAAGGAAATCAAGAAGGAGAGTACTTCAACATATTATCTGGAGTTTAATATGTCAAGGCAGGGAAGAACGGTTGCAAGTCACCGTCTTAACTAGTCTGTCCCAATGATATTCATATAAACTTGACTTTTGTTTTATTCACAGAAATCAATTCCGAAGCAGCACATTAAGAGGGGTATTTCGGGTACAGACTAAACACAAAGGGGGCGTCGACGTTTCGATCCGACTTGCGACCATAAGGGAATTTAGACAGCCTCGGTCTTGCGGATCTTCATCAGGACTTGGCCTGGGCAACCTAAAAGGCAATTGGCGCCGATTAGTAGGTCGTTGCATTAAAAAGAGGTTTAAAATCAATAAAAAGGGGTTTAAGGGGCTCACCTATCAATTATAGGTGATTGGCGAAATCCACGGTTCATTCATGGAGTGCAATAGAATGAATTCTATAATCAACCTTGAAAAATAAACATTGTGGGGTCAGCTAAAGTGATAAGCTTCTAACTATTGCAAGGGGATACGTTGAATTAATTAAATTGAATACCTTGACAGTGAATGTCCAAAAGTAAACCACCAGAGGCTTCAAGGGACGATTACAGCCAACTGTGTAAACAAAGAGGGAGCTGAATTGTAACCTCTGTGCATGTGGATTACTACGATTAGGTTATGTTACTCAGTGGAAAAACAACAACAGTAATACCCATGGAATCACACTGCCACAGTAAAGCAACCAGACCACAATTTAATTGGCAACGGGGTCAGATAGAAAGGTCGCCTGTCTCATAACGCTCGACACTGGGTGTATGCAGTGTTCAGAAGGCGCCTGAGTGCCAAAGAAAAGGTATACTGAGGCCAAAGGCGGGGTAATTATCGGTTAAATGTCATGCAAGGAGCCGGCATGTTCAAGCTAAGCGCATTAAATACGAAGGTCCTACGCGTCACGGCCGCGTCTTTAACAACGGAGTGATCCAAGGGTCGGATGGTTTTTAACTTACTGTTTCAATTCGAGAATAAGCGGTCAACTGGGGTTCCTTAGATTATTTAGTTAGAGCGCGCCTAGCCAGTACGCGGTCGTCACCATGGAGTCAGGCACAAATGAAGCGGGAGGTGGACGGTGTTCACGTTAGTTATAACGTTACCGGCAGCGTCAGGCAGTACGTGACCGGTGTGAGAATTGGAAGGGAGGAAAGACTCCCGAAGTGATAGCGAGTGACAGAGCAATTTCAAAATATTTACAATTACATATAAACTTAATGATAGCGATATTACAATAGAACATAACATGTTATAATTATGTAAAACATAAGCATAGAATTATACACGTATTAGATAGACATCATAATGGGGATGATGCGACAAAACACACAGTCTTACAAATACATGAAAGCCACAAGCCTGGAATATTTTCAACAGACAATGAATAAGCCGGTGGTTGACACCAGAGCCCTAATGTCTAAACCGGTCAGATGTAGTAATACAATTAAGTTAAATTAGTAATTTGTGAGTACTGAGACCTGTCTGCTGATCTCTTCAAACTCGTTAAGGCCTCGGGTTACTGTATTCAGAGAGTGTATCCATTTGCACTCGCGTTTATTGAGGGTTATGCTGAAATCTCCCCCTCTGGGGTTGGGGCTTACCTTTTCTATGACCCACCATTGAAGACTATTGGCCGCATGGTCGAATAGCGTGAAATGCTCCACTAAGGGGGCACCCTGTACTCTACAGCGAATGCGGCTACAGTGTTGTAGTATACGGCACTTGACTTTCTGTATGGTTTGCCCAACATAGATGAATCCGCAAGGGCATTGGATTGCATAAATCACACCACTCGTATTACAGTTACTGTGTTCCTTTAAGCTGTACGTGCACCCATTGTATGTGAAATCAGTCATTTCTTTGGACATAGAGCAGGCCTTACATGTACCACACTTACGGTGACCACTAATAGGTGGGAGACCCCATAGAGTTGTCTGTGCATCGATCATAGGAGTGTCTAACATAGATTTGACCACATTGTCCCTAATATTTTTGGCTTTTTTAAAAGCATGTAGGGGGAGTGGTATATTTCTTAACTCATCGGAAACCAGGTGCCAATGTTTGTTGATTACCTTCTTAATAGCGTTACTCTTTGTATTAAAGGTGGTAACACAAACCAGGCGCTCGTCATTATTCTCCATTCTGACCTTTGGGCTTAGCAGGAGGTCCCTAGGGTTGTGCCGTGCCCGTTTGCGTGCCTTTTTAAGCAAATTAACGGGATAACCTCGTTCAATTAGTCTCGCGAGGAGACCCGCAGACTCCTCAAAGAAGTCCTCCTTTTTAGAACAGTTTCTCCTAAGCCTAAGGAACTGGCCAAAAGGCAAATTGTCCCTCAAGTTACGTGGGTGGTGACTTGTATATCTCAACAACGTATTTCGTTCACTGTTTTTCCTATACAAACTTGTGTACAGTTTATCAGATTGGGCATTTATGTTAATGTCCAGGAAGTGGATAGTCACCCTGCTGAAGTCAAGGGTAAACTGTATATCCGGGGAGCAGGCGTTGAGCCAATGATGAAAAGCTATCAATTGTGCCTCATCCCCTTTCCAAAACATAAGGACGTCGTCTATATAACGACGCCACAGCGTGATGCAATCTCTGTGTGGGTTGTACTCATTAAGAACAAAGCATCGTTCATATTCATGCATGTATATAATTGCTAGATTCGGGGCGAAGCTAGCGCCCATAGCCACGCCTTTGGTTTGCAGATAGTAGTCCCCCAAAAATGTAAAATAGTTGCGTGTCATGGCAATTCTGAGAAGCTCAATAATGAATTCAGTAGGGACCCTGTGTGGTGTGGTACGGTTGTTCAGTACTGACTCAATACATGTAAGGGCGGTGTCCTGTGGGATATTAGTGTACAATGATGTAATATCCATTGTAACCAAGATGTCAGTAGTGGGGTCATGATGACGCCCATCAACTAGCTGAATTGTTTGCATTGTGTCTCTTAGATAAGTGGATGTGTTTTCAGCGATAGGTTTTAGGAACACATCAACATATTTGCAAAGGGGCTCCAGAATGGAGCCACAGCCGGAGATTATGGGTCTCCCAGGTGGACACTCCATCCGCTTATGTATTTTGGGTAGAGTATAGATGGTTGGTATACGGGGGTGTTTATTATTTAGGTAATCATACTCAGGTTTTTTGAGAATACCTAGTTCCAAAGCCTCTTGTGTAGTACGTCCGATTATGTTAGTAATTTCTTGGGTGGGGTCCCTTCTAAGTTTTTTATAGTTGCCCCAACCCCAGAGGGGGAGATTTCAGCATAACCCTCAATAAACGCGAGTGCAAATGGATACACTCTCTGAATACAGTAACCCGAGGCCTTAACGAGTTTGAAGAGATCAGCAGACAGGTCTCAGTACTCACAAATTACTAATTTAACTTAATTGTATTACTACATCTGACCGGTTTAGACATTAGGGCTCTGGTGTCAACCACCGGCTTATTCATTGTCTGTTGAAAATATTCCAGGCTTGTGGCTTTCATGTATTTGTAAGACTGTGTGTTTTGTCGCATCATCCCCATTATGATGTCTATCTAATACGTGTATAATTCTATGCTCATGTTTTACATAATTATAACATGTTATGTTCTATTGTAATATCGCTATCATTAAGTTTATATGTAATTGTAAATATTTTGAAATTGCTCTGTCACTCGCTATCACTTCGGGAGTCTTTCCTCCCTTCCAATTCTCACACCGGTCACGTACTGCCTGACGCTGCCGGTAACGTTATAACTAACGTGAACACCGTCCACCTCCCGCTTAATTTGTGCCTGACTCCATGGTGACGACCGCGTACTGGCTAGGCGCGCTCTAACTAAATAATCTAAGGAACCCCAGTTGACCGCTTATTCTCGAATTGAAACAGTAAGTTAAAAACCATCCGACCCTTGGATCACTCTGTTGTTAAAGACGCGGCCGTGACGCGTAGGACCTTCGTATTTAATGCGCTTAGCTTGAACATGCCGGCTCCTTGCATGACATTTAACCGATAATTACCCCGCCTTTGGCCTCAGTATACCTTTTCTTTGGCACTCAGGCGCCTTCTGAACACTGCATACACCCAGTGTCGAGCGTTATGAGACAGGCGACCTTTCTATCTGACCCCGTTGCCAATTAAATTGTGGTCTGGTTGCTTTACTGTGGCAGTGTGATTCCATGGGTATTACTGTTGTTGTTTTTCCACTGAGTAACATAACCTAATCGTAGTAATCCACATGCACAGAGGTTACAATTCAGCTCCCTCTTTGTTTACACAGTTGGCTGTAATCGTCCCTTGAAGCCTCTGGTGGTTTACTTTTGGACATTCACTGTCAAGGTATTCAATTTAATTAATTCAACGTATCCCCTTGCAATAGTTAGAAGCTTATCACTTTAGCTGACCCCACAATGTTTATTTTTCAAGGTTGATTATAGAATTCATTCTATTGGACTCCATGAATGAACCGTGGATTTCGCCAATCACCTATAATTGATAGGTGAGCCCCTTAAACCCCTTTTTATTGATTTTAAACCTCTTTTTAATGCAACGACCTACTAATCGGCGCCAATTGCCTTTTAGGTTGCCCAGGCCAAGTCCTGATGAAGATCCGCAAGACCGAGGCTGTCTAAATTCCCTTATGGTCGCAAGTCGGATCGAAACGTCGACGCCCCCTTTGTGTTTAGTCTGTACCCGAAATACCCCTCTTAATGTGCTGCTTCGGAATTGATTTCTGTGAATAAAACAAAAGTCAAGTTTATATGAATATCATTGGGACAGACTAGTTAAGACGGTGACTTGCAACCGTTCTTCCCTGCCTTGACATATTAAACTCCAGATAATATGTTGAAGTACTCTCCTTCTTGATTTCCTTACACTTGAGCACCCTCTCCTTTTTTACTGCACAACTTCCTCTGGTGCAACCTCTTTTTTGATTGATTCATGTGATTAAAATAACATGTATGGCTTTTATCCAAAACATTATTGAATAAACATATGATGAATTCTTTTCCAGGTCGTTTTCTGCTCTTTTTTCTGGTTACTTCATTTAATGATATGGTTAACTGAACCATGAAAAACAAAGTATTTTGATTAATTCTTTCTAAGTATAGGTCTAGGACCACTGTTTTTTGTAACATACATTACCCAGGTCCTTGACCATATTGGGTTACCCCATTTTTTGTAATGATCACCTTTGTGCAGGCAAGTCCTGCGAGGGTTTTTTGTCTGATAAACTGTTAATTGGTTTATTGATTGATTGTGTTTTCATTGAATCATTTATTGTTTTGTGATTTTGCAAGAATTTATGCTTGTTCTCAAACTGAATGTATTGTGTTTTCATTGAATTATTTATTGTTTTGTGATTTTGCAAGAATTTATGCTTGTTCTCAAACTGAATGTATTATGTCGGATAAAGAAACTTTATCCTATAGTGAGGATTACATAGAAAAGCTCCTACAGGCACAGGGAGGTGGCACTTTCCTGGGTGGAGCTACCCCGAGCATAGATCTGACACTTAATGAAAAGATTTCAAAATTAGAGAAACTCGAGAAGAAACTTATTAGAACTAGACTTCATGGACATACTTTGACCAAATACTTGCAAACTAATGTGATACCAGTGGGTTTACAAGTTAGGAACGAGCCAGCAATCTTTCTAGACAACCCCAAATTTAAAGAGAATTTTAGTTTTGTATCCAACAATTGTTCTAGACATTGGATGGTGTTGGGGATTGAAACAGCTGTTGAGGAAGTGGAACGTCTGACTAGAGAGATCCTTGACCTCAAAAAGGAGATCACAGAAGATAGAGCCCTTGTTAATGCTAAGGAGGCTCTAGAAAGACTAGAGAAAACAATACGTGACTTTGACATCTACACCCAGGCCACTAAGTTGGACAAGGTAGCTAGAGACATCAAATTCTATGAAAAGAAAAACACGTATCCATACCTACAGGAAGGTTACTACACGAGGGAATCTCAGGGCACTTTCTCAAGTAGAGGGAAAGGCGGCTATAGGAGGTACACCACCTTCTCTGGATCATCACTAGGAAGTGGTTCGGACAGCGACATTGAAAGGCCAGGTCCCAGCACATCTACATCAACTCTAGGCCACCCATACACTGAACAGCAGGCCCCTACGACCCCTTTTTTAGCAGAGGACCAATGGTGGGGACAGCGAGGCCGTGCACGCCCCTGGGGCAGATCCAGGGGGAACAGGAGCCAAGGGTGGAACAGAGGCAGAGGGAGACAAAACAAACTGGTACAGTTCCAACAAGAAAACCACGGAGAGATACAGACACGCCGCCAGCACTACAGATGGTAACTTATGAACCAGTCAACCCTGTAGTTAACCTCTCTTCCTATACATTGAAACCTAATGAACAAATAGTTCTGCAAAAAGGTCTCTCTTTTTTACATAATTATAACATGTTATGTTCTATTGTAATATCGCTATCATTAAGTTTATATGTAATTGTAAATATTTTGAAATTGCTCTGTCACTCGCTATCACTTCGGGAGTCTTTCCTCCCTTCCAATTCTCACACCGGTCACGTACTGCCTGACGCTGCCGGTAACGTTATAACTAACGTGAACACCGTCCACCTCCCGCTTCATTTGTGCCTGACTCCATGGTGACGACCGCGTACTGGCTAGGCGCGCTCTAACTAAATAATCTAAGGAACCCCAGTTGACCGCTTATTCTCGAATTGAAACAGTAAGTTAAAAACCATCCGGCCCTTGGATCACTCCGTTGTTAAAGATGCGGCCGTGACGCGTAGGACCTTCGTATTTAATGCGCTTAGCTTGAACATGCCGGCTCCTTGCATGACATTTAACCGATAATTACCCCGCCTTTGGCCTCAGTATACCTTTTCTTTGGCACTCAGGCGCCTTCTGAACACTGCATACACCCAGTGTCGAGCGTTATGAGACAGGCGACCTTTCTATCTGACCCCGTTGCCAATTAAATTGTGGTCTGGTTGCTTTACTGTGGCAGTGTGATTCCATGGGTATTACTGTTGTTGTTTTTCCACTGAGTAACATAACCTAATCGTAGTAATCCACATGCACAGAGGTTACAATTCAGCTCCCTCTTTGTTTACACAGTTGGCTGTAATCGTCCCTTGAAGCCTCTGGTGGTTTACTTTTGGACATTCACTGTCAAGGTATTCAATTTAATTAATTCAACGTATCCCCTTGCAATAGTTAGAAGCTTATCACTTTAGCTGACCCCACAATGTTTATTTTTCAAGGTTGATTATAGAATTCATTCTATTGGACTCCATGAATGAACCGTGGATTTCGCCAATCACCTATAATTGATAGGTGAGCCCCTTAAACCCCTTTTTATAGATTTTAAACCTCTTTTTAATGCAACGACCTACTAATCGGCGCCAATTGCCTTTTAGGTTGCCCAGGCCAAGTCCTGATGAAGATCCGCAAGACCGAGGCTGTCTAAATTCCCTTATGGTCGCAAGTCGGATCGAAACGTCGACGCCCCCTTTGTGTTTAGTCTGTACCCGAAATACCCCTCTTAATGTGCTGCTTCGGAATTGATTTCTGTGAATAAAACAAAAGTCAAGTTTATATGAATATCATTGGGACAGACTAGTTAAGACGGTGACTTGCAACCGTTCTTCCCTGCCTTGACATATTAAACTCCAGATAATATGTTGAAGTACTCTCCTTCTTGATTTCCTTACACTTGAGCACCCTCTCCTTTTTTACTGCACAACTTCCTCTGGTGCAACCTCTTTTTTGATTGATTCATGTGATTAAAATAACATGTATGGCTTTTATCCAAAACATTATTGAATAAACATATGATGAATTCTTTTCCAGGTAGTTTTCTGCTCTTTTTTCTGGTTACTTCATTTAATGATATGGTTAACTGAACCATGAAAAACAAAGTATTTTGATTAATTCTTTCTAAGTATAGGTCTAGGACCACTGTTTTTTGTAACATACATTACCCAGGTCCTTGACCATATTGGGTTACCCCATTTTTTGTAATGATCACCGTTGTGAGCAATGATCGTGGCTTGATGGCGTAGTGCGGTCGGCATGACGATCTTGGACCCTCGCAGGACGACACCATCGCGGGTCATACTTAGTTCATTCCGCACTCGCCACATCTGCTGCAAATCCTTCTTCTCCTCGTCTGCCCACGAGTTGGCGGTGTGTATGAAATCAGCCCATGACCCTTTCTGAAGAGCTCCTCGCGTCCTTGCCAACACGGCGTCGTGCTCCCCGGCTTGTATGATCTCCTGGATTGTTAGTACCCGAGGGCAGGTCAGAGCGGCCAGGAGGTCGATGTGTGCTTCGGTTTCATCTTCCTCTTCTTTCCCGATCGGGGACGTCACCCCACTTTCCGGGTGTCGCGACAGAAAGTCCGCCGGGTTTTTCGCACCTGGCCGATATGTCACCTCCATCTGGTATTGTTGTAGTCCGATGGCCCACCTTTCGATCCTCGGGGGGGGGGGGGGAGGTGGGGCGCTGTCCCCTTGAACAGGGGCACCAATGGTTGGTGGTCTGTCACCACAGTAAAAGGGTGCCCGCAGACGTAGAGGTGGAAGTGCCGGCAGCCCCATCGGATGGCTAGTGCTTCGCGTTCAATCTGAGAGTACCTCTGTTCAGTTGCCGTGAGTGCCTTGCTGGCGTAGGCCAGGGTGGCCCATCTCCCCGGTTCTTGCTCTTGTGTGAGGACTGCGCCCAGCCCCACCGGACTGGCGTCGACAAGCAGTTCGGTCTTCCTGGTCGGATCAAAGTAGACCAGAGTAGCTTGGTCCAGCAGTGTGGTCTTGATAGCATGGAATGCATCCTCTTCCTCTTGCCCCCAGCGCCACAGGGTGTCTGTCTTTGTGAGGCGTCTGAGAGGTTCAGCCGTGGTAGCCAAATTTGGGATGAACCGCCCACAGTACGTGGCCATCCCGAGAAAACTGCGGACTTCCGACGCGGAAGTCGGTGCTGGGGCGTTTTTGATAGCCTGGGATTTCCTCGGGTCCACTTGAATGCCATGATTGGTGAACGTGTATCCGAAGAACTCGATGCTTTGCTGAAAGAACTGGCACTTCTCTTTGTGTAACGTGACCCCAAACTCCCTCAGCCTCGTCAGTGTAGACCGGACCCGTCGGTAGTGCTCATCCACTGTTGTGGCGTGTATCAGTATGTCATCACTGACGTTCAGTACCCCCGGTAGTCCCTGCAAGATGTCTCTGATAGTGTTCTGAAATATTTCGGCTGCCGAGGAGATGCCAAAGTTAAGGCGTCGGTACCTTCGCAGCCCCAGGTGCGTGCTGAAGGTAGTTATATATCTGCTCTCTTCGGCCAGCGTTAGTTGGTGGTACCCCGCATTGAGG
Source organism: Triturus cristatus (assembly GCF_964204655.1). Taxonomy (NCBI): domain Eukaryota; kingdom Metazoa; phylum Chordata; class Amphibia; order Caudata; family Salamandridae; genus Triturus; species Triturus cristatus. The sequence continues at coordinate 609,899,027 of NC_140581.1, read as the reverse complement.
TCCAGTTTGGAGAACCACCGGGCTCCGTTGAGGTCTGCGATTATGTCATCCATCGTGGGCGTGATGTGTCTCTCCCTTTTGATGGCCTTGTTGGGCAGCCTCATGTCGATGCACACCCGAATCTTGCCTGGTTGCCGGGGCTTTTCCGCTATCACCATGGGTGATACCCAGGGGGTGGGTCCTGTTACTGTCTCGATGACGCCTTGCTCCTCCAGCCTCCTCAGCTCCTCTTCTACTAGCGGGCGTAGGTGGAATGGAATCCTCCTGTGTTTTAAAGCTGTGGGTGTGACTGAGCGGTCAATGTGGAGCTTGACCGGCGGTCGTCGGATGTTCCCCAGGCCAGTGAACAGCTCCGGGAACTGGTCCAGCAGGGTGGTCGTTTGGGATTCTTGTACCTTCCGGAGGAATGCGATCAGCCCTAGGTCTTCGGCTGCATGCCCGCTTAGGAGGGTGTCTGCCTCCTGATTGATCACATGTATGTCATTCGTTATCTCTGCGTCATCCGACTTCACGGGCACCGTCATCTTCCCTGCCAGGGGCAGCGGTGTGTCACTTCCGTAGGCATAAATCTGGGCTTTTGACCGTCGGAGCTCGGGCTTGGGTCGGAGGCGATTGTACTGTTGCACTCCCATCACGGTGACTGACGCCCCCGTGTCAATCACGGCGTTTATCCGGGATCCAGCGACTAGGACGTCGCACCTCGGTTGTGGTCTTCTCGAGCTCTTGAGGGCTCTGGTGAATGAAATCAGGTATGTTTCCCCCTCGTCATCATCGGACTCCATTGCCTCTTCCCGCAGGGCCTGTGCTTGCTTGCGCCCTGAGTTGGTGTGGGAAGACAACGACAGCTGGGATAGCTGTCTCACCATGGTCTTCTCTGGCCTCTTTCCCCTTCGGTCTCGTTGCGTGGATCGTTTGCGGCAAACAGACGCGAAATGGTTCATCACGCCGCAGTTGTCACATGCTTTTCCTTTTGCGGGGCACGTCCTGCCCCCGTGCTCGTCATACCCGCAGTACCCACACGAGGCCGCAGGCTTCTTTGCCGCCGGTCGGCGGGGTGCTTCACGCGTCTGTACTGCGTCGGCCCGCTCCGTCTTGACTGTCACTCCTGACCCGGCCCCTCGTGTGAGCGCCATCTCCATCTCCTCCGCGCGGGCGTCGGATAGATCATGGGACCGTGCCAACACCAGAATGTCCGCCATCGGGATGTTTGGTTGGCGGAGTATGAGTGTTCGTAACTTTTTGCTTCGTATGCCGCAGATTATCTGTGCTCTGATCTCTTCCTTGGCTCTATCACCGACGAGGTGCGTGTCTGCCAGCACCCTCAGTCGAGCGTGGAATGCATCCACCGACTCCCCTTCCCTTTGCCTCGCTTGGCGTAGTCTGAAGTGTTCAAAATCCGGGTTCAACTGGGGGTCGAAATGTGCATTGAGGGCCGTCACGGCCGCATCATAGTCGTCTGCGTTCCCGGTGTTAGGGAGATGCTTGAATAGGAGATATACTTCCTCCCCTGCATAGTGGATTAGTAGGGACCTCTTCACGGTTCCGTCCGTCTCTCTGGTGCCAGCGAAATAATTATCGAGCCGGCCAATCCACGTTTGCCAGCGTGGGGCGGCAGTGGCAGGGTCAGCAGTCTCACTGAAGGGCGGCAGGACGCCGGACGCGGGGTGCAGTGGCACCGCCTGGGCGGGGCGCTCATCATCACCCATGGCTCCCTGGGGCACAGCACAGCAGGAGAGGCGGGAGCAGACAGAGGAGGCCGCAGAAGCAAAAGATCCCCACACCCGGGATGGATAGAGGGCTTCAGGGCCCAGCCAGGGCACAGCTGCCAAACAGAGTCACTCAGTCAGGAGGCAGGAATGTTCATCCGCCGAAATGGACGTGATTCGGTGCACACGTGCACTCACCGGTGGTCGTGTCAGACACGTGGGGCCCAGCTTCACTGCCGGCGGGGGGAGGAGCCGGTTCCAGTCGGGCCGTCAGGTCCACGTGCGCGCGCGCGGGACTGCCGCGGGGCGTGTATTACAGCTGGGGCACACGGGGTCGATTTCCCGTACCTCGTCGCCAGTGTGATGGTGCCGCTGGCGCTGGCGGAGGCTCTCGCTGCGCACGCTCGCAGCCGCAAGGAAGGACACCACACTCCGTGTCTTGGTCTCAGCGCCGAACTGCCTCAGCAGGCCGCGCCCCTTTATTATATACATCGGCGTACGCCACGTTCGTGGCGTACGCATTGCGTAGTATCCTCTTGCGCTCTAGCGTCTAACGCTAGAGCGCTAACTGTAACATCGTGATCCTTGTTGTAGCGCTGGCGCTGGTATTGCGGGCCTAGCGGTGCACCCTCGCCGCCGCAATATATCACACCACACCGTGCGTCTGGGTCTCGGCGCGAACTGGCACTCAGGCCGCGCCCCTTTATTTATATACCAGCGCGTACGCCACGAGCGTGGCGTACGCATCCCATCTCCGGCCCCGGCGCTCTAGCGTCTAACGCTAGAGCGCTAACTGCAACATCCCTCCCCAACTTGGATAACAAAATCACTAAAGTCTATGACAGTCACTCACTTGCTTGGCAGGCAAAGTCTCTGAGGCGGCTGCTTGGCGGGGGTTCTCTCTCAGACCATACCTTGCGGTGGCAGGAGTGCCGGAGCTGGCTGGGTGGCTGTTCCCCGCTTCGCCTCCCTCAGGGGCGGGATGGCTCTGCTCTGGGGCGACGCTGGTTCCGTTGGGTGTTGGTCCAGGTCCCAGCTCGGGGGTCGAGGTATCCTCCTCCGCCTCGCCCAGTCCCCCAGTGTCACGCCCATTGGCCTCGGGAATGCGTTTGAACCATGAGATGTTCCTGGTGGTCGACTCCGCCCCTCTTTCCGCTGTGATCATGGTACCCCGTCGCTGTGCAACTGTCCAACTTCCTGGCTCGTACCGGGGTTTGAACTTTCCTCCCGGCCTTCGATCTTTCACGAGGACGCTGTCCCCCGGCCTGATGTCACGTTCCCGACTGCCTCTGGCCCGGCTCACCTGCCGGTTTCGGTGCGCCCGTCGTTGAAAGGCCTGATCCGCTTCGAACGGCGGGGGCGCCCACTCAGGGGCCGTGGGTAGCCCATCATGGCGCGTACCTTTAAACATAAGAGTCCATGGAGCTTGTTTGGTGGAGCAGTGGGGCGTGCTCCTGTACTCCCCCAGGAATCGCTGGATCTCCCTTTCGGGGTCTAGATGTTCCACGCCGGCTATCCGTATCACTTTATTCAGAGTCCGCATGAAACGTTCTACCTCTCCGTTGGCCTGCGGCCATTGGGGGGTGATACGCCGATGCTTTATCCCCTGGTGCTGGAGGAACTCCCTGAACTCGTGACCTTGGAAGGGCGGTCCGTTGTCGCTTTTTAGCTCAGAAGGGAGCCCAAACATGTTGAATATTTTGCCAGCGCTGGTCCCACAAACGTGAACGCTGTGGATGGTAGGACTTCCACCACGGGATACTTAGAGAAGTTGTCGATGATGACTAGTGACGTTTTCCCGTTTGGGAGGCTTCCGAAGTCTATGCTGACTTTGTCCCACGGGTGTCTTCCCGGTTCTACTGTCACAATGGGGGCTGGAGGCTCAGGGCCGCTCATCACTTGGCACGCGGCGCAGCTCCTTACTACACCCTCCACCATGCCATCCAGCCCCGGGAACCATATTTTCGCCCTCATTCGGGCCTTCATTTTCTCTGTCCCTTGATGGCCGTTGTGCGCAATGAGCGTGGCTTGATGGCGCAGTGCGGCCGGCATGACAATCCTGGACCCCCGCAAGATGACTCCATCTCGGGTCGCACTTAGTTCATTCCGCACTCGCCAGATCTGCTGCAAGTCCTTCTTCTCCTCTTCTGTCCATGAGTTGGCGGACTGTAGGAAGTCAGCCCATGACCCTTTCTGGAGAGCCCCTCGTGTCCTTGCCATCATGGCATCGTGTTCCACAGCTTGTAGGATCTCCCGGATCGTCAGTACTTGGGGGCACGTCAGGGCGGCCAACATGTCGATATGTGCTTCGGTGTCATCCTCTTCTTCCTTCCCCGCCGGGGACGTCTCCTCACTTTCCGGGTGTCTCGACAGAAAGTCCGCCGGGTTCTTTGCACCTGGCCGATAGATCACTTCCATCTGGTACTGTTGCAGCCCGATGGCTCACCTCTCAATCCTCGGGGGGGGGGGGCGCTGTTCCTTTGAACAGGGGCACCAACGGTTGGTGGTCCATCACCACTGTGAAGGGGTGCCCGCAGACGTATAGGTGGAAGTGTCGGCAGCCCCACCGAATGGCCAATGCTTCACGCTCAATTTGAGAGTACCTCTGCTCGGTGCCTGTAAGCGCCTTGCTGGCATAGGCTAGGGTCGCCCATGTCCCCGGTTCTTGTTCTTGTGTGAGAACTGCGCCCAGCCCCACTGGGCTGGCGTCGACGAGCAGCTCAGTCTTCCTGGTCGGGTCGAAGTAGACCAGTGTGGCTTGGTCAAGAAGCGTGGTCTTGATTGCATGGAATGCTCCCTCTTCTTCCTGCCCCCAGTGCCACAGGGTGTCGTTCTTTGTGAGGCGCCTGAGAGGCTCAGCTGTGGTGGCCAAGTTAGGGATGAACCGCCCGCAGTACGTGGCCATCCCAAGGAAACTACGGACTTCGGACGCGGATGTTGGTGCTGGGGCGTTCTTGATGGCCTGGGACTTCCTCGGGTCCACCTGGATGCCTTGATTGGTAAACGTGTACCCGAAGAACTCAATCCTTTGCTGAAAGAACTGACATTTGTCTTTGTGTAGCGTGACTCCGAACTCCCTCAGCCGCGTCAGTGTGGACCGGACCCGTCGGTAGTGTTCATCCACGGTTGTGGCATGTATCAGTATGTCATCACTGACATTCAGTACCCCTGGTAGCCCCTGCAGGATGTCTCTGATGGTGTTCTGGAATATTTCAGCCGCCGAAGAGATGCCAAAGTTAAGGCGTCGGTATCTTCGCAGCCCCAAGTGCGTACTGAAAGTCGTGATATATCTGCTTTCTTCAGCTAACGTTAATTGGTGGTACCCCGCGTTTAAGTCCAGTTTGGAGAACCACCGGGCCCCATTGAGGTCTGCGATTATGTCATCCATCGTGGGCGTGATGTGTCTCTCCCTTTTGATGGCTTTGTTGGGCAGCCTCATATCGATACACACTCGGATCTTGCCTGGTTGGCGGGGCTTCTCTGCTATCACCATGGGGGACACCCATGGAGTGGGCCCTGTTACTGTCTCGATGACGCCTTGTTCCTCCAGTTTCCTCAACTCCTCCTCCACTAGTGGGCGTAAATGGAAAGGAATCCGTCTATGCTCTAGCGCTGTAGGGGTGACGGAGCCGTCAATATGGAGTTTGACCGGCGGTCGTCGGATGTTCCCGAGACCAGTGAATAGCTCCGGAAACTGGTCTAGCAAGGTGGCAGTTTGGGAGTCTTGTACCTTCCGGAGGAATGCTATCAGCCCCAGGTCTTCGGCTGCATGCCCGCTTAGGAGGGTGTCTGCTTCCTGATTGATCACGTGTATATCAATCGTTATCTCTGTATCTTCCGACCTCACTGGCACCGTCATCTTTCCTGCAAGGGGCAGCGGCACGTCGCTTCCGTAGGCATAAATTTGGGCCTTCGATCGTCTGAGCTCGGGCCTGGGTCGGAGGCGGTTGTACTGTTGCACCCCCATCACGGTGACTGATGCCCTAGTGTCGATCACTGCGTTTATTCGGGATCCGGCGACTAGAACGTCGCCCCTCGGCTGCGGTCTTCTCGAGCTCTTGAGGGCTCTGGTGAATGAGACCAGGTACGTTTCCCCCTCATCATCGTCGGACTCAGAAACCTCATCTCGCAGGGCTTGTGCTTGCTTGCGGCCTGCGTTGGTGTGTGAAGACAACGATAGCTGGGACAGCTGTCTCACCATGTTCTTCGCCGGCTTCCTCCCCCTTCGGTCTCGTTGTGTGGGGCGTTTGCGGCAAACAGACGCAAAATGGTTCATTACACCGCAGTTGTCACACGCTTTCCCTTTTGCGGGGCACGTCCTGGCTGGGTGCTCGTCATACCCGCAGTATCCACACACGGCCGCGGACTTCTTGGCCCCGGGTTGGCGGGGCGCTTCACGTGTCTGTACTGCGTCGGCCCGCTCCATCTTGACCGTCACTCCTGACCCGGCTCCTCGTGTGAGCGCCATTTCCATCTCCTCCGCTCGGGCGTCGGACAGATCGTGGGACCTGGCTTGCACCAGGATGTCCGCCATCGGGATGTTCGGTTGGCGAAGGATGAGTGTTCGTAGCTTTTTGCTTCGTATGCCGCAGATCAGCTGCGCTCTGATCTCCTCCTTGGCTCTTTCTCCGACGAGGTGGGTGTCTGCCAACACCCTCAGTCGGGCGTGGAACGCATCCACTGACTCCCCTTCCCTTTGCCTCGCCTGGCGTAGTTTAAAGTGTTCAAAGTCCGGGTTTAGTTGGGGGTCAAAATGCGCATTGAGGGCCGCCACGGCCGCATCGTAGTCGTCTGCGTTCCCTGTGTTAGGCAGATGTTTGACCAGGAGATACACCTCCTCTCCCGCATAGTGGAGCAGTAGCGACCTCTTCACGGTTCCGTCAGTCTCCCTGGTACCAGAGAAATAATTATCGAGCCGGCCAATCCACGTTTGCCAGCGTGGGGCGGCAGTGGCAGGGTCAGCAGTCTCGCTGAAGGGCGGCAGGACGCCAGATGGTGGGTGCAGTGGCACTGCTTAGGCGGGGCGTTCATCGTCACCCATGGCTCCCTGGGATGTAACACAGCGGTAGCAGAAGGCCGCAGAGTCAAGGAATCCCCACACCAGGGTATACAAGGATGCTTCAGGGCCAAGATAGGGCACTAGCAGGAGGCGGGGATGTTCATCCGCTGATCAATAGTGTGAATTGGTGCACACGTGCACTCACCGGGGAATTGCAGGTCACTCGGGGATCAGCTCCGACGGCAGGGAAGCGATCAGAGTAGCAGACCCACGTGCGCGCGCGGGACCGCCGCGGGGCACGGGTCAAGGCTGCTGCACACGGAGTTGTGTGTCCCGTTCCTTCGTCGCCAGTGTTGTAGCGCTGGCGCTGGTATTGCGGGCCTAGCGGTGCGCGCTCGCCGCCGCAATAAATCACACCACACCGTGCGTCTGGGTCTCGGCGCGAACTGCCACTCAGGCCGCGCCCCTTTATTTATATACCAGCGCGTACGCCACGAGCGTGGCGTACGCATCGCATCTCCGGCCCCGGCGCTCTAGCGTCTAACGCTAGAGCGCTAACTGCAACAATCCTCAAGCCAGGGCCGGCTTTAGCGCTGGCGGAGCCGAGTGCGTTTGTTGGTGCCCCCCACTGACCTCCTTATCCACGAATTCCCCCACATGCCACCCTTTGAGAGTGACCCTCAAGTCCCCATAACTGCTCGCTCACATGCTCTTCTATTGTTTTATAGAGCGTCCTGTACCAGTATAGGGTGTCGCAGCACTTTACATCACACCGAGACAATGAATTAGGTGTGTAACTCAGTGTATAGGAAAGGTTATATGAGAAAGAGGACCACAAGGTATAGGAATCACATGTCCTTCATACTGGGTATAGTTTATGAGTGCTTGATCTGGTGAAGCACTAACTCAGAATTTAAAATGTACCACGATGGGGGGGGGGGTTATCTTCACTAATAAGAACTGATTTCTACCCAAACGAACCCTTTTTGCAACATTAGGATAATGAAAGGTTGGGGGAGAAATCAACACTTAAACCAATACCTTGCAGTTTCAATGCAGCACTTTGATGAAGTTAATAGCTCACTGTTCTATATTAGGATTTTAATTTATAAATTGCAAGTAATAAAATCATCTCTCCAACAAAAGCAGTAACCCACTGAGCTATTTACATTATGTGCACTTCTGTGCTCTGCATGGTGCATGTGCTTTGCAGCAGGCATGTTAACCATCTGTGCTACTTTATGAGCCAACACTTCCACTAAACAAAACTCAATCGATCCTCAGCCGGTGCATGAATCACCAGAGTTTGACATTTCTATTGCTGCCTGAAACTTGCAGGACGCAAGGAACGCTGCAGCAGGTGCATTTAAATCCACTATACACGTAACAACACAGCGCCCACTGAAGCCAGCGCCGGTGCTGTGGCACCGATCGCACATCCCTAGAACCAGCCCTGCATATTCATATTACAGCAGAGGAACCCTCTGAAATACTAGGTTTAATTGCGGGCGGCTCAATATGAATAACGTCCATGGAAATTGGCAATTACCAGCATCTGTTCCATACTGACCACTGTAGTAGGAGCAAATACAACCATTTTGCTAGGCCACCACTCGTGGTAAAAGTATTGCGGAAAATACTTTTCCACTAGCTTTAACTATATAACTATAGCTACTTCTATTGAAGGTCATATTGTTAAATGGTAGCGGCAGTTTCAGTCGTCAACCCTTCAAGTATTGCCCGGCGGTAATCGCCTCTCATACCATTCGATAATTTACCAATGAAAGAGGCAGGCGCCGGAGACTGGAAGGCAGGAAACAAAGTTTTATTCCGTCGGAGCAGAACACATCAGATCAGACAGCAAGGTATCGTCACGAGGTGCTCTAACTGCATCTCTGAGGCCTGGCCTCTTATACACAGGTTTATGACTTTATTGCAGGTTTTATTGTACATGGCACATTCTTGAGATTACTTTGATGTATAAAAGAACGTCTTCGGAATCCCCACTTCGAACTCGTTCCCACACATATCTACAGTGGAAGTCCCCACCCCATCTACAGTAGGAGATGGCTATCACGCAGCTGGACATTCCGCCAATTCCCGGGGGTGTGTGCAACCGGCCGGGTCTCAGGGTCTCAGGGGATAGGGGCTTTGATCCACTGTAATTCCTTTGATGTTGGGTGTCTCCCTTACAGTAGGGGCAATAAACTGCATCCGCAGGGCTAGGAGATGGCCTGGGATCGGTTCGGACAATGGGGCGCAGAGGAAGGGGGTTATCAAAGAGAGGCATGACCATGTATGGGATGTCGGTCAGGCATGGGATGTGGTTCCATGGCAGGGTTGCGCAGAAGGAGAGGGTTTATGGCCCGTGTATGAGAGAGCGGGAGTGGCCGGCGCGCGGGGGATGCTTGCAGCGCCAGGGGAACGCGCTGGCGATCGACAACGAGCGGGGGAGAGAGTGGGGTGCCTAAAATGGCGGCCGTGCGTTCTCTGTGCGTGGCGCTGGGGAGAGGCAAGATGGCGCAGATAATGTTCAGTTACAAGCTAAATTTCCACAATAATACCATCAAAAATGTAATTTGCTGCCCAGAATAAGATAGGTTGCAAACAGGAATTAACAATATTAAAACACATAGCCAGCAGCTGCTAAGTGAAGTTTGGCTTAAAACGTGCTCAGTGAACACACAGGAAATTTTAAAGGAGCGGCTTGTGTCGCAGAACCGGACTGTCCACGTTTTTATGTAGGAAAGTCCTAATTTCGTTAAAGACACGGAGGCGAGCATCATGCCTTACTTTCTTACTTTATTTACATCAGCAGACAGATTGACAACACAATAGACAAAGGACTGATATATAATGTCCTGAAGAGAGTTATTACTACATTCTCCATGGTGCACAGTAGAATCAAGTAGAGTGTGATGTTATAACTGTTTTGCCTAAAATAATATAAATAGGAATAAGAAAATAAAGGGAGTGGAGAAAAGTATAAAACCAGCTGTTGCTTGAAATGGTAAACTAGTGGAGGGATAATACTTGCCTCTGTGTCCTTAAAAACATTAGGACTTTCAACACAAAAACTTGGGAAATCTGAATTTTGCTGGAGACTGGAGACTCATTTTATGCCACAGCCTACTTAACGCAGACGTAGATGTATGCGCCATAGGTATATAATACATGTTTTAAAGGTTGAAGCTGAAGAATAGTGGGCTGCTCTCAAAATATCCTCAATCTTAAAGTCATACGGAAAGCTGTACAAGCCATGGCCACTCAGAGGAATGAGTCCTGAAGATTGAAATATCAATTCCAGTCTGTGATAAGGGCCATATAGTGCACCTAGAAAGAGAATGAGATGAGGCAGGTAGATGTAGCTTTCTGAAAAGTGTTGGGGAGAAGAGTTTCTCAGAGCTGGCATTTGATCAGCAGGTTATCTAAGACAACAGACGACACAGAGGTTTGGGGCATCTGGTCAAGCAGCATATTGAACAGAATAAATAATGAAGAATTGTTCATCTGGAAATTGGTAAAAGAACCCTAGCAGGAGTTCTGTCTGGCGTAACAGATCAGAGCTTTGACATCAGAGACTCTTTTAAAATATGTAATACTCAAAAGCATTATGTATTTCGCTGATAAGCATTTCAATGAAAGTGAAATCATTTTAGCCAAAATACTGAACGAGTTCAAGATGAAGGGCCCGATTACGATGTAGTCCGGAAAGCAGTCTAACCAAATCAGTATGGGAATGATTTCTGAACAACTCGGGTTCGGGGAGTCCAACTGACCGATTACGGTGTGTCTGAACACCATTCGGTCGGACTCCCATTGACTTCAATGGGAGCCTGTGTTCCGAACAAGAACACAGGCTCCCCTTGAGAAAAGGGGTGGTTGCGGAAAACTTTGCGCCCTGTGGTAGGTACCACAGGGTGCCTGCAACACTGTACATGTAGGGAAAGGGGGGACCCATGGGTACTCCCATGTGCCCAATTCAGAGGACCCTGGCTGAAGGGTGGCCTGCTACGGGCCCCCAAAGTGAGATTCCGTCCGCCTAAATGTGTTGGAATAGCCGATTTGGAAAGGCTGTCCAAATCCAACATCCTAATCGCTCGTCCCAAAACGCGGCCCGTAGACCTGTACAAGTCGGCTACGAACACCACCGTTACTCTGAATGCCAGTGGGAACCGAGTCGGACAGTTTGGATGCTTTCAGGTCATCATGATTGGTCATCCGGAAATGTTTCCAAATAAATTGGAAACAAGACTTCTGAATCGGATTCAACTGAATCTGATGCTGTTCGGAGCCTTTCCGGACGACATCGTAATCGACCCCGAAGTTGACATTCCACAAACCCTTGTATTGGTAAGGGGATGAACACTTATCCCTATTTCTTTTTTTTTTAAACAGATTTTTATTGAGTTTCAGAAAACATACATTCAATCCTCCAGTCCTTGGCCTGCTGAAGGGAGGAAGTCAGCATGCAGTGCAATAGATATCATGACAAGCTAATTACAAAATCTCATCCAACCCCCTACAAGGCAATCGTGGTGCAGCTCAGTCCGTCTGCATGCTTGATCCAGTACGAAAACTTATACTTATGCCTTTCCAAAGGTGACAACTTATGGGATGCTCTCCTACTGGTTTTCTTTCTACAAAGTCAAGCTGTAAGGATAAGGTCAGCCTATGAATATTCACCGTTCTATGACACTTACTTAAAGAAACTAGGAAGCTTATGAAATTTCCACAATGGAGACTGTGCTGTAATGGGACTGCTATGTGATTCTATACACCAATGATTCCAGGGAGTCCATGTAGACTTGTAGCTTCTTTACTACCGGGGACCAGGAACCCTCAACAAATATTAAAGAGCTTGTTGAATGGCCTGAGATGTTTGAGAATGGCCTGGCACCTTCAACACTACTCAATTGAGGTTGCCTGCAAACGCTAGTTCGTGAAACAGAACTGCTGGGTTGGCAGGAGAGTAGCTGTAAAGGGGAAGTAGGGTGGGCACCTCTATGGACATAAGAAGGAGATCCTGGTGCCACACCTAAGATGGACATAGTATGACTTAAGTACATTAAGTACAGTAAGGACATAGTATGATGACCAGTGGCCCCAGTTCCCTCCTGAGTTTTGAAAGACAGCAAGAGATCATTATGAAGGAGGGAAGCACACAAGCAAGACCTTGATTCCAAGGATGAAAACATGCATCAGTTCTGTTGGTCACACTGGATCTGGCCTTTAACTGTTCAACTGTGTGAGCTTGGCATTTATCCTGAATGGGAACAGGTCCAGCAAGAGAAGATCCCAAGGACTATGAAGAGTGTGGAAACTTTGCATCCAGAAGTGTTTATTTAGATACCTGGAAAGCAAAAACATAAGTGTTTGCCGGTGGGTTGATTTAACTACTAAAACCCTACTTGTATTAATTAGTCTATACACGAAGAGCTTAATTTCAAATATGTATCTTGTGTGAGACAGACATAATGCAATGATTATCTTTTGTTACATTTCATACCAGAACATCAACATTCCATTGGAAGGAATCCTAGCCCTTACACTAAATGTATTTAGAGGACAAGTATTTCTGTGAAGGCTCCCTATTCACCAATATTAAAAATATAGATCTTAGCAGAAAGTCACACCTTCATATAGTTCTTTATATGAACCTTGCTTAACCTTAATAATCACCTAGTATGAGGCACACAGGCTCAAGAAACCATTTTTTGTCAATCACGGGGAACACAGCTACCAAATGAATAAAAAGAGAGACTATGTATCCATGTATCCCTGTTCATTAAGAAACAATTACAAGGAAATAAGGTCCACAAATTTTGTAAATAAATGAGAGAACACCTCATGGAGCATTAAGGAGCTTGACCGTTGCATACTTAACCAACAAAACTGACTTCTCATCATTAGTAATGATTAATTATAAAATGGTCATGGTTGCGGGAGAATAATAAATGGTTTCCCTTGTGTTCAGCTATTTGTCCACTCAGCTACATATTATCTTGCTCCCTTTCTCAATAGTACCAAGCAATGTTGCTGTGTTGTACTAAAAATCCCTGATCCGTGCTAATTTCTAAGCTAGTTGAGCTGCACCTAAGAGTCCTCTTGGAAAATTCATTCAAACAATTAATAAGGTGCTTCTGGCTATCACTTTGTTAACTTTATTATTAGTGTGCCAGCACCCAAAGATCGTGAAATTTCAAATAATTAAAAAATAAAATATATCAATATCAACATATTTCACTGCTTATTGTTTGCATATATTTTAAGAATTTGAACGATCACTCATTAGAGCATTCATTACTCACAAATCCATGCATCTTGTTGTTATAATTTACAATGAGAAATACTATATATAACTCATACATACCCCTATCTGTATATATATATATATATACATATATACCCCTATCTGTATATTACCTACTGGCGGTCGCCAGTAGGTAGTTATAGTTAGGACCCCTTTTCCATAGGAAATCCGCAACATTCTATTTTGAATAACTTTGGCGCAGGTTGACGAATCCTCGCGAATTTTTCAAAATAGGTGGGGCGCTCTGCTCCGCTCCTACCCTGAAAGTCTCGGGGGGATTCGTCAAGCGGGGGCTGAGGTAAAAGGGGGGTCCCAAAACGCGTTTTCCCCATGCATTTTTCCATAGGACCTTTAGAACGAGCTACAGCCCGAACGGCTGAACAGAATTACTCAAAATTTGGCAGAGATGTAGTCCCTAGGTCAAGGAAGTGCCTTTTGTAGGTTTGGTGTAAATCTGTTCAGTAGATTCTGAGAAAATAGCCTTTAAATCAATATATATATCTGAGCCCGCTTACGGTACGCTTACCGTACGCTTACGGTAAGCTTACGGTACGCGTACGGTGGCGTGCGCGAGCGCGATTCTGATTGGCTCTTAGATCTTAGTAAACATTCGAATCGGTCGAAACCAGGAAGCGGCGGCCGCCATTTTGTGTATTTCACTCTGAAAAAAAAGAGTGAAAACAAGGAAAGGGGGCAATGAGGAGAGTTACAGACCCCCTAACATTTGTAAGGGGGTCAAAGAAGGACAGAAAAGTACAAAGAAAACATTTATTGATTTTAAAAAAAATCACGGGGTACGCGTACGGTAAGCTTACGGTAAGCGTACGGTAAAAAAAAAAAAAAATAAATAAAAGAAAAGCAGATTTAAGAGTTTAGATATTAGGGAGCTCTAAAAAGAGCTGTTGTGTTTATGAAGTCCTTTTTTAGTGGTACCTACAAGTAAGTACCGATGCAGAGTCTAAGGTTCAAGAGGAAGACTCTGTTCCCTTCATCATTGAAGTGCACACCATCTCCTCTATAAATGTCTTGCATGTCATAACGCAAGTTGTTGTGGTAAATGGCACCCATACCATAGTCACGGAGGAAAGCAGAAACAGATTTGTTGACGTGCTTTCTTGCTTTGTCAATCTGTGGACAGAAATGATTGGACCAGTTCCATTTTTGCCTTTGGCATATGTTGGAAAACACAAAGGCAGTTTTAGGGAAAAGTGTAAACAGTTGTGCAAAGGTGTCCTTCATAAGCATTTCCAGACCTACCCCAGTCAAAGTGCCTAGGTCATTGCCACCACAGTGCACTATTATGAGGTCAGGGTGTTGGATTTGAATGAAGGATTTCACCAATGGCATCAATTGGTGCCACTTTAACCCTCTCTGACCAATCCATTTAATGTCTACATTTGGCAAAGCAAGGTCTCTCACCATACCTGTTTTCTCTGCAAACTTTTCACTCCAGAAGACATAGCTGTGCCCTACAATCCACACTGTGAACATCTTCAAAGGAGAACTGGATGCACTCAGGAGGTGTCTTTCAGTAGAATGGCAATATGAAAAGAAAGACAGTTTGGAAATGGAGGCATACATATTTTTTTCAAAACAAAAAGAACTGATTGGCTGTTTCATACCATTCTAGAATAAAAACTAGGCTGTATGTGTAAATTAATAGAAGCATGTTTTTTATTGGTAAAAAAAAATGTGTAACCAAAGAACAGTACTATGGATTTGCTGTTAGGCTTGAAAAGTCAAGCACTCTTGCTCTGTGGAATTGAAACATTGTTTGGCGAACTTCTGACCTAACTCAACACAGCAGTGTTCCATGAGCTGTTGCTATGGTAGCAGGCAGAAGTCAAGTTGGGGGAAGGGTACTAGGCAGAAGTCAAGTTGGGGGAAGGGTACTTTTGGAAAAGGGTTGGTTTTAAACCAATAGAAATGTGTGATTACATTTGAAACAAGCATTTACAATGCAACGGTCTCGGCATTGTTAAAGTTAGAGCTATTGGCATTGCTCATGACAATGCCGTTTCTTTAAATGTTTTAAAAACATAAACAAAAATAATGTCATGAGCAATGCCAATAGCTCTAACTTTACCAATGCAGAGACCATTGCATTGTAAATGCGTGTTACACCTTGCCCTCGTAGGAGCAAGTGTGAAAAGGGGTGCAAATGTTATTAGCATATGGTGTAGCTCTTGTTCGTGTGCCTAAGAGACCTTGTTAGTGTGTTCTCAGAACCTGTCCTATAGGAAACAGCCCCTCCCCCATACCCAAGCACTGCTCTCCGTGGCTTATTTATTTTGGATTTTATATAGCGCGGGCCACGTGGCCAGAGCGGTTTACGCTGGCGAAGGCAGAGCGCAGAGAGCCATGTGCAAGCACACTGTGTGCAGTACAAAACACAGAAACAACGAGGGTGTAAATGCAAATGCAGATCATAAAATTATAGCTGCACCGTCAGTTGCCTCGCTCGGTGAGCCGCAAACAGGACAAAATGTGTCTTTGATTGCCGAACATCCTTGAGAGAAACAGGTCTTCAGCAGACAGTCATTTTTCACTCACACCATTGAAGGTGACAGGTGGCATCCCAACATTAAAAATAAGAGTCCTCCACTTTCTGTTTTTAAACTAATTATTTTGTTCCAAAAAAAATCTGATGACTAAAATAAAACATGGCGCAGCGGTAAGGCAATAATGCCACACTCGTATTTATGACGCTGAGAAACGTCAAACTTTCAGAGAGGCGCTATTTAAAGAAAACAGATATTAATGTGCCTAAAAGAGAGGCTATTCCAAAACCTCAAAGTTTACATAAATAATTGTGGTAGTAGAGGTAGTGCTCCCAAGGAAGGTTTTCCCTGGGGAATTATGTTTACAAACAGGACTATGGACCATTTACAGGCTAACCATACAAACAGGCGCCAGAAAATGTCTCCCAGTCCGTGAGGTGGCAAAGCCAAGATTTAAATATGGTCTCATTGTGTTGAAGTCGTCAACTTTGCCAGCAGAACACATTCCTTTCCCACCTCCTCCCATCCTCCTCACATTCCGCTTCCAAACATACGCGTTTTACATTTACATGGCGCAAGGAATCTTAGCCTGTTGCCTGGCTCGTGGCAGGGGTTGGAAGAGCTTTTTCTTTTAAAATCGGGTTATTGTAGTTGGGATGAGCAGGGAGGCTAGACGGATGTATTTTTTCAGCATCCCATGATTTTCTTGTTGAAAAAACGATATGGAAACAGTATGAGAGAGGTGTCTAATTTAAGGATGTCGTTTTCAATGGCGCAGCAGGTGCAGTGACACCGGGGGTCACTTGACCCCAATCCATGGCTGTTTTTATTACCAAACCACGGGATGGGGCCTAATTTTGTTGCTTCCATTACCGCCCATGGCCACTGCTCTGATTGTGGGCTGCTGAAGTCTCAGACTCTTTCGGTTCACGTGGCTAAAAACATGTACCAGGATGAGATGTCCTTTCACCAGCAGCAGCTACCAGCATAAGGTGCACGGCAGAGGGTAATCCACACCGTGGAGGACAACAGCAGATTTCAGACAGCAGGGCCAGGGTGTTACCGGCGGGAAGAGGCAGACTGCCCCACCCCCTTGGCTTCCATCACAACACAGGGCGATTCCAAAACCATTTCCTGCAGCTCCCGCGACGCAGGGGTCCCCTAATCCCCCAGGGGGGCACGCAACCGTTCAAGTGGGGGGGCACATTCAGCCCAAGGCCAATGAATAGCAGCGAGATTTGGGGGGGGGGGGGCATCATTTATGCTTTATGCCACTGACCTTAGAATGTCAGTGCTAAAACCAACATGAATTTAGCACAGGGAGGGCACTGTTGATTACCTTAAAATAAACGAGGAAAGCGAGAATGGAGAAGCCTGCGAAGCTAAACAGCTATTTTGGATCCGTTAGGGATTGGAAATAATCAAGCATGAAGGCGCCTTCTTTAATTAAGTGTTAATGAGGGCCCCCTGTCACCTCATGCGACATCTTTAGCCAAAAAGGCTTTGCATTGTGTGACTTGTAGTTTAGTTCATCCATAGCATATGCGCTTTCAAGCCGTGCAAGCAGCCTGTTTGCCGCTGGCTAAAGGTTTCACGCGGGCAACGTGGCCCGTTGGCAGTTGTGTTTGATGGACCTGCATTGTGGTGTTCCTGTATCCGGCTCAATGGCGGATCGAGGGAGGAGATGGCCCCAGGGGCTCGCTACACGCCGAGGAGCTCTTCTCTGCAGATTTCAAGCAGAAATCCACGAAAGGCGGGGGTAGGTTTATTGCAGCCATTTGTCCTGACACCAGCTGCTCTTCGCTTCCTCCAGGAAGGAATGCGAACGAATCCTACGTTGGATCTCTCCACCGTGACCTACTTGGAACAAGGAGGAAGAAAACAAATGATGTTGCATAGTTAAATCCAGGGCTGTAAGTGGACCGGGTCCTGCCCGTGCTTAAAAGCAGCTGCCGAGACAGCCATGGTTTAATAAGTCAGCAAAACAGGTCTCTATGACGACGAAGCGTCGTATTACTTCTGCAGCAGCTGCAATGGCGCCCGCAGCTTAAAGGGGAAAGGTAACAAACAGCTGATCACGATGCACGGACACTTCCTTCCCAACGTGGGCAGAGAGAAAACAGAATATTTACGGATCGTGCAGGAAATCTATTCAGGTGAGCGGCAGAGGGAGCCGAGAGCAGGGGGAGAAGACAAGCACACCACCGCCTTTCGCCGAGGCAGAGCAAAAATGCCTCGGAGAAACGCAGTGTCCTTTTCAGATTCGGGGGCGTGTTTGTCTTTTCTGTCCTCCAGCCATTGGCTGGAGGAGAGAATGAGACTTTCTTTAAAAAACACGCCCCCCCGATCCGAAAAGGACGGGGCCTGATCGGAGTGACTGACCTCTTCTCCAGTGGCTGGCCAGCATTTACGAGGCCAGCCAATGGAGAACAGGGAAGAAGAGGGGCTGGATCAAGCCCCTCTTCTCCAAATCATTAAATCTCCGACTTCCGGTTCTGCCTTTCGGCAGACCGGTAGTCCTCGACCTAAAAAAGGGGGAAGCACTGAGATTTGAAACTTACAAGTATATGTGTGGAAAAATAGAGGGAAAGTTTGCCATTATCTGGTTCTGCTGAGAGGAGAGAGGTGAACACAACAGAGATCCTGGCTCTGATAATCTGCTGTTTGAGTGTCACATTTCTTTCACAACTAACTAATTTTAAAGGTGAGTTTACAGTTTGAGAGGGGATGTATGTGGTAACTTAAAAATGAATAATAGAAATGGAAATTGTTTTTGTTGTAGTTACACATGGTGGTTTCATAATGTGTCAGCCTGTAAAAGTGATTTTCACTTGCCCCGAAAAAAAAAAGAGCAGTAAGTGTGCTTTCAAATTGGCAAAGAAATTTCGTTTTGGGACTAATGTGAAAACATGACTCTGTGTGCAGAGAGGAATTATAGGCAGAGATTTATTGCGTCTTGCTCTGGTGATTTCAAAGTTGCATTAGATGGAAAGGGGGAGCGAATTTTTGGGGGAAGAAGCAGAGTCTTAGCACACACCCATGTGCTTGCCATGTATAGTCATGCACAGTATTTACAAGCGAGTGGGGTTTTCAGGTTTCAGTCTGTAATGCAAATACATTCAGCATCAATAAGGCTGGTTGCCCTTGCTGGACTGTAGGCAGTCACCGAGAATACACATGGTGGTGGTCTGAAAAAACAGTTTGGACATGTGCATTTAAATAAATCAAAAAAAGTGGTTTCATAATGTGTCAGTCTGTAAAAGTGATTTTCACTTGTAAAAAGTGATTTTCACTTGCCCCGAAAAAAAAAAGAGCAGTAAGTGTGCTTTCAAATTGGCAAAGAAATTTAGTTTTGGGACTAATGTGAAAACATGACTCTGTGTGCAGAGTGGAATTATAGGCAGAGATTTATTGCGTATTGCTCTGGTGATTTCACAGTTACATTAGATGGAAAGGGGGAGCGAATTTTTGGGGGAAGAAGCAGAGTCTTAGCACACACCCATGTGCTTGCCATGTATAGTCATGCACAGTATTTACAAGCGAGTGGGGTTTTCAGGTTTCAGTCTGTAATGCAAATACATTCAGCATCACTAAGGCTGGTTGCCCTTGCTGGAGTGTAGGCAGTCACCGAGAATACACATGGTGGTGGTCTGAAAAAACAGTTTGGACATGTGCATTTAAATAAATCAAAAAAAGTGGTTTCATAATGTGTCAGCCTGTAAAGTGATTTTCACTTGCCCCGAAAAAAAAAAGAGCAGTAAGTGTGCTTTCAAATTGGCAAAGAAATTTAGTTTTGGGACTAATGTGAAAACATGACTCTGTGTGCAGAGAGGAATTATAGGCAGAGATTTATTGCGTATTGCTCTGGTGATTTCACAGTTACATTAGATGGAAAGGGGGAGCAAATTTTTGGGGGAAGAAGCAGAGTCTTAGCACACACCCATGTGCTTGCCATGTATAGTCATGCACAGTATTTACAAGCGAGTGGGGTTTTCAGGTTTCAGTCTGTAATGCAAATACATTCAGCATCACTAAGGCTGGTTGCCCTTGCTGGAGTGTAGCACTCTGGACATGGGCTTTTTAAAAAATCTGAAAAGTGGTTTCATAATGTGACAGTTTGTAAAAGTGATTTTCACTTGCCCAAAAAAAAGAGCAGTTTGTGTGCATTCAAAATTGGCAAAGAAATTTCGTTTTGTGACTATTGTGAAAAGAAATGTAGTAATATATTTAAATACAATAAAGGATTTTTTTTTTAGTTTTTTTCAGGTATTGCTGAAGAGCAGTGAACAAAATTTAAGATGCCTACAAAATCCAGAGTTCAAAAAACGCTAAAAATAAAACTATATTTGAAGACAACTGGAGGACCAAAGTTAGTAGAAGATGCTCATGTTGGGAAAAAGAAAAAATCTTCTGGTAAGCAGAAAAAACAATTTCTTAAAAATATATTCAAAACAAAGAAAAATGTACAAAATGTCTGTACTGGAAAGAATGTTACAAAAGGAAGAGAACAGGAAAAAATTGAGAATTTAGTTAATGCAAATATACCTTCTGCAACTGAAAAGATTTACATAAACAGAAAAACAGCGTTTAAAGAGATACGTAGAAAAATGTTTCAGAGAAGAGTTATGTCCAATTTGATAAAGGATGTGAAGAAATATAAGCAAAAGGCAAAATATTACAAGAGAAAAAAAGAAATTGAAGCCATTGCAGCAAAGGCATTAGAATTAAAAAGGAAACTATTCATATTAATTTTGAATAGGATGCGTACATTAGACAAAATGGTTAATGTACTGAAATCACATAGCAAAAGGAAAAGAGTAGTGAACAGAACAAACTTTTGTAAAGTGTTTTTAGGAAAGTGGATGCATAGTTCAAGTAGTGAACCTTTTTTTAATGAAGAGAGCTATTTTCAAAGTAATAGTTTGCTGCATGCAGTTGACACCAGAGGTCGTTCATACGAAGTAACAAATGGTTGCATAATGGAGAAGGAGATCATGGTTCCAAGAGATGAGGTACAAGTGATGGCAGATGAGGCAATGGGGAGACGTCCTAAAGCCCCAGTGTACACTTGGAATTGTAGTAGTATTTGCACTGTGCGTCAGGAATCTATTGACAAATTTCGAGAGTTTCTAAGAGAATATAGTAAAAAAAGTGTAAAACAGAAGATTAAGGTGCTTCAAAGTCTGGATCCATGCAGAGTGAGAGAGAATACTGGTTTGCAGGGTCATTCTCTGGCTTGTCTATCTAGAAAAGTGTGCAATAGTGTTTTCCATCATTTTAGGATGCTGGCTGTTCATCATACTGGAATGAGAAAGTTTGTGAGACGGTTGTATTTTGCCAAAAGTCCAGCAATAAAGTTAAATGAATTGAATAGGGCTCTGTTCCGAGGAACGGTATCAGATGTAGAGAAGGTTGTTGATGAAATTCAGTTTTGTTACTTTGGTCCTGAACAAAACAGTGCAGAGAAGGACACAGTAAATGAGGAAGAAGTGGAAGAGAATGTAGAACCTTCTGTAAGTAAGACATTTAATGATCACATAACAAAATTTGCAATAGTCTCTAATGAAAGACCAAATGTTACTTGTATTTGTTGCCGCAGAACTCATTATAGAAAACAAACTAGGAATGTTGATCTCTACAGAAAGAGTGAAAATGAAGATAATTATAAGTGGAAGGATTTTGCCACATATATATTTCTAGAAAATTGTTTTGAATTGGGTGAAGATCAGCGTATTTGTAAATACTGTTACAACAAGTTAGAGGAAAATAGAATGCCGACCAGAGCTGTACATAATAATTTAGAATTGGATGCTATTCCTGCTGAACTTTCTGAATTAAATACATATGAGTCTATACTCATTCAATGTGTTCATCCGTTCCAGACCATTGTACGTATGGAGCCCAAAACTGGTAAATTACCTCCTTCAGATTTACTGAGAGGTTTAAAAGGTAGAGTGGTGTATTTGCCCTTGGATTTGAAAAAAAATATGGAAACTATTGATGCGGATACTTTGGAAACTGAACCATTAATTATTCTGGTTAATGGTGTACCTACAAAGAATAAGAAGATTTGGCAGGAGCTGGTAGATGTGCGGAAAGTACAAAGAGCAAATTTGTATTTGAAAAAAAATAACAAATGGTATGAATCAATTTATATAGAAAAAGAAGAAGAAGAAGAAGATTTTCAAGAAGACACAGAAACACCAACTGGACAAATTGAAAAAGTGGACAAGTCAAAGGAAGAAGAAATTTATGAACATTTTAGCATACATCCTCTTCATTCGAAAGAAGTTATGGGAGACAATATTGATCTCTTTCAGATGAAGAAAGCAAAAGGAACTCCTGTGAGTGTATGGGAGGAGAGCTTGGAAGCTCGATGTTTTCCTCAGCTGTTTCCTAAAGGAAAAGGAGGACGATACGATGAACGTCCAGAACAGATTCCAGCTTCAGAGTATCGGACTACAAGACTATATGCTGAAGATCCCAGATTTCGACAAAGTATTCCTTATTTGTTCCATCTTTTATTTGAAAGCGACTTGTCTGCACTGTCTTATGCAGTAAATCACATTTTAAAAAGTGGAGTACATTTACAAAATGTGTCTGCTAAGGATTTTATGGAGAAAGTGCAGCACCGAGATGATCATTTGGAAACACAACTGATCAATCTGATGGCTTGTCAGCGTGGGACAAATGAATATTGGTACCGACGCCATGGTGAACTAAAATGCATGTTACGGAATTTAGGAACACCAACATGGTTCCTTACCCTAAGCTGTGCCGAGTACGCTTGGGATGATTTACTGGATTTTCTACGAGAGGCCAATTCAAACATTAAAAACATCGAATACAAGACAGCAGGAGAACTGTGCTCATTGGATCCGGTTAATGTTTGCAGATATTTCAATCATAGATTTGAGGCTATGATGTCCTTCATCTGCAATAAAAAAAATCCACCCCTTGGAGAAGTAGTGGATTTCTTTTGGAGAAAAGAGTACCAGGCAAGAGGTGCTCCTCATATTCATATGCTGTTGTGGATCAAGGATGCCCCAAAGTTTGGAACAGATGCTGATGAAGCAGTGTTATCTTACATTCAAGAATATGCAACATGTGCTATACCAAAAAGCACAGAAGAGAACAAGTTAAAGGAGCAAGTTTTACGTTTCCAAAGTCATCGGTGTGGAAAATACTGTCGACGGAAATACAAGAGCAAAGAAAAATACTACACTAAATGTCGATTTGGATTTCCTAGACCTGTTCTTTCAAATGGAAGAGTCAACAGTTTTATGTCAGCTGTGAGACATACTATCACAAGAAAATCACCTAAGAATACCTACAACCTTAAAAGAAAAGAAGAATCAAAAAATATAAATGACTACAACCCAGTCATTTTATCCATGTGGAATGCTAACATGGATATACAGTATGTAGCTGACAATTCCATTGCTGTGGCACGATATGTAACGTCTTACATTACGAAATCAGAAAAAACAGAATTGAAGGAAATGTGGGAAGAGATTTCTCACGAGAAGACTGTCAGTAAGAAGCTGTACAGTTTCAGTTTGAAGATGTTATCGCATCGAGAAATTGGATCCTACGAATGTTCAGATAGGTTATCTTCTGCAAGTCTCTACTCGAAGTCAAGAAGAATAATTTGGGCAAGTTTAGGCCTTGCAGCAATGAGAAATCGGGTACTGAAATCTGTAGGAGAAATTGAATATTTGGTCGAGAATGACCCAGAAAGTACAGATATATTGAAAACAAACATGTTGGACACATATTATCCCAAGAGAAGTCATCATCTGGAGAACATGTGTCTCTATGAAGTGCTGCAGAACTACATTTATTCAAGGAAAGCCGCAGAAGACATCAATAATGGAAAATATAAAGTCGTTGGTGAAGAAGGATGTTTGGTGAAGCAAACAAAAGGAAGTTTGATAAATCACCAGAAGCTGAGTTGCGACACTACTGACAAGAAAGAATTTTACTACTTGGCTCTTTTACAGTTGTTTAAACCATGGCGTACAGAGGATGAACTACTGGGAGAATTTCAAAGCTATGAAGATTCATTTAATGGTTGCAAAGACAGCATACAATGCAATACATTCACAACTTATCTGCAAATGTTAAATGAAGAAATTGAACAGGAAACTACAATTGCAGCAGAAATAGCTAGAGACAGTTCTCAGGACAGCCAAAGTTCAGGAACACACAGTCAAGATCCCCTAGGACAACCAATCATTGAAAATGAAGCATCAATAGCCATGAATGAAGTGGAAACGGCTATGAATCAAGCTCAAGAAGAATTTATAGACTTAGAAAATTTGGAAAGACAACTGAATCAAGAGCAGCAACAAATTTATGAAGAGATCAAAAACAAAATTGATCACGGATTTCTACATGTAAAAAAAGAGTGCTCATGCACATCATTTCATCCAATCAGGATGTATGTAAGCGGACAAGCTGGAACTGGAAAAAGTTTCCTAATAAAAGTCATCAGAAGCTACCTACAGCAAAAAACGGATTCTACTTTGTCTTGTGTGGTTACTGCTCCAACTGGGTTAGCAGCATATAACATAAAAGGAATCACCTTACATCGTTTGCTAATGTTACCAGTGGAGCATGAGAACAAAATACAATTCAACAAGCTAACTGGAGAAGCATCCTTGGAAGTTTCAAGAGTATTGAAGAAGATGCAAGTTCTCATTATTGATGAGGTGAGCATGGTATCAAACCTAATGCTTGCCTTTGTGCATTTAAGAATGCAGCAAATTTTGAAGACAGACTATGACATGTTATTTGGTGGAAAACACGTCATAGTTTTTGGAGATCTTTTGCAACTTACTCCAGTTAAAGGACAACCAGTGTTTAATACTGTGACACATGAAGACACGAAGAAGTCATTGGGAAGCATCGGAAATACAAATATTTGGTCCTTCTTTGAGTACAAGGAACTTACTACTAATATGAGGCAAGCAAACGATGAAGAATATGGAAGTATTCTGAAAGATATCAGGATTGGACTACTGACAGAAGTTGGCAAAAAAGCATTACAGAGTCGGCTGCTACATAATTTATTTCCAAAGGAAGAAATAGTTGCAGAGAAGATATACAAGAACATTGCAGAAAACAAAAGTGTCATCTGCTTAATGCCAACTCTACGTGAATGCTCAATATTCAATGAGGAGCTTTTGAAATTGGAAAAGGAAGAGATCAGGAAATTGGAAGCAGTGGACAAAATTGAGGATGGAAGAATTACTGTCACAGTAACAGGCAAACTGAAAAATAAATTGGACTCACTAGAGAAGAACATCTCCAAAACAGCTGGATTAGAAAAAAATCTATATGTTTGCATGAACTGTAGAGTGTTTTTAAGGAGAAATTTGGATGTTGAGAAAGGTTTAGTTAATGGAGCGATGGGAAGAGTTGTGGGTTTTATTAATTACCAGAAAAAAGAAGGAGTTGAATGTTTAAAAATAAAATTTGATCAGATAGATGAAATTAAAGATATTTGTCGTTGTACAGTTCGTTTTATGCTTGTGAAAGACTTATATGTACGTAGGAAGCAGTTTCCGTTTTCTCTAGCATATGCTGTAACTATTCACAAGTCTCAAGGATTGACTGTAGATTGTGCATTTGTGAACATTGGTTCAACTGTGTTCAAAGAAGGTATGGCATATGTTGCTTTGTCACGAGTCAAAACATTATCAGGTTTATTCATGATAGACTTTGATGAGTCAAAAGTTAGTGCTGATACAAACTGTGTAAAAGAGTATAATAGATTAAGAAGAAGCTATGCTCCTCATTTAGGTCAGTATCCTGTGTTGGAGAAACGTGTAGTTTCTCGTAAAAGAAAAAATGAGAATATCTGTAGTGAAGATGTAGAGAAGAGGAAAAAAAAGAGGAGTGATGTAATTGCAAGCAAAAAGAAAAAGGAAAATGAAGAACAGGTTGTAGGATGTCATTTTGAAAATAGCTCTGGTGTCAACTGCTACGCAAATGTAGTGCTGAATGTTGCATTTTATCTGGAAAGTTTGCAAGAGCAGATAATAGTAAATCAGGGAAAAAGATTCTGTTCAGAGCTGAGTCTCCTTTTTCAAAAGCTGAGTAAAGATAAAACTCAAATAGAAAGTGCTACTGACATTAGAAAACTTTTAGATGTATGTTCAGGACGAACACAGTTTTCTCAAAATGAACAGCAAGATGCACATGAATTTTTGATGTATTTTCTTCAGGTAGTGGAAGAAGAAGGAGTTCCCATTGACATTTTTTTTGGTCTCTCTTATAAATGGGAACATAGTTGTGATAATTGTTATAATATATGTGGCTCTATTGTTGATAATGAAAGGTTTATTTATTTGACATTGCCAGAGAGTAAAACAGTCACTTTTGCAAAATTAGTTAAAGATGCTAATCATAGCATGAAATGTGGTGAGTGTAATTCTGACATGTTTTCAACATTAATTTTAAAGGAATACGGACAGTATGTAATTTTAATGATGCAACGATGTAGAGCTGATGGTTCAAAATTGGATACTTTAATAAAGAAGTTTACAGGACAGCAATTATCAATTTCAGGAAAAACTTTTTTAACTGTTGCAATAATTTTCCATGATGGACCTACTGTTACTTCTGGACATTACACAGTTTATCTTAAATGTGAAAAAGGCTGGACACTGTGTAATGATTCCCAATTGATTTTCAAACAACGTTTGCCTTTTGATTTAGCAAATTCCTATCTAATCTTCCTGAAACCTAAATTTTAGAGAGACTTGGCAAGATCTGGACAAAACAATTTTACCATTTTACTGGATTACCATTGCAATTTTGTAAAAAAAACATTTTTTAAATTATCATTTGGCCTAATGGAAAGATAACCAATTGTAATGTGGACTTTTTTAATTTTTAATGAAACTTTGAAAAACCAATAATTTAGAGATTATCGGTAACTTCTGCACATTTTAAATTGTGGAATATTATTGGACTGCCATTGGAAATTTTTTCAAAAATGTTTTAAAAAATTACTATTTGGCCATGTGGAAAAGTAACCAATTCTATTGTGGACTTAATAAAATATTCAAAAAATTTTCGTGAACCAAAATGTTACAGAGAATCGGTGAGATCTGGACAAATTAAACTTTAGGATTTTATTGGATTACCGTTGGAAATTTATTCCCAAAAAAAATTTAAAATTACTATTTGGTCTAAAGGAAATGAAATCAGATGTATTTTGGAGTTATTTGAGATATAATATTGTGATTATACTTCTGAAACAAACATATCAGACGGTATTTTAAAGAAATAACTATTGGTATTAGATGATATTTTTTTAGAATATTATGCTTTTCTATAATGTTAAGTTTAAGTAAAAAGAGATTCTGGGCTTTTTTATTACAATCTTTGTGATTGTTATTTTTTTTTGCCCGCTGTAAAATGATGAATGCAATTGCTTTCACAATTTATAGTGAAATGCAATATATTCTGAAAACAGCAAAAATAAGGCGAAAATATTTTTTGGAAAAAAATGTAAATGTGTGTACTGTATTATAAAATGTTTTTAAAATATTAATACTTTTTTCTTTTTTTCCAGATAGATATAGAAAATTTTCGAAAACTACAAACATTTTTAAAACTATTTTTTTAAAAAACAAATGAATAAATATTTTTTCAGTGAGTATGGTAAGTCAATAATAATAATTGTAGTCTCTCAAGGACAATGTAATGTGATAAATGATTTTTAGTGTTTTTAAAAAAAAAAAGTACGCGCACCGTACGCGTACGGTAAAAAAAAAATAAAAAAAAGTTTTTAAAAACATATGTAAAAAAAAGATGAAAGATAAGGTTGGCTCTTAAAAGAACCGTTGTGTTCATGCAGGGACAGAGGAAAGGAAGCATGGGAAAATTATTCAAAGCGACAAATGTGCTGATCTATTTTGTTGTTCACTAGGGAAACACTGGTCTCCCTATGGCAAATTAGATCTTTACAAAATGTGCAATGAATATCAACCTTCCGAAATCGAGGGTTCATTTCCAGAGGGCCAGCAAAAGGAGATTCTCCCCCCACAGATGAAGGGCTCACCTGACCTGCAGAAGAAGGAGTCAGCCCTGCAGATGATGGTTCAGGCTGAGCTACTGTGGATGTACTGGCTCGTCTTTCTGAAGAGTTACCTCCAAAAAGATGACCATGTGTCCTTCTGTGTACATCCTGGAGGTGTCTCTTCATGGTGTGATTCCCAAAGGAATACTTCCTGTTAGGATTACCTCTAGAAAGTACACGCTGACACAGCTTACAAGTCACTAAGGGTGCATTTACCTTTTGCTGGCCTTCAGGAAAAGTAAAATAATCCCATACATAAGAGGGCTTTTGTTTCCTCGATCTCTGCCTCAAGACAGTGCTGCTAGTGCTAGCCTCACTCTCAGAAGAGCTCTGCTGTTCTGCCATCGTATCCCAAAGACAAACCAGCTCCTTCTCCCAAGGGATCACAAGCAGAAATGAGGGGAATGGGTGTGGTGTAGGAGAGTTCTAGAACTGAAAGTAGTTTCAACCAATCAAAAGTTGTGTTTCATGATCACATGACCTACCGTACGCTTACGGTACGCTTACGGTACGCTTACGGCAAAAGTGCGCATGCGCGTAAAAAAGACACGCGCTTGCGCGCATGCGCATAACAGTCACTACCCGACACTTCCGCGTAACGTGCGCGTGTGGCGTAAGCGCGCACGCGTCCCACGCGCAGTACGCGCGGCAACGCAAAGTGCGTAACTATACGCAAGCAGCGTAGATAGATTACGGACGTTGCGTAAACCGTACGCTTACCGTGAGCTTACGGTACGCGTACTAAAAAAAATATTTTTTTTAAAAAAAAAGTACTGCAAATAAATTTTACATGTTTATTTTTAAAAATATATTTTAAAAAACATATTAAAGAATTTTAAAAATTTAATCATAGTCTTTATAAAAGGTAAGATAATTAAATTAAAAATATGTTAGAAAAAAAAAAAAAAAAAAAAAATTTGCATTTAAAAAACCTTGCAAATTCACTGAAAAAACCATGGGTTTCACACACGTTATAGTTAGGAATTAGCATTTAAAAAACCTTAGAAATTCAGTGAAAAAAACATAGGTTTCACACACGTTATAGTTAGGAATTAGCATTTAAAAAACCTTAGAAATTCAGTGAAAAAACCATAGGTTTCACACATGTTATAGTTAGCTGGACATTTTACTCGTAAAAAACCAATGAAATTGCCCCGTTATAGTTAGTTCAGCTAACTATAACTCGCGCGCCCGCAATGCACTGCTGATGACGTCACATATTACATCACTCATGACATGGTCAGTGACATCACTCATGACATCACTGATGACATCTCAAATGACATCACTGATGACATCACTGATGACATCATCCTTGTAATAGAGTGGTAGACCTCCTCTCACCCTAATATAACCTTTGACACACACATTCAAAAAAAGAGACTAAAATTTACAAAACAATGGACATACCAATACCAGTTACAACAACCTCTTCAGTAATTCTAAGATCCACATACACATCCACTCATTCACCAACAGTCCAATACAGTCACTCATACATGTACTCACTCATCATATGTACTCATATACCTATACATCCTGTTACACAATGCCACTCATGCATAGAGTTACTCACACACATAGTCACTCGTGCTAATAAAGAATCAAACATACATTTACTTGCATATACAGTTATACACACACCACCATACTTACTTCTACGGAAACTTACACATACTTAGTCTTTTAAACAATCACTTATAGAAACACATACTTATTCATACAGGAACTCTTTGAATCTCTCACTCTCACATATACTCACTTATATACACCAATAGTCACAAATACTAGTTTAAAACATATGTAGTTACTCATAAAGACACTATTGAGACAGTCATTCACTCACTAACACACCCATACACACACTCCTCCACCCATACAGTCCTGCAAACATTCTGTCTTCAACACATACAAACAGTGAGTCACTCATTCATGCACTTATGCACTACGTAATACCCCCCACCGAACCATGCAGACACTCAGACTGATACTCAAAAAACCAACTAATAACCTATATAGACACCCATGTAGCTACTCACCAACCCATGCAGCCACTTATACACAAAGTGAGAGACTGATACAGATATTTACATATTTAAACATTACTCACTAAGCCATGTATTCACTATGATACACTTAATCAGTCAGTTACACAATCAATTTTTCAAAAACAAATCATCCATTTAGACACTTATATACCCATTTATTCTTCCATCGACCTTGAGATATACATATATAAAAAATATTTAATTTTCAGAAAAACACACATTCACTGGATGATGTCATCAGTGATGTCATCAGTGATGTCATTTGAGATGTCATCAGTGATGTCATGAGTGATGTCACTGACCATGTCATGAGTGATGTAATATGTGACGTCATCAGCAGTGCATTGCGGGCGCGCGAGTTATAGTTAGCTGAACTAACTATAACGGGGCAATTTCATTGGTTTTTTACGAGTAAAATGTCCAGCTAACTATAACATGTGTGAAACCTATGGTTTTTTCACTGAATTTCTAAGGTTTTTTAAATGCTAATTCCTAACTATAACGTGTGTGAAACCTATGGTTTTTTCACTGATATATATATATATATATATATATATATATATATATATATATATATATATATATATATATACATATATATATATATAAATATATACACACACATATATGTATCTATAAAGAGACAATATATATGAGTTTAATAAAAAGTAGCCAGCTCCCGCACCTAGAAAGGTATATATATATATATATATATATATTCACTGAAAAAACCATAGGTTTCACACACGTTATAGTTAGGAATTAGCATTTAAAAAACCTTGCAAATTCACTGAAAAAACCATAGGTTTCACACATGTTATAGTTAGCTGGACATTTCACTCGTAAAAAACCAATGAAATTCCCCTGTTATAGTTAGTTCAGCTAACTATAACTTGCGCGCCCGAGTCATCAGTGATGTCATGAGTGATGTCACTGACCATGTCATGATTTTCAGATTTCCTATGGAAACACGGTCCTAACTATAACTATCTACTGGCGATCGCCAGTAGATAATATATATATATATGTATATATATATATATATCTATATATATATATATACATATATATATTCACGGAAAAAACATAGGTTTCAGGGGTGTTATAGTTAGCTGGACTTTTCACTTGTATAAAACCATTGAAATTCCCCCGTTATAGTTAGTTCAGCTAACTATAACTTGCGCGCCCGCAATGCACTGCTGATGACGTCACATATTACATCACTCATGACATGGTCAGTGACATCACTCATGACATCACTGATGACATCTCAAATGACATCACTGATGACATCACTGATGACATCATCCAGTGAATGTCTGTTTTTCAGAAAATTAAATATGTTTTATATATGTATATCTAAACAATGATGGAAGAATAAATGGGTATATAAGTGTCTAAATGGATGATTTGTTTTTGAAAAATTGATTGTGTAACTGACTGATTAAGTGTATCATAGTGAATACATGGCTTAGTGAGTAATGTATAAATATGTAAATATCTGTATCAGTCTCTCACTTTGTGTATAAGTGCCTGCATGGGTTGGTGAGTAGCTACATGGGTGTCTATATAGGTTATTAGTTGGTTTTTTGAGTATCAGTCTGAGTGTCTGCATGGTTCGGTGGGGGGTATTACGTAGTGCATAGGTGCATGAATGAGTGACTCACTGTTTTATGTGTTGAAGACAGCATGTGTGCAGGACTGTATGGGTGGATGAGTGTGTGTATGGGTGTGTTAGTGAGTGAATGGCTGTCTCAATAGTGTCTTTATGAGTATCTACATATGTTTTAAACTAGTATATGTGACTATTGGTGTATATAAGTGAGAATATGTGAGAGTGAGAGATTGAAAGAGTTCCTGTATGAATAAGTATGTGTTTCTATAAGTGATTGTTTAAAAGACTAAGTATGTGTAAGTTTCCGTAGAAGTAAGTGTGGTGGTGTGTGTATAACTGTATATGCAAGTAAATGTATGTTTGATTCTTTATTAGCATGAGTGACTATGTGTGTGAGTAACTCTATGGATGAGTGGCATTGTGTAACAGGATGTATAGGTGTATGAGTACATATGATGAGTGAGTACATGTATGAGTGACTGTATAGGACTGTTGGTGAATGAGTGGATGTGTATGTGGATCTTAGAATTACTGAAGAGGTTGTTGTAACTGGTGTTGGTATGTCCATTGTTTTGAACATTTTAGTCTCTATTTTTGAATGTGTGTATCAAAGGTTATATTAGGGTGAGAGGAGGTCTGCCACTCTATCACAAGGATGATGTCATCAGTGATGTCATCAGTGATGTCATTTGAGATGTCATCAGTGATGTCATGAGTGATGTCACTGACCATGTCATGAGTGATGTAATATGTGACGTCATCAGCAGTGCATTGCGGGCGCGCGAGTTATAGTTAGCTGAACTAACTATAACGGGGGAATTTCAATGGTTTTATACAAGTGAAAAGTCCAGCTAACTATAACACCCCTGAAACCTATGTTTTTTTCCGTGAATTTCTGAGGTTTTTTAAATGCTAAGTCCTAACTATAACGTGCCTGAAACCTATGGTTTTTTCTGTGAATTTCAAAGCTTTTTTAAATGCTAATTTCTAACTATGCCTATAGAGGTAGGACATGTGAAGAAAGACGAAAAAATGCACAGAAAGAAAAAAAAGAAGTGCAGAAAGAAGCAACAGAAGTCCTCAAAGACGAAGAAAAGTGCAGGAAGAAGGATAACGTGCAGAAAGAACAAAAAGAAGAGCAGAAAGAATCCTTGTTGCAAAATCATCCTGTACCCTCAAC
Source organism: Triturus cristatus (assembly GCF_964204655.1). Taxonomy (NCBI): domain Eukaryota; kingdom Metazoa; phylum Chordata; class Amphibia; order Caudata; family Salamandridae; genus Triturus; species Triturus cristatus. The sequence goes on along the minus strand of NC_140581.1, from coordinate 609,866,571 downwards.
TTTTTCAGACGGATACTGGTGGTAACTGAGTCTGACTAACCAGTCTTAGAGCCAGTGCTATGTTAAAAGACACTTAGAATACAGTGAAAACACCTACATACACTAGGGAACATTATGCGTTGGGGTCCCCCTGTGATTAGCATGACCTCCTCTGTAAGCCCCTAGTATATAATAGGGCAGGGGGGTTAAAACTACCTCTTAAAACAGGCCACAGGGCGTTTTTGCACACGTTAACTCAGGCCCTGTCCCCTCCCTTCACCACTGTGTAAACACGCCCTGTGTCCGTTTTTAGTTGGGAGATTAAGTTCATTTGAATCCTGAGGGTCCCTAGGGTCCAACTAGCCCACTAGGTACCTCCAGTAAGTGCCACAGAGCTGCGTTGCAGAGAGGTGTAAAAAGTGGCACGGCCTGGACCACCTCTCTGCAATGAAGCTCAGTGGCGCTTACTAGAAGCACTTGGTGGACTAGTTAACCCCCAGGGGCCCTCAGTATTGAAGGGAAATTATATCCCCAATTTAAAACGTGCCATAGTGCGTGTTTGCACACGTCACCCCAGGCCCCGTCCCCTCCCTTCACCACTGTGTAAACGCGCCCTGTGGCTGTTCTAAGTTGAGAGATTAAGTCCCCATGAATCCTAAGGGTCCCTAGGGTCAAACTAGACCACTAGGTACTCTACTAGGTGCAGAGAGGTATAAAAAGGGGCTTGCCCTCAGAACACCTCTCTGCAGCGCAGCTCCCTGGCGCATACTGGAGATGCCTGTTGGGCTAGTTGGCCCTCAGGGACTCTCAGTATTGAAGAGGAATTAATTCCCCAACTTACAACTCGCCAGGGGGCGCGTTTGCAGAGTGCTGCAAGGAGGGGACGTGGCCTCCGGCACGATGCCAGCCTTTTATTTATTTTAATTTTTTAAGAAGGGGGGCTGTGTGGTTCCCCTTCTTATTCTAATTTATTGGCCCTGATGACCCCATCCCCCAGGGCCTGTCTCCTAATTATATTTTTTTGACCCCAATCCCCAGGGCCGGCCACTGTTTTTTATTATTTTTAAAAATTATATATTTATAGACACACCTAGGACATGCTAGACAAACCGTACGTACCTATCACCATGACGATTTGCGTGATATTCATTAAAAGGCGACTATGCATACAATGAATCCACGTGGAATGTATTTACACCACTAGTGAAGCTCTGACATGTCTGATGCCCTACCGTGCCTAATCCCGGTAGACACCCTTGTCGTTTATTTATACAAACATGGGTAGCTATTGACGGGCACATTTAATACACATGCACACCAAGCCATTCTAAGGGGATTCGACAAGAATTCGACCAAAACTATGCAAGAAACCCCCCTCACAGTTAATAAAACACACATCCACTGCCGGATGTGTAATACTTTTCATTTTACTCTCTTGAAAGGGGACGAACATCACTTGAGAGTCACAGCGCGCTCCTGGCAGAACCCAATGCTGTGTTACACCCACCATTGCCTGCCGAGTGCCACACACCTCTGTGTTGTATTCCACCAGCTAGTGCATATGACACTCTCTAGCCCATGTGCACTGTAACATCACCCCGTGAATATGTCATGACACACTTGTCTTCGCACGGGTTATATTGCCCCATCTAACGTGCCTTCCTCGATGCCTATGTTATAACGCACAGTGCTATGCCATACATATTACAATCTGGGATCCATAGCTTTGTCACAGTGCATATGCAACGTTACACTCCCCAGCACATATTTTATATTACAACTTTAGAGACTAGTTAGGTTACACAACACTGCCCTGTGCATATTACACTCCAAGGCGCATATCGCATAGCACGCGCTAGTACCTGTGCTATCTCGCGCTCTCCAATGAATCTGTCATTGCGCACAATGTATTGCATATTATATTTCACGCCCGGTTCATCTTATATCACACTTTTTGGTGCATAGTTTATACCATACACTATATCTAGTTTTAATTTTCAATCGTGCTCTCAGGACTATGTTCTATATAACACTGTGTTCACCTACCCTTTTCACGGGCATTACATTTTGCGATAGGGGGTGGAGGGTCAGGGGGTGTTTCTGCCAAGTGAGCCCGGAGTCACAGTCACAAACGCCCTCTTCTTCCTGAATAAAAGTGAGATTATGCTGCATACTTGTTCATATTTTAAGTAGTTCGCACAGACACACGTTTTAAAAACAATAAAGTTCCTAATACCCGCCTTCTCTGAACAGTTAGCTTGCTGCCCCATCCCCCTCCTCCCTATCCTCTGTTGTGTGAATCCATGGACTAGCCTCCTCCCTCCTGCCATGCATGGTCTGATGTGCTGCCACTGCCCTCAATTTAGTATGATGTACCAGTCCACTCCTCCTGCCCTCCATTGCCCAATTCTATGCACCATCATTGACCTCCTGCTTAAACTCTGTGCTTAGCTTGCTGCCCCTATTCTCCTTCCCCCTGCCCTCCGATGTCTTTGTGCATGCCCCTGCTCCATCCTTTTTGCCCACCATGTTCCATGGACCTGCCACTCCTATCTACTCTGAGTGTTCTGTTGAGCTGCCACTCCCCTCCCACCTGCCTAGCATTGTCAGATGACTGTAACCTGTCCCTGCCACCTCCGCCCTGCCTGTCCACATGCCATGCCCCTTTCCTCTTCCTCCTGTCCTACATGGTCCATTTTACTGCCACACCCTTCTGCCCTCCCTGGTCTGTTGTGCTGCAACTGCTCCTCCTGCCTGCCCCGTGCGGCCTGTTGTGGGGTCCCTTCCCCTGAACTTTCTTGTCTGTGCACAGGTCCTGATCCTCCCTTCTATCCTCCATCATCCTTTGTGCATGCCCCTGCACCCTCCTTCTTGCCCATCATAGCCATTGTGCTGCCACTAACCCTCCCACTTGCCATGCATGGTCTTCTGTGCTGCCATGGCCCCTCCCACCTTCCCTGTGTGGTCAGTTAGCTGCCCCTGACCCCCTCCCACCTTCCCTCCATGGTCTGTGTGTATGCCATCACAGTCTCACTGTTGCTCTTCATGGTGTGTCTTGCTTCTAGTGCCCATCCTGCCTGACCTCCATGGCTATCTTGCTGCTCCTGCCCTGCCCCCTTGCCCCCAGCCCTCTGTTTACATGTGAAGACCCCTACTCCCTCCCTCCTGGCTTGTCTGTTCCATTGTAATGCCCCTGATCCGTCCCTCCTGCCCTTTATGGTCTGTTATGCTGCAGCTTTCTCTCCTGTCTGTCCATTATGGTCAGCTAGCTACCATTTCCTCTTGCCTCTCTGTTCTCTGTTGTCCATGTGCATGGTCCTGTCCCCTCCCTCTTGCTTTCTATGAATTGTTGTGCTGCACTCCCGTCCCACATGCCCTGTGTGGTGTATTGTGCTGCTGCAAATCCTGATGCCTGCCCTGCAGGGTCAGTTTGGTGCACCTCTCCATGTCCCTCCTGTCCTCTGTTATCTAAGTCCATGTCCCTACCCCATTTCCTTCCATGATCCAATGTACCATACTTGCGAACATTTTGAGCTTGGTAAGAGGGAGATTTTGAAAAAAAACTGGGGTATTGATTTTCCCCTTTGAGTTACATTGAAAAAGAGGAGATTGTAGACAGGAGACAGATCAAATAAAGCCCATTTGAGCTTAAAAACATTGGACGTTTCCTGGCTGAATCGGGTCTGTTGGCATGTATGGTTGTACTATCATTGCCTCTTCCTTCTGCCCACAATGGTCTATTACATTGCCACAGCCTCTCTTGCAAGTCCTGTATTGTTGGTTTGTTGCCCCTAAACTGTAATACCTAGAGCATTTCCTTTAGAAATTACATATGTGAGAGGGTCTTATTGGCATCAAAATTATGGTTAGTGCTCTAAAAGACTAAAATAAGGACATATTTTCTGAGTTTTCAAATAGCGACAAAGCACTTTTAAATTATTTATTATCTTTATGTTTTTTTATCCAGTTGACCACTTGATTAAATGTTGCACTTATGGGAGAGGATGTGGTGTTACTTCCAGAACTGCAGACTTTGCAACTGGGGAACCAGGTTGGAGTTTCTGCTTCAGCTCAACATTCTGTCATTCTGGTCAAATCACTTAGTCTCCCCATGTCTACAACCAAAATTAATTTGTTCTTGTGTGATGTAACCAATGCTCATGTAAAGCACTCCAATACCTGACAAGTCTGCACTATATAACACTGCAAAAACACAAAATAATAAGTGTTTTGCACACTTCTGTCATTGGGCTATATTTGGGCTACATCTGGGTGATTGTGGGCTACATTTGGGCTCTTTTGTCTCCGGTGGCCATCTTGGGAGATTTATTTGTTATGAAGTTTCCTAATTTCCTCATGTACTGCAGTCTCCTCAGTAGGAAATGCTTTCAGTTTTTTACTTTGATTCCATCATGAAGGTATTCAGATATGTCACACATTTGCCATAAATTCTGAAAGTTAGCACTCTAGTTGCTCATTAGATCACTGTAGTAAAACTACTGTTCACCATGGAAGTCTGCTCCTGGTATTAAAAGTGCATGTTTCAGTCTGCATGTCAGAATTTTTTAATGAAATAGAAGAGGATTTGAGAAGTCACTCAAAATGTGCCCTCGTTTTCTTTCTTCAGCATTAATCATAATTTCTATGGCAAAATGAACCCCCTCATTGTGTTCCTTTTTAAATTAAATGTTTTAAGTGTTACCAGTTTATTCCAATCAAGATGACTTCAGGTGTGCCATACTTTTGTCATAATTAAGACAGTAAGCACTCTAGTTGTTTTTAAGAACACTCTGGGACATTCTGTCATTGGGCTATACTTGGGCTACATCTGGGTGATATTTGGGCTACATTTGGGCTCTTTTGTCTCTGGTGGCCATCTTGGGAGACTTATTTGTTATGAAGTTTCCTAATTTCCTCATTTACTGCAGTCTCCTCAGTAGGAAATACTTTCATTTTTTTACTTTGATTCCATCAATAAGGCATTCAGATGTGTCACACATTTGCCATAAATTCAGAATGTTAGCACTCTTTTTGCTCATTAGATCACTGTAGTAAAGCTACTGCTCACCAGGGAAAACTGCTGCTGGTATTGAAAGTGCATGTTTCAGTCTGCATGTCAGAATTTTTTAATGAAATAGAAGAGGATTTGAGAAGTCACTCAAAATGTGCCCTAACTTTTCTTTCTGCAGCACTAATCATACTTTTTATGGAAAAACGAACCCCCTCATTTTGTTCCTTTTTAAATTAAATGTTTTAAGAGTTACCACTTTAATCCAAGCAAGATGGCTTCAGGTGTGCCATACGTTTATCATAAGTAGGACTGTTAGCGCTCTAGTTGTTCTTTGGAACACTCTGGGAAGCTGCAGTAGAACACAAAGGAATCAACTGACAGTCTCTGCCCTTGTTGGATGTACATGTTTTACTGAGAATGTCAGACTTCATTCTCACATGACTGAGAAAGATAATGTGAATTTACAGAACATAAGCTCTCAGTTTAGCTTATAGATCACCTTCCAAACCTCTGTGGAAAAAGCATGAGAAAATATTTTTCTCTCAATCATGATATCCCAGCAGAAGGCTTTTTCACATGGTGAAATCACCTTAGAACATACCACAATTCCTAAAATGAGTATGGTACCATCAACAAATGGTTTATAATGTAACTAAAGTCTTAAAACCTTCTATTAACTGCAATGCTTTTTAATGAGGTGCTATCATGTATATTGGTCCCAAGATGGCTGCCAACACTTCTTGGATGAAGTGCTGACAGCCAATCAGATCTCAGGATGAGATGTGTGGTTAGGCTCCGCCCACATATATGTATGATTTTACTTTTGATTTTCTCAGGAACTACTGAACAGATTGACACCAGACCTGCAAAAGGCACATCCCTGACCTGAGGACTACCTCTTTGCCAAATTTAAAGTTATTCTGTTCAGCCATTCGGGCTGTACCTTGGACTAAAGGTCCCTATGGAAAATTGCATGGGGAAAACGCGTTTTGGGAACCCCCTTTTTTCTCAGCCCCCGCTTGACGAATCCCCCCGAGACTTTCAGGGTAGGAGCGGAGCGGAGCGCCCCACCTATTTTGAAATTTTCGCGAGGATTCGTCAACCGGCGCCAAAGTTATTCCACATAGAATGTTGCGGATTTCCTATGGAAACACGGTCCTAACTATAACTATCTACTGGCGACCGCCAGTAGATAATATATATTATCTACATATATATATATAATATATATATATTATCTACTGGCGGTCGCCAGTAGATAGTTATAGTTAGGACCGTGTTTCCATAGGAAATCTGAAAATTTTATTTTGAATAACTTTGGCGCCGGTTGACGAATCCTCGCAAAATTTTCAAAACTAATGGGGCGCTCCGCTCAGCTCCTACATATATATATATATATATATATATATATATATGTATATATAACTGAAATGCTGATTTCCAACTTCCACGCGGGCGATGAAAAAAGACAGCACAAACTCCTCTTTTTGGAATGGCGAGATATTTTAGTGCTCACATTCTCGATATGTCATAACGCGTTTCGACTGACACAGCAGCCTTGCTCACATAAGGAAATGCATTTGCCATTGTTTTTTAAATACCACCTACAAGTGTCACGTGATCCCTATCGACATAGAAGACATACTATGTAGATACTCCACCTACTGTGCAAAATAATGCCGAATTCATTCTATTTAAATATTGTTAATACAGTACTTAAAAGCTACCAATTCTAAAATTGAATGGTATTAATTGGGGGGCATGACCCGCTTGACCCACTGCAAGCCAGAGGATTTACCGGCGATTGTGCAGTGGTTACGAGAAAGGGAGCGGAAAGGGGGTTGATACCTCCTTGTAGCAGGTTCCGGATTCAGCGCCTTGATTGTGACATTGTGCAACTGCTACGTGAACGAGTGTGCACCAGAGTTTGCCAGCAACCATACTCACCTGCAACATCATGTCGGAGTTTGAGGTGGGACTTAACGATATTAGAACTGCATGACCATTGTCCATTTCAACTCCTGATGAATCATGGGATTTGTAGTGTGGGAGCAGTCCGGCAGGTACTTACCAATTACTTCTGGGACATTGCACACGTGTTGTACCTCTGAAGAAAGCAATAAGCTGAAACGCGTCAGGTGCTTCACCATCGTTGCAGCCTGCACTAAGCATAAATAAAGCCAGTTTTCCCGGAACCATTGTTGTGGCGCATTTTTGGTATGGATATATATATATATATATATAACTGAAATGCTGATTTCCAACTTCCACGCGGGCGATGAAAAAAGACAGCACAAACTCCTCTTTTTGGAATGGCTAGATATTTTATTGCTCACATTCTCGATATGTCATAACGCGTTTCGAGTGACACTGCAGCCTTGATCACATAAGGAAATGCATTTGCCATTGTTTTTTAAATACCACCTACAAGTTTAACGTGATCCCTATCGACATAGAAGACATACTATGTAGATACTCCACCTACTGTGCAAAATAATGCCGAATTCATTCTATTTAAATATTGTTAATACAGTACTTAAAAGCTACCAATTCTAAAATTGAATGCATAAAATATTTTGACCATTAATTTATAACAATAAAATATAAACCACTATTGGTTCTTGAGAGATATTGCCAACACATTGTAAGTGCTTCATTTGTGTAGTATCTCTAGCGCCATAAGATAATTTTTACCAAGTGGTCAACACAAAACAAACCCTGTGTGCAGAGCGTGGTTACTTGTATAAGCATATATATTGTCTGAAAGTTATACTCGCAGTTAACATTGAGTAGAATCATTACAAGTATGTATGTAGTCTTTTTGGAAAACAGACCATGGATGTATCAGCATACTAATATGCTTATACCTCAAATACTTGGCTGAAATGCAATAGCATAATATAGTCAATATTACAATTCATGGTTTATTATTTATCTATTTATCCCCAATGCAACAACATATACGAAACAACGCTTATACAGGAGGCACGGCAAGATTATTAACAGTGCTAATACTGCCCTATAAATTCTGTCCATTATACAGAATATTACAAAACTGTAACGCTCTAATTGTCGATTGCATATTTCTAAATTCCTTTGGCCTTATATTCATATTAGAATTGATAAATAATAGATATATATGTTGTGCAAATAACGCGTGGAGAGACTTACTCTCAAATCTAAAGTGCTAATAGTGTGCTGAATAAATATCAACGATATACAAGATAAAATTGATATAAATCTAAAAAACACTTCTAAAAAAATACACTTTTTAACTAAGTTACATTTTTATGGGATTTAAAAAAAAAGAATTTTACATAAAAACAATTTGTGTGATCATAAGATGGTAGTTCAGCAAAGAGATACATAGAAGGCTGAGGCTTCCTTGTTCAAAACCAGAAAAAGGGAAAAATACCTAATAAGATGGATATGTATCTAAATAATTCATCTGCTTATAATGATACCATGTCTAATACCAAATAACGGTGGGGACATAATCTTCAGAAATATTTTACAGATAATAATGCAGGACTTCTGTTGTATTAAGTCCATTCGGGGCCTTGCTGTCAAATTCCATTATCAAATGTGTTTCAAGTTTACTAAGCATCCGCTCTCTGTCCCTACCTCGTAAGGGTGCCGGAACGGCAGCTACTACATAATAGTTGAGATAGTTGAGATCATTGTGGTGTACTGCCTTAAAATGACGTGCTACAGGGTAATTAGTATCATTGTTCACTATAGCACGAAGGTGCTGTAAGATGCGCATATGAACTGGCAATTTAGTGCTACCTATATATTTTAAATCACATGTACAGGTAAGAACATAAATCGCAATCTCAGTACGGCAATTAAAGTGGCCTCTTATTTCTCTTTTGTGAGGACTGAAAGGAACGTGTAATGGGTAGTATTCTTACCAAATTTACAGGCTCTACATGTCAAGCATTTGTAAAAGCCTAGTTGGGGCTTTAACCATGTTTTATTGGTAACGGTTTCTGGACAATTTTTAACCAGTTCTGTCCTCATCGATTTTGCTTTTCTGAAAGTGAGAGTGGGTGCTGCAGATAGAATAGGTGCCAGTACCCCATCAGTTAATAAAATAGGCCAGTTCTTATTAATTATTGCCTTTACGTGCCTCTGTTGTTGGCTATATGTAGTAATTAGCCTTGGTGCAACTAGATTTGCATCGGTTTCTTGACTTTTCTCTTGTGTAGCAGCATTTTTGTTTAAAAGAGAATCCCTAGATCTAAGTGTTGCTTTATGGATTGCTTCTTTTAATGTTTTCTCGCTGTACCCTCTTTGTCTAAACCTATCCAGAGAATCTAATGTGCATTTATTAAATTCCTCCTCAGAGCTACATATTCTTTTCAATCTCAAAAGTTCACCGCATGGGATGCTAGCAATCAGATGTTTAGGATGTGAACTGGTGGCGTGTAATGTGGAGTATATATATATATATTATCTACTGGCGGTCGGCAGTAGATAGTTATAGTAAGAACCTAGTTTCCATTTTAAAACAATTTTAGATGTGCTTATAACTTTGGCATCGTTTGACGAATCATTACCAAATTATCCAAAAAGTTCCTCTTTTCAGATCAGGCCCTATCTTGAAAGTTTAGGGGTGATTCGTCAAGGGGGGGCTGAGAAAAAAGGGGGGTCCAAAACGTGTTTTCTCCATGCAATTTTCATAGGAATCTTTAGACAAGGCTACAGGTCAAACTGCTGAACGGAATTACGCCAAATTTGGCAGGGAGAAAGGTCTTGGTCCAGAAAGCACACTTTTGTTGAAATGGTGTAAAACCGTTCAATAGTTTTGAGATATTAAAGGAAAAATATAGATATATATATCTGGGCGGAGCCTAACTCCCGAGCACAAGCTTGCCTCTGATTGGCTGCTAACACTTCAAACCAGGAAGTGTTAGCAGCCATCTTGTGCCTCGCATCGATTGAAAATAAAACAAAGGTCCCTGGGGCAAGTTAACATACCGGAGCTCTGTCTGTGCGAGATACCCCTTTCACGCTCCCTCTCTCCACATCACCAGCTCGCAGCGATGCCTTTAAAAGCCAGTCCGTCGGCTCGCAGCTCTCTACCTCTGCGAGCCAGTACGCTGCTGTGCCTTTGCGAGCGGACGGCCCGTAGCTCTCCCTCTGCGAGTCAACTCTACGGGCCGCAGCTCTCTTTCTGTGAGCCTGGGTGCGAACTGTTGAAACTAAGAACGGTTGGCAGCCATTTTGTGATTTAGTCCACGTCAGCTCACATTTCTCCGTCTACAAGACATCGAGTCCGTAGTTCTACCTCTGCGAGGCAATTCTGAAAACATACCAGAGCTCTGTCTGTCCGAGATACCCCTTTCACGCTCCCTGTCCCCACATCACCAGCTAGCAGCTATGCCTTTAGAAGCTAGTCCATCGGTTCGTAGCCCTTCTTTTGATAGCCGTCAGGCACGCAGCTCTACCTCTGCGAGACAGCCCCTTAGCTCGTAGCTGTGTGTCTGCTAGCAGGCCCATCGGCCCGTTGCTCTCTCTGTGCGAGTTAGACCACAGCTCTCTGAAGCATAGCACCCAACAACCTTCTCGGGCCCGCAACTCTCCCTCTGCGAACCACCAGTCGGCTCGCAGCTCTTCGTGTGCGAGTCCTCGGGCCCGCAGTTGTACCCATGCAATCCAAGACTGGAAATATATTGCAGCTCTCACTCTGCGAGATACCCCCTTCATGCTCCCTCTCCCCACTTCACCGTCCCGCAGCTATCCCTTTGCAAGCGGACGGCTCGTACCTTTCCCTATACCAGTCGGCTAGCAGCTGTTCCTCTGCGAGCCGGCCCACAGCGCTCCCTCTGCGAGTAGACGGGCTGCAGCTCTCTCTCTACGAGCCAGCCAGATTTAAAAATTGGAAATAGTATTGAATGTGTTATTTGTGTTGATTTTGTATTGTGGTTGCAAGAATTAGTCATTTGGGTTTTTTTAACAATCTAGTTGATTGTTTTTTCCCCCAGCTGTTTATGATGATACTACATTGACAGCACTGTGAATAGTGAACTTAAGTAGAATCTGAAAACAGCAGAAAAAGGGAGAAAAATATGTATTCAAAATGTTAAATTATGTTGTATTATTTGATAAGTAACACTGTAATTTCAGAAATATATTACATTACACAACAGTTTTACAGTTTATTTTCTTTTCTGTACTGGAAAAGTTAGAAAAAACAGTACTAATGAAAAAAAGCAGAATAGTAGTTTAATATTTAAAAAACCTTTGAAATTCACTGAAAAAAACAGGTTTTACAGACATTATAGTTAGAAATTAGCATTTAAAAAAACATTGAAATTCACTGAAAAAACCACAGGTTTCAGGGACGTTATAGTTAGTTGGACATTTCCCTCATACAAAACCAGAGAAATTCGGCCGTTATAGTTAGTTCAGCTAGCTATAACTCGCGCCCCCGTAATGCACTGCTGATGACGTCACACATTACATCATTCATGAAATGGTCAGTGACATCACTGATGACATCACTGATGACATCTCAAATGACATCACTGATGACATCACTGATGACATCACGGATGACATCATACACGTGAAAATCTGATGAACCTCCTCACACCTGAATATAACCTTTGATACACCCACTCTAAAATACAGACTACCATTTTCGAAACAATAGACACATCAATACCAGTTACTAAATACGCGCTGACTGGTTCCTAGGTCTACACACACATCCACTCATTCACCCATACAGTCACTCATACATGCAGTCACTGATCAATGCAACACTATCATATGCACTAATACACCTATACAGACACTCACACACTGCCACATTTCCAGAGTTACTGACACAGTTAGTCAGTCATGCAAAGAATCAATCATACTTCCATTTACTCACCTATACAGTTATACAGACACCAGCTCACTTATTCAGATAGATACTAACACATAATTACTCTGTTATAGAATCACTGATACAAATACACACTCATCCATGCAGCCACTCCCACAATTACTGACTTTCACATATAGTTATTTATATATGTAGGCAAAAGCTGATCCACTCTACGCCCAGACCCAAGGCAAGCCAGGTAACAAACCCTTTAAAGTCTTAAGTTCTGGGAATAACTCCCAGCGGAAAGCAGACCAGGAGCACTTACAGGCCCTGTATATTAATGTGAGATCTATACCTAAGCAGTTCGCGGAATTATGGGATTTATTAGAGGATCTGAAGCAAGATATATGTCTCATATCAGAGACCTGGTTGCAGAGTCACACTACACCAGTGCTAGCCCTTGCGTTCCTTGAGGAATACACTATCACACTACTAGAGAGGGTGAACAAGGGGGGGGGCTGGCTATAGCCTCACGGGCCCCCCATCACATCAAAGTACTTGACACAGTGTTGACCAATGGTATGGAACTGAAGGTGTTTCGGTTAAACTCATGGGAAGGTGCGGGTGCGATGGGAGTGGTAGTGTATCACCCTCCAGGAGAAAGTAATAAAGCTTTCTGCACCTCACTACTGGAATCCTTCGCACCTTACATTCTACAATCGGAACTCTTTTTTCTGGTTGGCAACTTTAATCATCACTTAGACGACCTTGCAAACACGGGCACAAAATGCTTGGTATTGGCCATGGAGTCATTAGGGCTCTCACAAATGATCCATGAACCTACTCACATAGCAGGGCATACCCTGGACAATATTTCTGCTAACATAGGCCTGTCAGTAGATACCCCACAGGCACTGAACTGAACTGATCATTTTGCACTCAAGTTCACCGCTAATATGATAGGCAGAGGCAGCAAGCTCCAATGCAGAGTGATTCCTCGGAGAGCGTGGAAGAAAGTCACCCTGGGGTCGTTCAGTCAAGCTTTTAGACCCCCCTCCTTTGATAAAGAAGAGGCAAGTGACAAGGCATTAGATAAATGGGAGGCCTCTATCGAAGACATCCTAAACATTATTGCACCATTTAGAGCAATACGGACATGGGATAGGGTCAGCTCAGCCCCCCGGTACTCCGAGACTCCTACAAAGGAAAAGGCCCAGTGTAGACGCAGAGAAAGAAAATGGAGGAAAACCAAGCGGCCAGAGGATAAACAGGCCTTTTCAGCGTCACATAGAGTTTACTTAAAAAACTGTAATACAGCTAGAAGAGACCATCTAGGCTCGAAAATACAGGAGGCAAAGAACTCCTCCAAGGAGCTTTTCAAAATACTCAAGGAGTTCACAAATCCTAAAGTAAATACACCATCCATTACCCCGACGCAAACGCTATGTAATGATTTAGCAAATCATTTCAAGGACAAGCTTGACAAGATATACCATGCCCTGACGGTAGGAAAAGTTTCTAATGGGATACCCCCTTCTGGGAGAGACCCCTCACTACCCAGACTAGACTCCTTCACAATCATTACCATAGAGCAAGTGGAAACCTTGCTGGTGCAAACTAAATCTGGCGAACCCACAGACCCGGTGATGCCATTTATAACGGCTGAACTAGCCCCAATCCTAGCTCCCTCACTAACCGAGGTCTGCAACATTTCCTTGGCCACGGCCAACTTCCCAATGAACTGGAAAAAGGTGCATATAAAACCTCTCCTTAAAAAGGCGCTGCAGACCCGACAGAGTTGCAAAATTATAGACCAATCTCCCTCCTTCCAAGTAGCTCGAAGGTCATGGAGACACTGGTAAATAAGCAACTGATGGGATATCTAGAACAGCATAGTCCACTCGACCCCTCACAATCAGGATTCCGTGCAGCCCACAGCACGGAGGCGGCATTGGTGGAGGTCACTGACACCATCAGGATGTCACTGGACAGAGGGACCACTATGCTGGCGCTCCTGGATTTATCGGCGGTTTTCGACAACATCTCCCACGTGTCATGTTGGACAGGTTGCGGGAGATTGGTGTCAGAGGACGAGCCTGGTCATGGCTGCAGAGCTTCCTTAACAACAGAACTTAATGTGTCCAATTAGACACATTTGTCTCCCAGACCACGGCAGTAGACAAGGGGGTCCCGCAGTGCTCAATCTTAAGTCCCACCTTATTCAACATCTATGTGGCTCTGCTGGCCACCATCATTAGATCCTGTGGCTTAGAGACAATCTCGTAAGCGGATGACACGCAGGTGATAGTCTCCATCGAGACGGACCCAGCGGAGACACGAGCTACGTTTAAGGGCTGTATGTTGCACCTGGATGAGCGAGAAGTTTTTGCAGTTAAACTCCAATAAAACTGAGATCCTCCTGTTCGGTAATAATAATCCACATTTGTAAAGCGCGAACAATCACCCGTAAGGGTCTCTAGGCGCTGGGCTAATCTGCCGCCGGTGCCGGGGATCGAACCGTGATCCCCAGATTCCGGAGTCAGTCGCCTTTTTCACGGAGATATGGTCCTCAGACTGGGGGCCATCGGAACTGGGGGAGGCACCTAACCCAACGATACAGGCACGGAACCTGGGTATACTGATCTACAACAAGCTCTCACTTGAGGAGCATGTGAAATCAGTATCTGTATCCTGCTTTGGACAGAAAGACCTTAGTACAGGCCTTACTATTCAGTAGACTACATTATGGCAATGTACTTCTTGTAGGAATCAGGGAAGACCTTGCAGCGAGACTACAAGTAGTGCAAAATACAGCGGCATGACTGGTCCTTAATAAACCAAGGCGTACCCCCTCCCGCCCTCTCTTGCAGCAGCTGCACCGGCTGCCTGTGAGGAAGAGAGCAGTGTTTAAGCTACTAGTGATGGTGTTCAGAGCACGGCAGGAGACAGGTCCGCTATATTTAACGAGGAAAATAATAGCCTATACACCTTCTCGCTCACTAAGATCTAGCAACCGGAATCTGCTTCTCCCATGTAAAATCAGGAAAACCAAAATGGGAGGACGCGCATTCTCGCATCTAGCCCCTCTCCACTGAAATAGGTTGCCAGATGAGCTGCGCGCCTGTCCCAGTCTGGAACAATTCAAGAAGCTCTTAAAAACGTGGCTTTTCTAAAGCCGTAATCCCTGTCTTAGCCGCTAGCACTGTGCCGCCAAAAGCGCCAAGAGATCCCTCCTGGGATGATTAGTTGCGCGATATAACTCCTAATAATAATAATACACCATCACTCACATATACTGCGTTTTACATATGTAGTTACTTGCACATGTACTACTGAAACATCCATTCACTCACCAACACGCCCATAGACACACTCACCCACCCATACAGCTGTTTCCACATGCACTCTTGAACCCATACACCCAGTGAATCAACCACTCACGCATCTATGCACAGAGTCACACACCTCCCACCCACACACACAGACACTCAGGCAGCCATACAAATACTCAGGTAAGCAATCAATAACTCCTATAGACACTCATGCAGCTACTCACCAACCTAGGCAGCAGCTTACACAACAACAGATAGACTGATAAAGACTTTCACACAGTTTAGTCACTAACCCATGCATTTAGTAAGACACATTTAATCACTCACTTATACAGTCAGTCATGCACCTACTAGATCCACCATACAGACACTTATACAACCACTCATTCTTCAATACAGCTTGACATATATATAAAACAAATTTAAACTTTACAGAAGCACACAGACACTGGATGATGTCATCAGTGATGTAATTTGAGATGTCATCAGTGATGTCACTGACCATGTCATGAATGATGTAACATGTGATGTCATCAGCAGTGCATTACAGGGGTGCAAGTTATAGTTAGCTGAACTAAGTATAACAGTGGAATTTCGTTGGTTTTGTACGAGGGAAATGTCCAACTAACTATAACGTCCCTGAAACCTATGGTTTTTTCAGTGAATATATATATATATATATATATATATATATATTACCTACTGGCGGTCGCCAGTAGGTAGTTATAGTTAGGACCACGTTTCCATAGGAAATCCACAACATTCTATTTTGAATAACTTTTGCGCCGGTCGACGAATCCTCGCGAATTTTTCAAAATAGGTGGGGCGCTACGCTCCGCTCCTACCCTGAAAGTCTCGGGGGGATTCGTCAAGCGGGGGCTGAGATAAAAGGGGGGTCCCAAAACGCGTTTTTCCCATGCATTTTTCCATAGGACCTTTAGACACAGCTACAGCCCGAACGGCTGAACAGAATTACTTGAAATTTGGCAGAGAGGTAGTCCTCAGGTCAAGGAAGTGCCTTTTGTAGGTTTGGTGTAAATCTGTTCAGTAGATTCTGAGAAAATAGCCTTTAAATCAATATATATATCTGAGCCAGCTTACGGTGCGCTTACGGTGCGCTTACCATATGCGTACGGTGGCGTGCACAGCATTTCCCAAAAAAATGTCAACAGATTACCTATTTCAAAAACACGAAAGGGATCCGAGGTCTAATATACAACCCTTGATATAAAATTCAAGAAAGTTGACTAATAACAATTTTACGCCAATAGTGAGATAATATAGGTAAACATGTAATAAAGCGATACAAAAGTTGAAAGAAACAGAAGGTGAAGCAAAAAAGCTTGATCTAAGGATAATCAGCATCCCATCATTACACTCTTGAAGTGCCCAGTGTCATCATCTGGGTTACCAAACAACTCTTCTCAGAGCCCTCATATTATATCGAGGCTATATGAATGAGTTGTATCCTCTTATCAAGAAACATCCAGAAAAAGAGGAAAAAATAGAAAATTGTGAAGAGTGCAAAGTAATAAACAAATATTTTTTTGTATTTTACCAGTGCTCATAAAACAGAATACACAATTGATTTGCACTAGATATATGTATTACTGAGCAGTGCCCCATCAATCGTGTTTCTATCTAAAACCAGTGAACAAAAAAGAAGAAAAGGAAAGCAGGTAACCAACGTTTGCTGCCCGCTAATTGGTCGACGTGTTTCAGCCTTCAGGAGAAACTCTCCCCGGCTTTCTTCAGGACCTCATGATCAAAGTCCCTAGTATGGACTTTGGAAAAGAAAATGGGTTACTACTATACCCTTGTATATGTTATCCAATTCCTCAATGTGATTGCTGATGATAGTTGACATCTACAGAACGAGAGAATCAACAAAACAATGAATTAAATTCGGAAGTGAAAAATAACAAATAATCACATGAGACATTTAGCTTCAAAACGTCTGTATCCTCATTCTTCTGAAGAACGTTTAGAAAAAAATCATGCTTACCAAACAATATCTGAGGAAAAGCCCCACCTCACTCGGCACCAGCTCAAGTCAAGGAAGAGGCCCCGCTCTGCAAGTAAACGTGAGCCAATAAATCAACCGGTCTCTAAACCTAAAGAACGGTACATTTCTCAAAATTTGAAGAAGGATTTGTAAGTGCTTGATGATATCCCACACTCTTAGTAGTGATCGTGACCGGGACATGTCAGCTATGTTATCATTTGGCATCTTATTAAAACAACGTAGCTAAGTTTGGCATAAAGATAACTGAAGTGCAACTCCTCCAAAATAACGGATTAATCCACAAAAAATATATTCTAGGCAGAAGCTGTTCATGATTAAATAACTCTTCGACTGTATGGATCGAGATACAGCGCTCAAATGCATAGGTATTTTGAGCGAATCTTCGCAATTACAAATTAAGGCATGCAAGTTGTGAGCCTATTTATAAATACAAATGCAAGAATTGACTCGTAAGCCATACCTGTTCGTCGGTACCTCCGGCTGGGACTCGTGCTGGGATGGAGGTAACTGACGTGACCGGATCGGCTGTTTTTATGTCGAGTTGAAAAGCTCAGCTGTCTACAATCAGTAAAGCCCGCCAAACGAGTATCCGGCGCGCTGAATGTGACTTCTATAGAACTACAAAATGAGATCTCAATTGCTGGTTATTGTAGTTCGAAACTGAAGCTGTATCTTTTTTAATAGACCAACTCGAAAAAACTTTATTGTGACAAACGTTTACCGCTACACTGTAATACAGGGAGGGAAAACTATTCGGAAATAGAAGTTTATTTACAGTGAGGATATAAAATTCAGTGAATGTTCATATGAGAAGGCACACGTGCTGTATGGGATTATTTGTGCCGAAATAAAGACGAACATCTAAACTTGAGAATAGGAAGAACTTTCTCTAGTCATGAACATTAGAGATTGTCTAGTGATGATGTAATCAGTACTACAGTATATCCTGGGCCAGACGCTACCATCTGTTCAAATCACTTTTGTTTTTAAGTCTTATTATTTACTTTTTCTTTAGCGACATCCATGGTATTGCGTCGTTAAGACCCTGGGCATCGCTGGACAATTTAAAAATCCATCGTTGCTCGCGTAAGAACAAGAAATTGGACACATCGCTCACATGTGATGGAATATAAGGTTTTTCAAGTACAGTCCAATTAAAATCACCCGCATCATGATCTTTTTCAACAAAATGTTTAGTTAGTTTCGTGATGGTTTTTTTACATCTGAATGTACTCTTGTGTTCCTGCATCCGTAGTTTTACTTTTCTCGTTGTCATACCCACGTACTGTAGCGAGCATGGACATGTTATAAGGTACACAAGGTTTTCACTGTTGCAGTTTGTGAAACTTTTTTGTACCCAAGGTATGGTGGTACCAATGTTCACAGTTTTGGATGCTTGGGTTTGTGGGCAAACGGCACAGGTGCCGCATGGGTAATGGCCCTGGACTGGAGGTAAACCCCATAAGGTGGTATCTGTAACTTGTTTCTGCTCACGAGGGCGAGTGTGGACCAGTACATCTTTCAGATTAGTGCTTCTTTTCAAAGAAAACAAAGGGAGTGGTATCTTGTCAGAATCGCTGTTAAGTATTCGCCAGTGTTTACGAACACTTTTTTGGATCATGTTAGTTAAAGTACAGAAGGTAGTAACACAAGTTAACCGCTCCAGTGGAAGTTTTTCCACTTGGGGTTCTAAAAGAGCGTCCCGGTTGTTGTTGGATGCCCTTTTATACGCTTTTTTAATCAGTTTCTTAGGATACTCCTTCTCCAGAAGTTGCTGTTTTAAATTTGCAGAATGGGTTTCAAAATTCTCACGGGTAGAGCAGTTCCTCCTAATACGGAGAAATTGCCCGTAGGGCAGATTATCGCGAAGCGATTTGGGGTGTTGACTGTCAAAACGAAGTAGTGAATTTCGTGCCATAGGTTTGCGATACAGTTCGCTTTGTAGACCAGTGGGAGTGACAAAAATAGACAGGTCTAAAAAAGTTATCCTGTCTTTGCCTACTTCCACAGTAAATCTCAAGAATTCATTTCTAGTGTTAAGCCACTCTTTGAATGCTATGATAGACTCCAAACTCCCGCGCCACACTGTTAAAACATCATCGATATACCGCTTCCAGAAGCGGATCGATGTGAAGAAAGGATTGGAAGTGGTCAGAATGTGTTCCTGCTCAAAAGTGTGGACGTAGAGATTCGCCAAGCTCGGCGCAAAAATACTCCCCATACTGGTCCCGGAGGTCTGTAGATAGATAGTTTCCTCATATTTGAAATTTTTTTCTTTCATAGCCAATTGGGCCAGGGACATTATAAATGGGACTGGTGTTATAGAGTCTAAGGTAGCTTTAACCAAAATATCATTAATGGTATCTAAGGTTTCATCTTGCGGTATTGACGTGTAAAGAGATTCAACGTCAAAGGACACTAAATAGTCAAGATTTTGATCAAAAACAATCTCAGGTAGTAGTCGCAAGACGTCTTTCGTGTCCTGTAGGAATGTCGGCATGGTCTTCACTATGGGCCGCAGAAAATGGTCTACGAAAGTAGAGAGGGGCTCCAAAAGTGACCCAATACCTGATATTATAGGTCTACCTGGTGGTGGTCTGTGTGGCTTATGTATTTTAGGCAAACAGTAAAAATACGGCATCACTGGATGATTGGTGTGCAAAAAAGCCCCTTCTTGTGTAGTGATCCAGCCTTCCGTAACGCCTTCTTCCACAAGATTATCAATGGTCTTTTTAATCCGTTCTGTGGGATCCTCTTTTAAAGGGCGATAAGCGCGCCTGTCTGACAACTGGCGCATACACTCATCTCTGTATGCTGTCGTGTCCTGGATAACAATGGCTCCGCCTTTGTCGGCGGGATTGATTGTTATTTTTTGATCTTTCATTAGTGTCTGAAGTGCTTTCTGTTCGGTTCTGGAAAGATTATGATATTGAGATTTCTGGGTTTTACAGAGACTTGTTACCTCTTGTTGTACTGCTTTTTCAAAAGTGAGTACTTTGTGAGGAATTCCGGTGATAGGGGGATTGAAGGAGGAACGTTTCTTTAGACCTGTATTTTTGTCCTCATCCTCAATTTGTCCTGTTGTGGAATCTTTCTCACGGAAAAAATAAAACAGGCGAATTTTCCGAAAGAACTGTGCTAGTTCGCAGTTTACCTGGAAGGGGTCGCCAGGATTTGTTTCAACGAAACCCAGACCTTTGTTCAGGACTAGGGTTTCCTCTTCTGTGAGTTCTCTTTGACTTAGATTAACTACTAAATCTACTCTGCACTGGTCCCTGGTTGTGCATTCTTTTTCGTTTGGCTCCTGGTGCCCATGTGTGATGTTGTTGGTTGTTCCCAGTGTACCTGGTTCGGTGCGTTTCTGCGTTTGCCTCTTGGTCTCCTTTGGCCAAATCCTAAAAAAGATTGATTGGGATATAATTCCTGATTAGGCGGGTACTGAGGTGGACAATGCATCGGGAAATGAGGTGCAGGCGGTTGAAAATGTGCGGGTGGAAAACCCCAAGGAGTCGGTGGCCACCATTGTTGAAAATGTGGTGCCTGGGGTCCTCCTTGCCAATTAGGTCTGCTAAATCTCCCACGTCCCCTCCCACGAAAGGATTGGCGATTGTCTGTGGGTGCTTCTCCTTCATCTGAATTACCCTCAGAGCTTGAACCTGAATACGAGGAACCATAGCGTCGCCCTTTCCTATTGAATTCAGGAGGAGAGTAGTCCTCACTAGTATAAGGATAAACTACCTCGTGTTTGAAACGCGATAAGTCTTTCTTAAACTTGTCGATTTTGGTGAGTAAGATGTTGTCTTTAAACTCTTTGTTTGTTTTATTCGACTCTTCCTGATGTTTTTTGAACAGGGTGGCTGTGATCGTTGTCTTTATTTGGGCCTCAAGTAATTGGATTTCGACAAGAATAGTGTCTGCTATCCGTTTGGCTGTGCATATTATAAGGATTAGCCAATCACGAGTGCACCGCCATGCAATTAAAGACCAATCTTTTAAGAAGTTTTTATCTTGAAGAAAAAGGCGGGGAACATTTGTAACAATTAACCCTGGAGGAGCACAATTACAATTTCAGCAGAGGATTACGGTCGCGTGAGTTATAGTTGCCTACAGTAACTATAACGGGGGAATTTCATTGGTTTTTTATCAGTAAAATGTACAGCTAACTATAACATGTGTGAAACCTATGGTTTTTTCAGTGAATATATATATAGATATATATATATTATCTACTGGCGGTCGCCAGTAGATAGTTATAGTTACAACCTAGTTTCCATAGGAAATCTCAAAATTCTATTTTGAATAACTTTGGCGCCGGTTGACGAATCCTCGCGAAATTTTCAAAACTAATGGGGCGCTCCTACCCTGAAAGTCTCGGGGTGATTCGTCAAGCGGGCGCCGAGAAAAAGGGTGGGTCCCAAAACTCGTTTTCCCCATGCATTTTTCCATAGGACCTTTAGTCGCAGCTACAGCCCGAACGGCTGAACAGAATTACGTGGAATTTGGCAGAGAGGTAGCCATAAGGTCAAGGAAGTGCCTTTTGCAGGTCTGGTGTAAATCTGTTCAGTATTTCCTGAGAAAATAGCATTTAAAAGCATATCAATATCTATACGCGCGCACCGTACGCGCTCTGTGCGCGCACCCTGACGTGCGCAATTCTGATTGGTTGTTAGATGTCGGTAAACATTCGAATCGGTCGAAACCAGGAAGTGTCGGCTGCCATTTTGTCTCTCGCAGTCTGAGGGGGTGAAAAAGAAAGGTGGAGAACGGGAAAAGGGGGCAGAGTGGACAGTTCCTGACCCCCTAGCCTTGGTCAGGGGGTCACAGAAGGACCCCCAAGGGAGAAAAAAACAAATTTTAATTTTTTTAAAAAATTGCGAGGTGCGCGCACCCTGCACGCACTGCGAACCGTGGGCGCTCGGTGCGCAAAGCGCACCGAGTGCCCACAGCGCGCGCACGGTGCTCGAAGCACACCGTGCGCGCACGCTGCGCGCACGGGGTAAAACCTGAAAAAATAAAATAAAATAAAAACATAAATTAGCATTTAAAAAACCGTACAAATTCACTGAAAAAACCATAGGTTTCACACACGCTATAGTTACGAATTAGCATTTAAAAAACCTTGCAAATTCACTTAAAAAACCATAGGTTTCACACATGTTATAGTTAGCTGGACATTTCACTCGTAAAAAACCAATGAAATTCCCCCGTTATAGTTACTGCAGGCAACTATAACTCACGCGACCGCAATCCTCTGCTGATGACGTATGTGTCTTTCTGAAAAATAAATATTTGTAATAGATGTATAGCTAAAGATTATTGGAAGAAGACATGGGTAAATAAGTGTCTAAATACAGTGATGTAATATCTGACGTCATCAGCAGAGGATTGCGGTCGCGTGAGTTATAGTTGCCTGCAGTAACTATAACGGGGGAATTTCATTGTTTTTTTACGAGTGAAATGTCCAGCTAACTATAACATGTGTGAAACCTATGGTTTTTTAAGTGAATTTGCAAGGTTTTTTAAATGCTAATTCGTAACTATAACGTGTGTGAAACCTATGGTTTTTTCAGTGAATATATATATATATATATATATATATGTATATATATATATATATATATAAATATATATTGTATACATAAATATATAAGAAATACACTGAGACAAGATTTTCAAGAGTACCATGAGTTTAATTAAAAATGGCAGTCTGCTCTCCATTCGATGCATTTCGGCTTCTGTTGATCTTGATCGCGAATGATCAGTCTCTCCCATACCAAACATAAAGGACAATGCACAGTGGAAGTATCAAAGATGGAAACTGGTGATTGCAGAGTAATGGACTGTAATTGAAATGTTGCACTGCAGTCCATATGAATTTTGAAGAAACCTTCATTGTGCACTCTGGGAAGCGGATGACCTGTGGACTACAGAACTACAGAGTAGCCTTTAAAAGCATGTGGTCACTTAGTATGGGAGAGACTTCTCATTCATGAACAAGGCCAATGAGAGCCAAGATGTGTCAAATGGAGAATTAACTGCCATTTTGAATTTAACTCATGGTACTCCTGAAAATTGTATCTCGGCGTCTCACAGTCACACTAAAACTCACATACCTATCTACAAAAGGATAGAGCCACTCACACACCCAGTCAGACAATCACAGAGACACATCAACATCCACCCACACACACACACACACACACAAACACAGACACACACAAACACACACACAGACACACACACACACACATACACACACACACGCACGCACACACACACACACACACACACACACACACACACACACACGCACACACACACACACACACTTATGTAACTAGCCCTAATGGAGGCAGTTGCACACAGAGTTACATATCCCAATGCTCAGTAACACAGTCAGTAACCAATCAATGCAGCCTCTTACATACCCATTTAGAGACCCATAGAGTCACTCAGAGAGCCAGTCCTATACCAACATACCTTCTTAAATATCCAATGACACATCCAAATAGGGACTGAGACACTAATTCAGATATGTACTGAGGAACTGACACTTACAACTCACCCATGCAGACAAGCAGCCTTTTCAACATGGCTCGGCCCTGCTGCTGTAGAGCCAGTGGGTTAAGTTTTACTGCTAGGCAGACTTGGCATTTAAATCTCCTAAGGTAGGCTGTAGCTAGGTCATAGGACAGGGCTCTATTTACTTAGAAGTAAGATATGTCCTTTGACAGGGAGTAGACGTGTTACGTTTTATAGCTCTGGAATGGTAGGAAAGACTAATATAATCATAGGTGTACAATTTGGTTGCTTGAAGTATAGAAACTAAAATGTGTATTATATTTTGTTTTCATATATCTACTTAGGTTAAAACAGAATAATTAAAGATGTCAAAAAAGGAATAAAGGAGAAAAGTGCAAAGAAACAGTTCTACTTGGAAATGTACTGGGGAAAAAAATCTGCTGGTAAAAAAATATGAAAAATGTGGAAAATTATGTAGACGGAAAGAAAAGTTTCTTAAGAACTCAGAAGCAAAAATCCGTAAAATAAGTAAATTATGTTCAAAGTGGAAAATGTTCTAAAGAAACAACTCATCTGACAGCAAGGCAGAAAAAGTACAAAGACATAAAATAGAAGAATGTTTAAAAGTAGGGAAATACAGAAAGTGCTAAGAAATAAAAAAAGCAGATAGAGGACCAGCAGCTTACAAGCAAAAACAACACATAGAAACTGTTGTAGATAAAGCATTTGACTTGAAACAAAAACTATTTATCTTAATCATTAAACACAATGAAAACACTTTATAAAACAGTGTTGTGCATGAAGAAAAAAAGTCAGAAAAAAAGAATTGTAAATAAAATTAATTTTTGTAAAATCTTTAGAGGTGAGTGGAAGCATACATCTACTACTGAGCCTTTCTTTAATGAAGAAAGCTACTTCCAAGAGAACACATTACTGCATGCAGTTGAAACAACAGTTCGATGTTATGAGGTGAAGGATGGTACTCCCATTCCAAAAAAGGAAATGGTTCCTAGAAATCTTGAAGAAATGATAGCTGAAGAGGTGCAAGGAAGGTGCAGACAGGCCCCTGTATACAAGTGGAACTGTAGCAGTATTTTCAGCGTCCGACAGCAGTCAAATGTATATATTGTGAACAGTCCTACGTAAGTTTCCATGCCGTAGTTTGAAACATAAAATTGCAATTTTGCAAGGATCAGAGCCATGCAAAGTGAGGAAGTATAATAACTTACAGGGTCATTCACAAGCATGTCTATCAAAGAAAGGGTGCCAAAGAACCTTTCATCAATTCAGAATGTTAGCTGCTCACCACCCTAAAATGCGAAATTTAATTAGGACACTTTACTATGTGAAAACTCCTGCACTAATTTTAGGAGAATTGAATAGAGCTCTTTTGCACAGTACAATAGCAGAGGGAGAAAAAGTTTGTGAAGATTTTCAGCTTCATTTCTTTTGTCCTTTGGTCCTGAACTGGAGTCTAGGGAACATGAAGAGTTGGTTCCTGGAGGTGTGGAAGAACAGGAGACACGTATTAGTACTGATAATTTTATACAAGAGATTACAAAGTTTAACAGAGTTTCTTCAGAGAAACAAAACTGTGTTTGTATTTGTGGACGACGCACTAATTACAAAAGTAGGCCCGGGCGGTGAACTCCGATTCGTTTGTGGAGTTTTATGCACTCCGCGGAGCTTGCTCCGCTATACGGTAAGTTGACGAGCGAGGAAAATCCAACACTAGACCGCTTCCCAGCGAGATTTCTCAATTCAGGCAGTTGCAGGTGGTTGTTACCGCTCACATTAAGAAGCCTTCCGTTCACCATTGAGGAAGCTGCAGCTCGAGTAGAACTTCTACTTGAACAGCAGAAAGAAGCAGTGCTCTGTTGCGCTGCACATGATGTAATTCGCACTTATTGTTTATACACCCGCCGCTAAAAATCATCGAGATCGGCATGAGGTGATGCACTCCACCACTTGCAGTACTCCGCGTAGCTTGGCAGAGGTTTTTCTTATCACTCTGCGAACTCCGCCAGGGTCTATACAAAATCCAAACTCAAAATGTAGTTGTATTCTCAAAATCTAAATAAAGAGCAGCGATAAGTGGCTAGAATGTGCAGTTTATTTATTTGTAAAGGAACGGTTTGAGTTGTCCACATGGCAAATTATAAGTAAGTACTGCTATGATAAGTTAGAGAATGACAAGATACCAACTAGAGCAGTACATAACAAGTTAGAATTGGTATCTATTCCACAAGAACTTTGAGATTTAAATATTTATGAATTAGTTCTCATACAATGTATACACCCATTTCAGGCTATAATTCGTATGAAGTGTAAGACATGGAAGCTGCCATCAACTGACCTTCAGAAAGGCCTTAATGGGAGAGTTGTCTTCTTACCATTAGGTTTGAAACAGAATATTGAAGCTGTTGGGGTACACAGAGAGAATCATGAACCAGTTGTCATTCTAGTAAATGGCATGCCTATAAGAATAAAAAAATCTGGCAGCTAAAAAGCGACATTATACCTGGTTGTTTGAGAAGTGACATATGTAGAGGCTGAAATATTACTATCAAGTGGACAGATTGAAAAAGTGGATCGATCCAGATCAGAAGACATTTACGAACACTACAGCATCTATCCTCTGAATTATAAAGAAGTCATCGGGGATGCCATTTTTCTTTTTCAAATGAAGCAAGCAAAGGGAGCTGCCATGAGTGTGTGGGAGAAAAGTTTAGAAGCTTGCTGTTTTCTCCAACTGTTTCCCACTGGAGAAGATGGCTGCTTTGATGGCGCCCCATACAGATTCCAGCAGCTGAATATTGGTCAACCAGATTATTCTCAGAGGATCCAAGAGTTTGACAGTGTATTCCCTACATATTTCATCTTCTGTTTGAGAGGGAGTTGTCTGAACGTTCATGTGTTGTTATACCACATACTTAAAACAGATGTTAATCTTCAAAATCTCTCTGCAAAGGAATTAATTGAAAACTCCTTCACTATGTTTAGGAGAAATGAATAGAGCTCTTTTGCATGGTACAGTAGCAGAGATAGAAAAAGTTTGTGAAGATGTTCAGCTTAATTTCTTTGGTCCTGAACAGGAGTCTACGGAAAATGAAGAGATGGTTCCTGGAGGTGTGTAAAAACAGGAGACAGGGATTAGCAATCTAATCTAATTGACCACATAAAGCTGATACAAAAGAGAGTTTTTCCATTTGGCTCATTTGCCCCTGTTTAAGTCTTGGCGTGCTAAATCAAAACTACTTGGAGGCAGAGACTGCAAGAAGACCCTTTCAACACTGTAAAAGGCAGCATTCAGTGTTCAGTCTTTTCAAACTACTTGTAAATGTTGAAAGATTAGATTGAACAGGAAGAAACCATTGCTGCTGATGTTGCTAAGTAGAGTTCACAAAGCTGAGGTTGGGGGACAATTTCATGATTTTCAGAAAAAAAATAGAGACCGATCTTTTCTCTTATTTTTCTCAGTATTTTTGCTCTCTTTCCAACCTCTTTGATAGCACTAGGAAGCATGTTTTCAGGTAGAGATACACTTTAATAAACTCGTGAATAGAATGGAAAAGCAGCCAAAGTTCTGGACCACTTCGTCAAGATCCATTTGGGCAACTGGTTGTTCAAAATAAAGCCATAGCCATGAGTAAGTTGAGACTGCAATGCAACAAGCAAGAGAGAAAAGTTTTGATTTCAAAAACTTACTAGCACAACTGAATGACGAAACAAAGAAATTTATAGTGAAGTTATAGATAAAATAGAGCTTGGATTTCTGCAGAAGAAGAAAGAACTTGGATGCTCTTTGTTTAAGCCAATTTTATTTATTTATTTAGTTGCATGGTTTAATATAGCGCTGGCTAAACCCAGAGGTATCAGAGCGCTTTACAGGAGCAGGAGCAGGCAAAATACAAAGGAAACAATAGTCCCAAGCACAATGTTCAATCAGGAACATGTAAATCTCCCTACTGAGTCCGAAGAAGGCAGAATTCTATGTATTCAAAGTTTATATACAATTAAATTATATAAGGGAGGTATAACCTCAGAGCACACAATAAAATATAAACAAAGAGAATATTTGTAGTGGTAGGAGGGAAGGGGTAGCTGAAGAGAGGTCAAGAACAAATGGACAAAAGCAAGGGGAAACGCCAAAAGAAACTTACTGCACAGTAGTTAGAGCTGACAGGATAAATGAAAGACCAGAGAGAGCAGAGGCAGGAGTGCACAATAAGAGGAGTATAGGGAGAGAGAAAGGTCAACAGGGTAGCAGAAAGATGACCGATGCAGGTGATCAAAGGATAGCAAGATATGAGAGAATTATGGACTCCAGTATTTGTTGAGGAGATGACGTTTTAGGTCTCTTTTGAAGCCAAAGTAGGAGGGGTTGCAGCGAAGGTCCCTCAAAAGGGCATTCCAGATGCTCGGTACATTTCCAGAGTGTAAGAAACTGGCTCTATATATACTGCACCAAAGTGAGGTACAGTGTGTATAGAGTCCAAGAGTCTCCAGAGGTTTGGCAGAGGTTAAAGTTAGATAGAACCTTACTCTCTAAAGTGGTAGCTTGGTCGAGCAGTAAGGCAGTATCAGAGGACAGTGTAAAGCATTTGATGTACACACTCAGTCAGCAAATGGTCTCACACACTCAAAAACTGAACTCAAGGCCAATTGTTTTGTATAAAAAAATATATACTGTTGTTTTTTTTCTAGAACCAAGCAAGCCTGTTACCGGTAAGCATATAAATACTTTGCAGTAGTAATTGTCTTGTTTGAACACAGTTCAGAATTGCAATATAACTGGTACTGGTTTTGATTACAGATTTTAGAAAGCAGATTGCAATACATTGCAGGTATAGTACATTTAATTGAATGGGCTTTTTAAGAAAAATGCAGTTAATTACTTTTCAGATTACTTTTCTAACCACAGGACTGGATCCTAGATTCAGCCCTGGGACATTTCCTGGAAACAGGTGAGTAAATGCGTTTTGGTTAAAGGTATGATTTTTAAGGAATATTATTGTATTTCAAAAGTTGACACTTGGAATCTTTTTCACATAGAATCATCTATGTTATCCTATGGGAGGAAATTCACTTAGCAGGTAAGTTACTTTTGCGTTACTTTTGTAATCCAGTGCTGGACTCCTAGATTCAGCACTGGGACATCTACTTAAAATAGGTAAGTAATTACGTTTTGGCAATTTGTACGATTTTTAAAGAATATTCTTGTATTTCAAAAGTTGACAGAAACTTTTTCACAAAGAACCTCCAATGTTATCCTATGGAAGGAAATTCAATTCACAGGTAAGTTACTTTTTAGTTACTTAGTACTGACCACCTGGGTTCAGCACTGGGACCTTTCCTACAAACAGTTGAGAAAATTTGGCTAGGTTATTTGTGCGTTTTTAAGGAATATTCTTAGTTTCAAAAGTCGACACTTAGAAACATTTTGGGAGAAACAGTGTCAATTTTATCCTATGAGGAAAAATGAGTTATCGGTTTCAAGGTAAGTAATTGGTCTTTTGAGTTAGGGTTCTGGGGTTAAACTCAGGGGTTTTCCCAGGGTCAGTGATGCACTGTTGTTTCACTCCCAGTGGCACTAGGGCGGCCGGGTGCAGAGTGTTGAGGCCCAATGTTATCCTATGGAGGATAGGGGGGCTCCGGTTGCTGGCTGCTGGCAAGTAGGCCACGGGGTTGTGGGAGCAAAGCTCCTGGGGTCAAGCTCGAGGCAAGTTGGGGAACAAGTTAGCACCAAAGGGGTACCCTCAGCGGTGCTAGAGCAGCCGGGTGCAGGGCCCCGTTTTGAAGTCGGGTGCCCTGTTGACTTCAATGGAGATTTTCGGTTTTGGTTTTCAGCTGCAGGCTCAGTCCAGGAAGACTTCCAGGAGGAACTAACGGCTGGGCAGGTAAGTTGGATGGCTCGGGGACATGGGTGCACCTCGGGTTCTTTTCTCCAGGGCGCAGGGCGGCTGGATGCAGGGGTGTCTTTTGAGGTCTGATTTCACCTTACTGGGCCACCCCTGGTTGGGGGAGGTCTCTGTGCAGAGGCTGCAGGCGATGTCGGGAAGTCCTGGTGGGGTCAACCCACGGTGGACTCAGACTCTGGAGCACTGGGGGACCTCGCTGGGACCAGTGGGCCACTCGAACTCGGGCCGTTGGCGACGGGTGCAGTGGTAGTTCCAGGCGTCGGGTTTCTTTGTTCTCAGCAGGCTCAGAGTCTGTTTTCTGAGTTTTTTTTTAACAGGGCTGCTGTTCACAGGAGATCCGGTCTTTGTTGTTGAAGGCAGTCAGTCCTCCCAGGGGTTCTGGAGGTTGCTAGCTGCAGGACCAGACGATTTTTGGCGCAGGATCTCTGGAAACTGCAGACCGGCCGGTAGGGCTGGGGCCAAGTCAGTTGTTCTCTGCAGTCTTCGTCCTTTTTCTTCTTAGGTTGCGAGAATCTGAGGAAGGAAGGTTCAGGGTGCCCCTAAATACTAAATTTAGGGGCGTTCCAGGTAGGTAAAGGGCAGGGACCAATGGGTCCCTTCCCTGGGGTGGGTACATCCCTTATTCTCCCACTCTCCAGTGGGAGGGAGCAGGAGCCTGTCCCTGGATTGCTGGGTCCCCCCATCCTCAAGATGGCGGGGGCTCAAGGTTGTGCTTCACCTCGCCTTCCCCACCTTAGGGGTGGAGTTGGCAGAGGTGGGCACACCTCTCTTCCTCACTTGTTTTTCCCATCAGTTCTCCCACCCAAAGTGGGGGGTAGAACCAGTGGGGACCAGTTGCTGATAGCAGCAAATGGTCTGGAGAGGCTCACAAAGGCGGCATGCCTTTGAAGCTTTTCCTTCGTGACCCCTGCCGATCCTGGGGGAGGAGGCTTGGCACCTCGTTTCAGGTCCCAGAGAGCAGAAGGCTCTCGATCCAGGGGTCCAGAAACATGTCTGGTGGTGACAGCCTGTGCAGCCACTCAGTCAGGTCACTGGTAGTTGGTCGTTTTTCAGGGGGCATCTCTAAGACGCCCTCTGTGGTGCATTCTACATTAAATCCCACACTGGCATCAGTGTGGGTTTAATGTGCTGAGAAGTTTGATACCAAACTTCCCAGTCTTCAATGTAGCTATTATAGTGCTTTGGAGTTCGTAATGACAACCTCCCAGCACCATATACTCTTAATGGCAGCACTGCACTTACAGGGCCCAGGAATGGACCTGGGTACTATAGGGGTACAGGGCTCATGCACCTGTACACTCACCACTGGCATAGGGCACCCAGCTGATGTATGCCAGGGCAGTGATTTGTGGGCATGGCACACAGGGATGTGTGCCATGTCAACTCTTTGTTTGGTTCTGCACCTAGACACCCAGCCTGCAAAGGCAGTGTGTGTGTGTCAGGGTACAGGGCCTCTAAGGGTGGCACAATAAGTGCTGCAGTCCTTAGGGGCCTTCTCTGGTCACAGTGCCATGGGTACCTATGGTACAATTTACCAGGGGCTGACATGTGGCCAGAGATGCCAATTGGGTTTTGTTTTGGGGAAAGAACACAGGCCCTGGGGTCCTGATTGGCAGGGCCCCAGAGCACATCAAGTAAAGAGCATCAGTAGTCTGGCAACAAAAAAAAAAGGAGGGGGGTTTACTGCAACAGAAACCCACTTTCTTACACAGAGAAGGAGCAAGTCTGGGTGGATTTCTTTTTTAGTAACGGGGGAACGGGGGGAAGAGCATTAGAGCTTCTCATCAGCCTGGCGCTGCCTGCTTTTTTGAGTTTTTTTGTTAAGTATGCCGGAGATTGAGAGTGACAAGCTTTGTGGGTGATGCAGGCAGTCTTGTAGATGCATCTTCCTTCAATGGGAAGCCAATTGAGGGATTTGAGGGCAGATGTATTGTGGTCAAACCGTTTGCAGTCGGTAATAAGCCTGTCCGCCAAGTTGTGCACGGCTCTAAGGGGGGCCAGGTGAACTTTAGGGGTTCCAGTGAGAATTGCGTAGCCGTAGTCAAATTTGGAGAAGACTAGTGATTGAACGACTCATTTGAAGTCGTCTTGAGGGATTGAATGGTTTGATATTCTTGAGGTTTTTGAGAGTGAAAAGTGCTCCTTTGGCCGCGTTATTTATATGGTCCTTCAGTGCCGAATTTTTGTCCATGATGAAACTTAGGGATAGATAGTTGGATAGAGTGAGCGGACAGTTGAGGGCGTTGAGATCAGAGATCCTGCCTTGGATGGGGAGACGGTTGCTTTTAGGGGAGAAAAGAATAGTTTACATTGTGTTAGGGTTCAGTTTAAGATGGTGGAGTACAATCAGGATTGAATCTTGCTCAGAGTGTTTTTAAAATGAAGGACATCACTGTGTGATTTAATTTTGTAGTAGAGTTGAGTGTCATCAGCCTAAAGGTGATAATTGATACCGGCTGGTTTAAGAATGAGAGTAAGGGTTTCCAAGAAGAGGTTGAAGAGAGAGGGGGAGATAATTGAGCCCTGAGGGACACCCAGGGAGACAGGAGTAGGATTGGAGAGGCAGGAGTTGATTTTTATTTGTTGTGGTCGGTGTTGGAGGTAGGAAGTGAACCAGTTAAGGACAGTTCCATTAAGGCCAGAGCAAGATTTGAGAGATTCCAGTAAAGAAGAGTGATTGACTGTATCAAATGCTGCTGAAAGGTCAAGGAGGATAAGAAGTCAAGCTTCTCCATTCTCTAGGGAGCGGTGAACGTCGTCAGCAATGTTCAGCATAGCGGTTTAAGTACTACAACCTTTCCTGAAACCAGATTGAAAGGAGTCAAGTAAGTTGTATTTGCCTATGTGGCTGTCGAGTTGAAGTAATACACATTTCTCCATAGTTTTAGCTAAAGGTGGGAGGTTGGAGATGGGACGGAGGTTGTTAGGATCATTAGGGTCAGCCATTAGGTTTTTAAGAATGGGAGTGATTTGCCTGAGTTGGAGGGAGTCAGGGACACACCGGAGGCAAAAGAGGTATTATTAATTTTTGTCCAACATGGGGCAACAATGTGGTTAAGTTTATGTACTAGCTTTGATGGGAGTGGGTCTTTGGTGTGTGCGGCCGGCTTTAATTTCGCAATGATATTAAAGACTTTGAGCTCAATCATAAGATTGAAATTAGTCCAGGAGGCATTATTTTTCAATTGTAAGTTGGAAAGGATGTCTCCAAAACTTGTTGGAGTAGATTGGTGAATGGGAGCATTACTAAGGAGGGAAGATGTGGAAAAAGGAGGTACATATATAGAAATTTGGGGACTAGGCAGGGCCAAAATTTGTGGGAAGCATTGATCGATTTTAGCTATTTTTTCCATGAAGAATTTCCACACATCTGTCGATTGAGGCCATCAGTTCAGGAGGGGCTCATGGTGATTGTTTTCTGACAATGTTAAAGAGTTTTCTGGGCCTATTTTTAGAATGATCCAGTTGGGCACAAAAGAAAGATGCTTTTTCATTGAAAATGTGCAGCTTGTATGTTAATCTTGCGGATCTGAGGAGGGCTAGATGGGAGGGCGAGGGGTGTTATCTCCATGTTCTTTCTGCTAGTCTAAAGTTGTCTTCTTTCATTACTGAGTTCAGGATTGAACCAAGATTTGGGTAGGATTGTTCTTTGTTGTTTTATTTTAAGCGGTGCGACTTGGTCCAGGACATCAGAAATGGCCTCATTGAAATGTTCAGTGAGCTCATTTGTGTTTTGGGAGTGTGGGAGGAGTAGCAGTTTAGCTTCTATTTTAGACTCGAGTTCAGTAGGGAAACTTGTTTGAGGTTTCTGGTCCACATTTTGAGTTTGCTATTTACTGCTGAGAGATGTAAGGTGCTGGGTAAGATGTTGAACAGAATGAGATGGCGGTCTGACCAGTCAATGGGGATGATGTCAGTGAGGGAGACCAGCACCGTGCTAGAGATAATTGCGTCAAGTGTGGCCCCTTTGATATGGGTTGGTTTGTTGCAGAGTTGCTTAAGGTCATTCATCTCAAGAAGGTTAACAAGGCGCCTAAGAGTGGGATCAATTGCATTATTCCAATGGAAATTGAAATCTCCTAAAAACAGATTCTTCGAGGCAGAAAGGGAGAAGTGAGTGAGAAGGTCAGATAATTCATCAGCAAAGAGAAGACCCTCGCCCGGAGGGTGGTAGATGTTATAGAGTCTAATAGGAGGAGAGCCTTTGACAGTGAGTTCTACACCAAGGTATTCAAAGGACAGGTGATCAGTGTTCTTCAGAAGGGAGAGTTGTAATTCAGTTTTATGGATTACGGCTAGGACACCCCCCTTTCTGTCAGGTCTGTCTTGTCTAATGATGGAATAGCTGGGGGGGAGGTGGGGAGTAGTTCAAGGATGGCCATCGAGTGGTCATTGAGCCATGTTCAGTGAGGAAAGCAATGTCACTAGCCATGCTGAGGATGGTTTCAGAAATCACCGTAGCATGTAATGCTGCTGATCTGCAGTTAACTAGCATGCAAGAAAGGGGATTAGGGTTATCCTTAGCTAGTTTGAGGGTGCGGATAGTGGTGAGTTGCGTCGGAGGTCTGGGCGAGTTGAGGGTTGAAGGGACTCTGTTGACGCCCACTATTACTGGGATGTTGGAGTAAGATCAGTCACCTGGGACTTAGGGAGATAGGATTTGCGTAGGGCCTTAAGGTCAGCAGTGGAGAGGGAGCAAACAGCACGGTAAGGCCTGTGAGCTCGTCTGCGAAGGGGGATAGTTGGCCACCGGGCATGTTGAGAGAAGTTGTGAGAACTGATGGGAGAAGATTCAGAGCTGAAGGAGCAAGCCCGGGAGTTAAGGACAGAGAGATCCCCTCTAAGAAGAAGAGTCAATTCTGTAGCCAGAGAACTGAGTTTGAGTTCTATGCTGTTTAAACTCTGTGCAACAAAGTTAGGGGGGGTCCCACAGTGAAGGAGGCAGGGGATGAAGTTAAGTCAGTGTTGACTGGGGAGGGAAATCCAACGAAGATGGGAGAGGGAGTCATAACATTAGGCAGGTTGTTAATGAAATTCGGATCAGTGTTAAATGGGCTCCGCATGAAGTTTTTCGCGTCAGTCGTATGATATGAGGATGAGTTGGGAGAGTGAGAGAAAGAGTGTTACGGGAATAGATCACATCCTATTGCTTGGAATGGATTACATTAGAAGTCGAGTCATTAAACATAGAGGAGAGAGCAGTAGGAGACCCAGGAGAAGGCAATTGAATAGGAAGTGAGTTAGAGGATGAAACTGGGAAGATGGTTGGGACAGGATGAGAACGATCCTTGGTAAGAGTAGGTGAGAGATCAAATGATCTTGGGAGAGAGGGGGCAGGTGGTCCTACGCTGAGACGTGAAGCCCAGTCAGAGGTTCTGGGGGAGGCCGGAAAAGGAAGGGGAAGGTAAGACTGAACGGGAAGAGTGAGTGACGTCACAAGGGAGGAAGGCAATTGGGTTGCTAGGGTTTTTTGACACATTTGAGAGAGCAGGTTGGCCATGGTAATAAAATGGCTGTCAAAAATGTTGAGGTGATGGTCAGATGCCTGAATGAGAATGTTGCCAGTTCTGTATATGGATATAATAAATTAATTAAAAAAGAGGACCTGCTCATGAATATATCAAGTGAGAAACTTTCATCAGTAGCTCTTCCAAATTCAAAACAACTTTTCGTGTCTGTATGAAGTGCCTCCCCCACTTTCCCTCTACCTGTGGTGTGTAAGAAGAAAAGACCGTGTGCAAACAATATCTAATGAAAAAGGATGGCAGTGCCTCACGGAAGTAACACCATGGAGGATACGCAGACAGGTTCTCGCCTGCTACCTCACGTTCTCATCATTAGCAGCTGCCACCCAGAAAGCAATATCAAAAAACTACTAAAAGCAAAGACAACATATAGTGCTGTGTGTGAACGCTAGGCTGCGGTGTGTGTATCCGAGCTCAAAACAATTTCAACCCTTAAAGGAGAGACGGGGTCTGATCGGAACCCTCGTCAATCCGCATTAAAACCGAGCTAAACAACACTGGCTGTCTAATATTTATTCCATGCTGTGTGTTTGTTCACTTAAAAGCCAAAATGTTTCATTGCCTCAGAAAACTTGCGGCAATTTCATCAGGGCTAGGGTCGACTGGCCACACTGCACCTTTTGTTAAACCAGTTTGCTTTTTATCTGCACCTAAGGGAGACACAATCAACGACACACAATCAGCCATCTCCATCGAATTAAATCGTGCTGTATATGGATATATCAATTTCAACAATGAAAGAAAGGGAGGGGGTAGTCGACAGTTTAATTCCATATGGAATTTTGATAGATTTAGTGATAGGAAGGTGGAGAAGGAATGTGTTTTTCCATTTAGTAGGGCATTTGGTGTAGAAAATGAAGCCCGTTTTCATAGGACAGGGCAGGATTTGGTAGGTATTACTATTAACGTTTCATGGTGAATTTTCAATAATTTATGTTTTAAAAGTTTTCTTGGCATTCTTAGAAATATTAGACGGATATAAGATGCTCCACGAGTTAGGGCCATGCCTAGCGAGAGCAGGATCAGGGGGATTGTGGGGAGGCTTAGGAGAAGACATGACAAGAAAAAAGAATAGAATAGAAGCAGTCAAGAACAGGGAGGTTTCAGTTAGAAAAAAAAGCTGTACAGGGAGGATTCAGATTAGACAAATATTCGATAGGGATACCATCCGCACAGATCAATAGAACACAGGTAATGTCATTAATACTAAAAAACATGAGATACAATAATGGTAAAAAAGCAGGAGTGGTTCTTTAGGGAGGCCCCTCAGAGATCGCTGTAGTCAGAGAAAGGAAAAGAGAAGGGGCCAAATTAGGTAGGCGCAGGGAAGGGGAAGGAGGAAAGGATCTATAGTCTGTAGATCTGAAGAATAGAACAAATTTGGTGACTACAATTGTAAATTTTAAGAGGCAAGGGAAGGGGCCAACTATGGGAAGGGGCAAGGAAAGATTCTATAATCTATAGTGTGGTATAGTAGAACAAATAAGGTGAGTAGACTTATAAGTTAAGGGAACGAGGCAAAGAGAAACATTAGAGGGTTAATGATCAATATGGACGGATAGGAGTGCTTGCTCGTGTATAGGGTAGTCATTCAGATGGAAGGAAGTCTTTCTTTTATTTCAGTGTCACAATGACAGTCCTACCTCAGTTTCAACAGAGCTCAGTGCTAGGTGAGTCCTTTTTTCATTTCAATGGGGGATCCAAGTCACCATCTTGAGAAGCTCCAAAAGTAGAGAGGTGGGAGACCAATCCAACGGACGCAAAGAACAAAAGGAAGCATGCAGGAATCGACGCAACGCCACAGACATAAGTGGGCAGAAACTGTGGCAGCAGCGAGGTGAAAAACTCGGGGGACCGTGTCAGATTCTGCAGAGACAGTCACACAGCAGTACGTCAAGGGCTCCAGGCACGGGATACAAGAAACCACCGTGGACACTCGTCATAGGTGTGGCCCCCCATTGCAAACTCCGGAAAAAAGAGCCTGACCGCAGATGTTGGCAACGAGCCCTGAGAACCGCACAAAGCCCAGGGGGCAGCTCAGTGTGGTCACGCCGTTGAAACCCTCACACACATCACTGGGAGCCAGGCCAGCGAGGCCAAAAGGGGTCAGAGCTGCAGAGGAAGGTCTGTCGCTGACAGTCAACCCAACAACGGTGGCAGCATGAATTCCAAAGGCAGTTGGCGAACGAAGAGTCACAGGCCTGGGGGGTGCCCAGGGTGATCCTCCTGTCACAGCCAGCCCATACAACACTGGCAGCCAAGGCCAGCAAAGCCTGGGGGGTCGGAGCTGCGAAGGCAAGGCTTCAGCCAATAGTCAGTTCATCATCGTAGGCAGCAGGAATTTCGGCTGTTGAAGAACAGAAGAGGCGACAGAGGACCGCCGCTAAACAGCCGATGGGGGTCATCTTCAACTGAGTCTGATCACCTGGTCTGTCTCCAGTGGGTCTCCCAATCGTGGAAGAATCGGACCGTCATGATCCTTCAATCAGGTAAGATTGTGGCATAAAGATTTTTGAATTCCATTGGTGTACGCACCCACGAAAACGATCGCGGGCAGTCCAGGACACTTAGTCTCACGGTAAACGTCTTTGGAGGGAGAGGGTGGTGGATGGCAAGGCTATTTCAGGGATTTGCAAACGATGTTTATTCCTAACCTGGAGCTTCCTAGGAGAGCTCTTCTCCGGCGACCATCTTTATTCTATACATCTACTACTACTATACATCATTGGTCAAGCTGGCACTTGGAAAAGCTTTCCAATTAAATTTCTCACTGGTTATTTAAAGATGACTACAGAATCAAATTTATCATGTGTAGTAACAGCACCAACTGGATTAGCTGCACATAATATTAAAGAAATTACTTTACACCGACTAATTAAACTACCTGTCGAACTTGACAATAAACTGGAATACCAGAAGTTATCTGGCAAAGCTTGTCATGAGGTGTCAAGAGTATTGAAGACACTGAAGCTTTTGATCATCGATGAGGTCAGCATGGTTACAAACTTAATGCTTGCTTTCATGCACTTAAGAATGAAGCATATTTTAAAAACAGAGTTTGACAATGCTCTTTGGAGGAAAACATTTAATTGTCTTCAGTGACCTACTGCAACTTACCCCCATGAAAGGACAGCCTGTTTTCAAGACACTTCTCCATAGTGAAACAAGAAATTCTTTGGGAAGTGTTGGCAATGTAATTGCTTGGTTAAACTTCCAATACAAGGAACTAGTGAAGAATATACATCAAGCATCTGATGTGGAATATAGACCTATCCTGAAGCACATTA
Organism: Triturus cristatus; assembly: GCF_964204655.1. Taxonomy (NCBI): domain Eukaryota; kingdom Metazoa; phylum Chordata; class Amphibia; order Caudata; family Salamandridae; genus Triturus; species Triturus cristatus. Next base: position 609,828,145 of record NC_140581.1, on the reverse strand, counting down.
GAGTAGGAGTTCTGACAAAGGAGGGAAACGTGCTTTGGAAAGTTGACTTACCAAGAAACTATTTTTATCTGACAGCACAGCAGCACAACTAATGTTCAATTACATTGAAAAAGACACATCCATATTATGTTTAATGCCTAAGAGTGCTCCAACTTCACCAAACAGTTACTGAAGCTGGAAAAAGAAGATATTTTGGAAATTACAGCCATCGATAAAATGGAACACCAGGGAGTAACAATACTGCTAACTGAGAAATTACAAGCAAAATTGGATTCTTTGGAGAAGTCTGTGTCGAGTACTGCAGGATCAGAAATGTGTTTACACGTATGCAAAACGTTTAGAGTAATTGTGCGGCATAATTTAGATGTGGAGGAAGATTAATTTCCTTCATTTTCCCAATAGGGATGAGGTTGTATATTTCTTGCTTGTAAGGGGCTTATATGTGCTACATCAACGGTTTGCAGAGTCTCATATGTTGTAACTATCCATAAACCTCAAGGTTTAAGTGTAGATTCAGCGTTTATTAATATAGAAGCACAGTATTTAAAGAGGGTATATTCTACGAAGGAATATCCCTAGTAAGAACATTGTCTGGTTTGTTTTTAGTTGAATCTGATTATAAGAGTTAGTGCTGATGCAACCTGTTTAGGAGAGTACAATCGGTTAAGAAGTCTATATGCTCCTAATTTAGGTTAGTACCCTATTTATGATAAATGGGTAATTTGAAAGCTTACAAAAGAGCTGACTGATGTTCAAGAAAAGAAAGGAAAGCAGCACAAGCTAGAAGGTGTAAGAAGAAAAAACTGAAAAATTAGGGCGACATTGTAGGATGCCAGTTGGAAAACAGTCCAGGTGTCAACTGCTATGCAAATATTGTTCTCAATGTCATGTTTCATTTACCACATCTTATAAAACAAATTCAACAAAATCAAGATAATGCATTCTGCTCTGCACTATATAATTTGCTCCAATGTTTACTCAATGACAGAACTGTAATACCATCTACTTCAGGCATTCGAGACTAATTAGATATAAGTAGTGCATCACTAATATTTACTCACAACAAAACGCACAAGAATTTCTAATGATCATGCTTGGAGTTCTAGAAGAAGAAGAAGTAGATATTGGTTACTTATTTGGACTGAGTAACACATGGAACCAATAATCTCTGAGCGATTTCTGTACTTAACACTACTAGATTGCAAAACTGTGCCTTTTAACAGATTGATTAAAAATACAAACCAAATTATTTCCTGCCCAAATTATAGATCAGATGTTAAGCCTACATTGCATCTACAAATAACTTATATTAATGTTACAACATGGCAGAACAGATGGATCTAAACTGTAAACCTAAATTACAAACTTCAAAGCTGGACAAAGATACATTTCTGGAAGAACTTATACCACTTTAGGTATTATCTTTCATGAAGGAGTTAATGTAACATTTGGACACTACACTGTTTATTTAAAGAATGAAAGTGGATGGACGGAATGCAATGGTAGCAACCTTAAATTTTAACAACAACTGCCTTTAAAAATAGCAAATTCTTACCTCTTGTTTCTTCAACCAAAATTCTTAGCAGTATTTTTGGGAAAAAGTAATGTACGATGTTTCTTGTATGTGGTTTGTCAATGTTTTAGACATCATTCTGCCTGTCAGTGGTGAAGTCTTCAAAAAGTTCTCCGCAATTCAGCAGTCCTTTTATCTTCCACAAAGGAGTTAATATAACATGTGGATACTACACTGTCTAATTAAAGACTGAAACTGGATGGACACAATGGAATCACATCATCCTTCCATTGAAACCAAAAACAACTTTCAAACTACGAAATTGTCACCATTTGTTTCTTGAACCAACCTACAATGTAGAATTTTGATCAACAGCATTTTAGACATAATTTGGCCTACTAGTGGTGATGTTTTCAAAAGGATCTCCAAAACTCAAGTGTGGGTTACATTTATAAGTAATAGTGTACCAGGTATAATACTAAAGGAAATCGTTTTAAGGTAGATTTGTTTACATTAGTATAATCGGTGTTGGCAAAAAAACTGTTTAACTAATTGTAGTGAGTGCAATGCATACTGTCACTTATTCACAGTGATGTACTGTGCAGTTTTTTCTACAATCCATACAATTGCTATTCCCCACTGTTCAAGTATGAAGCTTCATATAGTACATTGTTTACGGTATAAAAGTATATAAGGTGAGAGCAGTAGAAAAGGGAAAATGAAATGTTTTACTATGTTGTGATATACTGTTACAGCATGAACAATGTCTATCATTTAGTTTCTGGAATTTTGTAAATCAAATGCTAACTTATATTACTATTCTTTTATTCTTTAAAACAGGTTTTGAAGTGATTCATGTTTAGATGTATCAAGATACTTCTATTGCCACATAAAAATGTCTTTGTCATACTGGTGCAGAGGGTTTTTATGTATAAAGAGCACTTGATATCCTTTCCCACCAATTTACTTACCAGGAGTGCATGCTAGAAAACTCCTATGCAATTGATTGCCACTTTCCTGAGCCTTGTTGACTGATCCTAACTCATCCATATAGCTACTCACATATCTACTTACTTATCTACACAGCCACTCACACACCTACTCACTCACCTATACAGCTACTCATATACTTTCACTCACCCATAAAACCCCCCATGCAGCCACTCACTCACCCATACAGTCACTCACATAGCCACCCACCTGTTCAGCATCTCATGTACCCTGCCACTCACTCATATAACCACTCAGACACCCACTCACTCTCACTCATATAGCCAATGATAAACCCATTCCCTCATCCATACAGCAACTCATGCATCTACTCAGTCACCCATACAGCCACCTATCCTGCCACTCACTCACCATAGAGCTACTGATACACCAACTCAGTCACCCATACAGGTACTCAGACAACCACTCACTTGCTCAGGAAGACACTAACACACGGACCCATTCACCATTACAGTCACTGACACAACCACTCTTTCACCCATGCAGCCACTCATACACCCACTCAAACACCCATAGAGCTACTGACACATCTTGTGACTGACCCACTAAATCACTCATTCACTGACACACTGACACATACAGCCACTCACATACCCGCTTACTCACCCGTACAGTAATTCATACACCCTTTCACTCACTCATACAGCCAAACAGATACCCACTCACCCCCTAGATAGTGATTCAAACACTCACTGAGTCACCCATACAGCTACTCATGCAGCCACTTACTCACCCATACAGCTACTCTCACACACTCACTCAGTCATACAGTCACTGACACAGCCACTCACTTACCCATTCTGCTACTCACACACTCATTCACTCACACATACACCACTTATGCACCCATTCATTCACCCTTACAGTCACTCATGGACCCACTCACTCACCCACACAGCCACTCACACACATACTCAGCCACCCAAACAGGCACTAACACACCTACTCAGCAACCCATACAGGCACTCACACACCCTTTCTCTTACCCATACAGGTACTCACACACCCACTTGCTCACCGATACAGCCACTCACACACATACTTACTCACCCATATAGTTCTCACACACCTACTTAATCACTTATACAGCCATTCACAGTTGTACTCAATCCCCGATACAGCCACTCACACACTCTGTCATTCACTCATACAACCACTTATACAACCACTCACTTGCCTATACAGCCACTCACATAACCACACACACACCAATACAGTCACTAACAGATGCACTCATTTACTGAAATATGAACTCACACATGCATTCACTCACCCATACTGCCACTGACACACCCACTCACTCACCCATACAGATACTCTCACAGCCACTGACTCACTAATATACTCACTCACACAACTCCAAACATAACAAAACGTTACAAACATACATGTATCATATAATTATTCTTTCTTAAATGAGAATTGGTGGTTCTAACAAGAACCATTTATTTTTTAACCCTTTCTTTAATTTCTTTTGTATTTTCTATTGATTTAAAAAAATAATCTTGAAGAAAGATTTTGAAACACGTCACTTTGCTTATGAAAACCAGAAAACTTCCACTAGCAACTGGGGGAAATAAAAACCTAACATTTATGAATGTTAATGATCTGAAAAATAGCATGGATCGATTTGGTTCCCATGCTCAAAATAGGCTTACATTTCAGGCAAAACTGTCCAACTGCAGAAAAGTTCTGGATACTAGGATGTGGATCTGACAACAGCACTGGACCAGATGAGGTGCTTGGTTTGCACACCATCTTTACCAGATGTTTGCTCCCTGCTTTCCCTCTCTGTCTCTGCTCTCAGAAGCTGTGTTTAAAGCATCTATGAAGATGTTTGCTCATCCATGAAGTGCCACAGGAGTACTTTTTGTCTGATCCTCTAGAGATAATTTTATTGCAAAGAGTGCATGTCACCTTTTTGGCATTGACCTTCTTCTCTCCAACTGGTATGGTGAAAAAGTCCATACAACACTCTCTTTCTTGGCCTTTGGCAGTTCTTTATCTTGGAACGAGTTTCCATGATCTTCCAGACTCTAAGCAGAACCAGATGGCCTCTTTTACTCCCAAAAAGTAGAACAGAAACACCAAGAAAAAATATAATTGCCAGAGACAATACACAGGTGGCAAAATACAGAGGCACACCAAACAGATAGAGGAAAAGGGGTGTGGCCTTCCTCTATTAATGATAGAAAGGTGTTCAACCAATCAAATCCATTGGTTTCTAAGGCACATGGGAGTCACAATGCCTTCGAGCTCACATCACAGTGACGTTGCAATGATGTTACGTAACCATAAAATGTATTAAAGCCACCTTTAAAATTAATACTCTCTTTTGCTGCCTGATAGAAGTCTCTCTCTCAAACTATTTCTCTTTATTCTTAATAGTTCCCCGTATGTCTGTAGGCAATATAACTCAGAAAAGGTAAACATTGAGGCCACGCAATAGGATTCAAATTGTGATATACACATACAATCGACCTAAGTTGGTCCAGGTATTTGTGTGGAATTATTGATGGGCTATATATATATAAAGCTCAATTCCTCATCTCCAATTCAGACTAATTACTAAAGCATACAGAAGAGGAAAACCTGTGTAAGAATGTGATACGTCTATGTTGGACTTGGCCCTCTCTGCAGGGTCACCTGCAAAAGGTTGCCTTTTACACTCCACTTTTTGGTAAATTTATTTGTGTTGGCCTTAGGACTCTGTGCCTTTTACCACTGCTAACCAGTGCTAAAGTGCTTATGCTTTCCCCTCAAAAGATGGCTACACAATTGTCATATTTAATTTACTTATAAATCCATTGTAGAGTGGTATAGCATATACCTAGGACCTGTAATGAAATGCTACCAGTGGGCCTGCAGCACTTATTGCCTTAAAACATGACCCAGGTCTTCCACTGCAGCCTGAATGCAGTTTTAAACTGCTATGTCAACTTGGCATTTAAACACCCTTGACAAGCTTTAAACTCCCCTTTTATTACATGTAAGTCACTACTAACCCTGGGCGTAGTGGGTGTAGTGAGGTTACACTGAGCGCCACGGAGGTTAAAAACAATCTCCACACACTCCACGTGACTCCACTACGCGCCACCCGCCTCCCACCCGCCCTATTAACAATAGTTATAGAAGCTTAAAACACAATTTAAAGTATTAAAAATGCCTTACCTGAGCTTCAGCGACGTCCCCGGGCTGCCCTCTTTCTCCAGCGTAACTTTTTGTTGACAACTGTGCATGCGTGGGTGCTCGCGCATGCACATTTGCTGTGTAATTAAAAGGTTGTCCGTGTACTTTTAAATTTTACATGTCCTGGTAGTAGAAAACTCCTAAACTAGTTTTTCACTTCTGTGAGACCCACCCCTCCCGTACGGTAACTTTGGAGATTTCCTTTTACATTTCATAAGCTGTCATTTCCATGTGAGTTTGTAGATATGTAATGTTTGGTGTCTTGTAATATTAAACAATATTTAATGTTAGAGACGGGTTTTTTAGTACAATTTTAAAAATGCCAATTTTAGAAAGCAGGCATTTTTCCGCCCTTAACCCTTTTGTGCCTGTAGCCTGTCTTGAGTCACATGACTGGGTGTAAAGGATAGTAAGACTTTGTAAATTCTTCCCAGACAATCACACAATAGAGGGTCTAGGTGTGACTGAATGGGTCATCTGCTGGAAGGATGGGATGGAGCTTAGCAAAGCCCCACTTGCAACTGAAAAGCCTGTACTCTGCCTTCACACAAAGGGTCCAGCAACCCCACATTGTCACTGCAGCCTACTTGGAGCCCGGGCAGAGAAGGCAGGAAATTCCATGCACTTCAAAGCCATTGTCTAGAAGCTTCTCCCACCTTCCAGAACTAAGGCACGAGGGAATAAAAAGAGGACCTTACACACCAACCCTTCAGTGCATTCTGGACCTGTGGATAAAGAATGACTGTTGTGCTATTGAAAGGACTGCCACTCTGCTGGACTGCTACTCTGAAGGAACTACTGCCCTGCTGTGCTGACCTTCTGCCTGCTGACCTCTTGTCTGGGCCTGCAATCTCATTTTGAACCCAGGGCCCCAGAGTGACTCCAAGAGCTTCTGCTGACCTCATGATCTGAGCTTCAGGGACATAAAAGGTTTCCCAACATCCTGCACCAGCCCCTGAACCCAGCTGTAGTGAGTTTCTGACCCTCAAGTGCTGACCCTCAGATCCTTGACCCTAGGTGTGGCTCAATGAGCTGCAATCAAGCTTTTGGGCTCTTCATGACTGCAAATGGACCCATTTGTACCAAGACCTCACTGCTCGCACCGTGATTCAATATGAAGGCCAGGCTTTCAGACTCCTTGTGCTACAGCACTGACTGCCGCAGGGATCACCAATGCAAAGTTCCATCAACACCCATGATACTGGGCTTGTTCTTAGCGCCAGCAGCTTTCTGTGACACTCTCCATGGTCTCAACTTCAGTGGGCCTAACCTGGTGACTGTAGACAGCCTGTGCTCCGGCGCGGTTTTCCTGAAAGTGTGACTTTGACCCGGTCCAGTGCAACCAGATACCTTCTGGTTAGTGCTTTATGGTTTTTGGTGCTATTTTAACCTAAAATATTCATTAACTTTGGTTCTACTGATTGGATTTTTGTCATTTTGATCTTGGTTTATTGATTACCTTTTACTCTATTTTCCTAACTTGGTGTGGAATCCTTTTTGTGTGGTGTTTCTCATTTTATTACATTTTGAATTGTTGCACAAACATGATAAATGAAACATGATTCCATAGAAATTTCCAAGGAAATCCCCAGATTATTCAGTACATTCATCCACATGCAGAAAACAACCCAAGGCGCTCTACCTATGGCATCCCTTCTACCAGCTCTTTGTTGTCCATGTTAAAAAGGGGTCTTAAAATGAAAGAGATTTGGCCAGCTCAGCTCGCATCCCCTTAAAAAAGGTGAGAAGAAATAGAATGGGGGCTCCAGTGTAGGATTGGCCCCAAAATCTGGGCACAGTTTTTAATATAATACAACCTTCTTGAATCAAGTTTCATTGGTAAATAATTACTTTGTAAAAGAAAATGTGTGTTTGTGTATATTTATGTTTCATAAAAAATTGTGACTATTCATATATTTGATATAAAAATATTTGAGTTGAGAAAAAAGAAACGGAATCATTGTCATGACTATTTTGTGACCATAGATTGCGATGATGAAAACCTAGAAGCTGTACAGGTTGAGTGGTCTTTTTTCTTGTTTGAAATGCAATTTTTAATTTGATCAGAGAAACATCTCCAAAGTGAGGCCTACAGAAAAGAAATAAGAGTATCCAGTATAGGGTTAGCCTAAAGAAACACCATTTTAAGATGATCATCCAGATATACTTCAGATGTGATTGGCACAGTTCACTTCAACACATTCCAGTGCATACATTCATTCAATTTCTCCCCATCAGCACATGGAGAAAAGTTGTTCTTTGTATAGTAATGGACAATCTGCATCTGCTTCTTGTGTCATTACATATTTTAATACTGTCCAGTTTGCAATTTAATTATGAATAATTACTCTACCAAAAGTGAGCAATCTAGCTATCAAAGTTTTCTGTTTAATCATACTCACATGTTCCTGCATTCTTGAATTAACCTCACGATTAGTCATCCCGGCATTCACATGGACAGGTTATACGATAAATGATATGGAAGCTTTTGCAACTTCTATGTCTCTTTGCTCCCAGATAGAGTAATTTCAAAGGGTAACGTTTTAGCATGTCCCGTCTGTGTACACATATTATTACTACCCCACATCCAGTGGACTGTAACTTTAGGAAGACCATATAATGTGGTTTTGGCCTAATATGTTCTAGAGTGTCTCTAAAACACTTTATCCAGTTTGGAATGGGTCCCATGTTTCTAAATGCTTTTTCTTATCTGGTTGGATGAGGGGTCGAACACAGTCACCACTGTAATTCTTTCATCACCTGTTTCAGGATTGCTTTTTAGTACAGCTTCCTGAGCAATATCCAGTACATGTTTATGGTTGGGATATTTCCTCTGAAGTAGCCTTGGTTATGTGTCAAATTGTTAAATACATCTAGCTATGTTTCTACAATTATGTCTAAACCTTAACAACAGATCCACTATTTCTACTACTACTACTACTACTACTAGCCAAAATAATAATATTATATAGAATTAATAGAGGAGTAACAGTGAGAACCCCGAGGTAAAAAACGTCCCGTTATTTACTATTAGCCATCTATAATTTTATGTAGTGTATGGCCCCCAAAATCATCTTTCCCTGCTTTCCAGGACTATGCTGGGATCAAGGAGTATTGGGGGAGCAATACATAAAATTGCCTCTCTTCCCTGTTGCAAAAAACCTGGACTTCTGTCACATGTCACCATCTGTATCCCCCCTCTCCCCCATGAGCTCTCTGCTCTGCCAGGGCTGCACTGATAGGCTATGTGAGAGACTGGAATTACTTTATGAAGTAACAGCAGTAGGTAACAGCTTTGTTAACCACTGTTGCTATATCATAGAATGACTAAATGTGGAATCTGGCATTCATTCTAAAAGGGCTTGCTGAGAGCAAGGCATAACAACAACAACAATAATAATAATTGTAACGATATAGATTCATGGATGGGTAACAGTGAACTACAGAGACGGTTTTCACTGAGGGGTTCTGAGTTACATCAAATAGACATTGAGAATGAAGCTCAAGTTGGCCATGATTTTACTCAGAACCACGAGGTGGAAAATATCAACATAATCCACTTTTTACCCATCTATACGTTTATGTTATGAATGGCCCCCAAGGTCATCTGCATCTGCTTTCAACTGATACACAGGTATAGAGGAGTAATTCATACATAACATACCCTCACCTCCCTGTCTCAAATGTAAAAAACAAATGCCTAACATCCTGTTGCCCATCCTTTTCATCCCTCCTAAAGCTGTGCTCCCTGTTCTCCAGCGCCGCTGTGGTGGGCTCTCACCGAGCCTAGGCAAAGCAGCCCAGAATTCCATTATGATGTAGCACCAGTGGTTTCAAAGTTCCATTACCCACTGGTGCTACGTCATAGCAGTGAATTACTAGATTTAGAATTCAGTTGTTCACGCTAATGCTCTCCTTGACAGCCAGGCATTACAGTAAAATAACTTGGGGGCATATTAGCAAGGGCTGGCGATATAATTATCGCCGCTTTAGCGTCCGCATTTGGGCGAAAAGCGTCGATTATTATATCGCAATATCATCAAGGACACGCTAGCGCGTGTTTCCTTGATGTAGAGCCTGTTTTTTCACAGCCTCGCCCCGCATCGCTAATGAGATACAAAGAAGGCGTGGCTGTGAAAGCAACACATGTTAATATCGTTAAGGCAGCTTCGCGATATTAACAAGGAGGTGCAGCGATAAAAAAAATCACGCTACCTCAGCCTTAACTCAGGAATTTAACGTATGTTAAATTCCTGACTACGGCATACTTTTAATGGGAGATGGATTATGCTGATAGGACCACAGGGTCGTATCAGCAATGTTATCGCTGTTTTCAATGGAAAAACAATGATGTTCCATTGAAAACACCGATATCGCTGAAATATTATCGCCATAGCGCTATGCGTTGTAAATATAGCGTTATCATGGCGATAATATTCAGTGATAGCCGGCGATAATATTTCTATCGCTATGTACGGCTAGCGATAATTATCGTTGGCTGTTGATAATATGCCCCTTGGTTTTATATAGCAGAATGTATTACAATTCAGCAGTTCAAGTGGTGTGAATAACTGATATTGCTATTACCCAGTTTATAATACTCAGTTTATTCATCTTACGAAGATGGAAGGCTAAATCCATGTTGCCAAGATTCAAACTAATGGTAAGCCCCAGAGTACTGCCTTAATCTGCAGCGAGCATTACCTCCTCGTCTGTCTGCCTCTCAACGTCCTTACATATCAGTTTATTTCCTTTCATGCAGAACATAATCACCAAACTTGACTTTTCCTTCCAAGTCCAATATGGCCCCCATCCAATGGAGTGCAAATACATCACATCCTGGGAATCACTTCCTGAAATAAGTATGCCTAGAAATCAGTTACACAACAGGGAGAGGTGGGTGGGTACTCAGGACAGTGACAAGGAAGACGTGTTAAGATTGCTCGGTTTTAAATCATGATTTTTGTCAGGTGAACATCAATACTTCTACAAATGAAAATGAGAATATTACAAATATACATTGAGAGTTCCTGATGAATAACTCAGTCGTAATGGCTCCAAACCGACATAATCATATCCATCCTGCATGAGTAAAGTAAAATGTTACTCTTCCATAAATCTATTGGCAGCTGAGAAATAACTGAGGTTTTTTCAAGTGTAGTCACCATCTTCAATATACGAAAGTTTGAACCAGCCTCTTTATTTTGAAGGCCAACAGGGTCAACAGAGGGTCAATAACCAGAAAGTGCTAAACATTCCTTATGGCAGAACTCTGTACTGAAAGCTACAGATCAGTTCACACAGTGTACAACTCATGTTTTAGAATCCAAGGTAGTTATAAATTGGAAGAAGAACAAATAAAATTGCATTTTCTGATCTACAAATGTGAAACATAAACACTTGCTTGGAACTTGAATGGCGCATACAAGCCAATATAACAACCTATGGCATGAGCAGCAGGTACTGTCCTTTGTTAATGGTCTTAGGAGACTCCTGCCTAGCTAGAGGTTTAACCTTAAATAGCTCAGAAGCTCAAGACCCTGATCCAGGAGTACAGAAATTTGTATGGAAAAACAGAATCTAAGGGGTATATTAACAAGGGCTTCATCTCCTTTCGCCCTATCAACAACACGGTGCTAACATGCAAAATTGCATGTTAGCACCCTTTTACACTACGCTTCCCTTAGCATCTCTAATGAGATGCAAAGTGGGCATTCCAGAGCAAAATAATAGGACATATGTTGCTAAGCGACATTTCTCCTATTGTCAAGCTTCACGCTAACCCTGTTAGAGACAAAAAAAGCAGCGCTGACCACGGTTAACGCTGCTTTTTTACGTCTGCTAATTTTCAGACTTAGCCATGTAATCCAATGGCTAAGTCCACCATGGGCTATCCACAAGGATATCCCTATCCTTGTAGTTTTATTGCTGCATTACCAGCAATAACCTCCCAAAATGCCGCTATCGCTGGATCTTTTATCGCCTAGGCGGTTAGCGTTGTTAAAAACGCAATAACCAGGCGATATTATCCAGCGATAGCGGCCGTTAAAAAAATTAATGCTAAGCACCCTTAGCGTTAATTTTCCCTGTTCCTTGTTAATATGCCCCAAACTGATTGGTAATTTCCAGTTTCATTGGTATTTTTCTTTTCATTAAACCAAGATGACTTTACACATACAGTATAATGTTTTCTTCTTTCCGCAACAATGCCACAACCCCAGGTTAGGTCTCCAATGATTCTCCTCATCAGAACACCCTGATGCATCCAATAGCCACAGCTTCCTAAACAGAGGCAGTACCAGCAGCAACTTGGGTCAATTAAAACTTATGAATCAACAAAAGGATGAGGTGGCAGTTAATGGGTGCTACCCATGCCAACAAAAACTCAAAGATGTGACTTTCAGATAAATAGCAAAGACAGAGGCTGCAAGGGATGCTTTGGATCCTGCCACAAAAGTGAAATGCGGCCGGTATCCCTGATGACTACAATGGAGCTATTTTGTTGTCTGATAGTGGCACTGCACTTTCAATGGTATGCTGCATTACTACTGATGCTTTCACCACCCACGTGTCTTCGTCACCATCATATGCAAACAGATGCGCGGTCTTTTACGAGCCTAGTCTTCATTTAATGACTGGTGTCAGGGTTTTATTTAAAAGTCAGTCACTGTATCCACTTTCAAGGACCCACTGTAGTCCGACATTGCCTGAATGAGGAGACGGGAAGACAAAATGGCAGTACTTTTCTCATGCTTCCTATCTTCACAAGAAAGCTTTTCTGCCATCACCTATGTATAGACACACTTAACAAACCTTTATATGAGTATCTACAAGAGTTTCTCCTGAATAATAATACTATAAATGGTACACAGTTCATCGAGTGGTTTGTTAAAAACCATGCATTGCAAGCAGGCATACTGCTGGACAATAAATAGACTGGCCATCAATCTAAAATATCAAGGGGCAAATTTACAAGAAAATGACACATCTGTAGAGATGCGTCACTTTCCCTGCGCCACCCTGAGAAATCCTTGTGCCACCAAGGATGCGCTGTATTTACAATACGACGCACCATGGCGCAAGGATTGACAGATGTGTCAGAAATTCTGATGCATCTCTTGGGGCAAAAGTCACGCCTTGCTGGAGTCGTGCCGCAAGCCCAACGCAACTCCAGCAATGCATTTTGAGGCCTATTCCCACTACACTGTGTCACTCCTTATGTCTGCTTCAAGCAGGCGTAAGGTTTTGACGCAGTGGCGTCCTAGAAGTGATGCAGTGAAGTCGTGTAGATTTCACTGCGTCACCTTTACGAGGCTTTCCTGCGTGGGAACGCCAACCCTGCATACATTATACCTGACGCAGGTATAATGTGACGCTGGGCTTTACAACATGATGCATCTCCCTAGATGCATCACGTAGCAAATTGGCTGGATTTTTTAGGCAGTCTCTGCGTCACAAAAGTGACACAGCGGCGGTGCAAAATTGTCGCAAGGGGCTTGTAAATCTGCCTCCTAATTTGTTGTATTAAATTTAAAATAGAAAACAAGCTTTTTTTATAGTGTCCCTGTTAGGGAAGTTTGCTTTTTCATGTGAGTTCTGCATCTATTCCAGTTATCACACTGTGAATACACGAGGACGCGCTCAATTTAGTCTCATATGGGGGCATTTGCACATTTTACGAGTACCGAATAAGTTTGGGTGCTGGCAATGTGGTTGTAAATGTTTATTAAAGAGTGGCCACGATGAACCTTAAAGGTGGAAGTCCATATATCAGATATAAATGCATCCAGAAATCTATCCACTCGTCTATGTTTCATGAGAGAAATTTACATTTGACCCATCAAAGGCTGCTTTAAACAAAATTCCGCCCACGCTGAGCACCTACTGTCATATTATTTTGAGAACATTTCAGCTTGGTCGCCATAAGGATTTATTTGCTTTTCAAGCTGTTCAGCTTTCTTCACAGATTTGAATCAAGTACGAGCATGTGTGGGATTACATTTCTGCCTCTATTTCTGTATCTTTTGTGCTTTTGAGTGGGTATTTACATCTCTGTGTGAATAAGATTATTAAATGTTACCAAAATTTAACACAAATCAAGTGCGTTTTCTTTTGGGCCTAGTGGGACGTTAGTAGCACTGGAGAGACATCTATTGTAATGGTATGTAGTGTGCCTTATGGCATTTGGGCCCTAGATGCTGGCCATTTTGAGTGCATCATACTGCTTTACATTAGGGGTGGGCACAGAGTGAAAAAAAACTCAGTCTAACTCTGCCGAGCAGGCGGCGTTGTGCTTGGCCGTCCATTCGCGCTGATTGGTGCCATTACCGCTCCTCGTAGCAAAGCATGCATGACCGGCACCAAGTGGTCACCCGCGTGCGTGGCCATTTTGTTTTGTCGTAATCCATACATGGTGCTAGGCCTACTTCAGAATTTTAATTATAACTTTGCAATCCTAACTTTATTTAAATTATTCTCCACTATTTTACATTTATTTCCTTAGTGTGTGTCTTTGTGTTGGTGCATTTTAGTTTTTTGCCTCATTTTTTTATTTTCTGTTACTTTTATTACTTTTACCTTAACTTCCCCAAACTTCCTAATTTCTCCCTCTCTATTCCTTCTCTTCCTCCTCTCTTTCTTTTTTAATTATTCACCCAGCTCTATGCCAGATCGTGGGAGAGGCAGCACCAGTGCAGTGTATCGCACACCCTGTGGGTGCCGGCTCCACCAGGGGGTGCAGCCTCTTGCCTTTCTTTCGCGAGGAAGTGGCCACACCCATTTTTGTGTGTAGCGCCACCTACCCACGATGCTAGCAGCAGGTAGCAGGCCCGGGAGTGGGTACGGCCTGCGGGAGCATCGGCTGCTGTAGGTGAGGGTGAGCCATTGCGTTCGCTAACACACTGGGGTTTGGTGCACCCAGTAGCAGCTGGTGCACTGCTGGGCTGACCTCCTGGACAGAGAAGGACCTGCTTGACCTGCTGGGAGTTCAGGTTGTGGGACTTGGTGAGTACTCGTAATTAATTATCACTAATTTGGTGTGTCCTATCCTATGATGCAAATTTCTTTTCCAAATAGCATGCTGCTCACACTCAAAGGAGTTCATGTAATGTAACGTTATGAATATTATGTGATCCAATTTGAGTGAGCCAGGTGCTCGGTGCTACCTAGTTCATCTGTCACTTTGGAGTCAGGGTAAACTTGAAAGGTATTTGGAGAATCAAAGATATTTTTTTATCCATTAGAGCTGCCCCAGCTGCAGACTGCAGAGAGTAGCAAATTTGTACCTGATGCGCTAGCCTGCACGCTTCGAGTCATTTAGCACAACAAGAATAGAATACTTGTACTCCATAGTGGATGATGCCTTATTGATTAAGCTTTTTTCCACACAAAGCGTCTGTGTGGTATACTTCTTTTAGGCAATCCTTAACAACAACAAAATTACTCTTTTTTTTAAATCTTATGCAGCCTTCTTTTAGCCAGTCAGTGCTTTTGTGAGGCATATGTTGTTAAAATCATGTTCCCGCCAGTAACTTTCCTAATCACATTAAAAATGCCAATGGCCCTAGGAGACCAGCAAATGTACTTATACCGTGCCGCTATCTAATTTAAAGAAAAACAGGTGTTTGCACAGAGCATTTTTTAAAATGTGTCTGTTATATATTTTTTTCTTTCTTGATATAGTTACTCTTGTTGATCCACTGACACAACAGACCCGGCAGGAGATTGCAGCCCGGCTCTGGCGACAGAGACTGAAGGCAACCAGGGAGTGCAGCTGGTGGACAAGGAGGGCCGGGCACATGCCCCTGCTCCAGCCCCTGGGCCCAGTTCTACCAGCCAACCACCTGCTCCTGCAGCCTCCATGCCATACCAGCATTGCGGGCAGCTCGGGACTGCCCATTCCTGTGCCGCCCCCCTTTCAGACCAGCTCCACCATTGCCGTGTGCTGCATGAGCTGGCCCACTTGGGATATAAATTGGTACTCCTTGAGGCCCGCATACAGCATGTAGAGACCCTCTTGGAGAAAGCCCTCTTCTAGCACTTTAAAAAAAAAAAAGTTTGGTGGGAGGGCATTGTTGTGGGTGGAGAGGGTGTGAATTAGGGCAGGGCATTTTTTGGACAATTTTGACATGATTTATATTTACTTTGGATATTCGTTGGGGATGGGGAAAGAATGTGGGAAGGGATGGGCCTGTTGTGGGTGGAGAGGGTGGGTTTTATTATATCTATGTTAGTAAATGGGAAATCTTTTATAATCGACTCAATGCCTGTAGTTTTTTGTGTGTGTTTTACTTCAACTTAGCATTGATGCCTTTTTGAACAGCCTGTCTTTAATATTTCTTAAAGTATATGACAGTTAGAAGGGTATGCTGCCATTCCCTATTTTGCCTACAGAAACATAGATAAACAATTTAGTTATCTCATTTACAGTACAAGTTAGTTATTTACTTACTGAGTAAAGTAGTTCACTGCACACCATATTTCTCTTACTTGAATAGATGAAGTAATCGCTGGAGACTGTTCCCTGTCAATCTTCCAACACCTGGAGGGTTTCCTAAGGAGCCTTCTTTTTGGTAGTGGTAGTGCACTAACAGTGAAGGCATCACA
Organism: Triturus cristatus; assembly: GCF_964204655.1. Taxonomy (NCBI): domain Eukaryota; kingdom Metazoa; phylum Chordata; class Amphibia; order Caudata; family Salamandridae; genus Triturus; species Triturus cristatus. The sequence continues at coordinate 609,811,827 of NC_140581.1, read as the reverse complement.
GTAAGGTCCACTCCCAACTAGGTGATCTCCTACTGCAGGAATAATTAAAAGTATTACAGGCAACTAAATTGAAAGAAAAACAGAGAGTTAGTATGTTATACAAGCAGATTCATATTTCAGCTTTAGAAAGACAGAGGATAGACTTCTACCACCATGATACACTAAAGAAAAGAATACAACATATTATAACAAAAACTAGCAATAGTAAATTATTCTGAGAAATGGTGAGCATGGTATTTGAAAACCAAAGTTATGAAATCCTCAAGTAAGGGAAAATGTACTCAAAGTCTGTAGTCGACAAGGTTCAGTATTTTATTTATGCATAACAAAGGCGTGAAATGTTGACGTTGAGGAATGATGTTGTTCGTGGTTGGGTCAGTGGGACTGCTGTGGGCTAATGCTCAGGTGATAAAAGATTCCGCAGTCAGTTGGTGTCACATTTAACCACATCTGTCCCACCAAGTGTGTGATCTACTGCTCCAAAACAATCACAAAGCCCGGGGAAGAGGGTAAGGGTTTTGATGAATGGATCAGAAAGGGGTTATGAGGAAAGGGGTGACAAAGAAAAACACAACACAAGAAAAATATTTATGAGGGCATTGAGCAGCAAATCATCATCAATTTGTTATGGAAGGAAAAAAAGGAATGAGTATGACACACTGCAGTTAAATGTATTTGTAAACAGCCCTTCTGCCCCAAAGACCCATGTTATCAGATATCTAAATCTTCTGTTTTCTAGGTTTGAGAAACTCTAATTATGGAGGAGTGAACTGAACCCACCCAGTTCTAAAAATATGATTGTTAAAAGAAAAATGATACTGTATTGCCATATTGGGTGGTGCATGTGCATTCTCCTCGGGATTGTCTGTCACTCTTGGGTGCCTGTCTTGACTGGTTCTAAATGAAAGCAGGAGTGTTGAGCTCAGCTTTTGCCTTTTGTTCATGCAGGAGAGGAGACGAGAAGGCCTGCGGATAGTTATGCAGAAACTGTATTATAAAGTCAATGAAAAGGACAGAAGGAAGGTAAGCTTCATGAGGAGTGCACCAAGAAGACTCAGAGGCAGAGCAAAAGAAAATATGCCTTGGAGTTTCACTTTTGCCACCAGTGCAACACACACACACACACAACAGCATTTCCAAAATCAATGCACCTCTCTCCATTCCACATTGCTGAGTACTAGGCCACAGACTCATGGTTTCCCTTCAAAGTCAATAACGTCTTTCTTCTAGCAGTTGATGAGGTAGCCCCACACTGAGTCCTTCCATCCTCCTCTTGACTCCGAGTAACTCCGTCCCAATCCCGACCCGAGCAAGATAGATATGTAGTGCAGTGCTGTTGAAGAATTTTGTATAGGTTTGTGTTTGTTAACTAAAGTGACTGGTCTGGTCTGTGAAGAATCAATAAAAAGGAGTGGACCCTGCAAGTAAATCTTGTTAAGTGTGAAAGGGCCGATTACCTCCAGGAAAACTTATCAGCCATAAGGCCCCAAACATTACAATTCATTGAAATTAAGTTAACTTTACCATTAATTGAACACCCTTTCTCACTGTCTGCCACCACATGAATCATCAATCATCACTCCCAATCACTCAATAATATCACTCATTGGTGCAATAGTTACCTGTTTCAATCCAAGCACAGTGGTAGTTACACAATTGTACCTCCTTGTTGATGCAAGGAACACATTGGAATCTGGCAGCCTTATAAATCAATGATCTTCTGGGTCAGCCCTTCTAGGTGATGAAAAAAAGAAAGATAGGAGTGGACTGTACAGGTACATTTTCGTCTAGTAAGTTTGACCAATCATCTTCAGGAAAAAGGATCACCCATGAGGCCCGAAACATTGCAATTCATCAAAATCAAGTTAACTTTACTATTAATTAAAACCCTCCCTCCCTGTCTGCTACCACATGAATCATGAATCATCACTCACCCATTGTTGCAATAGTTGTAGTTACCTCTTCCAATCAAAGCACAGTTAGGTTAGGTAGTAGGTACACAATAGTATCTTTGACGCAGGCAACACATTCAGTGCCAGGTTGCCCGCAGAGTTACAGTGCGCTTTACAAGTATGATTAACAATAACAATAACATTGCAATTTGGTATTGGCACTCTTGTAAATCAATGATCTTCTAGGGCAGCCCTGCTAAGTGATGCAAAAAAGGATAGGCATGTGAGGGAGGAAGGCATTGTCTCTAATGTTATGAAAGGATTGCGGAGGCTTCTTCACTGCACACTGGTCCAACTGCAATTCGGCAATATACGTTACAAGAAAATGGTGGGGGAAGCATACATCTGAAACAAAAATAAAGTTCCACTATCTACTGCTTTTTTTTGCTAAGAATGAAGTTCAGCGAAAAATAATTAAAAAGTTCTATGGTGGCACTGGCATACTCAGTCCGGGAAGTAGAGTTCATCCTCAAACTTAGGTGGTACACCAAGAAGTGGGTCAGCTAGCACACTAGATTCTGACCAATCTTCCCCCCATGCTGTTTCAGGAACAGTGTAATTGTGTGGTATGAAATATTGGTTCATTTTCATCATGGTCAAGCTCTCCATGTTTGGAGGCAAGAGACTGGTCCTTCTGACTGCAACAACTGTGCCAGCTACACTGAACACATGCTCAGCAGACACACTGGCTACAGGACAAGCCAGATACTTTATTGCCAGCCTGCTGAGCTCTGGTCATTGACACATCTTCCCACACCAATACTTCAATGGGTTTTGATCCACATAGACCTCCTTTGGATCATCCAGATACTCCTGCAACATCCTCTGGATGGTCATTGGTGCTGCCACTTGCTCAACCTCTTTTGCCATCACCTCTGCACTGGACTTTAGTCCTGCCATGATACCAATACAATGCAGAGGTTGGGTCTGATCCTTCTTTTGCTGTTGTTGCTGACGTTCTGGTTGCTGGTGTTGGCTGCTGTGAGACAAGACTGCCCTCTCTGGAAGTTGACAGTGGTAGCCCAGAACTGTGGAGTGGGACTTTAAGTTCCAGGCTGTCTACTTCCTGGTCTGTGGCTTGCTCGGCATTCCAGCTCTTGTATTTTTAAACATCCCTTCAGAAAAGGAATGAAAGTGGGCACAATTTTTTTGTACCGTGGGTCAAGTAGTACGGCACAGATGTACTGTTTGGATGTGATGGTGCCATTTTGCAGTCTTCCATTACAAGCCAAGCGAAAGAGTAAGCTCTCTACAATGGCAGCAGCAGGCGACGCACACATGGCTTGCTGCTGGCATCCACCTAGTCTGTTACCCCTCCCCCTTGTACTCGTGCACCCTCTCACTGATCGCAGTCAGAATGCCGATAGTGGTAGCGGCATCTGGGCTTGGAGATCTGTGCCTCAACAGATTTTGCTAGCTTCACTAATGCAGAGTGACCCCTGATTTGCAGACAAAGGAAGCAAGGGAGTGAAGGACAGCAGGTGACTCGGCCCCCAAAGTCCAGGGGGAAAAAGTGCTGCCAGCACCCGTGCTTGTATATGTGCCGAGGACCCTACGAGCAGAGTAGTGAAGTAGTAAAATGACACTGAAATAGCTGGCCAAAACCCTTGAGGTCCTGAGGAAAGCAGGCGCCAGCCATGAGTAGTCGTGGTTAAGGGCCCCTTCCACGGGGAATTAGAGGGATGCCTGAACTGTACTGTACTGGCCAGCGAATAATATGTGGCAACTACATTTTAAACTGACATCTATGACCCACAGCACTCTCACTGTCCAGAAATCTAAACGATGGGAAGCACAGGGACGCTTAGACGCCACAACATGCAGGAACGCAGGCCAGAAAGATTGCCTGAAAATGTCAGAAAAGATGCCAGAAAAGCACTCACTTGCTAGAGCAGAAACTAATCAGGATCAATTAGACCAGTCAGGTCAATCTGAGTCTAATGCAACACTAAGTTCTTCCTCTGCAAGTTCACCTTCTGCAACTCAGCTCAATGTTGAGCAGAGAGACGATTAGAAAGAATTATGTTTAGAATCAGCCCAGACAAATAAAGATGGGGAGCTAGGCCGCGTTGCTGTTTTTTTCATAAATCAGTGACCAGCCAGCGGGATAGAGAAAAGAAATGCAATGCGTAGTAAAAGAAAGGGGGGCAACTCAATAAGGCAAATGGGGACCAGGGGGATAGCCCCCCAATGGGGACTAAGCCAGCCAAGCATTGATTCATATGAGGACAGAAGTAATCCAGTGGAGGTCAAGGAGGCTCTTTACCTATGGCTACGACTATGTCTGCTCAGATCATTAATGGCAGCAATATGGGCAAAGAACGGGCCTCTACATCACAGCCCAAAGCACTAATAGCATTTTTGGAGACAATATTGCTAGAAATAATGGAACTTAAGCAGCAACAGACCCAGGAGATTGAATTATCAAATCAAAAGTCAAGATTGAGCAAAGTCTTGAGAAAATGCCATAAAGGCTCCAAGAGGCCGAGCAAAGAATTTCAGACCTGGAGGAGAGTGGTGTCACTGAATGAAGATATCCTGATTGAGCAAAAGTAAGTCCACCAGCTTGAGAATAAACTCGAAGATATTGAGAATCATGTAAGGTGCTCAAATCTCCAGTATATTGGTGTACCGGAGGGCAGTGAGTCCCAGGGCCCAGTACAGAGTGTGTCTCAGTTAATGGGTTCAATTATTAGAATGTACATTCTTACTGAAGCCCTGGCTGATCTTACAGTCACGAAGGCACACAGAGTGCCAGCACATCAGCCCGCATGCATGAAATATTCCCGCACCACAATCTTGGTTAATTTCTTAAGCTACAGAAGATTTTGACCTCAGCAATTCAAAAAAAGTTGTTTCCTTTGTTGGATAATATTCAGATGAGGGTGTGCTCAGATTTGTCTATTATGGCTGCTCGACGGCAAAAAACTTTCCAAGGACTGGCTCGAGAATTTAAACTCCTGGGGGTGCAAGCCTCGCTAGTCCAGCAATCTAAGTTGAAGGTTCTGGCTGATGGTCAATTTCATGTTTTCATGTTTTCATGGGGGTTGAAGAGGCACAGGCTTTTCTCTCAAGGCTTTCAAAATCTTAAAAATGCTAGAATTTGGTATCTAGTATCTAGTATCCAGGAGACACTGGTCTGAGGAAAGATAGTGTTGTGATAATAGAGATGGTATTTATTATTGCCTCATTGTTTTTCTCATTGGGGGCCTTTTCTCTTTCTTTTCACAGTGGTCAGCAAGGAGAGGGTCACACGAGGGACTTCGGGTGCAGCAACAAGGCACCCAGTGAGGGTAGGGTACCATAGGAGGGAAGGTGGGTCAATCCAGGGTCCTAGGACGGGAAGGGGATGGGTGGTAGGTTGGTTACTGAGAAAATGAGCAAGATTCAGCCATGGGGGTTTTTCTTAAATTCAATTTTGAATAGCAAACAACACGCATACAGAAGTGTGGTGTGTATAAAAAGATGGATCTTGCAGAGTATCCAATTTCAGAAAGTTAGAACTAATGGATCAAAGAATTAACGTGATCATTTGTAATGAGAATGGGTTGTTGAATAGGCGGAAGAGTGGGGCTCTGATGAAGTAGTTAGCCTATTTTAAAACGGAGGTTATTTTTCTCAAAGAAACGCATCTCAAAAGTAATACGCCCAAATTTCAGACCCCTAAGAAGTATTATTTGGCATTTCATGCCTCAACAGGAGTGGCAATGCACTGCTGTCGGATCAAACCTGGGTCAGCGATACTAAACATTTTATTCACAAGTTTTTTAAAGTAAACACTAATTCAGCCTCTGTTTTTATGGTATGGGAAGTTTTTAAGGTTGCTTTTAAAGGCCAGGTGATTTCGTACAAAGCTAAATTAACCAGGGCTCGGGAATATAGGGTCTAGGGCTTCTAGACAGTGGCAGATAAAGCCTGCTGCCAGCTTATGGGATTGTTGGCAGGCTCAGTCCCTACAGTAGCCCACAAGCCTTTCCAAGATCAACTAGCAAGGGACGAACAAGAACTTAGGGATATTATTTCTTCTAGAAGAAACGCATTAGAGCTTTATGATGAAAGCCAACAGGTAGGGACATTTCTAGCTTGGACAGCCAAGAACCAGAAAAATAGGCTAACAATAAAATCAGGAGTCCTGCTACAGGTATAATGAAAACTGAAAATGCAGAAATAGCTGGAGTTTTTCTTAATCACTACAGGAGTATTTATGAAGAAGCTGAAGGAGTATTGAGCAGGATCTGTAGCAGTATTTTAATGGACTACAGCTCCCTGAAGTCTTGGACACTCAAAGCAGTGCTTTGAATAGCAAAATAGAATCCCTTGAGAAAGCCCTAGCTCTAATAAACATGGCTGCTGCTAAGACGAGTGGGAGTGATGGGATTCCTGCAGAAATGTATAAGACTTTTCTAGTTGAACTGCTCCCATGCCTCTTAATCCTTTTTAACAGCATAAAGGACGGAGCTGAAATACCTAAAAACGTTAAAGAATTGGCCATTGTTCATTTCATTAAAAAAGAAAGATATTCACTTAATCCTAAGTCTACTGAATGCAGACTATAAATTATACATGAAGATTTGGGCAGATAGGTTTGCACCATGTGCACTATCATTGATTCATTTGGATTGAAATGACTTTCTGCCCAAACGATGGATGGCAGCCAGTACCTCTCAATTAATTCAAGCCAGCTAATATTTTACAGTTAATAATGAGAAGGCAGCAATTCTTATGATGGACGTTTGAAAAGAAGTTTGACCTTGTTAACTGAAAAACCCTTTTTTTAACTTGGATACATTCGACTTCCCACCAGCAATTGTCAATATACTTAAGGAGCTTTACCAGGGGGCTAAGGCCAAGATTATTATAAATTCTCATGAAGTGGGGTTATCAAAAATTAACCGTGGCACTCCCCAGGGTTGCCCCTTTCCCAGCTTCTATTTACTTTTTTTTTATCGAATCCTTAGCATCCAAGATTCCTAAGAACCAAACTATTTTACTGCCAATTGAGGGGATGGTGAAATCAAGTTATTTACTGATTACATGATTTTATATTTAAGGGCTGATAGATCAAATATCCAGAGTGCTTTGAATGAAATTGATAACTTTACGTAAATTGGGGGATATTAAGTCAATCAGGCTAAAGCCAAACTTTTATTGCTCAATACACCTCGTTCTGAGTTTCTCATAGAGTTACAGATGGTCCCACAACATCCGGTTAGGTACTTTGGAATTTTTAACACAAATGATTTTTCCCAATTATTTTGCTTAAACTATGGTGCAACTCTTGATAAAACATTAAGGCTGCTGGAAAGATGACCCTTTTTACCTCTCTCTCTGGTTGGCAGAGTTGTGCTGGTCAAGATTTCTGCTCTCCTCTTGTTTTTATTTCTTTTCCTGAATCTTCCTCTAAAAATACAGAGAGGCTATTTTACAGAATTAGATATGGTAGTTAAGAGATTCAAGAAGCAACCTCGGGTTAAATTGTCTGTGCTGCTGCTCAATACAATACAGGGAGGCTTAACATTATTGCATTTTAAAACAGATTTCCGGCCCCTCTAATTGATTCCTTAGTTCAGATAACATCAGATGTTTCAGTGTACAATCATTTTTTGTTAGTGAGCATGACTGGGGAGAGTCAAATACGTTTACCAGTTTTTCTTCATACAGCTTAACTTCCAAACAAAATGAAGTATAAGTTCCCTAGAGACCTTAGCTTTGCATATTCCGAATTTGTTTTAAATTCTGGGACATTCCTGTCTTTCATGCTTATACTCCATTGCAGGACTGAGAGACTTGGGGCGTGCGACTGCCAAAAACGATGATACAATCTTGGCAAGCTTTGGACTTTGAGGAACTGGAGGATATTTGTAATGGAACAAATTAAATCTCATGGGATTCAATAATCCAACCATTTGGCAACCAGAATTTGCCACTCTGGTTCAGCTTCGTCCAGATAACCAGTTTTCTAAATACTTATTATATTATGATGAAAAAAGTGATTGACCAAATTGTTTTTCTTATATATAAAACTCGGCAGGCGGGAGTGGGAAACTGGTACCAGATTTTTCAGCAACAGGCTAGTCAGTCTGTGTTATCTGAGTTGCTTTCAAAAGTCGTTTAGGCAACTAATTGTAAGTAATTGTAAGTATAATAGTAAGAAATAGCAACACCTTTGAGGGATAGGTTATAGATCTCTTAGAGCCACGAAGTTGTAAGTGAATGGCATTCCTGTACAGATGAATAGCCTATTATATGCCTGAAAGGTTACATAGGAGGTTTCCATCTCATCCAGATCAGTTTTTCAGATGTAAGGCAATTGGTGGATGGATACATACCTTTTTAATTGCCCAATGCTGCAACAATCTTGGGATGGGGTTTTCATGCAATTAGTCAGTCTTTGCACACTATAGTATCTCCATCCCCTATGTTGGTGTTGTTTGGTTCATCTCATGAGGTATACCATTTGCATAAACATCATCAATATTTTATATCAATTGCCATAGTGGTGGCTCATTCACTGAGTCACCAATACTGGAAAACAGATGTGGTTCCATCATATTCCCATCGGCATAATAAAATGATTAGGACTTGATATTTTGAAGAGGCCTATGCCAAATGGGTAGGGGCTATAGAGAGATGTAATACAACATGGGATGCCTTTAAGCTATTGTAGTGCATTAAACAGCTAGAGTACCCATTTTTTTTATTTAGGTCTAAAGGTTTGGATTTTATCATTTGATAATACATGTTGCCATGAATTGATGTATTTATTGGTTAAAGATTTATTCTCCAACTACAGTAACTTATAATGAATTTTGAGTGATGTGATGAACTGTAACTTAATCTGCTGTTTTTGGATACATGTCGGGAAACTGATTAGTACTATGCACTTTTTCCCATGGCTGTTTATCTTTGCACCTTAAATATCTGTTGTTATATTTATAGGCAATTAGAAATTGGTACAGCTGATTCTGTATAGTACTGATTCGTACAAGGCACTTTTTCTCTACTTTTATTATCCACTTTTGCACTTTAATGTACCTCTATTGGTTGCCATTCATTTGCTCCCATGAAGTGATGTGTTCAAGATCTATTGGAATTCACGCCCTCAACTACAATAATCTATAGTGGATCTTGAGTGATCTGATGAACTGTATCTTAATCTGTGGGTTTGGGTACATGTCGGGAAATTTATTGGCACTAAAAACTTTGTGCCTCCATGACTGTATATCTTTGCACTGTAAATATCTGCTGCTAAGTATGTGTGCAATTAGAAATTGTTTCAGCTGATCTGGTATTGCATTGATTTGCACAAGGCATTTTTTCTCTGCTTTTATTATCTATCTCTGCATTTCTTCGCATAGTGCCATCCATCTGGACCTTTTTTTGTTGAAAGGATAAATGTATTACCGTATCTGTACAGCTGATATCGGTGCTATGCTTTTTTATTCTTCTATGTCTGTATCCTGATCAATCAAAACATACATTAAAAAAAAGCGAAAGATAAGCTCTCAACCAAGGCATGCGCTTCTGTGTTTTCATTCACATCTGTTAGTATAAACCATTCAGACACCTTCTTTAGCTGGTCCTGTAGCAGATTCAACAAAGGGATAGCTTAGCCCATCATACTCTCTTCCTTGCTAACTTTCTGTGTGAAAACCTCAAAAGGGAGTAGCATCTGTGTCAGGCATTTGACTAGGCCCCATTTGTCGCATCCATGTCATAGGCTTCCCAATTGCATCCTCTCCTCTTTGAATGACTTAGTCATTGATCTGCCCAAACAGATGTTGCAACATCTAATAGGTCGAGTTCCAACGTGTTGGCACCTCCTGTTTCAGGGCTTTAAAAGGTGCTCTTTTAGCATGCTGAATAATATGCAACTGCTTGCGGGCTTTAAAAGAGTGGATGAAATGAGTGCTGATTCTTCTGCAGGTGGTCAGTATGTCGCTGACTAAGTATTCTTTTTTGAGAAAGTCTTGCACCAATAGGTTGATGCAATGGGCCAAACACAGGGCCCTGAAATAGCCACTGTATGGCATGGCCTTGACTATGTTACTGCCATTGTCTGTGGCAACAAATCCAATTCTGAGACCTCTGGGTTGCTGCCATTCATACACCTTGCTGTTAAATTCATCCAAGATGTTTACAGCTGTATGTAATTTCTCCATGCCGAACATGGCCACTGTTGCATGATGCTGAACGCTCTTCAGGGCCAAGACCTGTAGATATCTTTTGATTTCCCGTCGCAAAAGAGAACCAGTGTGCAGTGATGCACATGTAATCAGTCACCTGACAACTGGTCCACATGTCTGTCAACAGGTGGATAGTGTGAACAAAACTTCACTGCAAAGCTTGCCCAACCAATTGCAGCACATCGTGAGGCACAGCTGGAACAGCAACTCTGACTAAATAGACCCAACTTGGAACCTTCCATTTCTGGCAGAAGGCTTCCACATATTCTAAAAATCCCACCCCTTCCACAAAAGAAAATGGGTGTTGTTCCACCACAAACATTTTTGCCAGCTTCCCATTGTAGAAATGTGGCATTGAGTGATTGCAGCCGTAGGGCCCTACTGCTTAAAAATTCCTGTAACAGTAGCCTGTATTGTGTTCTTCTTTTCTGGGTCCACTGAAGCACGCAACCTTTGAGAAGAAGGTGGTAGTAGACTCAGTGGGCATCGTGGTGGGGCGGTCACTGTATGCCATGGTGTCTCCATCTGACCCTGAGTCTTGTGTTATTGTAAGTCACTGAGGTGGGTGATTCTGCTGGTTCACTGCTGGGGACAGGGCTGCTTTATATCAGGATGTCAACCTCTTCTTCCTCATCATCACCCCCTACCGTGATTGCTCTTGTAACGGAGGTTTCCCAGCACGCCTCATCTTCACCATCATATCCACATTCAGCATTTTTTTAAGGTGCTCCTCCCACCAGATTGTGTGGTGTTTTTTTACATGGGTCATTTGGCCTCCAGTATCATAATGTGGACCAGGCCTACCTCAATGAACATGCGTGTTACAATTGCTGCATACTGCAGCATGCTCCCCCTGTGTGCTAACTGTAAAAAAGTCCCAAACTAGGGAGAAGAACTTTTTTACTTGGCCACTGCCAAAGCCTGACAAAGGACTGGAGGTAAGTGGGCATGTCGTCAATTGCGTCTCTGCAGTGCATACTTCTACTGAGGTAGTGGTTAGTGCAGGTCTCAGCTGGAGCTATGCTAATATGGGAGCTGGTGGTGCTACTTGTGCCACATACATCGGAGCAGGTTGAATAGCAATGTCAGACTCCTCTGTGTCACCTTCCACAATGACTAGCTTGTCGTCATCATCCTCCTCCTCATCCCCTTCCATAATTCTAGGAATTTCAGAAACTTTTCTTTTCCCTTGCCTCTTCTGGCATCTCCTGGAATCTTGCGGGGTCCATGCCTCATCCCTATAATCATCATCTGAAGTGGTGCTTGAAGAAGATGGTAGTGTATTACCCTTCCGTTTCATTGCTGGAGGTCTGGGAGCCAATGATTCTAAAAGAGGAGGTTCCTAGTTGGCAGGTAGCTCGACCTCCAGTTCTGCTCCAACAGGAAGGTGTACTATTGCTGACTGCAGCTGCTGTCCACTTTGCTCTGTTTCCTCAAACAATTGGGTATAACTTTGCGAAAGGGACAAATCCAATTCACTGTCACTGCTCATTGGTGTCACCATGATTGCAGTGGCTGTCTCACTGACAGACATTGTCTTGGGCTAGGTTGGGGTGGTGCTTTTAAAGCGGGAGTGCTGCTCCCAGCTTGCTCCCCGAAGGCGGTGCGGCAGGCACACAATGTTTCCCAAAAAAGGTTTAGGCCGACACGCCACTGATGGAAAGCTGTTTCTTCTCAATGACCACTTTCTTGTCACCAAATTTCTTTGGGGTCATCTTAAAGCTCTCAGTTGGCACAGAATGGAGGTCTGACGTGTGGCGTCAATGTACAGGCCTTCTGTTTGGCAGTACTGCTGGTGATATCTCGTCTTCTCTTGTGCACCTAATAGCAAACAAGCAAGAAAAACATTTAGTGAAACGTGGCATTGTTGCAGTTCGAATTAGTACAGACAAGGGCAATATTAGTGTGGTTGATTACTTAGGTAATAATAAATCAACCACTTGAAAATCATCAGGATAACACATAATATACAGATAGAGCTCTTTTCTTTATGTACATGTATTCTGAAGGAGACACCTGTGCCACTCTGGGAACTGCATGGGTAAATGGAATAATAATCTTTAAAAAAATGAAAGTTAGTGTGCTCCTATGACAGGCAATGTGGTCCAGGGGGAAATAGAATAATCGTTAAAAAAATGAATGATGGGTCTGCCAAAATGCTGTGGCGCTCCTCAGTGGCCCGTGTCTATGGCTGGGGAGACAAAAACGGAAACCTCCTTCACAATCTGGTCTCCTACCCCAGAGCCCGCAGAATCATCCCTGAGATCCAAGACTCGGCTGGCACCTCTCAGCGCGCTTCGCGAGCCATCGCTCAGACGTTTGCCCATTACTACTCTGATCTGTACTCAGCTCAGCACCCCATGGCCTCCCTCACCACACTGCTGGCAGGCTCAGAGGTCCACCTACCCAGCCTTGCCCAGGGGGAATCCTCGGATCTGGATCTCCCTCTCACCTCGGAAGAGGCCCATAGCGCGATATCCAGACTGAATACGGGACGGTTGCCGGGCCCCGATGGCTTCCCCCTAGAATACTACGCTGCCTTCAGAGAATCCCTCGTTCCCCACTTGATGGAGCTCCTCCGTCACATGGCTGAGAAGGGTGCCTTTCCCCCCGAAACCGACCTATCCACTGTGGTAGTCATCCCAAAGACTCAACCGCCCTCTCTTTCCTGTAGGGATTATCGCCCAATATCTCTTATAAATACTGAGGTGAAACTCTTCGCTACGGTGCTGGCACAATGCCTGCACCCTCTTCTCCACAAACTAGTCCACCCAGACCAATGTGGCTTTATACCGTCACGCGGTACTCTGCACTGTATATGACGTCTGCATTTGGCCTTGGCCCACTGCCACCACCTCTCCCCGTACCTTTCCCTACTACTCCTCGACTTTGAAAAAGCCTTCGACACGGTTGATTGGTCCTATTTAACGGAAGTTGTTCAACTTATGGGCTTCGGTCCCCTTTTCCTACATGCCGTTCGAGTTCTTTACTCGAACCCGTGGGCCAGAGTCCATGTCAACGGGGCCCTCTCTGACATGTTCCCAATTAGAAGAGACACGCGACAGGGGTGTCCACTTTCACCCTTGTTGTTCGTGCTGGCTATGGAGCCCCTTGCCTGCTTCATCCGCTCCGATGCGGCGGTCCGGGGCTGGTCCTGGGACCCCCATCACGTGGATAAAATAGCCCTTTACGCGGACTTCGTCCTTCTCTTCCTGGCTGACCCAGAGTGCTCTGGCCCTCGCAGTCTGAAGATACTTCGGGACTTCGAGAACGTTTCTGGCCTACGACTCAACCCCGCCAAATCCACTCGTGTCCCCCTCCATATATCGAGAGCTTGCTTCGACTGGCAATCCTCCATCCCCATCAAAAGACAGTCTTTTAAATACCTAGGAATATGGATCGCCCTTCTCCCCGACCTGGAGTGGGCCTGGAACCTCACCCTCCTGATCGCCAACACCAATCTTAAACGTTGGCAAGCTTTGCTGCTGAATCCCCTTGGTCGTAGCGCCCTGGTCAAAATGATGATCCTCACCCGCTTCCTATACATTCTGCAAACTACTACCTTCCACCTTCCGGGGAGTTGGTTCCGGGACCTTGACCGGGTCTTTACTCGATTCCTATGGAGACATGGGAGAGCCCGCATTGCTCTGGCTCACTGCCGGATCCCACCCTATGACGGCGACATGGGAGTGACTCACTTACACCTCTACTATCTTGCCACCAGACTCCTTGTAGTCCATGACTGGTACAACGGCGGCTGGTCTGACCCAGCCTACCAAACTGAGCTCAGACACATGGATTTCCCGCAACTACACACTTCCTTATACGCCGCCCCTATCCCGCAAGCACTCCCCCCGATAACAAGATCAGTCCTGGTGGAGTGGCGCACCGCCCTCCAACACACCCATTGGGACAAGAAACTCACCCAACAAACACCTCTCTGGCAGGGCACATGGCTCTCAGAGACGTCTTCCATCACGGGTTTCCGGTCCTGGGACTGTATTGGGATTTCGCTCCTGGGAGACATTTGGGTAGGTGATCACATCCGGTCCTTTGCCGAGCTACAAGCCCGTTACTCCCTCCACACCTCCCAGTTTTATCGCTATTTGCAACTTCGCCACGCACTTGCAGCACATATCTCCTCGGGGACTTCACTGCCCCAGTTCAGCCCCCCGGAGGCGCAGGTACTGATGGGAAATCTAGGGAAAGGAGGGGTCTCTAAGATATATTGCTCCCTGGTCAATAATACTCCTACTAATCTAGACGCACTCCGAGCCCGCTGTGAGGGTTGGATAGGCCCCCTGGAGGAGGCGGACTGGCGAGACGCTCTGATGGCTCCGAGAAACCTGACGACCTCCTCCAGGCTCCGCCTCACTCAACTCTACAATCTTCACGCAGCCTACCTCACCCCGACTCGGCTACACAGAGCTGGACTGCGCCCCTCCCCTGCATGCGCCCGATGCGGACTTGCCACAGCCGGTTTGTTTCACCTGGTGGGGACCTGCCCGGCCCTCACCTCGTTCTGGTCCAATATAGAGTCTGACCTTACACACACCCTGGGCTGGCAGATCCCCATGACCCCATGCGCCTTCTACTTGGCGTCTTCGATGGAATGGACGGCTCTCGTGCCGACAAGCTCTTCTTAGGCACGGCCCTCGCAGTAGCCAAGTGCGACATAGCAGCTGCATGGGCGAGTTCCAACCCCCCCACCCTGCATAAGTGGCGACGAGGAGTGGACTGGTGTGCCGCTCAAGAGGAACCCTTATTTATGGCAAGGGGATGCCCAAACAAGTTTCAGAATGTGTGGGGCAAGTGGTTGAATTTAGTATCCCCTTAATGTGTCTGCTGTCCTCCAAATGTATGAGCAAATTTAAATGTTACAGTACTGCTATCTATAGCCCTGTAATTTGTTTCCTTCTTTTTCCAGAGTTGCGATGCTGTGGTTGCTGCTCATGGCTATTGTGTACCTATGCTGATGTGCGCTGGTTTCTGTATTGTTCTTCCTTCAAAATGCCAATAAAATTTGATTATCAAAAAAAAAATGAATGATGCTGATGTGTCTGCAGTGTACTATAGCCAGGGTGTCCAGGAGGGAATGGAATTATACCTAAAAAAACTGAATGCTGTTGTGCAGCTGTGCATCTATGGTGGATGGATGGATCAACTGAGGCAACATGAAAAAGGAAAATTGAAAAACAAATAAAACATATTTTTTCAGTTTACTTTTGACAAAATCCTATTAAAAATAAAAGAAAAAAGAGAAGAATTAAAAGATAAAAGAAAAGGATAAAAGAATAAAATACAAATTAAACATTTAAAAAACAATCAATAATTTACAATGTTTTTATGGGATGATGGGAAGAAACCTATTGTGAGGCAAGGAGGTGAAAAATAAAAAAAATGCATGTAATATATCAGCACTGTTAATCATAATAAAATTCTTAATATACTTACTAAAATGATCCTCAAGCATATTATTAAATTGATATCACATCCATCCATGCACGCATATGGCAAAAGCACACTGGCTGGATGCACAAAATGGCTGCCAGCCAGTGCCACATGGTCAAACAATAGCAACAAGCAAGGAGGCATGGGGAACAAAGAACACATGTAAGCCTTCGCAAAAGGCACACTGGCTGGATGCACAAAATGGCTGCCAGCCACATGGCCAAACAACAGCAAGCAAGGAGGCATGAGGAACAAAGAACACATGCAAACCTATGGCAAAGGCAAACTTTCTGGATGCACAAAATGGCTGCCAGCCGCATAGCCAAACAATAACAGCAAGCAAGGAGGCATGGGTAACAAAGAACACATGCAAACCTATAGCAAAGGCACACTGGCTGGATGCACAAAATGGCTGCCAGTCACATGGCCAAACAACAACAGTGTGCAAGGGGGCATGGGAACAAGGAGAATACATTCAGGTCTATGGACACAGACTCTACAAATTTGCCCCCGGCCACATGGCATGGAGAACAAAGACAAGTCAATGGGGGCCTGTGGCAAACACTCACACACACACACTGGACAGACAAAGGAGGCATGGTAACACAGAAGAAAACACTGCTATTAATTCAACAATGCCAAAAAAGAAAATTAACTGAGCTATAAACTTTTTACACAAATACTCATCCTCCCAAGGCATCAAATATTATCCCACATATACACTTTTTTGCACACAAAAAAGTGAAATACAAAAAAAGCCACATTTTTATTTCATCCAATTCCATCCCAGCCCTAACTGATATTTTAACACAACGTATACCACAGAAACAGTTGTTTCATGCACCCATGACTAGCATTGGCTCGGGCCTACTGACTGGATGGCCCCTTGGCAGACTGGACCACAAGATAAAATAAATAAATATTGAAAATATAACAAACATGGAGAAAATGTACTGAACTGTGCAACATTTATCCTTTACAAAAGAAGAAAATGTAATGCCAAAATACAACTAGTCCGCTACTGAAAATCCAGGCCACCCACCACAATACCTTTGAAATTTTCCAAAAAAGTACAAATAAATACTGGTGCATGCCCTCTATCAAACAAATAACACCCTTATACAAGAGTTTTTAAACTTACTTGTGAAATCTCATATATAAAGCCCTTAAATCCAATGATATATATGTAGCAGACAAGGAGAAGGATCTTTCCAGCTCCAAATCCAAATGAAAAATGACCAGGAGATGGACAAAGCTCTGGGAGGAGCCTGCTGGACAGGAACAGGAAGTTGGAGTTTCTGGGGCACTTCCTTCCTGTTGGAAAAGAAAGGTACAAAAAAGGCTTCTCGCAAAAAAAAACTCCAACAGTCCGTTAAAGAAGAAAATCCACTTGAAAACCTCTTTAGCTGTTTCTCTAGTACAAAAGCTACTCAAGTGTGTTCATGACAGCGAGCGGCATACGTGTGACTGGAAGCAGTACAAGTGTGCGCAAAGTCTTTCATGTGCTCGCTAGCAGCATGAGAATATTGTGGCACTCGCAAGCGAGCGCTAAAAGAAATCTCGAGCGCGCAAATGGAAAAAAAACTCAATTTCATGCCCACAAGGCAGAATCCAGGATCTCTGCGCTGTGCCCGTATTCCGCAAACTTCGCAAGCAGAACGGAGTTTACCGCCCAGATCTACTATACATATGAGTGCAAACATTGTGCACTGATAATCCCATATGTCGGATCATGTTGCCTCCTTGTAGTTGATTGCTTTATTTTCTACTATTAAGTTTCCATCTGGACATGGCGCCTTTTCTTGAGGACTGCATACACATTCACTTGCATTCAGGGAAAATTGAACCCTATTACAAGCAATGATTCTGGCAATCTCTTTTCACTATTGCATAAACAACAATAGATGTTATATTGTCACTTTTCATATCGCTTGCCATAAAAGAGTATTTATTGATCCATAATTTGATTACTATTGACACAGGTATACGTTTTGGAAGATGATGAGTCAGCATTGCAAAGAAAATAAAACTATCATCCTGGAAATACAGCACCAGGACCACAGCTTGTAGTGCTTAGGTGCTCTCAACCAATTAGGTTTTTGGAACTACTCAATTAATGTATGCCTGTGGAAAGTTTAGTCATGGATTGACTCTATAAGCACTTACCAGTTACACATTGGTTGTGGGGCCCTCAAGTAATACTAGCATAGAGATGCTGAATGCCGGCACTTGCTTTTCTAAGCTCAACAAACAACAAGGTGATGGAAGTAATTCTTAAATTTACCTCAGACACTGGTGATCATTTAAAGCAGCATCCAGTTCATTGTTTTAAGTGAACTACTAACCAACTGAGATGACTGGTGAACCAGATTAAGATAATTGTTGTTGGCAAGTAGGTTCTTCACCACTACCAGCTCAGCCAGGCTCCACTCTGCCCCACAGCAACTTATGGAGGTAATTCCGCACCGACTTGTACATGCGTCTCGAAGCAGTCATCTCCTGTAGACACCCCTCTGTCCTCACTCTGTTTCACCCAACCTACACAGGTGCTACACGGATCCTTTTCCAAGGAGTACAATAGGTCTCTTTACTACTCAGGTTTTCAAGGACTATTGAATCGCCCAAACACAATATGGAAAATTTGCAAACAATGCTAGAGAGCAGGCTAATTGCAGCCCACTATCAAATGGTTAAAGACTATGTCAATCTTTGAAAGCCAAGCTAGCACTTGTTTCAGCCTCAACTACACAGCTCAGTATTGCTCCTCAAGCTGTAATTAAGTCTGCAAACTTCAGGTTTCGAAGCAGAGTGCAGCTTGCAAGTTTCCCTTGCATGCATGCTCTCAACCAACTATAGAAACATAAAGACATGCTCAGCAGCAGTGCTATATCATTGGTATGTGTTCTGTGTATTACTTAAGTTTCCACAACTCTTCTTAATATAGAAAAGATAAAATAATTGCCATTGCATTGGCAATGCTTGGTCTATACCACTGGCTACTGAAGATTTGCCATTTCATTCAAGTTTTACTATTTTCAAACTCAAACACAAGTGCTAAAAGGTTTGAGCTAAAACTAATTGTTTCATTCAATATGATGAAATAGTACATCATGTGCCAGCTGTATTATCCAGAGCCATGGATGAACAATAACAGCAGTTCCGACAGCAAATAATGACCGAACCACAGTTTTCAAAGTCAGCAGCCCTAGAGAAAGAAAGCGGCAGCATCTCACTTCACAATTCATAAATACATACATGTAGGAATCAATCTCCATGCTTGCATGAGGCCTAAAGGAGTAGCATTGTTTCTAGCTATGGTGTTGACTACACCTGCATTCTGATGTCTGATTTCATTCCCTTGAGTGAGTAAGTGATAACAGAGCTGCGGATGGAGTGGAAGAAGGTGATCTGGTGGCTCCGTAGTCAGATGAGTTCAATTTTAGTGTATCAACCTTTGATATGGGATTTATGGGTCTTCAGTGTATCCCAAATGAGATTTCGGTGTCCTTTGAAACTAGGGGCCTCATTACAACTAAGGAGGTACTGTTAATTGCGCTGATAACTGGAGTTATTGGCCATAGCGAATTGTTTTTAATGCAGTAAAACCACACCCTGGTGTTTCCCCATGGACACTTCTTCTGTCACAGGCATGCAAACTATGAGGGTGGGAAAAAAACAGAAAAGGAGCAATTACCATGGAAATAGGGTGTAGAATACAAATTCTTACAATATTTCCCCAATCATCTGGGTACACTTAAGAATATCTCGTTATTCATGAACCAGATTTACTGATCCTTGCAGGATTTGAAATTTATGGTGGAGTAATACTGATGCGGTTCTCCTGTGTACTTTTCAATGGTTGCCATGAAGGTATGTACCCGCGTTGGGTGCAATATTCAATACCCAATTGGCTCCAGACGAGGAGCAATTTATGGAGTTCTTGTCTGTGATCATAAAGATGTCTGTGAATATGGTTTCCGATTATCTTTTTTAGAAAGGGCAGAAGTGATTGTTTAAAATTACTGGGGAATAGCATGGAAGCAATTTTAATGAGCCACAATAACGTTAAAAATGAAAGAGGACTTATAGGAACTATTTATCCAGAAAGTCCTGAATTATTAAGGGGTCAACTTCTTTCCATCTGGGTCGTTGGCATTTGTCATGGCTAGTTAGAGGAAGCCCTCAGCTAAAAAAAAGGCCTCTGGAGGGACATACATACTCTAGGAAGTAGGGCAAAACACATGCACACACACACACACACACACACACACACACACACATAACAATTTTAACACAATGACAGGTGCACTTATTTTAAATCGGATAATCTACTCGGACCTGTTAGACACAGATAAAAGAACATGATAACTTTTCACATCCTAGCCATATGATCATGTTCTGAACGTGTTGTAACTTTTAATTGACAAGAGTAGGCAGGCCCAAATAGCAGACACTTCTGTAGGCGAGTTTCGTCAAAATCAAAGTGTCAACCACCGGGGTTTGTTGAGCGCGAAGAATAAAAAGTAGAACTTCCTTAGAAGTTTCTTCTGGGAAAAAAAAATATCAATTGTTTGACAAAGACGAACCCTATGAGAAGAAATAGTTCCTGTTTCAAATGAAATGGTAGATGGCAAGTTATTGAAAGAAATAAGGAGTACCAGAAAAAGGCCAAGCCCTGAAGGACAGAAGCAGCTAAATGGAATTGTCCACCATATCAAAGGCATCAGAGAAATTGAACAAGAACAGAGGCTTAACCTCAAATTCTCGACCAAGTCACTAATGAATCCCATTCCTAGGGGAAACCCACCTGCATAAAATCCGAAAATGTCTGTGGATTGCAGGTGACTGGAGACCAAGTAGGTCATAAAGATTTTACCACTTTTAGTGATAACTAGCAAGATGGAGATTGGATGGTAGTTGGCTAGAAGCATGACTGAGTCACCTTTCAATCGCAAAAGCATAGTCCTACTGGTGAATGTCCCACAAATACCAATTTCCCATTGGTGGTATGGGAGGGAACACACATTAAGAAGAGACATCTTTATGCAAGAAAGGGTAATGGTAGTTGGCGTATGAAAATGAATCACTGCCAGATGATGAGATGTGCGAGTCAAAATAGCCTATTGAGTATTCTCAATCCTTAATTTCTCAATAGTGGCCACGCATCCTTAGTTTAACTGGGCTCCGATGGGCTTGCTTTTGAAGTTCAGTGGTGGATCCATGACCAGATGTGGAGAAATATCACATCCACTCCAAAGCTAGCAAACTACTTCCAAGATGGTGCTGGATGGAGATAAGGAAGACTAACTCCTGCACAGTCACACAACGCATAAGGGTTACTTAACTTGCAAGGGTGACTATTCAATTCAATTCAAGAATCTTTATTCGGTGATTAAAAAACACCATAAAAGCACATATACATAGATAAAACAGCATTAAATATTAGTCTAGATCCTTGTGCATAAATAACAATAAAATAGTAACATACAAGGCTGTAAATTTAAAACAGGGAGTCACAAGTCTTTTAATCCTCTCCCCTCGTCTTCCTTAGTCGGACCGCAACCTTGATAAAATTCATAACACAACACAAGGTTAGCGGGTCAGAAGCTTTTTGCAAGTAGATTAGTGCATCTCTGGCATGTTCCAGGTGGGCCTTTTTTAGGATGTCTACTAGGAATCTACGCCTGGGCATTGAATAATAGGGACAGAGCAAAGTAAAATGAAGGGAGTCCTGCGGAGACCGATTGTCGCAGCCGCAGGGTCCCTTCTGCTCGATTGACATGGTAAAACCTGCTGGCGAGGCCAACATAAAAGGAAGTAGGCTCAGTCTGAAACGGCACATAAGAAATCTGTCCTGTGTATTGTGTACAAGATACAGGTAGGGCTCCATACCCTCCACACTATTCACCAAAGTATGAGCCCTTATTGACTTTTTTTCCCCTTCAGCCAGAGCACGGCATTGGGTTTTCCGCTCTAGGAAAATTTCCCCTACTTGTTTCTTGTGCTGTGCTGAAATGGTGGTGGGGTTCTTGAAGAGGTTTCCAAACCCTAGTTCCTCAAGAGTGTTTCTCACATATTTGAGCCATGGGATGCGCATGCAGTGGGTCCTACCTAGGCAGTCCAGTAAGATTTTTCTACTTAGATGCGCGTCTGGATTTACCCAGATTTTTAGCCACGCCACAATTGGTCTAAGTTTTAACAAATCGACCAGATATGGCCTCCCTAGCTCCCTGTGAGCTATGAGTCCAGCAGTGCTGGGTGGTACCCTCAGGATAGATTTCAGATGTTTGTTCTCTTCCTGGTCAATTCTAGAGGTATTCACGAAGCCCCAAACTTCTGCCCCATAGCTTACTTTAGCGCATGTTATGGAGCCGTACAGGTTCATCACCTGTTCCGGACTCCATCTGCCCAACCTCCTGCCATATCCGGCTATTGCCCCGTTAGAGGCAATCATTTTGTTACAGCGCTCTTCCACCAAGGAGTTAAATTGAAGAGCACCATCAAAGGTTACTCCGAGATAGGAGAACGTTTTAACCTCCTCTAAACAATGGGAGCCTATTGTGTAAGAAAATTTTGAGGAAGGTTTTTTGCCTGCCAGGAGCACGTAAGATTTGCTTAGGTTGACAGATAAGTCCAGATCGCTCATAAACTTGACGAACCCATCTATCAGAATCTGTAGGCTTCGTGGTGTACGCGCCAGCAAGACCGCGTCGTCTGCGTAAAGCAGGACAGGGATTTGCCGCGTCCCAACCCTTGGGGAATCTGCCTTTAAGCCCAAAAGAAACTGTTCCAAATTATTAATGTAAAGGGAGAACAAAAAAGGGGCAAGAATACAACCTTGTCTGACTCCACTTTTGCATGGAAAGGAGTCCGTCAAACCTCCCTCCCTGTTAAATCTAACTCTAGCCGTGGTGTCGCTATGCAGCTCTCTTAGTATGGTAATTAGGCCGCTCTCGATCCCCATCCCTGCCATCATGTCCCACAACTTCCCTCTGTTGACGTGATCGAATGCTGCTGCCAGGTCCATGAATCCCAAATAAATGGGTTCCTTACTGGCCAGAGTATATTTGGCAGTCAGCATATATAGGTTCAGGCATTGGTCGCTGGTGGACCTCCCTGACCTGAACCCATATTGAGTGTCCGAGAAGATGTTGTTCTCTTCGGTCCACTCGGACAATCTGTTCAGGAGTGCCCTTCCCAGAAGTTTAGCCGAGACGTCAATCAGGGAAATAGGCCGATAACACTTGGGGTCGTCCTTGTTGCCCTTTTTAAAGATTGGCACAATGATCGCTTTAGACCATGATGGAGGGAGGCCGCAGGTGATAGCAGTGTTTAGGACCCTGGTCATCAGTGGGGCCCAAAGATCTATATTACTAAGAAAAAGGTCAGGGGGAATTCCATCTGGGCCCGGGGCTTTATTCTTAGTTAGACTCTCCATCCCTGCCGTGATCTCCTTAAGGGTAAATACTACCGGAGGAGCCTGACTTGGGGTTACTGATGACTCTACGTGGGGACCCGATTCATGGTTATACAGGCTCCTAAAGTGTGTGACCCACTGCTCCGGGAGGATGTTAGCCCCTATCTCCGGAGAATCATTTTCTTGAAAGGTCGGTTTATTGATGATTCTCCAGAACCCCGCTAGGTCCCTTCTTTCCCCTGCCTCTCTCAGATCTGCCCAAGCTTCTGCCTGCAGGGTGAGTTTCCTCCTTTTGGTCTCTTTTTTATATTTTTCTCTGCATGCCCTGATTACTTGTGGATCTCGTGGTTTTGACTTAAGGGAGCATTTCAGTTCCCTCAGTGCCTTGGAACAATCTTTATCAAACCACCGGGGATTGACCAGATCACGCGTGGGCGCACTGGACCTTAGTAATCCGTCTATCAGGTTGGCAATGTGGTTAAATGCTTCTAATAACCTTGGTCCCTGGACTTCCAGATCCAAACATTCATTTATGGCCAGCAGACCCTTATCGCTCAGGTTTTTATAGAACTTTGCCCCATCTATTTTGGACCATTTCAGTCTCCTGCCTTGATCGGTGACCCTCTCCACGATTGAACGATGGGCATTGGAGCCAATACCCGCCCTATATGCGAGCATTAAAACAAGCGGGTTATGGTCGCTGAAAGTGTTCCAGTCTATCCCTACACTGACTACTTTATTAACCAGGGATCTCGAGACCAGAATATAATCTATAATAGACGAGCAGCCCCTGCCCTTAAAAGTTGGTGGGAGTGTACCATCCGACTGTGGGTCTACCATATTAATGGTGTGCTCTAGGTCGTACTTAAGCCGAAGCAACCTAAGAGCCGACCCAGTAGGCGAGTGAGAAAAATGCGGTCCCTTCTCAATTGGGCATTGCGCCC
Source organism: Triturus cristatus (assembly GCF_964204655.1). Classification (NCBI taxonomy): domain Eukaryota; kingdom Metazoa; phylum Chordata; class Amphibia; order Caudata; family Salamandridae; genus Triturus; species Triturus cristatus. The sequence goes on along the minus strand of NC_140581.1, from coordinate 609,787,877 downwards.
AATCTGTGTTCTTTTTGACCAGTGCCGGACAAAGGTGACAATTAAAATCCCCCACCACAAGCAGTCCACCAGACGGTCCCTTATTCTGGGATATGATTTCTTTTCCTAACCTTTGATCGAGTTCAGTTAATACCGGGGTGTGGCTATTTTCTAACTCGGTGCTATATATGTTAAAAACAGAGAAACGTAACCCCTTTCCCTGGAACCGAACCGCCTGTATCCCATATGAGAACCAGTCTGGAAAGGACCAGGTGCCTGGCAGGTCTAAATCTACATAGATGGACAAACCGCCCATTGCTCTCCCTGAGCTAGATTTTCGGGCGGGAACAAAAAAACACTTGTACCCCTGCAGATGGTAGTTATTCTCCACAGCCCATGTCTCCTGTACACATATAATGTGAAATGTTCTAATGAAGTCCACCCATTCCTTATTGTTGAATTTGCCCGCTATACCCGCTATATTCCATGAAATAAGTCTCACACCCTCTCCACTCCATTCAGCACCCCCCTGGGCCCTTGGTCTTCTTTCCCACATTGATCTTTGCATTCCCTGCCCATGTCCCCCTCCTGTCTTGTCTACAACTATTTCCTTTGGCACAACGCAGTTTGGTTCCCCCTCACCAACCACCAGGATTTGCTGAGCCTTGGATCTTTGCTCCTCCAGTCTTTCTACCGTACCTCCACTTTCTATACAACCCTGGGGGGCATTGTCTGTCTGTCAATCGACCCCTTCAAGGCCATTTAGGCAATGGAACCGGTTAATGGAAAAAAAGGGTTGTTCAGGTCGGCCAGAAAACGGCCTAGGGTTAAAGGCCTGGTGACTCCCCCTCCTGCCAACCCTCTCCCAGTTGTCATGAGTTTGGGGTTGCTGAGATAGGACTGGGATGATGGGAAAAAAGAACGACACATGGAGGGTTTGGATGGTGGATTCCCTAGATCTGTTTTTCCCTTGACATATATGGGACACCGTTCCTGTGTCCCTAAAACTCACCAGTATGCAGTCCCCTTTAATGGATTTTTGTGTTCTTCCCACCCATGGTACCCTTCTTACCATTATAATTTCGTTATTAAAATGTGTCGGGAGGGGTCTATTTATGTTTAACCACTTGATTACCCTACTTTTTAGGGCACAAAAGTCCTCCGTTTCACCTTCCTCAAGTGGGGGGACACCTGCCATAACGACAGTAAAAGCATTGGTCTCTGGAGGTAAATTGGGTATGCGTGGTCTCAGGGTGAGCTTCATTAAAGGGGTCGGGGTGCTCTTGTCTACCGGCTGTGCCGGGGGTACAGATCCTAAAGGAGGGTTGGGCATATTGGTGTTAGGGGGCTTAGCTGTTGCAGGCTTTGGCCTTGTGGGTTGTTGCGAGGGTGCCACATTCACAGCTTGTGGAGGGACTGGATTGGCGACACTATTTGCCGACTGCTTAGGGGCTACAGTGGAGGGAGTGGACTCTGATTGCCTTCCTTGTCTGCCAGCTGGAGTTTTCAGACTGCCCAATGTGGCCTCTAAAATGGTTAGTCTGATCTCAATCTTTTTAATACTCTCGCTGATCGGTAATAACAGGGACCTTAGCAAAAATTCTAGGTTTCCCAGCGGGACAACAGACAAGGGAATATTAGCAATACCAACTCCTGTGTCTTTTATCATAGTAGGAGCTGGATCCTCATGAGCAATGGGTTTAGGGTGTAAATCGACCAATGGTTTCTCTACTAATGTGGGGGTTTTTAAAAACTTCCCAAAATCCGAGTGTGGAACCTTGGGTTTGCTCTTTCCTTGAACTCCCCTCGATTTCCTCCTGCGTTTATTTGGAGGAGGTCCAAAGGCTACTTGTGTGTTAGTTGGCTTAGATTTAGTTTTCCTAATCTTCGAGGCTGGAGGGGCCGGAGGGGGTTGGGACACTAAATCAGTGGTCACCCTTGGGGGGCTAGAACTAATTTCTGGGGCTATACTCAAGGCTTCAACTGGTGACATGTTAGTGCAATCCCTCAGCAATAGTGGGACATCATCAATTCGGGACAACTCCTCCCTTGGTAAAATAAGTTGGTCTCCGAGGGGCGTGTTTTTCATATTATCTATTGAGCGTCTCCGTTCTGCCCTTAACCTGGACAGATTACACTCTTTGTCCCCCTCCCCCACTACCCGGGAGAAATAATTCTCTAGAGTCCTATTCTTTGCTCCACCCGGTTTTAGTGGGGTGCTCTCCCTTGCAGGGGACGGCATAATGTTCACAATAAATTAAACTCGGCGGGCGGCTCCACCGAGTGTAAGAGACCAGGGGTCGAAAGCACAATCCAAGAGGGTAGGCCCAGCCCGGCCACATTCGGCCCCGGATGGCCACAGACGGTCCCGCCCTTGTCCCGGGCTTCTCCCGGCGCCCTCCCGCGCGCTCCCGCGCCGCGGAAGAAGCTGCACCTGATATAGGGGGAGGGTGCTTAGGGGGCGTGGCCAGCAGGGAGAGCGTCCAGGTGCAGGAAATGATGGCAGCACAGGGACTCCTGGGCAATGGAGTCCCTGATCCTCACCTGGCGCTCGCAGCCCTGCTCCCCGAGATTCAGGCAGCTCCCCTGTCAGGAATCAGCAACGATGCGCCCAGGCACACGGGCGAAGCGGGACCCGCGGAGCGGGTTCCGCGAGGTGCAGCAGCAGAACAAACAGCCCAACAGGAAGGATCTCGCAGGACAGAGCTCGCGCTCACAGGTCAGTCAATGTCTCTCAAAGAGCTAGGGACAAGCAGGCTCTTTTCAGCTGTGCTTAGGGGGCGTGGCCAGCAGGGAGAGCGTCCAGGTGCAGGAAATGATGGCAGCACAGGGACTCTTGGGCAATGGAGTCCCTGATCCTCACCTGGCGCTCGCAGCCCTGCTCCCCGAGATTCAGGCAGCTCCCCTGTCAGGAATCAGCAACGATGCGCCCAGGCACACGGGCGAAGCGGGACCCGCGGAGCGGGTTCCGCGAGGTGCAGCAGCAGAACAAACAGCCCAACAGGAAGGACCTCGCAGGACAGAGCTCGCGCTCACAGGTCAGTCAATGTCTCCCAAAGAGCTAGGGACAAGCAGGCTCTTTTCAGCTGTGCTTAGGGGGCGTGGCCAGCAGGGAGAGCGTCCAGGTGCAGGAAATGATGGCAGCACAGGGACTCCTGGGCAATGGAGTCCCTGATCCTCACCTGGCGCTCGCAGCCCTGCTCCCCGAGATTCAGGCAGCTCCCCTGTCAGGAATCAGCAACGATGCGCCCAGGCACACGGGCGAAGCGGGACCCGCAGAGCGGGTTCCGCGAGGTGCAGCAGCAGAACAAACAGCCCAACAGGAAGGACCTCGCAGGACAGAGCTCGCGCTCACAGGTCAGTCAATGTCTGCAAGGGTGACTAAATATTGAGGTAATCCCAAGATTACAAAAAGTAAAAATACAAATAAAGCAAACACAGGAAGAGGTCATTAAACATTTAACTTGCGAATGCCACTGAAACCCACACAGGCATGGCCATTCTGTGGACTCCATCAGAGTGGGCAAGTGCACGTAAATCACCACATCCTGTTGTTGTAACATTGTATTAACATGGTTAAAACTATCCCTGGGTTTAGTTTGCGTTGTAGAAGCGACACTACGCGAAGTGCAATTCGCACTACTCAAGCTACGCATAGCTACGCGAGCTGCATAGTGCGGTAGGGAAAATGCTGTTCACACTGATTGCACAGTGCTGGATGCTTGTCCGCACTGTGTAGTCATTGCAAACGGCATCTTGCACAGTGCAAGCTGTCGTTTTCTGACAATCAAGTAGATTTGTACACGAGCGGCAGTTTTCTCAACACGGACTGGTAGTTTCTCATCGCGACCACTCGCAATGAGAAACCCGACCTCCCCGCATTGAGAATCTCGCCTGGAGGTTTATTTTCCATGCTCACGATCGGCAACTTGATGTTGCTGATCGCAAACGAGGAAAAGTCTCGCAGAGATATCATTTTGCTCGCTCACGGTCGCCAACTTGACGTTGAGAACTGCGAGCAAGCAAAAAATACCTGCTACGTGTTTTTGCACTGTGCCACGTGCAATTCGCGTGGTGCGTAGTTGCGCAAACCGCGCAAACTACACGAGCGCAGCGTAGTCCTATGCCCAGGGTTAGTTAAAACTGGTGAATTTACAACTACAAATTTTTGCTCCAGTTTTCAAAGCCTGAATTAACCTGCACGTTTATGTAAATATGTTTACTTGGCTTCTCACAGGCTTCTTACACAATATGTGTCTCATATATTAGTTAATGTGTTGAAAATGCTGCTCGACCAATAAGGGTTACTGCAACTTACTGCAACCGCCATAACAGAGCCAGTTGTGATGATAGAGACAAGAATGATACAATTAAATAAAAGCACAAGAGAACAAAGGGACACATATTTGCTGACAGATTGAGAAACATGTGCTTGAAAATGCCTCCTCTCCGTGCTCCATGCAGGAGATTCACCTCAGTCATCTGCCCGTGCTGTCAAACCCTCTGATTTATTGCCTACAAAGCTCCTTCGCCGATTCTCTAGATGTTTTGTTAGCAGAAGTCGACATTTCCAGAGCTTTTAGGATTCTCATGCAGAAAATGGATATTTGTAAAGTCAGCGAGCAAGCCAAATCAAATATTCAAAAAAACAACACTACTTCACTGCGAATCTCGTCTTCTTACTTGACTAACCTCGCGAGACTGCAAGCACTGGCCAACCCCAGGATCCAGTTCCGTCAAATACGGTATTTAAAAAGGTTAAATATTTCAGTATTGTCACGGCGGGTTGAAGTAAATTAATCAACATTTTTACGTTCTTTGGTCATCACAAATATGCTCAGCTAGGTTTTGCGCAGTGCATCATGAAGAAAATTCACTAAATTATGTCAAAAAGTCATGATAGCTCGTTGGTGTACAGTGGCATTGAGTTCAGGAGTATTGCAGGACTTTGCATTTATTTACCCAACAGACCAGGACAATGGGGACGCTTTGCTTTTTCAGAACTGCACTGTTGTAGCCGTAATTGATCTAACCCCTAATATAGCGTGTTCACCGCATTGACTAACATCTACATCATCTTCAAAAACAGAAAAACAGTTTTTCATGTGACATCTTCCCTTCTTAATGCTCCTCTGAAAATGTATAGCGATTTGCCCGCATGAAGCATTACTCTTTTCGTTAGGCGCTGACTAATCAGCATATTTCTGTGTACTGCAGGGCAGTTTTCAGAGCACGGTGGGCTGCCATGACCCAAACATGAAAGCCTTAATGACCCAATCCTAGCGCAGCCTCCAGCAGCGTTGGGCTGATTTTGGTTTATACAGGGACGGCTTTAGGGCAGTGGGACTGGTGCGGCCGCACTGGGCGCCAACCTTTGGAGGGGGCGCTGACCTCAATAGGGGTGCTGTTTTGAGTAATAACTTATCATTGGAGAGATGGTTTCAGCAAATCCGAGGAGGCAGTCATGGGGAGTGGAGGTGCCAAAAATGATTGTCGCACTGGGCGCCCCCAGCGCTAAAGCCAGCCCTGGGTTTATAATCCAACCCTTGTGCAGAGAAGTAAATGAAAGTCCTCACAAACATGTGATAATACCAGACAGTTTTTACTGAGGTTGTACTTGTGATTTGAAGTATCTCAAAATATGTGCTCCATGTCTCGTCTAGATGGGGCTGGCAGCAAAGAAGATGGCAGCTCCCCGAACTGGCTCTTAGAGATCGGGAGGCTGAAATGTGTACTTGCGATGACCCCCAGGTTGACACCTAAAGTAGTGAGACGCCACTTCTATGTCAGAGCCTGCTGTCTCTGATTATTTCAAGAAAAATGCCACAGAATCAGTGCATTAACCATGAATGGCGGGGAAGGAATGGCACACGGAATGCCACCCGTGGCTGACAGATTGCCAGATTGGCAGTGTGACTGCTTTGAGGAGGGCTTTGATTGCTGCACATTGGAGAAAGTGGCAACACACCATTGGATAGGCAGAATGTGGAAGAGTTCCTGAACTCATGGTGCAGAAGAGCTGTCTTGGATGAGGGAATCAGAGTGATGACGCCATTCTATTCGGGCTTAAGGAATACTGTCCTCTCCTAATTGTGATACCAAGTTAATCAGAGAGGCCTGGTAGTAGGTTGCAAAATATGGGAATGCCAATCGCCCACATGCTACAACTATTTGTAATGTGGCTAGTTTAACCCGGGGCTGCTTATTATTCCAAACTAACTTACGGATCGTTTCATCCAATTCTTTAAAATAGGAACTGGGAATTTTTAAGGGGAGATTACTAAAAAGGAACAAAACCAATGGGAGCACTGACATTTTGACCATCGAAATCTGTCTATCAGTGATAGATGCAACAGAGTCCATTTATCTAATAATTATTTCACTTCCGCAAGCATATTGCTATAGTTCAGTGAAAACAGTTGGTCATATTGATTTGTAACAAAAATACACAGGTATCTAATTGGGTGTGGAGATCGATGTTGCAAACAAACTGGGATCTCGGAAAACTCCAAATTAAATGTGAGGATTTGCGTTTTTGCTTAGTTCATTTTGTATCCCCCTACATGAGTAAATTTCTGGATTTCGTCCAACGCATCCTGTATATTAGATCCCCCGGCTTTGAGATATAAAATTATATCATCTGCATATAACTTAATTTTTGCCACCCCCTCAACGGGAGGCAAGATCAATTATTGTGAATTTTTGCAGCTAGGGGTTCAATAAACAGGGAAAGCAAAAGGGGGGATAACGGACATCCTTGTCAGGTTCCTTGATTAGTATTTACTAGCTTCTGCCCCATTAATAATAATGTTGGCCTCCGCCTGCCTATATACTTCTTTTAGCATACGTATTAACTGATGTGGAAAACCAAACTTATCCACAATAAAAAAAAGGCACGCCAATCTACCAAATCAAAAGCCTTTTCGGCATCCATCATCAGAAATACTGCTGTGATATTATTAGCCGAGAAATAGTCAATAACTTGCATTAAAAATATGCATTAGTGGCCATTAGTCGTCCGGGAAGAAAACCATTTTGATCTATATGAACCACCTGTTGGGCACATGGAGCAATTCTTATTGCCCAGATTTTCATAAATAATTTATAATCTGTGTTTAACAGACTAATAGAGCGGTAAGAATTAGGATCCGCAGATCTTTCTCCTTTTCAAGGAAAACTACCACCACTGATTCTTTAAAACCTTTAGGGATACCTATCCCATCCTTCATTCTATTAAACAACTCAGTTATAAAAGGAAGTAGTTCTTCTTGAAATATTTTATACATTTCTACCGGAATCTCATCAGAACCACCGGCCTTAGCATTTGCCATACCTTTCAATACGTCAACATTTCTAAACCTTCTATAGAACTATTAAGCCTCTCAGTAAACTTCTGAGACAACTGAGGCAGGTCCAATAATTCAAAGATCAATGTCAATTCTGACTCTTCTATAACCAGTAATTCTGTGTATTTTATTTTTATTTTAAATGAGAGAGAAAGACATCTGCAATCACGTGTTTATCTTCTTCTAAATGGCCAGTAGTTACATTTTTAACTTGACTTATTATTTGTCCAGCTTTCTGACTTTTCGCAGGCCAGGCCAAGAATCTACCGATATGCTGACTCTCTTCGTAAAGTTTTTGTTTGTATGCCTTACTTCCCGAAATCTCCGCTAACAGAAAAAAACCCATCAAATGCTCCTTAGCTTTTAATAATTCTTGCTGTTGTACCTTAAAAATTAGTAGTCCCAACATCACCTAATCAGACACCATCAGATGAAATATGTTTATTTTTCCTCGTTTTCTTCCTCTTTCTAAGTCTGCTGCAGGACTTATCAAAAAATAGGTGCTTCTTTCTGCAAAAAATCATGCATGCAATGCACTAGTGTGGCAGCACAGAGAGAGAGCAGAAATGCACTATATCTTGGTAGATATTGTTCATTGAGGCCCTCTCCATTTGACGCAGCGCAGCAAGATGTCGTACTAGGTTGCACTGTGTCGAAAGCTAGTAAATCTGACCCTATATTTAGTATTAAATTCTTCCAATTTGCAGTGAGTTACCCAGGAATCAGGAGTGTATACCATGCATGCTACCATGAATGTAAATGGTTAGTTGGGTTATGTGAAAAGGAAAATATGTTGCACTATCTTAACAATAAGCAAGCAAAATTCAACTACTTCAAGAGGCACATTTACCCCCAAAGGAGAAGGCAAATTAAAACATGATTGGACAGACAGAGTAATTGGCAGAAGCCGGACCCAGACAGATAACAAAACAACTGGAGGCACCACTGCACCACACAAGAAACGAGGATAGTTGCATGAATTCAGAAGGCATTCTTGCATAAAACACTCCAAACTTAGGTGGACTCTGAAAGTAAGCATGTCTTTACTAACCTTAAAAAATGATGTAGAATCTGTCTAAATGACATAATGTCTAGAAGAAAGGCTTATCGTTAAAACTGTCCAAACTCCTGGTTGAATTTAGTAGAACTATAACGATCATTGGTGGGGACCAGGACCTGATCCTGTACTCCATTTTCGATAAAATGGTGCCCCAAACACAAGCAATGATCAGGACAGGGCAGTCTTGAGAAATGTTTTTAACATCTATAAACTAGTAGATATGTGGAGGCTAACTAATTTTCCATTCAAACAATATATTGTTTTATCACCAATATATGGGACTCTTTCTCAGTTGGACTAATTCAAAGTGGGGAGGCCACGGTTCCCACAATGCAGAGGGTGGATATTATCCCTGGCAGTATATCCAATCACTCTCCTGTGCAATTAGACATATAGTTGGGTGATGTCACTCTATCTCTGTCTGAACGGAGAATGCAGGCCAATCAATAATAAGCTTCTGGAAGAAAAACATATCTGAAATAGGTGTGAGCAAAATGTGCTCAATTTGCTTTTGCATTATTACACTATATTCCAATTAAATCATCCAAAATTGCACAAAGTTACTGTTGGAACTGGCACTTTCTAGTTGGTTGAGGAGATGACCCAGCCAGGCAGAACCTACCACTTCCATCAGAGGTGGGTGATTACACACACTGTATAACTTGCTTTTACCCTTGAGTAGCTTGGCACTGATCAGTCAGGCTTACCAAGAGGCCATGTGTAAAGCATTGGCACAGCACTCTCTCACATTAAATACACTGAGCATCACAAAAGAGATTTCACATGTGGTGTATGTAAATAACGTTAGTATTCAACACCCACAATAATCAAGACAACATGAACATCATGTATTTCTGGGCATAAATAACACTTGGAAATATTACTAGCAGTACTAGGCCCAGTCGTGTTCAAATGACATCAGCAATATGCACACGTGGGAGAGATCTTAATATACACCCACCCAGAGGCCTTTTACAGAGCAACACGTTGTCCACACCAGGCCCACCCTTGCAATTCTTGTACTTTAATACCACACAATTCGAGGGGGCACACTGGGTCACAACAATATCAGAAATATGTACATACAAAAAATGATACCACTTTTTAGGAGCACTGCAGGCCGAAGCACGCGGGGAAAACCAATGTCAAATGTAACATTTTTCTGGCAAGAAATTTGTGCATCTGGCAAACCGCCATCCAGTATCGCGAATCATGGGTGGCTCCCCACTGTCACTCCCACACACACACACACACTCAATCCACAATACTACGAGGTGCAACGGATATCAGACAAGTCCATACAAAAGCACTCACACACATACACACTCAGCACCCTAATGCGGTGCAACAGATACCCAGCAGGTCAATTGGTTACACTTTCCAGACCCCATGGCCCCAAGCCTCCTTACGCCTACCAGCTCACCCTGACTAGCCTACACCCTCAGATTGAAGACACCCCAGTCCTCTCCCTGGGGCACTAGATGGTTGTAGTGACTCCTAGTCAGGGTCCCAGGAAGCAGGTGGGAATAGGCAGCAAGGTCAATTAGAAGGCAGTCTGCAAAAGGGGTCTGACAGCCACTTGACAATTTCACCTACAGCATGCGGAGCAAACACGGACCGAGGGCAATAAACGTTCATGCCCAAGGGGCCCCCAAGGGCCTACTGGCACCAGCCCAATTCTGTGAAGCACAAGGGGGGGTCACACAGTTTGTTGACCAACTTCTGATAGTTCTCAGAGGCACTCCTCCTGCCCCATCAGTCACTCTCACCACCCAGGCCCGAGGCTGCAATACTTCTTGTATCCCAACATTTGGTACAATAAAGCAGCAGAAAAGGTGTTAATGATACTAAAACATAGGCATTCTGAGAGGTATGAGAAAGCAGGCAGGATGCTGACTAACCAACTGAGTCAGGGGAAAGCTCAAATAGTCATACCCACAGAGAGGAACAGAGGACGCACAGAGATAATGCACCTCGAGGACATAGAGGAGACATTGGTCTGATTCCGTGATTCCGTGAGAGCCTTCATGTAAAAAGGAATTTAAGTACGCCTTTCAATTGCCTAGACAGTGTAATAAAGGTCAGTAAATCTTGAGTGATTGTATGAGTTTGGAGGATTTTGAGGAGGCAATTTCAGCTTTAACAACTCTTAAGTCACCGATATTCCTTGGGAATCCTTTTTAATTGTAGGGAACAGGTAGTCTCTAAGTTACATGAGGCCTTCAGAGAGGAAGAGAACACAGAATCCCTGGACCCAACCTCTAAAAATGCTATCTAATACCTAAAGATGGAAAAGATCACCTCAATTGTGATCATTATAGATCAATCTCCCTTAAAGAAGTGGATATGAAGATCTTGTCCAAAATACTTGCAAGTAGACTACACCAGGTTATTTAATCTATTGTTCATCATATGCAAGTGGACTTTGTACTAGAAAGACTCTTCTATATTCAGCTCAGTGTCTTTCCCCACCTGCTGTGGAATACTGAAGACAGTGCAGAAGAGTTGCTCACTATTTCATTAGATGCAGAAAAAGCTTTTGACCTTGTGGAATCGAGTACCTCTTCAGGACAATGAATAGATTTGAGCTTGTGCCAGACTTCATGTCAAAAGTCAAGTGACTTTACCAGTCCCCTACTGCACACATTAGCTATGAAAGTTTTCTAATCCAAACTGTAGATGTTAGAAAGGTAAGAGGCAGAGTTACCCCTATCGCCCAATGAATTCAATAAAACCCCTAGCAGTAGCCATGCATTCCTCCCAAGAGATTAAGGGAATTACAAAGTGTGTTAAGGTCTTTTTATACGTGGATGGCATTCTTATGATTATTACAGAACCTGCCACAAGGTTCCTGCTTTGATTTCTCTAGTGGTTGCATTCTCCCCATTCAGGATGTAAGGAACATTTAAGAGAAATGCAAGGCAGTGCCAATGTGTAGGATTATCACAACTGTGAGTGAAGCAGGGTGCCCAATCAAATGGGTGCATCAGGTGGCAATAGAATATGATTTAATAAAACCTCCAACAGTAGCCAAAACTTGCTTAGACTTTGAGACGTGGTCAAAAGTGCAGCTATCTGTGTGGGGGGCAGATACAATTGATTAAAATATTTATAGCCTCCAGATACAATTATGCATTTGGCATGCTACTGATTCTGGCGAATAAGTTGGACCTGGCCCAGATAGATGCAGACATTAAGAACTTTATGCGTAGTGGTATTAAACCCAGGCTTAAGCTTCAAGGGTTTGCGGCTGCCTTGTATGGCGTTGTACCATCTTGTGGACCCCCGTCTTAACAAGTGCATATGTGTCATGCTTTGACTGATTCCCCTGTGGGGGCAGAAGTGATCAGGGGTGAATGGAGAGTACTAGATAGGCTGTCCAGGCATAGATCACCCAGTATAATGACAAAGAACCTAGTCAATCTAGGAGTGTTGTTTGGTTGGAAGTTGGTACACAGATACCGAAAGATAAACCCCAGCTACATGCGTCTCCACTCATCTGGGATAATGCAGATATATGTATCACATGCTCACCTTTGGTTGCGAATGAGTGAAACTTAGCTAGGTCACAAGGATAGATCAATTGGTCCATTTAAATTCCTTAAAATCATTTCAACCTTAGTGAAGGAATTTAGTATAGGTCGAGACCTGCAACTGAGTCAGGGCTTTAAGTTAGCTGGGTCTCACCGGTGCTGAGCACCGGCAGTTTTTTAAAAAAAGGGGGCCTCAAAACGGGTCTCTATCGGGCTCTGTTTTGTGCCCTGGCACAGGTGGTCCGTGTTATTTCTGGACTGCATGGACAACAGGCACATCAATGTGTGCGTGCTCACACTGCTCACTTCTCACTAGTGGCGAAGTTATGGCATGACGTCATGCCAGGTGAGCGTTGTAAGGGAAGGGGAATCCTTTAAAGAGAGTCTTTTTCTCTCTGGATTTCCCTTCTCTTTTAGAAACTCAGGAGCATCAACAACATTGTCGTGGTGTCATCAGGACTTTAAGTGGAAGCTTCTTCAATATTATATACAAGCCATAGTTACTGCTTATTTATCTTATGCAACTAACAACCACTGACAAAGCCAATAGTCCTGACTTCTTGTAGGTATGATGTTACTTGTATCATATATCTGGATGCAATGACAGAAACAGCAAAATACAAGTTAGGTGGCACACTATGCTAAGCACAGATTTGTATCTTAGGGGTTTTTAAGCCACGCCCTTAATCACATTGGCCACGCCCCTTTGAGAGACTCCCCAGTTTTTTCATCCCACTTAAAGCCCGGAATGGAGTCATATTCATTACTACACTCTTTGAGGTGTGGGTACCAAGACCGGGATCACCTCTTCCACTTTCACCTCCCAGAATATACATAAAGACATTGGAAAGGCTAGACGGACTAGTTTCCAGGCTATATCATCTTTTGATTGATATCCTGCACTCCACGTCCACACAGGAGGGGCTTCGGTCTTAATGGGCGGTATCTCTGCAGCATGAATATCTTTGGAGGATTGGTCCACTCTTTTCTTCCATGAGGGATTGTAAAGAGAGGCCAGATTGAAATATTCACATGTTAAATCCTACACAGAAGGTACTGGAAACGTCTACACCTACTTAAATGTGGTCTATTACCCCATGCGAGTGTTGGAAATATACCTTTGTTGCAAGGTCCTGTCCTAGGCCCTTACTGGTCTTATTTAGAAAAGACGGATTATATCTTGCTGACACCATCCTCTCGTCTCCTCCATGACATGTCTGAATGTGCAATACCATCTAATCATGCACGACGACGGCTAGAGGTGTCCCAGACTTTGCTCAGACCTGCACATTACGCCATTGGTGAAAACTTTCAATTCCTACTCTAGATGAGTGAAAACTTGTTAATGCTCATTATGTCAAAGTGGGTGTGGTCAAACTTACAAAGGAATGAGGGGGGTTGCTTTTTAGTACTGTGAGAGGGAGAGAGAATCATGCGGCTGGAAAACAAATTTGATTTGGTCTGCATTAGAATAATAACTGCATATTGGTGTTAGGCTAAGTGAAATGTTGAGTTCTATACTGGTTTCTATATGCATGCCCTCGTGTTATGACGAAGAGGAACTGCATGTTTCTTGCTGTACAAATCTGAATATGTAAAAATATAATAAAGAATTGTTGCAAAAAACAGGAAGTCAAGCAATGCACTTATTGCCATTCAAATACCAAATTGCCAAATTGCCAAATTACCAAATTGCCAAATTGCCAAATTGCCAGCGATGCAAATATACTGTATAGAAGGTATTCCTCCTCACATTGTACATACGAGGAAGGTGAGTGGAAAACACTAAGGGCCTTATTTATGAAGCCCTGCGTCACATTTACGCCGCCATTGTGTCACTTTTTGTGATGCTGCGGCGGTGTAAAGAATGCGCCACGTTGCGCCATATTTACGATGTGACGCTTCTTGGGAGATGTGTCACTTCATAAACCCCTGCGCTACATTATACCTGCGTCAGGTATAATGTATGCAGGGTGGGCGTTCTCCCGCATCAAAGCCTCATAGAAGTGGCGCATTGAAATTTATAAGATTTCAGTGCACCACTTTGAAATGAAGAGTCTTCACAGGTTTCCTGTATTTAGTGTAGTTTTATTCATAACACAGCATCCCAGCAAATACAGCTTCAACAACTCAATCTTCCTTGTAATAACCGCTCCCCACTAGAATCCTCTCTCATTTGCATTCTACTCGTAGCTAGGTGACCAACCTGTGACATCAGCACTAGATATCTCTACATATCTCCCTTTTTTGCAACAAATAATATTGAAACATATAAATAGATATATAATGATTATATACAACATTTGTCAAACAGAATTCTAACTAAGGTGGCACACAATACATTACTTATATTCCTTACTAAGATTCCTATTTACATATCCAAAATACACTACAATTAACATGACGTGACTAACCATCTTACTGATATCCTCTAGCATTTTTATGGTTGACACACTTTACAAATATTTCCTAAACTCCAAGTTGTACCATCTTCTAAGTCAACAACATTGGATCTCACACTTTTGACTTGAAAGGGTCCAAGATATTTGCTTTCGCCTTTTCGGACCCACTCATTTTTCCGCACTACTACCCAATCTCCTCTTTGGACACACACTCGTTTTACACCCTTCCTAGAATCATATATCCCTTTCATTTTTTCTTGATTCCCTTGCACTTTTTTTAATATTTCCTCACGGTCAACCCATATTTTTTCCTTCCTACATAACCAAACAGGACACTCTTTCTTCCCAGGCTCCCTTCCTTTAAGTGACACAAAAGGAGCTACTCCTGTACCAGAATGGGGAGTAATTCTGTGCATCCACACCATCTTTCTCAATTCTTCCTTCCATGATAATCCATTAGCCAGTGATAACTGTATGTTATCCATAATTATTCGGTTAGTTCTTTCCACTAAACCATTCGCTTGTGGTCTGAATAAAGCTACTCTCTCATGCACAATTCCCAACTTATTTAAATACTCCACCATCTCTCTTGATGTAAACTGCACCCCATTGTCAGTCACAATACTCCCTGGTAATCCCTCTTCCAGGAAAACCTTCTCAAGAAACCTTATGACATTGCCCGTACTGATTTCCCCCATAGTCTGAATCGTAAACCATTTGGAATGATAATCTACTAGGACTAGGATAAACCTATCCCTCATTCCTAATTTATTAATCGGACCAATGAAATCCATGGACAGTTTCTCCCAAGGTTTTGTTGGAAACTTGGTACATTCTAAAGGAGGTTGACGTACCATTTTGGATTTGTCACTATTGCGGCAAAACTGACAATCTTTTACTAAAGCCTCAACATCGCTATCAATTCCCGGCCACCAGAATGATTCTCTAATCCTTCTTTTAGACATTCCTTGACCTGGGTGACCCTCATGAATTATTTCCAAAATCTGCTTCCTTACTTCCTTCGGAGGTATGATCTGCCACCTTCTCATAATGTTTTCACCACAAAGACTTAATTCTTCTTTAACTTTGAAAAACTCTGTCAAATCAAGATCCTTGCAATCATCCAAATGCCAACCCCTAACAATTCTCGTCTTCACCTTTTCCAACACTGAATCATTTTTCATAGCTTTCTCCCAATCTTCAGACAACAACGCACACACTCTCACATTACTACAGATATCTCCATTTATATCACCACACACTTCCTCAGAATTCTCCTCCAAAGGCATTCTCGACAAACAATCTGCAACCAAATTTTTCTCCCCCTTGACATATTCCACATCATAATTAAATTCCATAACAGATAGTAACCATCTAGAAATCCTTGGTGTTACACTTCCTTCCAATCCTTTTCCCCCTTTAAAGATGTACAGTAAGGGCTTATGGTCAGTTCGGACCTTGAATGGGAGACCCCATAAATAAAATTTGAAGTGGCACATAGCCCAGCAACACACTAAGGCTTCCCTCTCTATTACAGAATATGACCTTTCTGCACCTTGTAATCTCCTACTTGCAAACCCAACAATTTTTTCCTCGCCGTTAATTACTTGCGACAACACTGCACCAATGCCAACACCACTAGCATCTGTGGTTAAAATCGTTCTAGTAAAACATAAACAGCTTGTGTCTTTGAAATTACGCGTTAGAGTTAACGTTGAGTCGATGTTGGTTTGTGCTTGAAAATGCAATATTCGGCATCATTGAGGCATTACAAACACTTCATTGTTTTTTGAAAATAAAATACTCACAGAGATGAGTGTTAAGTTTTCTTGCCTTGTTCTAATGCTTTTATCTTCTTTGCTCTAATGCCTTTATGTTCTTTGCTCCTATGCCTTTATCTTCTTTTGATAATCCAAGGATGGGATGCTGTTTCTGCTTCCTTGCGCAGACCACTCGTCGCCATGAAATGAAGAGCCTTCACAGGTTTCCTGTATTTAGTGTAGTTTTATTCATAACACAGCATCCCAGCAAATACAGCTTCAACAACTCAATCTTCCTTGTAATAACCGCTCCCCACTAGAATCCTCTCTCATTTGCATTCTACTCGTAGCTAGGTGACCAACCTGTGACATCAGCACTAGATATCTCTACACACTTCTACAAAGCCATTGCGTCAAAACCTTATGCCTCCCTAATGGCAGGCATATGGGTGACGCAGGCCCTTTCACATGGGGCTTACCCCATATGAAAGGACATATTACTGGAGTTGTGTCTGTTTGCAGACACACCCCAGCAATGCATCACTTTTGCGCCTACAGATACATCAGTAATACTGACGTATCTGTAACTCCTTGCGACAAAATGTGCCATATTGTAAATACAGCGCATCTATGGTGTCGCAAGGAGAACACACCGAGAAGTGTCACATCGCTGCTTTGTTGCAATGATGGGACACTTCTCCTAAATAAGGCCCTAAAGACCCTCTGGCAATTGGTGGCTGGTGATGTTTGAAAATGATGATACATAATGTCTGCTCTGAATTACAGTCATGGTAGTGAGTAAAGCTAGTTTCTTCTTAGAGTGTGGGGTGGGAAGTGTTGAGAGGTGGGACTTTTCCCCCTGAGCATAGTTAAATTTAAAGCACAGTTTTTCATATAAATTTACTAAAAAACCATAGGATCTGAAAGAACGATATTTTCATATTCAATAAAAGACCAATAATAAACAAATATTCACTTTTGAGAAAGCAAAGAAGGGTTAGGAGTCAAGGATGGAGGAGGTAAAACACCCATTAGAGCAAACCATCTCTGTTGTTGGCAGTAGAAAAAATCCCTTGCATGAGGCAATTTGATTCAAAATTGGGCTGCCAGGTACTTAGAGAATGCAGTGAGTTTGTAAAAGCATGTCATTGCGAACTGAAGGTAGATTCAGGAATAGGCCTGGGCAGTAAATTCCGTTCCGCTTGCGGAATTTGTGTAAAAATTCGAGTAGAACAAGAGAATTTAAGCGTGTCTTATTCAATTATTCCTGTACATCATTGCTCTGTTGCCATGTGAGGTGGAATCAGCCACCATGCCGTGTCTCTGTGCCGCAGTTCCAGTGTTGGCAGAGATGTGCGCGCCGTCAATGGAACACCGCCCCGCCAGTGTTAAACAAGAACACTGTTTGTTTCCAAAACAATAATAATAAAAACCAACATTGTAAACACACGTACACTCTATATGATCATTATAAAAACAAATTATTTTCAACTGCTTTAGGAAGTGTGTGTGTGCTTTAGTGATCAGAGAGAGTATGGCCAACCAAACCCAAATACTGCTTCTAAATTAAACAAGCTGCACTGAGCAACAACGAGGGCAATGTGAAGCCCGGCCGCTGCATGCCCCCATGCGCCAGCCACTGCCTCTTCCAGCGGGACAACCAAAATAAACCATTAGTGAATTCGGCATGAACGTGACGAAACACACACAAAGGAAGGACATACACCCATAACAAGGCACGCACGGAGCCACTCAAAACACAATTGTGTGTGAAGAGCTGTTCAGAATTCCATCGCATGAGTAGTGGGTGGAGCCGGGGAGGCAGGGCTTTAGCAAGACATGACACAATTGGGAGGAGGGGCCATCACAGCTGTAACAGGAGGAATGGTGAAGGAAGTATGATGGCCGATAAAAATGTTCTCTTAGTGAAATCGCTGGGAAGGGAACTCAGTACACAAAGTAGGGACATTTACTAAAATGCACCAAAAAACCAAAGCATTTAAGACAAGCACAATAAAGAACGAATAGCAATACATGGGCGTGCTTACAGCCCATAGACTGAATACAGCATTTCTTGCAGACAGCGCAAATGCTGCCTAGGCTCGACCTAAAATTGAACAGAGAAAGCTGGGTAATATTTTCCCATTCTGAGAACAAGTAATATGTTTATCACCCACACCAACTGTATATAAAGGTGGCCAAATGGAAGCAAGTACTTATTGGTGGTTATGGATATGCTGTCTATAAGGCCAGAGGTGGGAGTTACTGATGAAATGAACACCATGGTGAACATCAAATTCTTAACCAAGTTTTTTGCAAGGGAAGGCAATCCCAAACTGTGCTTACAGACAATGAGTTACAATTGACCTCAAAAGAGAGGGAAAGGTTTATGGTGAGAGGGGCATATCATAAGAAAGTGTGCCTTATATCATCCAGGAATCAATGGCATGGTTGAATGGTTTATTAGGGCACTTAAAGAGACTGTTCAAATTGGCATCCTTGGCGTGGTTTCCCCTGACTTTTTACCTCTTCCTCCTGTATTTGTTTATGGTATGCTGAATGTCGTTTCTGCTGGCTGAGATGCTTGGGACGCTTTGTCACTGCTGATCAGTGTCAAAGTGCAAGTGCTCCCTAGGGACTTTGTTATTCTGATTAGTTATCCATGATTGGCATATTTGATTTACTGGTAAGTCACTAGTAAAGTTCACTGACTGTCAGGGCCTATAAATCAAATGCTACTAGTGGGCCTGCACCACTGGTTGTGCCACCCACATGAGTAGCCCTGTAAATGTGTATAAGACCAACCACTGTAGTGTCTGCACACGCAGTTTTGAACTGCCATGTCGACCTGGCAAGTCCACCCACTTGCCAGGCCTTAACCTTCCCCTTGCTTACATGTAAGGCACCCCTCAGGTAGGCCGAAGGTACCCCCATGGGTAGGGTGCAGTATATGTGAAAGGTAGGACATGTGTTGGTGTGCTTTACATGTCCTGATAGTGAAATACTGTCATTTTCGTTTACACTATTGAAAAGCTATCTGTCCCATTGGCTATCATTGATGTTGCTTTGTAACATCTTACAGGTATAACTTTCCATTGGGACAAGATGGGGAAATGGAGTTTAGGCATCCTGAACTCAGAATTTAATAACACCTCTTTTGCTAAAGATGTTTTTTAAATTGTGTGTTTGAAAATGCCACTTTTAGAAAGTAGGAATTTTCTTGTTTAACCATTCTGTGTGCCTCTGCTGTTTGTCTATTGACTGTCTGGTTTTGAAGTGACATGAGCTGGGGATGTGCATTCACTGTAGACAGCCACAAGGGAGTATGAGGTGTGTCCTGACTCATAGCAGGGCTGAATAGAACTTGGCTGCATTTAAAGTGGTGGGAGGAGTTTCACTTGCACCTGAATAAGCTCTGTTTCATTTGGACAATGCTGTCTCCATCTCTTGTGTTCATGCTGCACCAGAGAGGATAGAACTTATTTGTACTGGGCTCAGAGACCCTTGCCACAAAGGAAATGAAGAGAAAATGGGGTATAAGTATGGGCCATAAACCCTGAGAATTAGAACAGTTCTGGACTCAAGAGGAATCTCTGCCAATGAGAAGAGATGGAGGGCTGTAAGGTGGAGTACTGCCCCTTTGCTGTGCAAGCTTTGCTGGGATGGCTTGCAGTTGCTGCTTCTGCCAAGGAGAGAACAAACACTGGAACTTTGCTGTAAACCTGCTTGAAGAAGAATCTCCAAGGACCTGTGTGTGCTGGCCTCCTGTTCTGAAGTCTCAGGGCCACAAAGACTTCACCTGCCACCCACTGATCAGCACCTGGACTCCTCTGTGGGCTCCTGCATTCACAAGTGTACCAATTCCAGGTCCTGGGCACTGAGAATTGTGTGGTTGGTGCTGCAAAGCAATAAAAACAACTTTGATGCTGTCAGTAACACCACCGGTTGCGCAGTGACCTGCACCAAAGCGGGGCCACCGCAGCTCCAACACCCTTTGATGCCTGCTGATGCCTGCAGTTAGGGACCTTTCCAACACCAGCGCTCGTACCGAATCCATCAACGCCAGCTCCTGCATCCAGCTATCACGGAGCCGATAACCGACGAGGATGACTTCACAAACTCTTCGACTTTGCATCACCTCACCGGAACTGACACCTCACCGCTGATGCGCCTAACTTCCCTTGTCCTGGACTTGACGCATCGCCTGCTCATGGACACAATGCCTAGCCACCCTGTGGAAACCAGGCAACCAGCTTAAACCTTGGCACCAATGCTCATCTCCACAACGCCTTTCATCATCCATATACTTTGTTTCTAAGGTACTGTTGTTTGGGGGTCCGTGTGACTCTGTGCCCGACGCTGAGCACCTTACTTTGGATTTATGCCTGTCATGATATTGTAATAGTCCCTTGTGGAGATATTTGTTGCTACAATTGATATTTTTGAAGTAACTGTTCCAAAAGTCATATTCTTGATACATGTATGTTGGATTTTTGCAGTTTTGGTCTCGTTTGGTTTGCATAAAGATACTTTATTTTCTAAACTGGTGTGGTGTCCATTTGGCGGTTACCGCTGTGTTACTGTGTGTTTGGGTACAAATACCTTGCACATTGCCTTTGGGATAAGCCTGTCTGTTTGTGCCAAGCTACCAAGGGGGTGATCAGGTGTTGTCTAAAGTGTGTGACTCCCTTGCCCTGACTAGAATAAAGGGTCCCTACTTGAACAAAGGTGCATACTTCTGCCGATTAGAGACCCCCATTTCTGATAGAGACTATTCAAATTGCTAAGTACTGTGGCAGCAATTGAATTCAGACTGTAAAGAAAAGAGTGGAGGAGTTTCGGTTTACCCCTCACTCTACCATGAGTGCAAATCCCTTTGTGTTGTTCAGAAAACTCGGAGCCTTGTTTGTGAGGCCCCTTACGCTATCCGAACGTCACTTTTTGTGATGTTCCTTGGCGCAGGAACCTGGTACATATTTACGTGGCAGCACTAAGCCACTTTTTTTTAGCTTAATGCTGCCTTGTAAATATGGCTCCCTTTAACGCCGTTTTCTGCGTTAAAGGGGCGTGCAATGGGTATCGCTGGGTGCATTCCCAGCAACATCCATGGCTTTTTGACACTGCCCCAGATTTACGGGAAATTGTAAATCTGAGGCAGCGCCAAAACCCTATGCCACCCCAGGGGAGGCGTAAAGGAGGCATAACAAGGAGAAATATCTTTATTTCTCCTTGTTGTTCCTTTTTCTATGTGTGCTGCATTCTGCAGCACACATAGAAAGAGGAAAAAGCCTCGTCTGATTGTTTCTGTGGAGGAAGGTTTCCCTTCCTGCACAGAAATAATCATCCCCGCAACGCAGGCACACTTGCACCATGGTGCAAAGGTGCATGCATTGGCGCACAGCAGCCCATTGTGCGCCAGCGCAGGGGAAAAGGATATATATCTGATAGATACGGCACATTCCTGCCCTTTTCATTTACCATAGGGCAGCGCAGCAGGAAGGCCTGCAGAGCAGCACAACAGTAAAACCTCATAAATTAGGTCCTAAATTCCCGCACCACTGTGAGACCTCCTTGGGTGGGGATGCACTGCAAAAACAACATGTGTTCAGAAAGTTTGAAAGAGCGATCTAAAGTGAGAGAATCACAGCCCTAATCAAAAAGGAAAGAAGGTTATGATCTTTGAAAGGCTGTTAAACCTATATCTCTCTGTGTTGGTGATTTATTAAAGGTTAAATTACCCAAGGAAGTTCAAGGTGTCACTCGCTTTAACAAACCATACAGATTAAGAAAGATTTTCTGGGGCGTGGCTTGGACGTCGCCTAAGATAGCCGCCTAATGCCGGAGCTCCGCAGCGCCGGGACGGACTCCTTGCTGTTTGCGGCGTTCCCAGGGCTTCTGCATAGTGTTCTTCGGGTGTCCCAGGTAGCGGAACATGCTGTGCACCTGGTGAGCCCAAGGGGATCCTTCTTCCTAACTAAAATGTGCCATTTTCGTCGTGTTTTTGGAGCGCCTGAGCGCGGCCGCCATTTTGCGATCAATGCAAGGTCTGTGTGGATTTGGAGTCTTCAACATCGATGCTGACTCTTTAATGCTGCAATCTTTTATGCTGCGCTTATGGGGGAGGTGGACTGCTCCTATTTCACAAATACAATAATTTTTCCGTTATGCTTCCCCCAGAGGCAGCGATATCTACACGCTGAGCACTTATGTATGGTCTGAGAGAGCGACTGTTGAAAGCATAACATGCACCTCAATTTCTCTTCGTAGTACTAAATATTGAAGATTTAAGCGGATTATCACAGGAATTTCCTCTTTCGCAAGCAAGCGTCAAGGAGAGGGAAGCGCAGTTACTGTATATGATGCCCTTCTGAGCCTGTAATTTGCCTGTTGGCTCTAGCCTCCATTATTTTGCCGCCTTCATCACTTTTTCATGACAGCTCCTAATTGGCGTGTTTCTAGTCCCAGCTTCTTGTGAAGTTCCTCAATATTTTTTCCTGATTGTCAACTTTCTGCAGAAATTTAAATTGTTTCTCTCATCTCTGCTGTGATAACTTCATTGTTTTGTTCAAGACTGTGTTTGAGGCTGCGTTCTGCGGAGTGGCTATTTTTGGTTGTTTTTGGCTGTTTTTTTACCCTATTTTTTGAACACTTGGGTACCTATGGGGAAATTACGCACTCTTAAATTTGTCTTTGTACCTTCGAAGAACCCTTCTACAACGCTTTCTCCCTCTTCTTCATTAGCTGATTCTTCTTCCTCCTCAGACCAGATGGCGGCTGCAGCTCCTGACCGTTCCTCCTTGCCACAGCCAAATTCACACAAGTCCTCTCCATCCATCGCATCATCGAAGTGCTTGAAACAGTACTCCCCCCCTCCTCCTGAAAAGCCTTCTCCTCCTATTTCCCTGGAGCTATTGTTGGAGGAAATACGTGCTTTGCGTCCATTTGTGGAGGAAACCAATAATAAAATGCAACTTTTTGAAGAAAAATGGTCGACCATGGACAATAGAGTTTCTTCTGTGGAACAACAGGTCACTGAGATCCAAGTCAATTCTCGGCGGATTGCCTCTCTAGAAAAACCTGTTCTAACCCTCCAACAACACACTGAGGACTTGGAAAATAGAAATAGGAGGAATAACCTATGTATTTATGGGCTGCCGGAAACACTGGAGGGAGATGATCCTGTTTCATTTTTCTCCTCCTTTCTGCTGAAACTTTTGGACATTTCTCCTACCACCTCCTTATCTATCCAAAGGGCTCACAGGCTCGGCCCTTGCTCATCATCTTCAACTAAACCACGAGGAGTCATTATTCTTTTCCTGAAATTCACTGATCTCCTTCTGGTCCTTTCGGCAGCTAGAGCTAAACGCCAAGTTTCCTGGTTGGATCAGAGAGTATTCTTTTCTCAAGATTTCTCTGCTACTACTGCTGCGAGAAGGAAGGAATTCTTGAATCTTCGGGCTCCTCTGCGTTCTCTTGGTGCCAGATATGGTTTATTTCATCCTTGTATCTTCAAAGTTACCCACCAAAATCAAACCTGGACTTTCCATGATCCTGCTGAACTTAAGAACTTTATTC
The DNA here is from genome assembly GCF_964204655.1 of Triturus cristatus. Lineage (NCBI taxonomy): Eukaryota > Metazoa > Chordata > Amphibia > Caudata > Salamandridae > Triturus > Triturus cristatus. The sequence continues at coordinate 609,764,222 of NC_140581.1, read as the reverse complement.
ATATTCAGACTAACTCTGGCATGGACACCTCCATTTCTGCTAATGGCTGATTGCTTAATTTGCTTTTTTCTCTTTTCTTACAGGTTTTCTCTTGCAGGTTCTTTCGATATTGCTGTCGTATTCTGTTTGTTGTTGTTAAGGTGTTTTTCACTGATTTTTTAACTCGCTCTTGTTCTCTCTCATTTTACATATTGGAGTATGTTTCTATTTCACGCATTTTTGTTTTTATTGTTATCTCCTTCATTATAATTGTTTATATCCTCTTTTTTCTTTATCTAGACCGACTGATGTGTTCCTCTTCATTCCATATGGTTTGTCCTATTCGTCTTCCGTCCTGATTCGGTTTGTTCTCCTGGTTTTGGGAGGTCAATCTTGTCGAATCCTTCCACAACCCCGCCATCCTTTTTATGTCCCCCTCAGGTATGTTATTTTCAGTCATCCTTTTTGGATATGTACTGTCTCTTCTTGTACTTTTTTCCTCTTGTCCTTTCCCTTCTTTCCTTTCCATTTTGTTTTGCCTTTTATCCGCTTTTGTCTCTTCTTTATTCGCATTTTTATTTCGTCTTTCTATTTGTATTCTTCCATTTGATTCTATTCTCTTCTACCTGTTGCAATTTCCCTTCTTTTTATCTGTTGTTGTAGATGTGACATTTTTTCTCTTTTTAAATGTTGCTGTAGGTATTGTTCCTATTAATGTTTTACAGTGTTTAAATTCAGAGTAATTTCCTGGAATGTAAAGGGTTTTATTAATCCCATTAAACGTCAGAGGATTCTTTCCCACCTAGCTTCATATAACCCTCACATTGTCCTATTACAAGAGACTCACCTTTCGGAGGCTGAGTCTCTCAAGCTAAAGCGAGGATGGGTGGGTACGGTGTTATTTTCTCCCTCTACCAATAAGAAGAATGGTGTCGTTATCTTGTGTCATAAAAGGTTAACATGTAAGGTTTTATTACAAGAAACAGATTCTGATGGTAGGTGGATATTAGCTAAATTATCGATTAACTCTATTCCTCTGACTGTCTTCAATGTCTATGGCCCTACACAACCCGACTTACTTTTCTGGCCCTCAATTACGAACAAATGTATTCAACATAGAGATGACCTTTTTATTCTCGGTGGTGACTGTAACCAGATTGTGGACCCTTTCCTTGACCGTAAGTCAACGGTTCGGTTCATTCCTCATAAACCTCACAAACAGTTTCTTGATACTATTTTTCAAGCACATCTCACTGACTCTTGGAGACTTTCACACCCTGACACCCTTGACTATTCCTTTTTCTCTCCTCCTCATTCATCTTTCTCTCGTCTTGACTATATTTTTCTTTCTCTTTCCTTATCGCAAAACCTACTATCTTCTTCTATTGAACCTATACTTATCTCGGACCATGCCCCTATTGTAACGGATCTTGACTTCCTTCATCCACATCCCAAGCCTTCTCGTTGGCGATTTAATAATTCTCTTCTTACTGATCCTTTCTTCTCCTCTTCCTTTCGATCCTTTGCTACTGAATTCTTTATGTTAAATGATGTTTCTAACATTTCCCCCCATTCTCTTTGGGACTCCTTTAAGGCCTCAGCTCGCGGGTTTGATATTGATTTTGTTTCTAAGAAGAAGAAGCGTTTTCTTCAGAAGCAGAAAACTACATTAGCCCATATTAAATCTTTGGAGCATAAGTTTTATTCTTTCCCTAATAATTCCGTCCCTCCGGATCTTATTCGTGCCAAGCTCGAATACCATAAATCTACTACTGACAATGCTTCGTCAGTGCTTCTTCGTAGTAGTGCTCGTTACTATGGTGGACGCAATAAGGCAGGGAAACTCCTAGCCAATTATCTTCAGTCCCGCAAGGAGCGCTCCTTTATTGATTCTATCTACTCTTCTAACAACACTTTATTACATAAAGCTCAGGATATTCTTGACCAGTTTCAGTCATTTTATTCTACTCTTTACATGCCGGAAGCTTCTCCCTCTTCCTCTCTTGTCCAGGCTTATTTTGACAAACTTCCTAAGCCTTCGACTTCTCATCTTAATTTCCCAGGCTTGGAAGTTGATCTCTCTTTACAGGAGCTCTCTGCGGCTTTGAATATTCTCACCAAAGGTAAAACCCCAGGTCCTGATGGTTTTTCAGTTGAATTCTTTCTGCACTTCTCTGATCTATTGCTCCCCAAACTCCTTTCTCTCTTTCAATCGTTTTATTTGCTGGGTAAGGCCGAGGGTACATTTCAAGAAGCCACCATTTGTCTCATCCCTAAGGATGGTCGCGATCCCAAATTCTGCAAGAACTATCGCCTGATCTCTTTAGTAAATGTGGACTATAAGTTGTTTGATAAAGTTCTAGCGTTACGTCTAGACCCCCTCATGCCCCACCTCATCGGGAAAGAACAATGTGGTTTTGTTAAAGGCCGGCTTACCTCTGATAATTCTCGCCTCTTCCTTAATGTTTTAAATAAGGTTCCATCTCTCTCTATTCCCTTAGCGGCTATTTCTGTTGATGCGGAGAAAGCCTTTGATAGAGTTGATTGGTCTTTCCTTTTTGCTTCATTGCGTTGGCATGGTTTTGGTCCTCATTTCATCTCTCTTATTTCTCTGTTGTATTCCTCCCCTAAAGCTTCGGTTTTAGTCAACGATCAAGTTTCCTCATATTTCCCTCTTCAGCGGGGTGTTCGTCAAGGTTGCCCCTTATCCCCTTTACTTTTTGTCCTTGCCCTTGAACCCTTTTTGTCTTCTATCCGTAACAATGATTCTATTTTAGGTTTTCCTTATGGTGATAATCAATTGAAGCTCTCTGCGTATGCGGATGATATTCTTCTTTTCATTTCTGCTCCGGAAACTTCTATTCCCCCTCTACTGTCTGAGTTTGATTCTTTTTCGCAGGTCTCGGGTTATAAAATTAATTCGGATAAAACTGAAATTCTCCCTCTTACCAAATTTTGTACCCCTTTTGTATTTTCCTCTACTGGATTTGCTTGGAATAGTTACAAAATTAAATAATTAGGAGTATGGTTTTCCAACTCTATTTCCTCCTCAATTTCCTTAAACATGTCTGCGGTTTTGTCTCGTATTGAACAATTATTTTCTACCTGGAACCCCCTCTTTCTCTCTTGGTGGGGACGATTGGACTCAATCAAGATGATGATAGCTCCCATTTTAATTTACATTTTTTCTATGTTACCTGTTCATATCCCCGCAATTTATTTTAAACGCATAGATTCTTGTTTGTCAAGATTTCTTTGCAACAAAAAGAAATCTAGAATCTCTTTAGCACGACTTCGTAAGTCCAAATCCAATGGTGGGGTCAATTTCCCAGACTTTCGTCTCTATCATAGGTCTTTTTCTCTTCGTCAGGCGTCCAGATGGCTGGAGTCCATTCCTTCCCCGCTCGCTCCTCTTTGGCTTCATATCGAGCAAACATTGTTGTTGCCTTTTTCTTTCGGAGAGATCATACACTTCTCTGCCAAGGCTCCGCACCCGTCATTTCCTTTATTTAAACATACCTCTTCTCTTTTAAAGCCTCTTTTTAACCCTTCACCTATTACTCGGGAGTCTTTTCTGGATTCCACAGTCTGGTATAATTCACTTATTCTTATAAATAATAGACCCATCTTCTGGAAAGTTTGGAGGTCTAAGGGCATCATTTGGGTGAACCAATTTTTTGACGGACCTTCTCCTTGTTCCTTTCCCCAATTTCAGAGGTCCTTTCACTATCCTCGTTCCTTTTTGCAAAAGTTTGTTACTCTGATGACACTTATTCTTGATATTTTCTACTCTCTTCCTTCTTCCCCTTCTTCTGTTTCCCACGCTCCTCTTCTTAAGATTCTTTCTGCCCTCCCCAAAGCTTCTCTTATCTATAAATTCTTCTCCTCTCCTAATCCAGATCGTCCTAAATCTAAATTGGAACTCTCTTGGGAGGCGGATTTGGGTTGTGTTTGGTCCGTTGCCCTATGGGATAAACTCTGGTCCAGATCTCTGAAAATTTCTCGTTCTGCTTCCCTCACTCAATCTCTCTTCTATCTGCATCACAGGCTATATCTCTCTCCACTTTCTCTAGCCCGTTTTTCCTCCTCTACTGAGTCTAACTGTTGGACATGTTCTGCCCCTAATGCTAACCTCTTTCATCTTTTATTCTTATGTCCTTCTGTTTCTCACTTCTGGAATACTGTTTGGCTATACATCTCGCGTATTTTCACAATCTCATCTCATTATTCTATATCTACCCTTTTTCTTGGCAGTTTATCTGATTCTCTAGATCTTCCTCTACATTCTCGTGGTCTTTTTGACCTTATGCTTGCCTTAGCCTTTCAGCACATCTCTTCTAACTGGAAGTCCCTCACAAAGCTCTCCATACGTTGTTGGTGGAATTCTCTATGTCACTTTCACAGGCTTGATACCGCTTTTGCTTCCTCCTTTAATCCCACACACAATAGGGACCTCTTCTGGTTACCTCTTACCTCATACCTAGACCGGATGGTTCGTAAGAATGTATCAAGTATCACTTCAGAAAATTTTGATCCGCCTTGAGGAAATTACATCTTCTTCTCTTATAGTAATATACAGGATTTATTTATTTTTATAATTGCTCTCGTGTGTTGCATTTTGATTATTGTTTTATCTACAGCACTTACTCTCTAAAGCATAATTTTGTATTTTCATAATACATTGTTACCATTTCTCCTTTTTCCCCCTTTTATTTCTTTACCTCCCTCCTTTCTCTTCCCTCTCTCCTGTTTTTCCTCAAAATCTGTATAAAATGCGTTTGCTCGTTTCTTTATGATATTAGCCTGTTTATGCTATTTAACTTTTATTTGTGTATTTTTTATGCCTCTGCTGATATCTTTGTACTAACATTTTCCTGAATAAAGCTTTTCAAACACAAAAAGAAAGATTTTCTGAAAAACTGCCAAAATGGAAGATGGATGTATGTGAAATGTCATCAGAATTGTGGTTGTGAATTGAACGTACTGACTTTTCTTCCCTTTCATGCTTTGTCATGGTAAATTCATGTATTATGCCACCCTCAGAAACCTTCCATCATAAACATGCACCACTGCCATTGTAGCCTGCATGTTTTGGTGCAGCTAAAAGTGAAGAGTTGACATCCCTGTGTGCCAGGCTTGCCCAGCACTGCATAAGGTCTAGGTAAGTCACCCTTAAAGCATGTGAGGACCTCATGTGAGGACCTATCGGCATGAGCAGGCAGGCCCCTAAGCACATTCTTAGATATTAGAAGTGCACAGTAAAGCCATATTGAATATATGGTCTTAAAACTGGTCGTTACAAGTTTCCTAGCACTATAATAGCATTATTGAATCCTGGGATGTTTGCTATCAAACATCTCAGAATTATAAACCTGCACTGATTCCAGCGTCAGATTTATTATTCCATGCACTCATGGGTCCCTTCAAGAGGGTGTGCCCACCTCTGCCAACCCGTCAGTAGGGGCAGCGAGGTGAAGCCCACTCTTGGCAGGCACCCTCCAATCAGGGGCAGGGATTGTGCCCACTTCCCCATGTGGGGTGAGCACCCTAAGGGTGTAGTCACCCTAAGGACAGTAGCCCATTGGCCACTACCTTGAGACCCCTAAAATGCCCCCTAAATAAAGTATTTACGGGGCAGCCCTGAACCCAGAATTTAGATTCGAGACTTGAACTTCGAAACCGAGTGCTTACCTGTAAGTCACTAACCTTGTTTTCCTCCGTAGGAACAAATTGAACTGAAACATTACATTGCATTGCCACTCTTTAACATTGCAAAACTACAAAAACTTTAACTGATTGACATTTACAGAAAGCTTTCTTAAAACTGTAAAATATTTACTGCATTTACAAAGTCATATTGCATTCTTGAAAAGTATTGCCAGTTTTGCAAACTGTATAATTTACCTGCAGCATGGGATTATTCGCTCTAGTAATAAAAATAACAAAGTAACAACTTTTTATACAAACAGGTCTGGATTCAGACTTTGAGTGTGTGACATTATTTTTTGCCTGAGTATGTACAACACTTACTTAAAACTACCCTCTGATAAGCCTATCTGCTCAGACCAGCTGCCACTAATTTGAGAACAAGGTATTATCTACTTTAGCCTCTGCTATACCTCTGGGGATTCCCTGGACTCTGTGTACATTATATCCTTGCTTTGATACAGCATATACAGAGCCAGAGTCCTACAGTGGTTATTATAAATGTTTTATACATTATTCTTCAGTGTGATGGACCTATTGCTTCAATGTTCCCTGTGGTTTTCTTTAATGATTCTTTCCTATTCGAGTATTCCTGGTAGAAATAGTGAAAGGCATACACATTTCCTGATGCACCTCATGGGCAAGATGTATTAAATGTTCTCTGACTCCAAGGAGCGGAACCAACCTACTCCCTCTCAGTAAAATATTGTTGACCACGGACAGGTTTATTACGCACTTTTGCAAATCCAACAAACCTCTCATCTTTTCTCCAGCTGTCGTCCTCAGTAAGAACAAACCGGTAAACAAGTTTTAAAACCTCATCCTTCTCCAACATAAGTAGCCAATCATTTTCTGACACGCAACCCAAAGTCGTATTACAAACTTTGATCTCATAATCTTTCCACCAAGTACCATCTTCATCATGTTTGTCTATGGAGTCCACAGCCAACCTTGATGTAGGGCTGGGCGTAGTTCGCGAAGCAGCACTTCGCGAAGCTACGCAAAGTGAAGTTCGCACTACGTGAGCTACGCGTAGCACTTCGCGAACTGCGTAGTACCTTGTTCGCACTGTGCCAGATGTCGTTTTCAATGATTGCACAGTGAGGACAAGCAACCGGCACTGTGCAATCATTGAAAATGGCATCTTGCACAGTGCGAGCTGTAGTTTTCTGCTGCTCGAGTAGATTTTTACTCGAGCTTCAGCTTCAGCTTTCTCAACGCAAACTGGTAGTTTCTCATCGCGAGCGGTCGTGAGCATACGCGACCACTTGCAATGAGAAACCTGACCTCCTCGCGTTGGGAATCTCGCCGGGAGGTTTATTTTCCATGCTCGCGATCGCCAACTTGAAGTTGCTGATCGCGAACAAGGAAAAAGTCTCGCCAGGATGTCATTTTGCTTGCTCGCGGTCGCCAACTTGACGTTGAGGACCGCGAGCAAGCAAAAAATGACCGCAGCACTACGCAACACTACGCTACGCGTGTTTGCACTGTGCTATGTGCAGTTTGCGTAGTGCGAAGTAGCGCGAACTTCGCAAACTACGCGAGCGTAGCGTAGTGCTTTGCCCAGGCTTACTTGACAGACAGTCAGCAACCTTATTGTCTATCCCCTGCAAGTACAAGGCCACGAACTGGAAGTCTTTGAGTGCCACCAGCCATTTGGAAATCCGTGATGAGATGCAATCCGGACCTTTTCTACTAAACACTTCCTGCAAAGGCTTATGATTAGTCTGCACAAGGAATTTGAAGCTTCACACAAATTGCAGAAAATTGTGATTGCCCAATAAACAGCAAGAGCTTTTTTTCAATTGTGAAATAGTGTACTTCTGCTCCTCTTAAAAACCTAGAGGCAAATGCTATTGTAACCTACCTTCTCCTTGCTGATTTTGTTTTAAAACAGCCCAAAGCCCCTTCTCACTCTCAAGCATGGTAACCCAAGGATGAAAATCTTCAAAAATTGAGCTTATGGCAAGGCAGTTTTAAGGTCCTCAAACTTCTTTTGACAGGCATCAGTCCACAGAAATTGAACTCCCTTTCTAAGAAGAGCACAACTAGCAAAAGTAGGCATAAATGTAGAATAAACTATGCCATCAAGAGAAATGTTTGTACTTCTTCCTTCTTAGTGGGATGTGGCAAATCCAAAATAGTCCTAATAAAATCCTCTTTGGAATTTACCCCATTTCCTGCTATACCATGTCCCAGGTATGTGATCTCAGATTGAAAACACTTACACTTACTAAGTTTGAATGTTATTCCTTTCTGTTAGACAGTGGTGACTTTATCTATATGATCATGCAAATCATCATTAAAAATCAGCAGATCATCTTGAAAGAACTTCAACCCTGCTACAACCTTCAGTAAAATTGACATAAGCCTTTGAAAAGCAGCCGCCGTCAAACAGAGCCCAAAGGCATTCTGTTGAAGCAGAACACTCCAAAAGGTGTAATAAAAACCATAAGATCTTGAGAATCCTACTTAATCAAACCTAATGATAGGAAGGTGTCAAGTCGAGTGTAGTGAAGAACTTGGCATTGTTCATAAGGGTTATCATTTTCTTAATGTTGGGTAGGGGAAACTTGTCTTCTACTACCTCCTTGTTGAGATGCTTGAGATCTACACATAAACCTATCTCTCCTGAAGTGTTGGTAGCCACAACCACTGGTGCCAGCCATTGTGACACTTCTAAGATTCAATAATTCACTCTTCTTGAAAGTCAATTTAGCTCAGCTTCCACAGCTCCATGTAGGTGTAAGGGAACATTTCTGACTTTGCATGCAATAAGATTTGCACCATTCTTCAGCTTGATATGATGAATATACCCTTTGACATATCCTACACAATTGCAAAACACCTGTGGAAAGTCATACAGGAACAAATCTGGCAAAGTGTCTACTTTTTTGACCTGCAACTGAGGTTTTTATTAGGTTCAAGGACAACCCCTAAAAGTTTCTGGTGTGACTGTGTCCTTTTTGACAGGGACATAAACCTTTCCTGAAACACAATTTTCTCAAAGTTCTAAATCTTCTTCAAAATTCCCAATTAAATCAATAGGTTTATCTCCATAGCTGTATGTTGTAATATCTGGATCATGGAGATCAACCTTACCGTCAAAGTAACAAGCATAGTCTTCATTTAAAACTAACAATAATCTTGCACAGGAATCCATCATCATTGAGACCTCTATTTCATTAATTTTAATTACATCCAAAAGATGTTCACATCTCCCATTTGCTGCACAATTAACATCATTAACAATTTGAAGAACTGTTTTAGTATCCTACATACTTACTTAACTAATCTTTTACTGAAGAACAACATTTGAAAATATGCCTCTTTCTCCCACACTGTCTATGTATAAAATGGAAAATAGGACAATCTTTATGCTTAGCAAGATGATTTTGATTTCCACATCTATAGTAAGTGTTTTCTCTTTAGGTGTACTTTGGTTTTTTTGTGATAAGAGGTAACAGCATGAACAGATGACGTTACATCTTTTGATTTTTTTTAGGTCGATAATACATTGCATAGAGTGCTCTACTTGTTTGGCAAACGTTAGTACTTCAGTAAGAGTTGCATAATTTTTAAACTATACCTCTTCCCTCATTTCATGACTTTCGTATTCAAGCATAACTTGTTGAATTCTTCCTTCGGATTTTTCATCAAAATTGCACTATGAAGCTAACTTTCTGCGAGCAGTTACAAAGTCTTCTACAGACTCATCATCATTTCGCTTTCTTTTCCGAAAATAAAAACATTGTAAAATTATGGATACTTTGGGCAGAAAGTGAATATCTAGTTTTTTAATAGCCATCTTGCATTCATTTAAAGTATCCCCATCACCTTTGCCACCCAAGTCAGGCTCGTTTTCAAATATCTCTTGGCCTGCTGCACCTAAAAAGTATACTAGCTTAGAGGTTATTTCTCAGGAGGTAAGTTAGAACCACATACTTCCAGTTGATTAATAAACGTTTTCTTCCATTTAGACCAGGGAATTTAGGATCACCAGAAGTGAAAAAGAACACAGGTTGAGAAATATGTTGCATTATATCTAGAAAACAGTAATACCAAACAAAAGAAAAATAACCAGCAAGAAATAAAAAAAAACAGAGAAGAAAACTAAGATAAAATAAAGATAAAGAATGAGAAGTGGAAGAAAAGTAGGTGTAGGAAATTTATAAGAATCACCACATAAACTCAAGTGCAGGAAAACAATGGAAAGAAGAAATATACATAGATCCAAAAATAACTATTGACCAGTGCACAATAATGTACCCAAGATCCACCAGCTGTAAATCAAACAGTAGTAAAGACAGACATTAATCATAAAATCAGCCAAGACCTTCATAAGAATATCCCTCTTTCGCTTTTCGTGTGGGCCAGAAATGGCAGAGAAAGATTTGTAGTACTCTCTTTCATTTTGCTATCCCCATGAAGTCAATCCTGAAAAAATCAAGAGCAGAGAAGTGATGAGATTCCTGGAAGTGAAGCACAGCCAGCCTCAAGAGGAGACAAGAGTGAAATCTTGTTATCCACATCTGACACAATCCAGATGAAGCATGGGTTGTTATGAAGTGCATCGAAGTCCAGAAGCGTTAAAGGATGGGTCACATTTCGGCAAATAAATGCAATATCAAAGACTGCATAAGAGGCCAAGCATGCGTAGAAGCCAGAGAACAGTAGAGCGGGCATGAGTTGAAGCTCGGGGACGGCAGTGAGAGTGTGCAAGCATGCGATGAAGCTGAAGGATGGCAGAGCAAAGCAGCACAATAGTATTCTTATCCACTGATACATGATAATGTTTCCAAGATGCACCTGTTGCTAATCAAACAATATTAATGGCAGACATTAATTGTGAAATCAGTATGACTTTCATAGGAATAGTCCTGTTTCGATTTCCATGTGGGCCGGAAGTGGCAGAAAAAAAATCTGTTGTCCTCTCTTTATTTTTGCTATCATGTGCAGTCATTGCTGAATAAAATCAGGAGCAGAGAAGTCACGAGGTTCCTGGAAATGAAGCATGGTCAGCACCAAGACGAGGTAAGAGCGACGATCTTGTTATCTCAGCAAGGATTTGCAACAAAAAACATACCAGTGATTTGAGTGTTGAAGTTTCTTCCTCAGTGTGTTGGGAGATGAGCCAGTTGTTGCCAATCTGGAAGTTGAGGAGCAATCCAAAGAATCTAACCATTGAGAGATAAGCATCTTGAAGATGTATTAGGATGAAGGGGGTGAAACTCCAGTCACATGTTTCCCAGGAATTATCCAGACAACTACCTTTCACTGTTTCTAGTTTGACTATAAAAATTCCATATGGCACTCCCTAATAGGAAAGAACCACTAAAGGAAGCTACAGGGAACATTGAAGCAATAGGTCCATACCACTGAAGAATAATGTACAAAATAATTATAATAACTACACATTACTACTATTTCCTAATGGGTAAATGGAGAAAACGCAGATTAAGCCGTCCAGGGAGTCAGTGGTATCAACTGTTTTCATTGAAGTCTATAACAATTCATAGAATCCATAGAATGTTAGTCATTTTAGAGGTTGTTCAAACAGCACTGTGACACAAAGATAGATTACCTAATAGATAGACATCAAAAGCTTCACGCAATAGTCTGCACCTTCACGCTTAGCTCTGTCCATTCCAGAGGAGGTTATCTCAGCATAGTGTTTAAGCACCGCTCCATGACATTATATATTCAGAGGAGGATCTCGTAGTTGATGGTTTCGTAGCAGTGCAAAAGCTCTGTATGATGCAAAGTACAACTCTGATTTAAACATAAAAGACCACACAGGCAAAATGGCAACTAAATCTAACAACCAGCTTCAACCATCCTTTTCATATCAAATCCAAGCCACACTGCTTCCCCTTTTGTAGCAATCTGTTGTGGTAGAATATCCAGGTGGAATTATTGTTCAGTTGTCATCAGAAAATGGGATGCCATTTGCATTTCCTAGTTTGTAAGTATCAGTAAGAGATCAAGCTTGTCAGTTTGAAGGTCTTCAAGAGAAGATTAATTAGATTATTTATCCATTTAGAATAGGGCTTTCCACACATTAAAAGAGTGTAGATTGACAATGAACAACTGGATGAGTGTGCACTAATTGGAGCAAAATGCAGAAAGCCCAGAAACCTCACACAGTATGGCAATTTCCTCATCATTTTGTCTCATGGAAAAATGTGGGTTTTAAACTGACCTGCTGCTGATCCTGCAGGCTAAATCCCTACTCTGTCAGATTAAAAAAGGACATGAGATCTTACTGTCACCACTGGTGTTCTAACTTAATATAATTTCAAAAATATTGTTAGCCTTTAATATAGTTACAAAAATATTGCATTATCCAGAATATCTCAGGAAATAATATTGTATGTAGGAATATCAATTTGTTGTACTTTGTTAAAAAGTATTTAGTATTGTCTATTTAGTGTCATTATATAAATTATATAATTGGGGTTCTTGTTAAATGTTTTCTTAGCTTGAATTTTTTTCAAGTTATTATTTGTTTAACTATTTATAATGAATTACTAGTTTTTTGGGGGTTTGGTATTATATATAAGGGATTATAATTTATTTAATTTTCATCTTTTTATTTGGTGGTGGGTTGTTGGACTTGTAGTCGAGAAAGTGGTACGTGTTTTAAAATATATATGTTCTAAAATGTGGATTTGGTTAATTAGATTATTCCATTCCAAATCACAAAAAGAACATTGATTTGTCTTTACCAAAAATTACTTTATCTGTGCATTTAGTCATATCACCTGTCCAAAGTACCTGCTCCTCTCTTTGTTCTTTGAAAACAAAAACCTAGACCTAAAGAAAGATTTCACGGACATAACCCTCCCGTACTCTGAAACCCAAATTGCAGGAACTATAAACGATCAATTTGAAACAATCCATCCAAGCCATTCTCTCTTGTAGGTCATGCTCACCCTTTGATCCCTATTATTAGATCTGGGGGTCTCTAGTTGGCTGAGGTAGGTACCTTAGTCCAAATAGAGACCCTTGCTTCTAAGTCAGGGAAAGGAAGGACACCTTCTCAGATAGCCCCTGCTCACCCCCTCGGTAGCTTGGCACGAGCAGCCAGACTTATCTCCAAGGCAAATGTGTAAAGTATTTGCAACCACGCTCTCAGTAATCTAGTGATAACAGCACAAATGGACTCCACACGAGTTTCATAAAAAAACAATTATATGTTTATAAAAAAAGATATACGATGAGACCACACGATAAAAATCCGACATATGTGTATTTGTAATATTTCACCTTGCCGGTTATTAGGCCAGCAAGCCCTTGTAGGTTCTTGCAGTATTAATGAACAATGCTCGATGATCTAACGCAGTCCTAATGCAATGATATGCAGTTCGTAATGCAAGAATCGGGCACTTCATAATATAAAAATAATGCAATTCGTAATACAACAGTCAGGCAGTTCGTAATGCAAAAATAATGCAATTCGTAATGCAACAATCAGGCTGTTCTTAATGCAACCATCACGGATGTTCACAATGCAAAAATGATGTACTCAGCCACCGATCGCGGTGCTCTGGATGGTCTCTATGCCACTCTTACTGACTCGTGGTCAGCTACTGCCAAAATATGCCCCCAGCTTGGTTAGGATGGAAAACAAAGCGCAGCTCCACACTCCGGCCCCAGTACTGCAACTCCTCGGCAAGTATGGGATGCAGACTTGAGCGGAGGCTCGCCCTGCAAAGATGGGAAAGGCAGAGAGCGTTTCTCTCATAGCCCTCACCCTACCTCAGGCAGCGACACACGCACTAGTCTGCTTTTTTCCTTCTCTTTCTCACACACTTCTCTTCCTCACTTTCGCTGCTGGCAGTTTCACACTCACTCAACTGCATACAATGTATCAAAATCCATTATTACGATTCCCCGGGGCGCAGCTTGGTCCGCCTGACGTCATTGATGTAGTGTGTGTCCAATGACTGCCTGTCACTGGACGACCCCGCTCTGGACTCAACAGGAGTCAGGAAATTATCACTGTCTGGAGGCGGGCCCGGCGCCAAACCTAAAATGCCATGGCTAGCCGGGGTTCACGGCCTGAGCCTGCCTGCTGCAGCCAGCCTTGCAGAGGAGACTCACAGCTTGCAATTATGGAGTCTTCGAGTCCGGACTGACTCTCTAATCTGGGGCCTCGGCCCAAGTAAGTACCTGCGTGCGTTAATATAATAACGCAAATGGCAACTCCTGTTGACTCCAGACTCTAGTGGTGGTCACTCTGATTCCAAACGCAAATTTATTTGTTGGCGCACCTGCCCTCAAACTACATGCAGGTCAGAAAATGAGCTTCAGCCTCTCCGGGAAGTCTTCGCCCTCCAAAGTCACTGGCCCAAAGAGCCCAGAGAGCCCATCGCTCCCTCCTGCAGTGCTGCACCATCCATGGTCGGGGTGTATAACATGTTTTCAGGAGCACCAAAGACACTGTAGTTTCTGCATAAACCTTGTGCAAATGGGGCATGACTTTCAACACATTCCACGTAAGAACACTGCCTAATTTGAAGTATACATACATTTCCCCTAAAGAATACTGCTAACTTATATATCTGACTTTATCTGGTATTTTTTTATATTTTCGTTGTATATCCCAAGAGTAGTGTCAGTTGTTGCCTTTTAAGCCAGGTGGATACTTTCTGTCCAATGGCTACCTGTGTTCTTGTTTAAGGAAGTATATATTTTCTGTTAACCCTGCATTCATTTAAGGAGTTCCTTCACTGTCTCGTGAAGTTTATGCTGCCATGGAGACCGGCGGCCGGGCTGCAACGTGTGACAGGGCCTGCCTGTTGCCGCAGCTCTAGCTCGGCAGACTCACAAAAACAGTCATTGCCTGAGTGACGGTATAATCTCCTAGTTGCTCTTGCTATGACATCACCTTTGCTTCTTTAGGCTCGCGCAGGTCAAGCATGATCAGATCAATGTTTCGTCTTCCGAGCAGCTGCAGTGCCTGCCTACCCTCTGTTACTAAGAACTGCAGGCATGCAGCCTGTCCCCGGTGAGCGCCCTTCCATTTCTGGTTCTTTGCAGCAGTTTCAAGATCTTCTTAGAGTTTCTCGTTGTTAAAATGGGTGTACATTTCTGAAATGTATATTGTTTCCCTCGTCATCATTACTTGATTTTGCTCACGAGAAAGTGATGAAGTTAAAGGAATGTCACAGTTCAACTCAATGTGTGTGAAGATTCGGAGATCTCAAAAAAAGCAAACATGGCTATAGTAAGCACTCTGGTGCAACCCTCTGTCCGATGCTTTCAATCAATGTCCTTATATATTACTTGTAATTATCAACCGGACGGCGGGCATCAGAAACAGTGGTAAAATGAGCAGCCTGTTGGTACCCCCTTTGCCGAGGCACCCCACCATTTCTTACACAATGCATAAACACACCCATCCTTCTTCTCAGGCTTGGGCGCAGCGTATGGGCATCGGCGCACATTCTTCGACCAGATGTAACTGCGCTGCTTGAAGGGCGTGTTGCGGTCTTCAAGGGTATGCTTGAGACAGAAGTCGAAGCCTCCAGACGGGGTGGGTGCAGGAGCGGTGGGCAACGGCGCAGGCCAGGGGCTCCTGAAGTCTTGCTGCTGTGGACGGGCGAGCCCGGTTGGGGGGCAGCACGTGGATCCGGATCCTGTTCATTCTCCTGATAAAAGCACAGAGACACAACAGGCAACATCTATAAAGTACCAGGGGCAGATTTATGTTGCACTTGCGCCACTTTTGCGCTGCCGTTGCGTCACTTTTGTGCCATGGTGCGGGGTATTTACAACGTGACGCATCTGGGAGATGCGTCACGTTGTAAAGGCCTGCGCCACATGTAGGCGTTCCAGGGCAGGTGGGGGCGTTCCGGCGCAGGAACGCCTCCTAAAAGTGGCTGAGTGAAATCTATAAGATTTCACTCAGTCACTTTTAGGCCCATGCTGCGTCAAAACCCTGCGCCTGCTTGAAGCAGGCGTAAGGATTGACGCAGCATTGTATAGATAGGGCCCCCCAGATCCCCCAGATCATTGCTGGAGCTGCGTCGCGCTTGCGACGCAACTCCAGCAATGCGCCACTTTTCGGCACAGATGCGTGACGCATCTGTGCCGTTTTTGCCCCATGGTGTGCCGCATTATAAATGCGGCGCATCCATGGTGGCGCAGCTGTGGCGCATAATTACTGGCGCATCCCTGCTGATATGCAGGGATGCGCCAGTCGTCATAAATCTGCCCCCAGGTTACCAGTGCCTCCATTGCGTAGTTCAAGTACTAATTATGTGGAGCCAGTCTACAAAGAAGTCTCTTTCTTCCTGGGTTCATCACTTCCACCCCTCTAATGACCTTTATTTTCTCTTCTCATCCTCTAACAGTATCCACAATAGCAAGCAGGTCATACAATAGTAGCCCATACCTCTTTCAACAAGCATTGGCATAGCCAATAGGACTCACCTTTGGGACCCTAGAAGTGTTTAGACATGCAACAGTTGGTGTTGTCGCACCAAGGATATTGTGCTGCATAACTAAATACTTATAAGGTCCCAAAGGCGAGACGTATTGGCTATGCCAATGCTTGTTTCATTTAATGGTAGTCTTTGGATTGCAGCCCCCTCTACTTCGCTATTTTTGCTTTCTACACTTACAATGACATAAAAAATAATATCCGCTGCTGCTTTGCGTTTCACATCCATAAATTGTTATCATGCTGGTTTGTTGACCTCAAGCTTTGATAGTCCCCTCAGCACGATCAGTAATTGTAACGTGACGCTGCTGCCTTTATTTTACTCTCTTTTATTGTATAATACTCCGATCCCATTAAATTCCAAATTGCCTTTCTTACTGTCTCTGCAGTTCATTCAACACCAAGAATGTGCACCCCAAATCGTGTCTGCTCCTTTCACTTGCTTCCTCTGGGCTTATACCATGTGGTTACACAAACCTATCGTTATGGGTGCCCCACAACTAAGCCCTGCTTTTAGCATGCTATAGTGAATGCATAGACTTCAACCACCTTGTTTCATACCCCTGCCACTCATATAGATATCTTGAATTGGGCAGTGGGCTCAGCGGCTGTTATGTCCGGTACCGGACGGATAGTGACAGCGGTATGCAGGCGGGTAGCAGATGCTCCGGGATCCGGAGCAATGAAAATAACACACACCTACGCTTGCTAATGCGCTTCGGTGCACTGACCCGGATCATCCGGTCCAGCCCCCATTTATTTGTTTAGGCCCTTCCGGGTCACAGACGGGACCACCCTCGCGTAGGCGTGGGGGGTGTTCCCTTGAACATAACATTCCTCCTTTATCATGGCACAACAAACGAAAACACAATACCGCTTGGCAGAATGCTCCAGTTCAAAAATGAGAGAGAGAGAGAGAGAGAGAGAGAGAGAGAGAGAGAGAGAGAGAGAGAGAGAGAGAGAGAGAGAGAGAGAGAGAGAGAGAGAGAGAGAGAGGGAGAGAGAGAGAGAATATAGAGAGAGAGGGAGAGAGGGAAAAGTAGAGAAACAAAAGGAAAATGGGAAAACATTGCATTACTGTTCTCTAGTCCATTACAAAACCTCTCAGTCGAGACGACACCGTTGGATTGGCTCTAAGATGATATCTGTGTCCACCTCGACCTTCACTCGCTCCTCTCCGGCTTTCTGCTCCAGCCGCCCCTGGCGAATGTTCCACAACTGCCCCAGGCAGAGGGGGGGCTGGCCCTGGTGACTCACTCTCCTCGTCAATATCGTCGCCCGTCGGATCGCCACCCTCAGGCTCTGGCACCACCTCCCGGGGTGGGGCCGGGCACCGGTATTTTTTGAATTGGGAAATGTTCCTGGTGACTGTCTCATGGCCCCTCTGGGCAGTGACCATCGTGCCCTTAACTGTCTGGACCACCCAGGGCTCCGGTTCGAACGGAAGGGAGAACTTCCCTCGTGGATGTCGATTTCTCACCAGCACCCGTTCGCCAGCCACCAACACACTGCTCCTGGCATGGCGCCTCTGGGACATTCGGTCGTTCTTGGCCCGCCTCTGTTGGAGGCGTACGGATACTTGACGATACGCAGGCAAAGACGGTGTCACTTGGGGAAAAACATCATTCAGCACCCGTTGATTGCACAGAGAACCAGGGCTGGCCATGGTGGTTGAGTGAGGCGTAAGTCTGTATTCCTTCACGAAGTTGTACAGGGCGCACTCCATGTTCTGCTCTCGAGACATAGCTATCCGGAGCACTTTGTTCAGGGTGCGCATGAAACGCTCGGCCTCACCATTAGCCTGTGGCCACCGTGGTGTGATCTTTACATGACGGATGCCTCTTGATCGGAGGTATTCAGAGAACTCATGGCTGGCGAACGGCGGGCCGTTGTCCGTACGTAGCTCCTTGATTAGCCCATGGCTGGCCATGATTTTCTCGAATCGAGGTATGGTGTTGCTCGCCGTGATGGAGTCCAGTACCTCAACCTCAGGGTATTTTGAGAAATCGTCAATGACGACAAGCATGTGTCGGCCATCGGGTAGGCTCCCAAAGTCGGCACTCGCCCGGTGCCACGGGTGAGGAGGGATATCTTCCGTCACGATTGGGGCCGGCGGATCTGCTGGGCCTACCGCTTGGCAGAGTGCGCAAGACCGGACAGTCCTCTCCACCACACTGTCCAGATCAGGGAACCACACCTTGCTCCTCAGACGGGACTTTGTCTTGACTACCCCTTGGTGCGCAATGTGAGCTAAGTCCACCACTCGCTGTTGTAAGGACCTGGGGATAACCAGACGCGTGCCTCTCATCAGACAACCCTCGGGGGACACGGCCAATTCAGACCGGACGTTGTGAAGAGCCCTTAACGCCAGTTGTGCATCATCCGTGCGGTGCGTTAGGTTCTCCAACAGGGAGTGCCACCTTCCTGATCCAATCGCGGAGATCACCAACTCCCAGCAGTCATCCTGTTTGGTCGCCTCCAGGATGTCCTCGAGCCTGATGGGCAGGGGTCGGGAGCGTTCCACCACCAACCTGACATACTCCTCCGTCTCCTGCGCTTCAGATTCTTCTTCTCGGGTAACTGGCCGGGCATGCCTGGAGAGGAAGTCTGCAGGATTTTGCGTCCCCGGGCGGTAGACCACTTTGAATTGATATTCCTGCAGCTGCAGGATCCACTTTTCGATTCTTGGGGGTGGTTTAGACGACACGCCCATGAAGAGAGGAATCAGCGGTTTGTGATCAGTATGGACCGTGAACGGCTGCCCATAGAGGTAGAGGTGGAAGTGGCGACACCCCCAATGTATCGCAATCGCCTCCTTTTCTATGTGGGAATACCGTTGCTCAGTGTCTGTCAGGGCCCGGCTCGCGTAGGCAACCGGGGCCCACTCCCCGTCCAGTTGCTTCTGGGACAATACAGCACCCAAACCGATGGGACTGGCATCCACCGACAGTTCAGACTCCCGGGTGGGGTCAAAGTACGCTAGGGTGGTTTCGGCGGACAGAGCATGTTTGGTGTCTTGAAAAGCCTTCTCTTGACTGGGGCCCCATTCCCAGGTTGCGGCGTTCTTGGTGAGGTCCCGTAGAGGTGCTGTTAGATTCGTGAGATTCCGGATGAAGCGACCACAGTAGGTGACCATGCCCAGGAAGCTTCTCACTCCGGTGACTGTGGTCGGGGCTGGAGCCGTCTGGATGTCTCGAACCTTGGCCGGGTCGGGCGACACTCCTTGTTGCGAAAAGTGATAGCCAAAGAACGCTATCTCCTTTTTCAGGAACTCGCACTTCTCGCGATGTAGCGTGAGACCACTGTCCTGGAGTCTCCGGAACACGCATCGTAGGCAGTTCATGTGTTCCTCCAGAGTCGGTGCATGTACAAGAATGTCATCACTGACGTTTATGACTCCACTGAGGCCAGCCAACACCCCTCTGATGGTGTCCTGAAACACTTCCGCCGCGCTGGACACCCCGAAACTGAGGCGCTTGTAGCGGCGCAGGCCCACATGGGTGGAGAAAGTGGTTATGGCTCTTGACTCGGGGTCCAGCAGGAGTTGATGGTAGCCCGCCCGAAGGTCCATCTTCGAGAACCAGCGCGATCCGCTGACCTCCGCAACGATGTCGTCGACAGTGGGCGTCAGATGGCGTTCCCGCTTGATGGCGTGGTTCGGCAGACGCATGTCCACGCATATCCGGACTTCACCTGGTTGCTTTGGTTTCCGGGCAATCACAATGGGGGAGACCCAAGGGGTTGGTCCGTCCACTTTCTCGATGATGTCAGCGGCCTCCAATTTCCTTAGTTCCTCTTCCACCTTGGGCCGCAGATGAAACGCTACTCTCCGATGCTTGAGAGCAACCGGTTGCACTGATTGGTCTATGTGCAGCCGCACCAGGTGGTCCTTCAGGCATCCAATGCCGTTGAACAGGTCCCGAAATTCTTCCACCAATGACTCGACATCCTCCCGGTGCACAGCGAACGCAAAAACCACCAGTTGCAGGTGTTCCGCCGTACGACAGCCCAACAGCATTCCCGTACCCTCCTTGGTGACGTACACCTTGGTACGGACGGAGTTGATCTCGTGAGCAATGTCGGTGGTGAAAACGCCTACCACAGTGAGTGGTGTGCCGGAGCCATAAGCAAACACCTGTATGGACGTTGGCTTCAGGACGGGCTGAGTTGGGAAGGATTTCAGCATGGACTGGGCCATTATGTTGATGGACGCACCTGTGTCGATCAGCACCGGCGTTAGATGCCCTGCAATCTTGACGTGACACTTCGGTGCCCTCCGTCTCGGGCATCCATCAGGCTGTAGAGCGTGAATTACATGGACCGTGCCTTCGTCCTCATCGTCATCCATGTCGTCTTCCTCAGTTTCGGGCGGAGGGGCATCCACCGCATTGACCTGCCGACTTTGTTGCCGCTGACGTCCCGCCGATCGGCACACTTTGGCTAGATGGTTCAGGCGACGACATGCCGAACATCTTTTCCCTTGCGCCGGGCATACACCTTGGTGTGGGTACGAGCCTCCGCACATGTAGCAGGTGCGGGATGATGGTGGTGGAGTTCCGTGGTCCGGCTTCTTTTTAGACGCTTTCTTCGGGGTAGTCGCCACCACCGCGTTGACTGGCTCTGTTTTTACCTGACGTTGGAGGGCCGTTTCCATATGTGCGGCTCGCACTTTGGACAACTCCTTAGACCGGCCCATGGTGAGGATATCTGTCATGGAGATCCCGGGCAGTTCGAGGACTCTTTCTCTCAGCTTCACGGACGAACAGCCTTGGATGAATTGCGCCCGCAATTCGTCATCAGTGTCCGGTAGAGTACAGGTGATTGCCAGTTCTTTCAGACGAGCATAGAAGGTGTCAACAGACTCCTCGGGTTGTTGCCTTGCTTGGCGCAGGAGAAAACGTTCGTAATCTGGATTCGCTAAGGGCTCAAAATGTGCGGTCAGGGCCGCCTTGAGTGTGGCATAGGTGAAGGGAGGACCGGTTTCCACCACGGACTTGGCCAAACGGTGAATTGCAGCACCACCCAGATGCAGGAGCATGGGCCGATGGCGTTCAGGCTTGAGGCCGACTGCGGCAAAATAATTCTCCAGGCGCTCCAGCCACTCTTTCCACTTGGCCGCCTGGGCGGAAGGCGGGCCATCCACAACGAACGCTTCCACCGGGGACACCGTCGTCATCTCGGCGCTGACTGGTGGATGCAGATTTTAAGAACGTCAGATGAGGCGCTTCAGGGGTTAGACACAGCCACAGCGGCCAAAACGCAGTACTTCTGGCGCAGGCCGCGGTAAAATTCGGCCTCCAGGCACCCAGCAGCCAGGCCACAGGGACCAGGCGTCGAGCGTCGATGAAGCGCACACCACGTGGCACCAGGCGGCAGCAGGTAAGACCCCCGGGAAGGAATCAGCAGCCACGGGCCCCCTCCGTCTCACAGCAGCCTCAAAACGCCACCCCGAAGCCACCACCACAGCCAGCAAAACCCCAGCAGGGACACAGACAGGCACTGACCGGGAGGGGCAAACTGCAGGTGTGCGTCCTCCACAGCAGCTCACGAGGGTGCAGAACCAGGCAGCAGGCCGGTCGAAGGGGGCGTGTCCTCCTGAGCAGCGCACGATGGTGCAGACCAGGCAGCAGGCCGGTCGATGAAGGGCGCTCCCACGCGCAGGATGGCAGCTGTGACGCGGGCCGGGGACCGGGAGACAGCAGGAAGGCGGCCGGGACAGGCCGCGCGTAGACGCACGTGCGTGTGAAGATGAGCGCTCCGTGTGGCGGCCGCCACCGGAGCGGGTCAGGCAGCGAGGATCCAGCCGTCGAAGAAGCGAGAGTCCGGAAGAGACCCCCTCGTCGCCAGTTGTTATGTCCGGTACCGGACGGATAGTGACAGCGGTATGCAGGCGGGTAGCAGATGCTCCGGGATCCGGAGCAATGAAAATAACACACACCTACGCTTGCTAATGCGCTTCGGTGCACTGACCCGGATCATCCGGTCCAGCCCCCATTTATTTGTTTAGGCCCTTCCGGGTCACAGACGGGACCACCCTCGCGTAGGCGTGGGGGGTGTTCCCTTGAACATAACAGCGGCATGTGAGGAATACATTTGGAGAAATATGTCTGGAAAATCTTTTCTTCCCTCACCGCCCTATTACATCTGGTGTACGACTGTTCCAGAAAAGGCCACAGATCCATTAAGAACTCTGTTTCTCACACTGAAGAAATTGTTAGCACTCCAGGAGGGTGTAATTTAAAGCAGACGTTTATTGAGGCTTGACAAATGAACATGTTTCTGCACCACTGCCTTACTTTAACAGGATTATCACTGATTATGAGGTCTCTTCCTTAAATACAAACAAATAAAACAGACAAAGGTCGCAAATTGTATTCGTTATATACATAGAAATAAAATAAAATAATGACATAGCATAGCATCATGTTTGTATATACATTCAACTCTTTCAGAGCAGTCTTGAACCCATCATTTTCTGTTTTAAAAGCAACTATGTCCCAAAGTGCCACTTGTTATCTCTTTTACAAATACCCTCGGTTTACTTCTGTTATCGTATGCAATCAAAACAATATACATAACTCATGCGGGCAGTCTTAAAGAAAATGAACAGGCTTTCACCCTAATCATATTCCCCCTTCTGAATTATCGACAATTTCTTCTGTATGAGAAAGAGAGATTTTCATGAATTTATGGCATTGTCTGGATGCTATTGTGTAGAAGAAGATGCAATATGGTGGTGTGCCATGTAAAGATTTCCCAGACTTTGAGTCCCACTTAAATAATGAAAAAAAAACGGAAGTACAGAACTCTGGACAGTTCCCAAAGTTTAGGTGGAGAGCAGCTTTTTAGGTCTCGCCTGAGCCAGCGCGCATGCGCTGCAAGACTTTTTGTAAGGGGGCTTCAAAATCTGATTTTTGGTCAAAGGCTATTGTCCTTTGCGTGCATCTTTCTAAGAAAGACAGCACGCAATTGGGCAAAGGCGGGTGCATGTCCCGCCTTTGCTCCGCCCACGGCCTATTGCTTGCGGTTACCCGCACAGGCACCATCTGTTTTGAATTATCGTGCCCAGACACGTGCACGATAATTCAAAACAGATGTCTCGCTGTGGCACGTGCGCACCACTTGCGTGCTTGTTAACTCTGGATTTGATCTCCAATGTTCCGAAAAAGAATGAGGTCGCAGGCAGTCCATAGGTTCCTTATTTTTTTCTGTTGTATTGTCGCACTTTTCCCCATTAGTTCCGCCTGTCCCTGTTGTTCCTCCTTTCTTGTATCTCTCCTTTATCGCTTGGCTTTCTCGGAATTGCTGTCCCCTGTCCCTCTCAGGTTACTCAATCCTCCGTTTCCCTCTTATGTTTTGGAACTCACAGCGGCTGCGTCTCCCTCGGGAGGTGTACTCACTACCCCTGCATCTCTCTCAGGAGTGATACTCACTACCCCTGCATCTCTCCTAGGAGTGATACTCACTACCTCGTGTCCCTCTCAAGTTTTGCACTCACTGTCCCTGTGCTCCTGTCAGGTATAGCGTCCCCTGCTGCGTCAATCTAAAGACACCCCACCTGCCATGTACCTCTCACCTGTGGAACTCACCGACCTTGTATCCCTCCAAGGTACGGTAGTCACCCAACTGTGTCCTGAACTCATCCTCTGCTCGCCGGGCAGGACGGAGCCCCTTACACTCCAGACCAGCAGCGACGCCAACAGCAGGCTCGGCAGCAACCGCATGATGGCAGTCAGTCCTGGGGAGGAGTGGTGATGGGAAGCCTTGCTTTCTCCTGCCAGTACAATAATGCTTTATTGCCATGATACAACAAAAGTCTTGCCAAAGTCGGGTAGCTAAGACACATTCTGCGTCTGTGTTCTTTTCGCTCCCTGTCCATGAACTGTTATCTAACCAATAAGCTCCTCCTGCATGCACTATTATCTCCCCATACCGGGACGCTTAGCTCCCCGCACAATAATTTTATCTACCCGTGGATGCACTCTCCGGGTACTCTTAGCTCCATGTAAAGCACTATTTTGTCATACAGGCACTCTCCAAGCAATCGTACCTCCCTGTTCAGACAGCAGCACTTCTATCTACTCATACTGGCACTCTCAGTGAACCGTACAATACGGTTAACTGCCTGTAGAGGCACTCTTCAAGCAACCTTGACCTGTACAGTACAGTTATCTTCTCGTGCAGGCGTGCTGGAACTGTACAGACAGTCTTAGCTCCCCCTGCATGCACTGTTAGATACCTGTAAAGACACTCTCCATGTAGTGAGCTCCATGTACAATGCTGTTATCTACTTGTACAGGCACTCTCTAGACAATCTTCTATCTCTGTACACTGTGTAGCAATTGTATAGCTCTTCAATTCCTGGCTGCACAGCACCCAGAAAAATGTGCTTCATTGTTGAACACTTATAAGGTCCCAAAGGCGAGACCTATTGGCTATGCCAATGCTTATTTTATATGGAATACTCTACAAAACCACTGACACTCTAAAACTGTTCACTTCAAATATCTGTTTTTCTAGCAGAGATTTTGGCATAGGATTAGCATAGTGACATCCATGCTGAACTAGAAAAGAGCCAATGTCCTGTGCAATTCTTGGAGCAATATATATATTTACTGAAAATAAAGTAACATTATTATTAAGTGTGATAAAAATATATGTTTATTTAAAAAAATACCTTAGGAATTCACTGAAAAAAATAAAGCTTAAAGTAACGTTACAGTTAGATGAATATGTCAGTGACAACATTAACATTTTCAACAAACAAATATACAGCAATTCACCAGTTCATAACTTGCGCCCCCGATGTGCACTGCTTTTGACCTCAAATATTACATCACTCATGACATGATCTATGACATAATTTATGTCATCTCAAATTACATGATTGATGACATCACTGATAACATTATCCAACGAGTGTGCGAGTTTGTTTTATAGTTTACAAAGTGGTGGGTAGCTTCCGTATTACTCCTCTACCGAAAATCTCTACTCCCTGTTTCCAGTTAATGGGTGTAAGTGTTCACAAAATGAATGTGCTGCTAATGCATCATAGGTGTGTAGTGGTAATGAACATGTTATAGCTTTTTGTATTGAAGAGTAATCCTGTGTGCAGGTGACAGTTGAAGAATTGTGTCCAGTATGTTCCACACATGTTTTTTGATTCTGCAGAAAAGTTTTCCAACAGGGCAAGGATTCTACGTAGTGGACACTAACTATTTTAAGCAGCCTTGAGTTATTAGACATAATTGTTTTAGCATGACAATTTCTATATATTGTAGAAGACTGTGTGTACCAGGTCCTTACCTATGTACATGTGCTTCTTTTTCTTCAGAAGATGGGGTATCTATAACGTTTTCACCACTTTATGAAGGCTATAGGCAGTATAATCTTTAGCACCATCTGATCTTGGTTATTTAAGCTAGTAGTGTATTTTGTGACAAGTGTTGCATAGAGTGTACCCTGTTCTTGGTAGATACTGTTTAATACTATGTGGTGTATTTTTAATGAGAGTTTCACTGTCTGCAGTATGCTACGGAGTAGACTCTCTCCATAAACACTGTTTACAATACTAACTTTTCCACTCATATCAACTGCATTTCTCAGTGTTGGTTCGGTGACTGAGGGGTTTGATACAGAGAACAGCTGTGCATAGTGGGGCATTCATTTTAGAACAGAAGTTCAGAATTTTTATGAACTTGGGATTTTCAGAACAATTATGTACACCATATGCAATCAGGGTATCCCATATATCTGTGGTTGACTGTTAATGTGAACTACGCTACCCGTAAAATGTATGGTATAGGGCCAGCATTGCACATACTCATGCTTTCTACCCCTAATGGAGGAGTATCTGTGATGGCATTAATGATGCCTCCTATTCTTCTGAGCCGTTTTGTTCTTACTTTCAGGCTCCTAATGACATACCAATTTATAGAGCAATTTGTGCAAAATCAAGCGTGGATGATGTCATCAGTGATGTTATCAATGATGTCATTTGAGATGTCATCAATGATGTCATAAATGATGTCGGAACATATTATGAGTGATGTTATATGTGAGTCATAAGCAGAGCCTGGGGTCAAATGTTACTATAACTGGTGAATGTCTGTGTTTTTTTTTGTTCAAAACGTTAATGTTGTCACTGACATATTCACCTAACTATAACATAACTTTAACCTTTGTTTTTTTTAATGAAGTTCTAAGGTTTTTTTGCAACAAAAACAGATCTTTTATCCCACCTAACTATAAAGTTTCTTTGACCTTTGTTTATTAAGTAAATTCCTAGTTTTTTTTTTTGCGTAAAGTAATATTTTCTTACCACACAGAAAGCCAACCCCATACCACTCACAGCTTTTGGCTGTGCACCGCTGTGGGCTGGCCACAGGGCGTGGCTGCAGCAAATCCCCATAAGGCCTTATGTTTTTTAAAGGGGAGGGTACCAAGTGGTCCCCTTCCTGTTCCTCATTAGGCCGATTGGGCCCTGGAGACCCTAGGGCTTGTGTTTTTTTAAAGAAAAGGGAGCCATGTGCCCCTCCTCCTTGAGCCTTATTAGGCCCTGTGGACACCACCCACCCCCCCCAGTCCATGTTTTAAAGGGGAGGGGGCAAGGGCTCCAGAGCCTTATTAGACCGTTGGGATCCCATCACGAGGGCCTTTTTGATAAAGGGGAGAGGAGTCATGTGCCCCCGCCCTGAGGACCCCATTCTCAGGGTCATATGTTTTGTAAAGGGGAGGGAGAACAAGTGCCCCCCTCCCCAACCCTTATCAGGCTTGGGAACCCCATCCCCCAGGGCCTTTTTCTTTAAGGGCCATTTGGCCTCCTTCCTCAAGCCTCATTAGGCCCTGGGAACCCCATCCTCCAGGGCTTGTATTTTCAGTGGAAGGGGAGCCAAGTTGCCCCCTTCCCTGAAACTAATTAGTTCCTGGGGACCCCACTCCCTAGGGCCTTTTTTAAAAGGAGATAGGGGTCATGGGGCCCCTTCCCTGAGCCATTATAAGCCCTGGTCACCCACCCATGGAGCCAAAAAAGGAGAAAGGGTCTCTTTATGCCCTGGGACCCCATCCGCCAAGGTGTTTTTTTATTCAAGGGGAGAGGGGCTGCATGGACATGCACTCCGAACCCTATTAGGCCCTGGGGACCCCATCCCCAGGCCATTTCCTTTAATTAAAGGGGAGTGGGGCCACCTTTCCCACCTCCCGGAGCCTTGCTAGGCCTTGGGGCCATGAGGCCTTTTTGTTTTACTTAAAGTGGAGAGGTGTTGTGGCCTCTCTCCTGAGCCTTGTAAGACCCTGGAGACCTCCTCCCCTAGGGTCACTCCTTAAAATAAAGGGGATGGCCCCCCTCCCCGAGAGGCTATCAGCCCCTATCTGCATAGGCCTGCATTGTTAAATGTGGGTGCCCTGATTTCCACTTAGGGCACCCACCATACATTCATTGGCGATACCCCAGGCCCCCCCCGTGGCCCCAGCCATCTCCCTAAATACAGCGGGAGCTGGTATTGCTCCTGCCCGCTGGGAGCAGCAACTTATGCTGCTGCCTTGGGGTGGGATCAATGTTTTGATCTGTTTAGTGCCGCAGGGAAACAGAGAGAAATTTTGCTCCCAGCTGGCAGGAGCATTTTTAAAGCACCCCCCGCCGTCCCCACTGGGAGCAAACTTTGTGTTTGCTCCCACTTGGCAGGAGATTCAAAAATGATCCCGCCAAGTGGGAGCAAGGTTTCCCTGCCCGCTCCGGTGCAGGCAGGAAAACCGCTTTGTCCCAGGTAGGGATCCCTGGGACAGAGCTAGTGAGTCATCCTCGGGAGATGGGAAGACCGGGCCATTAATGGCTCTGGGAGGGGGGCATGAAGCCCCCTTCCCTTTAAATTAGTTTAGCCGACCCAGGAAATGGGATCATTGGGGCCTTTAGAGGTTCGGGGAGGGAGCAGCAAGGCCCTGCTCCCCTTTTTGACAAATTTCGACCACAGGGTGGGCTCTCCAGGGCCTGTGAAGTCCAGGGGATGGGGCACGATGTGCCCCCACTCCCATTATTACAACAAACCAAACCCGGACGGCATTGTCTTTACCATTCTGCAGGAGTCCTGAGGGATTATGGAAATTTTTGCTGATTTTTTTGTTTGTTTTTGGTCCAGGTTTCAATATATAATGGTCTAGGGGGTCAGGGTATCCCCACCCTGCCCCTTATATTTTTTCTTTATGTTCAGGACAGGGGACAAAGTCCTCAATTCCTGTGAAGGCTGCCAGCCACATTTTTCTGACGTTGCTGCCAACCAATCAGAGCGCTCGCTCCCATGGGAGTCTGACTCCAGCTGGAGCAAACTGGCCGAAGAGAAAATAAGCTCCCTGGGCCAATCAGAATGCTAAATGTTTGTAAAATTGGTTTCAAAGGACTCTCGCGAGAGCCCCTCGAACCCGAACATCCAGATATCCATATTTATTTTAACATTAATATAACAAAAACTACTGAATGACTTTACACCAAATCACAAAAAGCATAATCTGCATAGCAAGATCTAGCATCCTGTCAAATTTGGTGTCATTCCGTTCAGCAGTTTTTGCTATAGCCCTTCTTAAAGAAGTTTATGGAAAATGCATGGGATTTTGCCTTTTGGGACCCCCCTTTTTTTCAGCCCCACTTGACAAATCACCCTGAAGCTTTCCATGTGCAAACTAGTCAAAATGTAGCACCTTTTTGGAACGTTTTGTGGAGCTGCATTAAACTGTGCCAAAGATATTGGCAACACAAGAAGCATTTTTCCTATGGAGCTGATGACCTAAGTATCACTAGTCCCATGGACCACTGGCTAGTCTTATAAAATCTTAGGGCCTGATTATGATCTTGGAGGATGGGATACTCCATCACAAATGTGACGAATATCCCATCCGCCGTATCACAAGTTCCACAGGTCATAATGGAATTGTAATCCAGTGGACAGGATGTCCGTCACATTTACCGTAACCCTGTCCGCCAAGATTGCAATCAGGCCCTTAGTTACCTATTTATTTTATTTTTAAATGCATCACTTTTTCTCTAAGGAACATAAACTGCATTGCTTTACTTAAAAGCAATCACAGACATGTTGGTCTGCTGACCCCAGCAGGCCACCATTCCTGTGAGGTCTGAGATTCCTAGTGGGTTGCAAATTGCAACCTGCCTTCTTAATATTCTTGAGGTAGGTCGAATTGTGACTCACTAGGAATCAGTATAGTGGGAACTAGGCTATTAGTACATAAGTCACTTCCTCACTGGTTTCACAAATACCGGTCGCAAATGGCAGTATTTAGCGACCCAAGCCTTGTCCATCTACTCCTTTCTTTTTTGCCAGTCTGAAGGGGCTGAACACAGTGAACTGGGATTCCATGATCAGCACTGGAAAGCCTGTATGACAACAGCACAGAGGTAAGGGAGACTATTGAGACATGCAAATGAGCTGCTGGGGGCTCTGCATTTTTTGTATTATCTATGCAGTGTTACAGAAATGGATATCGGTGACTCCATTCTTTGGCTCCTTTCCAGATGAAGTCTATAATAGGATTGACCTTGATGGATTTTCTTGCCACCTCTTAAAAATCATACTGAAAATGTGCTTTAAAGCTCTCTCCATCAAAGAATGCAATTAAGTGTTATTATCAGGTGGTGAATCTACATGAAGAGGTGTGGATGCAGTGGCAATGGAAGCGGCATCATTTACCCATCTTGTATATCTTGTCATGGTTCTGGGCGGTCTTCCTCCTTTCTGAAATTCATTAGAGGAATTTGTGTTCACTGGGGTGTAGGTGGTAGATATGGGATGGGTGCCACAGGAACAGGCATCCACGGAAACAGTGGTTGTGAGATTTGTGAGTGCAGAAGAGACTATGGAGACAGAGCAGGGGTTGCAGGAGGAGGTGGCACAGGCCCTGAACCTTCTGTCAAAGGATGGGAGCCATGCTGAAGGGTCAGGATCATGTGTCCTATGTCGTTGATGAGGTCCAGTGGAACTCTCAACATAGGCTGACCTCGGCCTCGGAGTTCGGTATAATGTTCATCATAGGGCCTGTCATAGTGAGAGTGACCAAAGGATTGAAAATGATTCGTGGATCCCCACACGCGTACGCTTGTGTGTGTAGAACCACCCATGGAACTACCACTAGACACACCGGCTCCAGACCCACAGTACTGTATTTGCATGCAGAGATCCTTTCTGTGAAGAAACGTTTTCCATCCAATGTAAAACTAAGCCGACGTTTTACATTTGAAATGTGGTTTCGGACAAAAAAACATAGATATTTACTCTTGTAGCTCTGACTTTTGTAACTCTAATTGCTCCAAGAATTAGGCCGAATGTGTGACTGCAAAGTGCTTAGATATGCACAAAATGTTTGTCTTTTTGGGAACAAGCGAGTCCTTGTGCCATGTGTGCTTCTAACGCACTTAGCTAGCTGCAGTACCGTGTACAGGAGGCTTTCTCTCACAGGGTATAGCAGTGTCAGTGCCACAGTGCACAGGGAAGCTTCCCTCGCTTGCACACTGGCGTGTCTATCTTCATCCTCTCCGTGTCAGGCGTGCAGCTTTTGAGCCATGGAACAGCTCATCAATAACCAGGCACCATTCTCGCCATAAATACTGTGTGCAAAACTGTCAGAACAAGACCATTTGCCCATCAACTTATGTCGGAACCAATCACAGACCAGTAGTGCAGCCATTGAGTCATGGGCCCTAGTTTAAGAAAATAAATGCCCCCGGCCTTCTAAATTATAAAACACAGGAATAGTCAGGGTTCAGAGGCCCTCTGGTGTGCCACTGCACCACGGAAGCCACGACCCTGCCACAAACACAAACACGGCCGAGTGACCGAGTAGCATTTCTGTACAGATCCAAGTCTTCAGTGAGCGGACTGCCACGAGACACAGAGGAAGAGTCTGCAGTGTGTGGTGGAACCTGTTTCCATCCTCCTCCTGTGGATTGCCGTGGTGCTGTATCGGTTAGCTTGGCGAACTGCTCATCTAGGGATAACATTACAGTATCAAGATGTGGACAAAGAGTGTCTCTTCCTGCTTCACCCATTAAAGCGCTTCTGCTTTTAGCAAAGCGCACATGGCTCACCTATTGCTGCAAAGCAGGGCACAACCTATTCCATACTAATTCTAAACCAACACCATCCGCTGCCTTCGCTGGGGTGACAAATGTAAAAGCAACAGTTGATGGACAGAATGCAGAACAATGTCATACATTCACCCCAGTACTGTGATCTGGGCCTAAATCCATCGTTTTTTTGCTCACCATGCCATTCCAGTTTGAACCCAGCCATATGCAAATCAGTCTTGACCCTGTGCCCAATGGGAACAGTCCAGCCCAAAGTGCCAGGCCAGGTCCTCCCTGGACTGGAAACAAGCATTGCTGGGGGGCTCCATCACCTATCATGGGAGGAAGTCGGGCCACCCAGCAAAGAAAACATGAAGGGGTCCCCAGTTACACACCAACCATGGTGTTGGTGTTATTGCAGCTCTGTCAATGGGCATTCGCCCCTTGTCAGCCCCTGCAGACACCGCACATCTTTGCTACACCAACAAAATCCAAATGGTTGAATGAAAGAGGCCATACAGGGCGAGGGGCTTGTATAACACAGTGGGAACAATATGAGGCATAACATTCAAGACGCCATTTCAAGGGGAATTAGGAACCTGTATCCCTTTTACGGTCCCCAGTAGATCACAGATACATTGGAATCCACTTTACTTTTGTTGAAAACAATATTGCTGGGATTACTCTGTGGAAACCAACTTTGAGATGGACATTGCAGAGTTGATCTGTTTGACAGTTAGTGTAATCGGACGTTTTCGCCCGTGGCACTGGCCTTAGGATACATGTCTATTAAACTGCAGTCACTTTTCAATGTCCCTATTATTCTTGCCGTGAGACAGCATGCTCACTAACAATATGGCACATCCACCGACATAGCTAAGCAAAGCAGTCACTTCTAGCCCTCTCTGGTGTCTCCTGTGGCCGTGGGTGTATTGTTTGCAGCGTTGCACTGCACCTTACCGCATTACAACCATCTGTTTGAAAGTGACTGGGCTGTAACGCCACAGTGCCCCGTTGGGGCTCACCTACTTATGAGATCGGACTATCGTTTCATTGATTACAACAGACGCGTTACGGAACAGAGCTTGGACTTGGAATGACACATTAACAGGCCTCTGCTGCTTGCATTCTGTCGTCACTGTTTGCATTTGAATGGCCTGCAGGGTGGACCAGAAAGAGGCTCACAATGTCTTAACAAACGGGCATTACTTAGCAGTTCACATCTGTTGTGGCTAGGAATACTCAATTGGCAAGAATGTTTCTGACGCATAACCTCATATTTCTGCAGGAAATGATTAGCCGCACACCGCAGCTTAAGCACAGAAAGAGCACTTCTTGTGACCTATTACACTTGGATTTCTGTACAAGGAGTGCGCCCAGACAATGAACTTGTAAACAGCTGATGCACGGCGAAACTTTGTTTCAACACCCCTTCACCCCGCCCTCACCACCTCAGTCCTCCGCAATGCCTCGCTTTGCGGTGTCTCTGCTGGTCTATGAAATCTATCTCTAAAACAGACCAGATTCCGCCAATATTAAAAAAATAAATGACAACCTATAAAACTGCTGCTGGAGAAACCACAGCTTGGATAGTGCCAGGAAACAATCGCATTGCCTATACTACAGCTTGTGCAGACATCCTGTGTGTTCCTGCTGTATGCCATCAGAGATTCAATCATTTGCACAGTTGTCGCACAACAGTGGCTTAAACAAGGGTGATTGGAGCAGAGCAGAATGTGAGGTTTGCTGCTGCTGCACTGCTGATTGTTAGAATACAATACGTCAATAGGCATGTGAGGTCACAGTAGAAACAGAAAACTTAAAAAAATGATGCTTCTAAAGACTACGTACTCAGAAATTGCTTTATAAAAAGAAAGTGTAAGAGCGAAAAGTTTTCTTAGGAGCCCCCGCTGATCCTACTGAATGGTAGGGTGGCCAAATTCTACAGTTGCCTAGAGTTAATTCCACTCTCTGTCTACCGATCGCGCATATGCAAATTAGGGGACTATGCAGAGTGTGGGGGATGGGTTCTTCCCTCAAAAGGTGGCAGATATTCGGTCCGCCTTATTGCAATGGGAAAGCCACCAAATTTGTGGGAAGGCATCCCGTCAACCAAACTCTAGATACGGTGCCAAGGATTTACAGCTATCCTTCGGCAGATTATAAGGAAATTCACAAAACTGAATATCTAGCAAAAACACATTTCTGATAGGCAAACATGACTACACAAAAATAAAAATAACAACACGTGCGAACCAGTGACATTTTTGCACAGACCAAGTTGAATCAACTGTCAATGGAGGGGTTTGGCTACTGAATGCCTGTAACTACTTATTCAATTCAATTAAATTCAATTCAAAGGATTTATTGAACACGTGGTACCCAAATGGGCTTACCAGCGCGTAGGACTATTGGGCTCAGGTACAACACTCTTATGCAAACAGATAGGTTTGAATTGTTTCCTAGACCTAAGTAAGTTATTATTCTGCCTAAGGCTTAAAGGTAAGGTGTTCTTCAGTTTGGGGACAAGGTAGACGAAGGTGCGCCCACCACACCTGGCTTGTTTCACCGTAGGAATGGAGACAAGACTCAGGTTACTCAATTTTAGCTTTCGTTTGGTACAATAAGGACTGATATTGTGATGGAGGATACCAGGACCTTCTTTGAGCTCCGCACGGTGAGCTATGCAGAGCACTTTAATATGAATCCTCTTGATTACAGGCAGCCAATGTAAAGTGGCAAGTGCCGGGGAGGCCTTTTGAAATTTGGCAATACCCAAGAGGTTTGTGCTGCAGCAGTCTGTATGACCTGAAGTTTTTGGTGACAGAGAGGGGACTGCTTAGATAGAGAGTCAAGGCAGGATAGAATTAAACCATGAACCACCATTTTCTTGCCGCAACTGGTAGCCAGCTAAACCTCTCTCTAAGGGCTTTTAGGAGGCCAAAGCAGCTTGATACCAGCTTCTTTGTTTGGGCAGCCATAGTGAGATTGCTGTCCAATGTGACAACCAGGCTTTTCACATCTGGCTAGGGGTATGGACAGTCTTCCATGGGGGCGGGCCATCTGAGCTGGTCCCAGAACAACGGATTGTTGGCAACCAAACCATCTAAACCGAAGTTCTATCATTATTTAACTTGAGACATCTGGCGGCCATCCAGTCAGTGATCTGCTTTAAGCAGGAGTCACGTTTTTGTAAAATGGGATTTGTGTTGGGCATGAGAGATGAAGATCTGTGTGACGTTCTCAAAAGACACTATAGTGAAACCTAGAGAGCAAATAATGTCTGACAGTGAATGCACATAAAGATAGAAAAGCGTGGGGCTTAGGGAAGAGCCATGGGTGACACCACATTTTAAGTGGTGGGTGGCAGAAAGGAATGACCTATCACTGATTTGAAAACGTCTGTTGTTTAGAAAAGATGACTGCCGATTTAATGCACTTCCTGTGAACCCTGCCTCTTCGAATCTACACAGTAGTAGAGAATTCAAGACCGTGTCAAATGTTGCACACGGGCTGAGCAGAATGAGAGCCGCAGACCACCTTGGTGAAGAACCTTTTTATGTACACTGATAATGGATTTAAAAGTGGGTTGTGGGCATGCTTACTGAATTAATTATTTTGATTCCTTTTTAGTGTACATCTTATTCACAACAATTAGCCACACTTTTCCCACATCGCATAGTATGCCTTCAAGCTGTGCCTCTGGTTTTGGAGTTTGATAGAAGAGCTCAGCTTGCATCACATATTTGTAAATCATAAAAGAAAATCTGGGTATAAACACTCTGGGGCAGATTTATGACGACTGGCGCATCCCTGCATATCAGCAGGGATGCGCCAGTTATTATGCGCCACAGCTGCGCCACCATGGATGCGCCGCATTTATAATGCGGCGCACCATGGGGCAAAAACGGCACAGATGCGTGACGCATCTGTGCCGAAAAGTGGCGCATTGCTGGAGTAGCGTCGCAAGCGCGACGCAGCTCCAGCAATGATCTGGGGGGCCCTATCTTTAAAATGCTGCGTCAATCCTTACGCCTGCTTCAAGCAGGCGCAGGGTTTTGACGCAGCATGGGCCTAAAAGTGACTGAGTGAAATCTTGTAGATTTCACTCAGCCACTTATAGGAGGCGTTCCTGCGCCGGAACGCCCCCACCTGCCCTGGAACGCCTACATGTGGCGCAGGGCTTTACAACGTGACGCATCTCCCAGATGCGTCACGTTGTAAATACCCCGCACCATGGCGCAGGATTTGCGCCGCTGCTGCGTCACAAAAGTGACGCAACGGCGGCGCAAAAGTGGCGCAAGTACAACATAAATCTGCCCCTCTAAGTTTTACTGCCTTTATACTTCCACATATTAGAATGTCAGGAAGTTAAATTATATTTTGGCGGCCTTTTGAATATACCCCATAGAAATAGACAAGATTGTCTTTTAACGTCCAGGGCAGTTCATGTATAAAATATATCAACAGCTGATTCACTTCCAGCTCCACAGTCCTGGCAGCACCTGGAGGTGACCTTAATTTTCTTTCAAGTAATCACGTTTTTATTTGATCCATTTTATTTAATAAATCGAGTTCCTCTCACAGTTGTGCATGGGGAATGGTATGACCAAAGCAGAAGATCAAGCATAACATTTTGTTTTGTACAATATTCAAATTGTACCCAAGCAGTCAAAATAGGCCATTTCTCTATAAAATAATTTTAGTTCATATTTCATATTTAACAACTTTAAGAGCAAAAAATACCCTGCAGTATTGGGGAACTTCTTGTTGAATCAAGAGATAGAAAAGGACAACACATTGGTGTGTAGGTCTGAATAATTTAAATGATTTGAGCTTGGTAATTTTTTCAGTGTTGTCAATGTTCAAACTTTCAATTTTTGTTCGCCTCACAATTCTTTAGTGATCCATTTTTTATTGTACTATTCAGTTGGCTCTTACTCTGCTGTAATAACATTGCCCACCCCTCTGACCTGAAAAATGGCACATTACATCCACCAGCAAATTATACCTATCTTAGATGATGATTTATTAGCTGTATTCCCTACTTCTCAGCCCTTAGTCAATATCTAACGTTCACTAAATCATGAAAGAAAACATTTGAGTGATTCCCTACTCCACCAAAGTATTTTCCATCTTTATAGCCCGACTATATCTCCAAAAAGCCTATTGTTTTGACATAATTTTGCACCCATTTCAAATTGAAATGTTGGTACCAGTAGAAGTCATTTGCTAGGCAGGTTATCACTTTAAAATAGAGACATTGGGATACTGATGAGACATTTACAAAAATAAAAAAGGACTGGCAAGCACCACAACATTCTATGAAGTCCTGCTCTACACTGAGATCCAATGATTGCAAATTCATCACAGTTAGGAAATATATTAGCTTTTTGTCCTAACGATATGTTCAATAGATTGGAAGACATCATCTGGGGTTTGACTGTATTTCATCTACCCAATTCTCCTCTTCAGAAGCTGGATAAGAAAGCATTACGTTTAAATTAGGTTAATCTGTATTTATGAAAACAATTGTCACATATCAATGACAGGCACTGAAGCTGTTCTTTTTCATTTATCAAATTAAAGTACTTGAGTGTCTATGTGGTACACCGCAGAGATGTTTGAAGTATCTTGAATGAGAAACAGGATACTGAGTAGATGAAAAATAGATGATTTATTACAGCAAAGAAGATCCCATCCAACCGCCAGCCATCATTTCATAATTGCTGGATCTCAGAACCTAGATCAGCTCAACAATCCATGACATCAGCTAGCTGATGTCATGGGAACACTAACACTCTAATACCCCACAACATGAGATGCCACACATCTCCCTTCCCCAAATACAGAAAACAATATTATAATAAATTAACAAATACAATAAATACGAAATAGAAAAAGATTAAATAAAGTCTGCCAAATAACCTGGCTTCATGACCCCCCTGTTGGATTTTCTAGGACAGTTCAATTTCACACCCACTCCACCACTACTGTGTGAAGCATCGTTAACATTCCCCTTTGAATCAGTATCCACACCACGTTCCAACTTTCCCCTACACACTACAACTCTATTCAGGTTCCAAATGCGATGATCTTGAGTTTGGATTGCATTTTTAAATATTTTAGTCACCTTGACAGGTTTCATGTACTTGGACATAGAGCTGCCTAGAACACCAGGACGTTTAATCATGACCCAATCTCCCACATCTACCACAGTCCTCTTTACAGCATGTTTCCTATCAAAGTATTCCTTCCTTACTCTCCCTTTCTCTTCCTCAACCCTCACCATTTTCTCACCATCACATTCCTTTTCTTTTCCTCTTAGCAATTCATATTTATTGACCCAATATGGTTCAACACACGTGTTAGGAAGTCTACCCCGAAACAGTAAGAAAGGAGTTTTCCCCGTGGTTGAGTGTGGAGCTAGTCTATATTACTCAATTTTTGCAATAACCTCTTTTTTCCAATCAGCACCAACACTCTTTGCTAAGGCAATAGTTTCCTTGATCACTTTGTTAAATCTTTCTACCATCCCATTAGTTTCTGGGTGATAGAGAGCAGAGGTTTTGTGCACAATTCCCTTGGACGACAAGAATTGTTCCATTTCTCTTGAAATTAACTGAACCCCATTATCCGATAAAATAGAAATGGGCAAACCTTCCCTGGCAAATAAAGACTTCAAACAATCGATAACACTGCCAGTGTTGACAGATGTTAAGAAGAACACCTCAGGCCACCTAGAATACATGTCTATAACCACTAGTAGGTATGTTTGAGATTCTTTCCCATGAATGGGACCCACTATGTCCAAAGCAATTTCCTGCCAAGGTCCGTTTGAAAGTTTCCTTAAGACCATCGGTTGTTCATGTGTACACTTGGATTTGTCGCTGATGGCACACGACACACAATCTCTAATAACACGCTCAACCATTCTATCCATACCTGGCCACCAATAAGACATGCGTAATCTTTCTTTGCACTTAGTTAGACCTGAATGAGCCACATGTACTGAGTCTACCAATTCCTTTCTTAGAGAAGTAGGAGGAATTAGTCTTGTTCCCCTAAACAAGAAATCATTGTCTACCGACAATTCATTACGTACGCCCCAAAAACACTTCACACTCTCTGAAACATTTTTATTGGAGGACCACCCTGCCTTTAACAAGGACATAACTTCACACAAGGTTGAGTCCTTCCGTATTTCATCTAACCACCTATCTTCTGATATGATAACCTGATCTACAACACAAACAATTTCATCATCCTCCTCATAGTCAGGACTATACTCATGCAAACTGACAGAGGGCACCAAACGCGATAGAACATCCGCTACACCGTTTTCAATTCCCGGAATATACTTGATCATGAAATTATACTCCTGTAAACCAATCACCCACTTGGTAATCCTACCAGATATTAGATCCAAGCCTTTCTTACTGAAAATCTCAACTAAAGGCTTATGATCCGTATGGACCTCAAAGTCTACACCCCACAGAAACTTTTTGAGTTTTTTTACCGCCCAAAACACAGCTAACGCTTCCCTCTCAACAACTGAATACCTAGTTTCTGGATCTCTAAGACTTCTGGACAGAAACATAATAGTTTTCATGCCATCACTACCACTTTGCTTCAAAACTGCTCCCAACCCCTTCTCACTCGCATCTGTCACCAAAATGGATTTACCAGAAGGATCAAAACTCTTCAAAGAAGGAGCTAGTCCTAGTTTTCCCTTTATGGCCACAAATTCCTCCTCACATTTCTCTGTCCACAAGTACTCCTCTCCCTTTCGTAGTAACCTTCTCATATTCACAGTTGCTAAAGCAAACCCTTTGATAAATTTGGCATAATATTCAATCATCCCTAAAAATTTCATAAGGTCAGACTTGTTGGTAGGAGAACACATTTTTGTGATGGTTTCAACCAACTCGGACTTGGGCTTTACACCTTCTCCTGAGATGCTATGACCAAGATAATTGATGGTATTAGATCTAAATGAGCATTTTTCCACTTTGATCGTGAGGTTGTGCTTACTCAAAGCTTTTAACACAGATCTCAATCTAATGTCATGTTCCCTGTCGTCTTTAGCAAAAACCAATATATCGTCTTGATAGACACACACTCCAGGGAGATCTTTTAATACTTTTTCCATTACTCTTTAGAACACTGAGGAGGCAGACACCAAGCCAAAAGGCATTCTCCTAAATCTAAATGTACCAAATGGAGTAATGAACGAGGTACAATCTCGAGACGACTCATCAAGTTCAATTTGATGATACTCAGAGGTTAGATTTAATGTGCTGAAAATTTTTGCTCCATCAAGTAATGTTAACAATTCTGTAATATTAGGCAATGGGTATCTGTCCACCACAACACTCTTGTTCAGTTGTCTTAAGTCAATGCACAAACGCAAATTACCATTTGGTTTGCGAGCCGTGACAACCGGAGCAAGCCATTGCGATCCTTCTACCTCTTCGATGATCCCATCACTGCTCAGTTTTTCTATTTCTTTTTTCATATCCTCTTTAACTGATAGTGGAACACTCCTCACCTTACATTGTGTAGGAATCGCATCAGCTTTTAATCGTATCTTGTGTCTATACCCCTCCAGACATCCCAAGGTATCCCTAAATACCTTTGGAAATTCAGATTTGAGCATATGAGCATACGTTTCATTGGCATTCTTATCTACAGAATGAATCCTCTCCCTCAATTGTATCGGAAAATCTGCATTTGGATCAAGAAACACTCCCAAATCCCCTTGATGTAACCAACTAATGATGCTATCTCCACGCTGTGAAACATAGATTTTCCCATCTATCAACCGATCTTTATATTCTATTGGACCATTGAAGTACCCATGTAACTTTATTGGTTCCCCCCCATAAGCCAACGGTATAATGTCAGGTTTGATGAGAGTAACTTTACCCTTAAGTTTGGATACATAAAAATCATTTGAAACTATGGTGATCTTAGCACCAGAATCAAATAGTACCTTGGTACTTTCTCCCTCCACCATAATTTCATCATATGGGCCTGTTTTTTTACCAGTTTTTTCCTCAACTTGTACTACAATTTGTCCACTAATTGAGTTGTCAGAATCATCCTCTTGATAAATTTCCACCTCTTTGACCTTTGTCTTAAGTTTAGTTTTGCAAAGAGCAGTGAAATGCCCCTTTAATTTACACTTCGAACAAGTTTGATTGAGAGCCGGACATTTTCTATCATTAGCCAAATGATCCATTTTACCACATCTATAACACTTCCTTTCCATCCCTACTTTGTCTGTTTGTGTTTTAGTATGCTGGTCACCTTTTTCTGTTTTAATCTATACCACCTCAACCTTGGACCCTTTTTCAGCATCTTTCTTTATCACCGCAACACATTTTAAGGAGTGTTCAATACGTTTTGCAACACTTAGCACCTCATCTAGGGACGGCTCATCCCTCAACCATAACTCTTCTCTAACTTTTTCCATGTTGCACCCAAACATGAATTGATCTCTGATGCGTTCATCAGTTAAATTATCGAACGTGCAAGAAGAAGCAAGCTTCCTTAATTGAGTAATATAATCCTCAATTGACTCGTCAGTGGATTGCATTCTCTTTGCAAATTGATACCTTTCCAGGATAGTGCTGACTTTTGGCAAATAATGCTTATCCAGCTTCTTAATACAAATGTCATAATCATTTAGACCTCTAGCTTCCTCAACTGATAGATCTGGCAAGTTGTCAAACACATCCTGGCCCTCCGAACCTAAACAATGAAGTAATAAAGCCGAACGTCTTTCAGCACTTAATGACTGACCACATACCCTGGCATATCTTTCAAACACCACCTTCCATGTTTTCCATTTGATTGGAGGAGCACCAGGACATGACAAGAAGAAAGGTGCTGCAGTAACATTCTGCATGGCTGAAAGACTAATGCGTTAAGTATCAAGAAATTAATTAAATTATATACGGCCTATTGCCTTAAACAATCACTGTGTCTATACCACCCTCAACTTGCCTCTACACAATTGACTCGTACCTAAAGTAATGGCCTTTGTTATAGTCAAAAAAAAAACCCTAATCCATTCCATTTGGTTTATACATTTTGATGCAAGTTAATTTTTAAAACGAGCAATGACAATTTGTTCCCTTACTTTTTTTTTTTTTTTAAATTGACTCACAACCTTTTCCTCTCTTTTTTTTTTTCCTAAAGAAAACTATGCATGCGCACAACAGTATAATTCACTAGGGACTTACTGATGTAGATCGCGGTTGTTATATGGCTAATACAACACTCTCGGACACAAATAGATAAATTACGTAAAAAAAACTTAGTTGCTAAGCAACCGTCAACAAAATGGCCACCACGCACGTCCAACGTGACGTGATGCGCGATGACGAACTACAGGATGCCAGAGAAGTCAATTTCCGAATCAACTCCGTGAAGATGTGTTCCAAAGTTCCTTGTAGAATCCTCCGAATGAGCGCAATGAAGATCGATCATGGAATCCCAGGAACAGCTTACAGAAAGGAGAACACCACACTGAAAGTTCTAGTTCCAGGTACGCCGCACCATGTCCGTTGAAACTTGAATGTTTACCTTTGAATATCGATTGCAGCTTGAAATCGATGACTCATGTCGAAATTATATATTTCCGGCTAAAATCTCGATAACAATTACGATGTCGCTGAAAATGTTGAACCATTATAGTCCATTTGCATCATTTTTCCCTTTAATGTCCGCCATGCACCAAACCATACACGGCACACCACAAGATTTGAAATTGAGGAGCCGGTGTGTATGGCGCTGAGAAGAGAACACTTAAAACCAGAGATCTGATCTCGCCGCAAGTGCGTCAGGCTCCACGTTATGAGTGCAAACAGCCAGAGATTTAATATAGCCAGACGATCTCAGTGCCACTCCACTTCTCTAAACAGGAGCCACTAGAACAGGTATAGACTGACGAAGATAGTAGCAATCCGGTGCACGCATCCAATACAATCCAATTTAAACTGATAGTGACTGATGTGGCTTCCTCTTAGAGTGCTTGACCAGCAAAATCAGAGGAAAGGAGACCATTTAATAGCTTGACTCCCGTGTTGAGATCTTCCCGTTCATCAGTTCTTCGCGTTCCAATGTCGACTACGCCAATGAAGTATCTTGAATGAGAAACAGGATACTGAGTAGATGAAAAATAGATGATTTATTACAGCAAAGAAGATCCCATCCAACCGCCAGCCATCAGTTCATAACTGCTGGATCTCAGAACCTAGATCAGCTCAACAATCCATGACATCAGCTAGCTGATGTCATGGGAACACTAACACTCTAATATCCCAAAACATGAGATGTCACAATGTTACATAGCAAGGGCACTCAAGTTTGAAATTATGGTCTAGAGGTGATCATAGAGAATGTTATCAAAGTTAAACCAGCCACTGATATGATTATCTGATGGGCAGTGTGGATTGTAACAGTTTCCAAAGTGCTGAAAACAAAAGGACATATGTAAAACATAGTAAAACATGTTGATCAGCGTTCGTGGTATTGCTTTAGATTAGGCCAGGGTTAGATGTTAATATGCCCGCATAATCTCACACAATTTCTGACATTTTGCATTATGTTTGTAATGTAAAATTTCCAAAAAGACGCCATTATACCACTTCATACACTTTCAAGTCCAATGAAGTAAATATCGTATTGCAGAAGCACACAAACATCACCTATGAACTGAACGCGAGCAGCTGTTTTTCATAGCCATTTTTTTTTTAGCTATATTTGTATCTTGAAATGTGCCCTCACGTCCAAAATAGACACGAGCATGCATTTTTTGCTAAAATGTGTTCGTAAAGGCCAGATTTGCATTATATGTAATTGGTTACTCAATTTTCCCAAAAGTTCATGCATTACTCAAAAGGAAATTACATAAATGTTGCACACCTTAGTTAAAATCCAGGCAGGCTTGCCAAGAACTGGAAGATGCTGCCCAAATACCTGTCTCTTGAGGCCCAAACTGGAGAATATCGATTCTTAAAGGTTTACTCTATAAAGAAGTGTGGATTTTATTAAAGACAAGGAGGCTAGCATTATGCATAAACTTTTATTCACTTCCTTCTGAGTAGCAACCATTAAAAGTTCCATCAACAGAACCCAACTACATCACAAAGTAAACCAGAACTCTCCAGTCCATATAAATGCTACTGACTTCCATGTTCTTCCATGTTCTTCATCTTCTAATTTTCTGTTTATCTGATTCAACCTATCCTCTTCTTATCTGGCTTTGAAACCTTATTTCTTCACTGATCTGAAAAATACAATCA
This sequence comes from Triturus cristatus, assembly GCF_964204655.1. Classification (NCBI taxonomy): domain Eukaryota; kingdom Metazoa; phylum Chordata; class Amphibia; order Caudata; family Salamandridae; genus Triturus; species Triturus cristatus. Next base: position 609,720,706 of record NC_140581.1, on the reverse strand, counting down.
TAAGTGTATCAGTATTCCAAATCTTCAATTTCTCAAACACTCAACAATAAAATATTTGTATGTGTATGTACAATGTTTTGGGAGTGGATGTAGCCTTACGGCTAGAGCGGTCGACTTGGGGAACCAGGTTCGAGTCTCGGCAACGCTTAACATCCTGTGATTCTGGGCAAATCACTTAATCTCCCCGTGCCTAACAAAAATGAATGTGTCCTTCTGTAACGAAACTGGTGCTCATGTAAAGCGCTCCGATACCCGATATCTCGGGTCTAGTTCGCGCTATATAAAAGTCTAAAAAAAAAAAATGCTAACAATAAATAACAATCTCAGCTCCTTCACCTTACCTGGGAGGATATGGTGGGATAATGCTAGCCCCCTTGTCTTTAATAAAATCCCAATTCTTAATACAGTAAACCATTAAGAATCGACATTTTACGGCAAAACAGGAGGCTAGCATTATCCATGTTCAAAGGTTTTCAAAGCGTGAAACATGGTTTGTAGTAGTGATGCCCAAGGTACGACCTGCAGGCCGCATGCAGCCCTCCTAACCTCTACAAGCGGCCCCTTTGGACAACAGCAGTCCTGGGCTTCTGTTAAGTCTGCTTAACACTAATGTTAAAAAAAAAATTGTATACCTGCAAGCAACTATTTAAAGTTAAAGTGAAAACATCTTGTAACAAACCTGCAAAAATATGACAGCCTTTTTAAGTTAAAAAGCGGTACTTAATTAACATACAGAACCATTTCTCCTTAATATATGAGAGGATATTAGTGCATTAAGAAGTATTATTTTAAAAGTGATAGTTTTCAAACACGAAATTAGGAAAGATTCATTCTTCCACCCACCCTGACAACAATGCCAGTAGTGAACTAAGAGGCAAGCAATTTGTTACTTTCACCCTCTAAGTGGCCCGGGTTCCTCATATACATGATCTACATTACAGTTTATTAAATCAAACACAGGAGCAGGTTTTGTACAGCACACATCCCGAAGTTATGTATTTTGAGGTCCTCTTAAATGTAATAATGAAGAAAAAAAATGGAAAGTGAAATTAAACAGTTACCTAAGATCACACAATTTGGCAAAGTGGGGAAGCTGGGACTAAACCCAGGTATTCTTGTTTCACATTGTGTTGTCCAGCCACTAGATGTATATATTTTGTTTCCCCTTTACCCACCATACCACCAACAGCACCCCAACTTTCCTCTCCTGACCAATACCTTGCTGGCATCAATGCCTCCCTTGTTAACATAACAGACAAAACATTTTGGCCACTGGGAAAATGTTTGTGAGTAGCCATGGTCTACAGGTCTAAAATCGAATTTCCTAAACATATCTGCATTTGACCAATCAGCTGCCTTCATAATTTCATCCAACCTTCCGCTTGACATAAAAACTTTACTTGCCATGGTACCCCTTTCTGAATGTGCTGCAAACGTAAAAATATCAATACCTGCTTTCTTCATAGCGGATCTCACCTATCTCGCAATCGGTGCATTTATAACTGCATGAAAAGGTTTAACATTAGAGATCAATAACTGTTCCACACCAGCTCTTCTTTTCTCCAGAATTCGACATCCATGCATTCAACCACACATATTTTAAGAAAATAGTCTACATTTGGATAAAATATAGATGCAGATATAGTTTTCTTTTTTTAATTGTTTTTAATCAGAACTCCTGTCAGCTGAAAAACTCCCCACATCTGACACCCTTCTAGAGGATATTAAACATAGCAAGGATGCTAACTTCTAGGACAGTTCTCTTATACCCAGATAATTATTACTAGCCAATCCTAAAACAATTTCAATTACGAGTCTACATCCCAGAGAGACTGATACATAGGTTTAGGGCTCCTTCTTAACCTAATCCCTTTCATCACACTACAAATTAATGGGCTCCTTCCCATTGAAATACACTGAATTAAGGAATGTCCTGCAGCTATCGCTGAACGATAACAATGAACTGTTTTGTAAGCCAATTCTTTGTTAAACAAGTCTGCTAAAAAATTAGCCACCTCTATGTCATCAGCCTTCACGGGATCACGATATTTCGCAATTGCGAGCATCACATCTCCACCAACAGGGGCCAGACACCAACTGCTACTGGAATGCCTTGGTGACATAAAGGCATTCCATGACATAGCTACATTCTATGTTATGCATCACCCCACTGCTTCCCTTTTTACAGCAAAATACAATTTATGCATTTAAAGAATAAGCAACAGCATTACTATCCCAAAACAATATTTTACATACAGTAGTGCCCGTGAAAGTAATACAAGGCTAAAGTTTATTACAACACTAACACAATACTCTTTGCCCCTTGTTAAAAAAATAATTTTGTACAAGAAAACAAACAGAAAAGGAGAGAACAAGAAATAAAAGCAGATGACAAAGAAAAAGAAATGGTATACTCAAGCCGCATGACTTACTTGCAAACAATATCCTGCAATTTCTTGGGTGCACACCTATACCGAAAACTTCTTATATTTCCATCCATGCTCCTTATAGGATTTTCTTTACACACGTTTTTACAAACATCATTCTGAAAGCTAGGATCTAAGGCTATACAAGAGGTACTCCACCAGTTTCCATCCGTTAACTTAACAGAATTATTTTGTAACTCACATATTTGTGCTGGATCCTTACATTTCTAAAGATCCTTGTTCACAAAGGTAGGGTATTTGACACTCACCCAGTCACCCACTCTCAGCTTGCTCACTCTATTTTTTTAACTTTCGTTTTCTCAATGTTAACAAGATTGGATTTGTGCTGAGCAGACTTCCACTTCCACACACCTCGCACACCTCAACATCTGAAGAAAATAATTTAACCACCCACATTTCTGTTGCAGCCTTTTTTCCATGCATTAACTCAAAAGGTGATTTTTCAGTAACACCATGGGGTGTTGTGCGATAAGAGCATATTAACTCTTTAGTGGCTTTATCCATTTCCATGTTGCACTTGAATGTGGATTGAACACACTCAACCAAAACTCTATTGAAACGCTCAACTTTTCCATTGCTTTGAGGATGATATAAAGGAGTTCTAACATGCTGAATTGCACATTTGTCTAGAAATGACATCATCTCCAAAGAAATGAATTGAACTCCATTGTCAGTTAAAACTTCACCAGGTTTTCCTTTTCTAGTAAACTCTTCTTGAAGAAAATCAATCACACACTTAGGGCCCGATTCACAGAACTAACTTAAGACAAAATCCTAAACTTCCTAATCCTAAGTGGAGTGGTGTGGCTCACTGGTTAGAGGTGGCAGACCCGGAAGCAGAGGTCGGCCCGGGACCAGGGTTTGATTCCCGACGCGGCATGGTCTTGGGCCAAGGTCAGCAGACTCGATAATTCTCTCCTTGGTGCCTACTCTAACCATGGATCCCACTCAGCAACTCTGGGCAATAGCTTGCTTAATCTCCACTTACGGCCCCATCAGCGCCGGGGATGCTTGTCTTCACCTTGGAGATGCCCAGTAGGGACCATCTCACAGGGAAAGCCAGGATGGGTTCCCCAGCGGTATACAGCGCCGGGACGCCCCGTTGCTGGGGCTGCTGTGCGCTTTACAAGTATACAACATTTACATTTACTACCATTTTGGTATTCACAGAAGGCACTTACTCATTTTGATATTCACAGATGGCACGTACTCATTTCGGTATTCACAGAAGTTAGGAGTCCTAACTTTAGGACTCCTAAATGCCTTCTGTTGGAAACCATGCCTGAGTTTTCCAAATTGGCGTCACTAGGACAATCTGACAATTCTGTCTCCTGCACTGTAACATTGAGAAAGGGGGAAATGCATAAATTTTCATCCCTGACCAATCCTGCATAAACGCATCCACTGCCATCGCGCCCGGAGCTTCTGACATAGTTGGGTAATTGGAAGGCCAACCTGGATATGAAAAGATCGATCTGAATCTTTTTGAAATAACCAATCTCTAATTTCCAAATCCTGAAAACTGTTTGTTTCCATGAATTTCAGTCTGCCACCAGATTGTGCATATCCAGAAAATATTCTGCTATTAATCCAATCTTGGGCTTCAAACAAAAATTCCAAATTTCTGTTGCTAAACCTGCCAATCTCTTCGATCTGCACACTCCTAACTTGTTGACATCCGTCACTACTGTCATAGTGTCCATTTTTTTAAAAACTGATCTCCCCTGCAGTTGCTTGAAACTGCGAAGGGCAAACAAGCCTGCCCTCAATTCTAGACAATTGATATGGTCCTTCCTTTCCAACATACTCCAAATGCCACCTGGTCTCATCCCAAAGCAAAGTCTGGTCTCGTCCCAAATATTGCAAACCCAGTTCATGCTTCCAAATTCTCCATCTACCATCTTCATTCTTGCTTCTCTTCCATATTTAATGCTTTTCTGTCCTTATACCATAAGGCCCCTGTCAATGCAGGTCTCTTTAATCTCTGTAAAGCCCTGTATTGTAAGGGACCTGAGAACACTGCTTGAATCAATGATTACAGAAGTCCAATCACCCGTGCTAAATCCATCACATTTATGTCCTCCTTCTTCATTACTTTCCTTATTTCCTCCTTTATTTTCCTTATCTTCATTATAGGAAGCTGCAGTTAACTTTTCAATGTGTCCACACCAAAACCTAAAAATTCTAATGTCTGACTCAGAATAAAAGCAGACTTTCTATATTGAGTATGAATTCCAACAATTCCAGCAAACCTTTCACCATCATCAGATGTTCCTTCAGCTCTTCTTAATTCTAATTCATTATCAAGATATCTTCCAAATAAAAAATCATCCGCACACCCCACTCTCTTAGATGACCAGCAACTGGTCTCAGTATTTTTGTAAAACACCAAGAGGCTGACGAAAGGACAAAAGGTAGACATTGAAATTGGTACATGGTACAACTGAACCTTCCATCTGAATCGTAATAGCTTTTGACTGTCCTGATGGAATGGAACTATGAAGTGTGTGTCCTTGAGATCAAATTTTGCCATCCAGTCTCCTTCCAATAACATATCCCTTAGTACATAAATACACTCTTTCTTGAACTGCAGTATTTCACTATCCGGGCATGTTACCCACACTAGTACATGTCCTACCTTTCACATACACTGCACTCTGCCCAGGGGGGTACCTTGGACTTACCATAGGGGTGTCCAATGTGTAAGAAAATGGAAGGGTAAGGCCTGGAAAGTGGGTGCACTGGCCAGGTCGACATGGCAGTTAACAAACTGCGCACAGGCACTGTGGTGGCAGGCCTGAGACCTCTTTTCAGCGCTACTCATGTGGGTGGCACAATCAGTGCTGCAGGCACTTTATTCGGGACCTACTGGTAAAACAAATATGCCAATCATGGATAACCAATCACAATAACAATTTAACCAGGGAGCACTTGCACATTGGCGCTGATCAGCAGTGGCAAAGTGCCCAAAGCATCTAAACCAGCAAAAACGAAATCCAGCACAGTGTCAAAAATACAGAAGGGAGAGGCAAAAAGTTAGGGGAAACCATGCCAAGGATGCAAGTTCTAACAGAGTCAAAGTGACCTTTCCTTCAATAATGGGTAGTGAGCATTCTGCTCTTAAGACATTCCTTTGTTCCCTTGCTAATGGCCTTCTTAGCCATAATTTAATATAGTTAGCCACGTCATGTAAGGTCCAGCATTGCTTACTACTAGAGTGTTTTGTCTCCCTAGGATCTAATAGCTTTTCGTGCATGGGCTCCAACACCGTGTTTTGCCTTTCTCTTTCCTCTTTGGGTTCTCATCAAACCTATCATCCAGATCTTTATGATAAAAATCCAGTATTTATTAGTCATAATCATGATACTCATCAGCTTTTTAAAACTCATATATTTTGCCTTCCTCCATTGGAGTGCTAGACTGCCTATAACATGTTCGTCATGTCAGACTATCCTCCTCTTTGAGCCGCTAGGGACTCCACTCTCTAAATCATTTAATTAGTGTTTTTCTCTTACTTGCACATTTCCCACCTGTGCCCAAATCCTCATCATGGTCTTCACCATATTTACTGGTTTTTAATACTTCTCTAACAGTGTCTTTAACCGCCTGTTGCAGTTCCTGAGAAACAATTTTCCTTATTTTTTCCTCCTGGGAAGTCTGCACAGTCTCTTTCTCTGCCATTATAAAATGTTCTTATCCAAATATATTAGTGATAAGAATACTTTTTATATATTATTACAAAATGTACTTTATTCTACTGACACAAAACACTTCAACCCTGTAATGCATACTGCTTCGCACTCGCTTTGAGTTCAAACCGTCTGCAGTCCATGTTGATTATCACTGTAGACGTGTGAGCCTTGATCTGACATGTAATTTCCCATCGGTAAGACAATTCCAATCAACTTTAAAAACTAGCGTGACTCGCTAGGCGGTGCCTCATGCTTGAACCTGGCCAATAGCTTATGCCACATTGGCTTCATGTAACATGGTGGCGCATCACTGTAGAATGTAGATCGTTTTAATGCTGCCCCTATCATACGGGTGTTATAATAAACAACAGGAGCATAAACCCATAAACCTCGTTGAGACTGGGGTAATAGTGTAAGAAACAACAATGATTCTCAACTGGTATCATTCAGCACAGACAGATAAATTGCATGTACAAGACATCAAAGTTAGAATAAGGAAGACTGAAAAAATTAGGTAGAAAAAAGTCATAATGTATTAGATCAAAAAAGTTTACAAGGAGACATACAATAATGTAAATGAACAGGATAATGGAACAGTTGTATCAGCACTGTACGCAAAATCAATGACGCATAAGAACAACCTGAACTTGTACTTGGTGCTTAAAGTGTACGTGACACGGAGACGGCGACGCAAGTGACAAGGTGAAATCAGCAAAGGACGGCGCAAAGTGAAGTGAAAGTGAAGTTTAGAATGATATATACAACGGTTCGGAATTCAATTTCTTTACAATAGAAATACTTAGATATACATAATAAAGAACCATAAGGCCATCAAGTAAGCTGAGGAGTCGACGGCGTTTCGATCCGAGCAAATTGGGATCATCATCAGGACTGGGCTGTCATATTCAAGAACAGTGCTATACAAGAAAGGGAGGGAAAGGTAAGAGATAAGAATTAAAGGAAAAGGACCAAGAAATGAGGTGGACTGGTCATTGAAAAACAAGGAGAGCCCTAGTGTTGGAGTACAAGAGATCAGGGCCAATCAAGGCATATTCATATCAGAAAATTAGAGTGCATGGGAGAGGGACCAATGGAGGAAAAGGTAGAGGGGTGGGAAGGGAGGGGGGTTGTTTTGGAAGGGGGGGGGAAGAACAATTAAAGGAAACGAAGGCAAGGTAGAGGAGAGACCAGGACATATGATATCCATTACCTGTAGACATGAATAACTCTTAAAGACGGAAAGTCGCTAGAGAATGCAGATCAGTAAAACTCTGTGGAAAGGGGAAATTGGAAAAATTGCGATTACAGAAAAGGAGAGAAACAAGATTAAAGTGGAAACAGAGAGAACTAAATAACTGGACGTGGGCCAATAGGGAATGTTCCAGGGGAGGAAAAACAACGTGATTAGGAGGTTCTGAGCAAGTCGAGGGTAATACTCGTGGGTAATGGGAACAGCCAAAACGCAATAAATGCAGCAATTCTAAAAAGGGGAACAACAGGAAAAGGTCAGAGGGAACTGACAATTGGTCTGTGCAGAGGGGAGGGAACGTAGTGAATGGAGTGAGAGGGGGTAAACTATTACCTTAATTCCAAAAATTCGGCCTCATACTTGGTCGGCGCTAGAAAAGCGCGAGGTGTCCTGACAAACTGGAATTAGAAAAATATATTTAAGCCTGGGTCAGACTAAGCTGGAACGAACCAACATACGGGGAATGTAAAGACCAGCAACCGAAATTAGAGTAGAATTACCTAGTAAATAGAGCGTCAGAGAAGGCGTCTAATTCACCCGGAGTTCAGCGTCCTGAGTGATGGACGCGAGCGAGTCAGAACATCAATGCCGGAAAAGGGGGCGTGGTTGCGACGTAAGAATATGTCCGAGTGAGAGGTGAAAGGAAAGGAACTGGAAAAAAGACTAAGGAGAGGAACAAGGAGGTGAAGAAAAGCAAAGTGAAACAGATTCGAATTAGAAAATTATAAAGGAGCATTTCGTTGTGCAATTAAAGGACAATTCACACAGTACAATTATGGGGCAATAATTTACGTCCCCGGACATGTGAATAAGCATTGCCAACATCGCCAGTAAAACCAGGAATAACCATCTTAATGATGGGCGTGGCTGCGACGTATTCTTACGTCGCAGCCACGCCCCCTTTTCCGGCATTGATGTTCTGACTCGCTCGCGTCCATCACTCAGGACGCTGAACTCCGGGTGAATTAGACGCCTTCCCTGACGCTCTATTTACTAGGTAATTCTACTCTAATTTCGGTTGCTGGTCTTTACATTCCCCGTATGTTGGTCCGTTCCAGCTTAGTCTGACCCAGGCTTAAATATATTTTTCTAATTCCAGTTTGTCAGGACACCTCGCGCTTTTCTAGCGCCGACCAAGTATGAGGCCGAATTTTTGGAATTGAGGTAATAGTTTACCCCCTCCCACTCCATTCACTACGTTCCCTCCTCTCTGCACAGACCAATTGTCAGTTCCCTCTGACCTTTTCCTGTTGTTCCCCTTTTTAGAAGTGCTGCATTTATTGCGTTTTGGCTGTTCCCATTACCCACGAGTATTACCCTCGACTTGCTCAGAACCTCCTAATCACGTCATTTTTCCTCCCCTGGAACATTCCCTATTGGCCCACGTCCAGGTATTTAGTTCTCTCTGTTTCCACTTTAATCTTGTTTCTCTCCTTTTCTGTAATCGCAATTTTTCCAATTTCCCCTTTCCACAGATTTTTACTGATCCGCATTCTCTAGCGACTTTCCGTCTTTAAGAGTTATTCATGTCTACAGGTAATGGATATCATATGTCCTGGTCTCTCCTCTACCTTGCCTTCGTTTTCTTTAATTCTTCTTCCCCTACCCTTCCAAAACAACCCCCCCCCTTCCCACCCCTCTACCTTTTCCTCCATTGGTCCCTCTCCCATGCACTCTAATTTTCTGATATGAATATGCCTTAATTGGCCCTGATCTCTTGTACTCCAACACTAGGGCTCTCCTTGTTTTTCAATGACCAGTCCACCTCATTTCTTGGTCCTTTTCCTATAATTCTTATCTCTTACCTTTCCCTCCCTTTCTTGTATAGCACTGTTCTTGAATATGACAGCCCAGTCCTGATGATGATCCCAATTTGCTCGGATCGAAACGCCGTCGACTCCTCAGCTTACTTGATGGCCTTATGGTTCTTTATTATGTATATCTAAGTATTTCTATTGTAAAGAAATTGAATTCAGAACCTTTGTATATATCATTCTAAACTTCACTTTCACTTCACTTTGCGCCGTCCTTTGCTGATTTCACCTTGTCACTTGCGTCGCCGTCTCCGTGTCACGTACACTTTAAGCACCAAGTACAAGTTCGGGTTGTTCTTATGCGTCATTGATTTTGCGTACAGTGCTGATACAACTGTTCCATTATCCTGTTCATTTACATTATTGTATGTCTCCTTGTAAACTTTTTTGATCTAATACATTATGACTTTTTTCTACCTAATTTTTTCAGTCTTCCTTATTCTAACTGTAATGTCTTGTACATGCAATTTATCTGTCTGTGCTGAATGATACCAGTTGAGAATCATTGTTGTTTCTTACCCTATCATACGGGTGGCCACGGCAAGCCAAGGACGGCTCTGCGAGCAACAGCCAAGTAAGGCTTTTTTGAACCATTCAAGTCGCTCAGATACCCACATTTTTCCCCAATTCTTACAATCAGCAATATTGTAAATCCAAAGTTATTTAAACCATTACATTTGAAACTGATACATTGAATTTAACACTATATGATTTCTTAACAAAACTAACCCTAAGTAAGAATCCGGATAGTAAACCAGTGGGATTGCCGAAATCTTTGCATGTTCCAACTAGACCTAGTACAGTGTATATTTTGTTTTATGGAATTGTCTAAGTGTCAAGGTGATTCTAGTGGTTGTAGACCATTTGAGTAAAGTGCGTCAGGTTTCCTTTCAAGAGTGTGCAAAATTCGTATAATTTGAGTTAATATATATACGCAAAATTCCGGAACAATTCCAAGAAAGTACGTGCAATTATGTGAAATGCCTATCTTTCATTGAGCACTAAATTCAACCACAAAATGCATCCTTGCATCAATTTTTTACATGAGTATGCATTTTGGGCTACACAAATAGCACAAAAAACCAACTGATGTGAACAACAGCTGCTGGCATTCTGGATGTTCGCATTGTTTACACACTCTAATTTTGCAGCAAATGGCTGCTTATCTAGGCAACATGGCGTAATGGCATAATTTTGCCCTGCCTAGTTTTCTACACAGTATGCTGTTTGTGTGCATGGTACTCTACAGGTATTAAGTACTGACAGAGCATGCTGGTTCATTTCAAAAGTTTGGTCTAACTTTTTGGAAGGATTTGGATATGGGGGTCTTTCTGTCCATCAGTTATCATGCTCGAATGAAGTGACTGAAAGACTGAAAAGTGATAAGACAGCAATCCTTAGCAAAAGCCAATGGATGGCAGTTAAACTATAACAACACATCAGGATGTCACTTTTCTTATGTAACTTCGGTCATCTTCCTTGTGCAAAAAGATTTAACTGGGTAAATCAAGAATCTTAAGGCGGCACAAGACACAGTGAAAAAAATGAAAGACACTAACAAATTTTAAGCTGTTCAAAAGGGAAGGCCTTTACCTTGGTATGTTATAGGTGATAAAGTGTTATTGCTTACAACGATCATTAACATTTGAAAAGGTCTGCTACATTACATCATACATTTGTTTGACCATTTGTGGTTGTACAGATTGGTAATCCAGGTTCTGTAAAATAGAAACTACCTCTGACTATGAAAATCTGCCCAGTCTTTCATGTATTTTTGTCAAAGCCTTGCCCTGTGTCCTATACCAGTTCAGTTTCATCCAAAATATGAGGAGCCCCACAGCTGAGATAGAAGCCAAGGGGGTGGGACGTCAACAAGAAGGGCTGGAAACTCCATCAAGTTGGCAAGAAACCCGACCTGTGAGATTATTTGGGCTATGTGCCTTTCAGTGAAGCAATGGATGGGTGCTGGCTGGATTTAAGCTGAATGTGCATTTGCAATGCTTTGTATGTTAAAGCACCTGCAGTGAACATAATTACCCATTAGGCCACGGATTCTTGGGCATCGAAGAGATAGTTGAAACTTCAAGTACTTCTTCCTGCAGGAAATCAAAGGATGTTAACAATTTTCTTATTGTCCAATTTGATAACAGTCAAATAGAAACTATATTCATTTTCCACAAAAGAGCATATAGTGGCATTGCTTCAGATAGTTATTCTGAACATAGAGAGATGTCTATGCGCATATGTATATAGCAAGATATGAAAGCTTCTTCATTCTTAGTCTCAGGAGCTCCTAGTTACTTTCCAAAGCCTAAGAGATGGTTATGCTAATAATCCCCAAATTATAATAATGTTAATTGATCCACTGACAAGTTATTTAAGCCATCTGTTTGTCTTGTAGCTATCCACTATAACTGATACTACAAGTAACTTAGTAGAGTGTGGAGTCCTGTGTCTCTGTTTCCTCTCATATCCTATTCCGGTTTCCCAAATTCTACCCTTGGCCTTCATGCTCTCATATATGTGGTCATTTGTGTGGTTGGTAAGAGATTGTAAATAACATCACTTCTGTGGGAAATTTCCCACAGGGATTATGCACACCTGACATATGTAACCTAAAGAAATCTGGGCTATTGTAGCATAATATGAAGTGTAGTTTTATATTTAAATACTTTCAAAACAGAAAGAGGAAAACTTACACCCTATGTAGAGATACTGCTTCTCAGTCCATCACTAGCCTGAACACATTTAGGACCGGATTCACAAAGGTACCTTAAACGTTTGACTAATTTACATTTTTGAATACGTTTACTACTTTTTGGCTGGCCACAAAATCTTATTGCAAATTTGCTCCAAAAGTGTACCTTACATGTCTCCACCACATTGAACGACATGGGTTCTATTAAAAAACTGTCAGAGTTATTCACAAAGGTAACTTACACTTTTGAGTAATTTATATGTGTAGTTTACTCTCACGCTTTTGAGTTACTCTAAATAGCGAAAAGCAGTAAATTTACTCAAAAGTGTAAATTACTCAAAAGTGGAAGTTATCGTTATGAATCAGAGCAATAAAGTTTGAACAAACCAGGAGCAAGGATCCAAACCTGGCAGAGGTAAATTTATGGTAGGATCTTACTAGATAAACTCGCTCCACTATCAAGTTGTACCTTGACCCATGGGTGTGTGTGGGTATGTGAGAGTGAGTTTGTAGGTGTAAACAAGCAAATAGTATAAGAAGATTATTGTCTAGACTGAATTTATGACGTTTTTCCACTAAGCACAATGAGGCGTGCATCTTCATGATTGTTTATGGTGCAATTAAAGTAAGGGGCATGATATCATCTAAGGCTCTCAATCCTACATTTAATCCAGTTTGAAACCAGTGAAGAAAATGTTTCCCAATAATCCATTCTTCCTTCTGTATTCAGATAGATGTAGGGATGGAAAAGTCCTCCGCATGGTAATGGACGTGCACCCCTGCCCTGAGTGCCCCAACTGTACTGTTGTCTGGATCCCTAATGCTGATTTTGTTTGTCATAGGCACACACGGACATTGCGTGTGCACCATGACATAGGTCGGTCTCATGGATTGTTTTCTTGTTGGACCGGGAGGAGTGCCCAAAGCTCTATTCTCATAGTGGTGAAAGAATATTGCCTTTGCCAGGAGCTAAGCAGCATTAGTGCAGTGGTGGCAGCATACTGTGTGATGATCAGTAGGAGCGAACAGGTCCTTTTTAACCTATGTCACTAGTGTGAGGCCTAAAGACTCACTCATTCAAAGATCCGCTTCTGTGTGCATTTACATACCCATTGTCCTACATCGTGTGGATGCATATTGCTGTGCAGTACATGAATGGTGAATCTGTGCTGGGACCATGTGTGCCTTAGAAAGTTACAATTCAGGGATAATGCAGTACTGTGCAGTGCGTGTATGTTGAATGCATGAGCTGGGTGTATGAGTGCCTGTGAGAGGTACAGTACATGAAAAACCTTATGCTGTGAAGTGTGTGCATATTAAATACATGAACTGGGTGAATGTGTGTCTGTGAGCTGTATATTTCATGAAGGATATGGTGTTGTGAAGTGAATGCATGTTAAATTCATATGATCGGTGTATGTGTGCTCGTGAGTGGTACAGTACGTGAAGGATACAATGCTGTGTAGTGTATGTATGTGAAATGCATGTACTGTGTGTATGTGTGCCCCTGCATGGTACAATACATGGCAGACTATGGGTCCTCTTCTGGGAGACCCGGGCTGTATGGTGAAACATGGAGAGGAGTTAGAGGTGTATCCCCCAGACATGTTTGTATATTGCAGAATTTCTGTAAGCTGGGTGGGTCATACTGCAGAAAGGAGAACACTTCAAAGAGTGTTGTTTGATTCAGGGAGGGGTTACAAGGAAGGGGCCTGGGAACATCGCATGAAAGATGGGGTTGATAAGAGAACCATAATGAGTAGGACTGAGACCCTGGCTAACCCTTCGATGCACATGCTGCTGTGGCTGACATACAGGTGCAAATTCTAGTCTCTCTCATGGTCTGTATTCCGGGACTATCAGTGTTGGGGATACTCCTGCTGTGACACATTGCTTTGAAGAGGAATAGAGGGCAGAGGAGTGGGTGCCGGAAAAGCAAGCAGATCCCCAACATAAACATCAAAGACAGACCCTAAATCACATTTGGTGTCTGGAAATGGACTATATGACGGGGAGCTTGAGACCCCCACATTGTCAGCTGCAAAGCAGCCAGTCAGCTTGTGTGAGGAGGTGAAGATTTGAAAGACATTTGCCTCTGAACAAGACTGGGGGCCAAGGTCTCCATGCTGGATGAGAGAACATCACCCAGGGAATCCAAGACCACCTGTCCTGAAGCCTGGTGAACCAGCGCCTGCCTGCTTGCCAAGATCAGTGTGCCCTGTGAGGAAGAGGAGAATGTCGGAGGGAGCGAGGTTGAGTGGGGAATCCTGTTGGGTACATTCCCTGAGCATGGTGTGAGGAAACAACTGCAGCACCAATCGGGTTGTTGGCTGTGTGCAGGACAAAGTCGCCGACCTCTGTAAGCCATTAGAGGGCTGCCATGAAGTGAGCCCTGGATATTGCTGTGCTGGAGCCTGTGTGCAGTGAGGTCTTGGTGACCCTGTATGCCAACAGTGGCCGCTGCAAAGGGAATAGTAATCATTGTTGTGCCTTTCAGGCCGTAACCAGTGTTCTGTCAGGGAGCGGTGACCCCATATGCCAGGTGGAGTGCTGTGCGGAGTGGGGTTTAGCCCTTGCGCATTGAAGACCCGGTGACCAGATATGCCAGGAACAGCTGCCGTGCAGGCATCTGCTGTGCCGATTAGGTCAGTGCTCATGTACAGTAGAGATACAGTGATCCCATATGGCAGAGGTGATCACCAGACTTGGCAAAGAGTGGGACCTGACCCGAACGTCACCAGAGGAGTGAGGCTGCTGTGGGATGACCCACGCACCTTCCCCAGGACAAGGGATCAGCATCAGAAAATTCACACCATCATGGGATGGATCAAAGACTTACCCCAAAAGGAGAAGCCAAGAGGAACCTTCAGTCGCTGCAGGTGCATGAGCATGTAAAAGGAACTTTGGGATCTTCAAGTGCCACCTGCCTGGGCTGCGTGCAGTGAGTTCACCTGAACCAGCTGCTGCTGCTATGGTACCCACATAGGGGGCCTGCGCCAGAACTCCAGAATCCTGTAGGTGTGGGTAAGACTGAATTTGGGCAAGTTGGCCTCTAGGAACCTGCCTGTTAGCCAGTGCAGTGACGCTGGAACATTTTTTTAATTAAAATAGAGTTCTATGGATTCTTGAGAATCGGACAACTAGTGGGGCTTACCCGTCGGATGTTGTCTATAGAGAAAGGGGACTAACCCAGTAGTGGGAAACAGAGAACTGCCTACAAAATACTATAGCCCTAACCTCAGGGGGACTGTGTAGTTGTTTGTGAATGTTTCATCTCCTTTTGTGTTGTTTGTGGCAAATTTAATAATTTATTTATCCAGCGAGTATTTGACTAGACAATCATTTATTGCTGCTACTGCATGTGTATGATTTGTTAACCTGTGTCCACTCACTGTTGCCACCTGGCCCCAAGGGAGCCTTAAACTGCTCAGACCACGCTATTTCTGAGAGTCAAGTGCTGAAGGGACACTTGGCCCAGTTGCTCAGAATTCATAGTAGGTTAAGCCCCGGAACATCGGAAGTAAAAGGCCTCAACCCCAACGGTTGGGCCCAGTTACTCCTGCTTTCCCTTTAGCACTCTCAATGGGGTTCTGACAATTGGTGTGAAGCAGTGAGGGGCCTAACATTTAAGAACCTCGATAGAGGAGTGGCATTGGCCATGTCCAATTTACCCAGTAGTGCAGTAAGTCCGATTTTTTCCCCACAAAGGAGACACTCTTAGACAATGAAAAACACAGGGTTGGGAAAGACCTCAGCACCATGTCAATAGATCAGATGGATTTATGTAGGGAGAGTGGGTGGAGGACTCCCAGAAGTAGGGACAGAAAAGTCTTGCTAATTTCATTAGGGACCTGTTTGAGACACTGGGTGAAAGGGATGAGATGGTAGTTTAATATGGGAGGGAACCATGATAGGAACCCAGGAAGGGAGCACTGTTGATTCAGGATTTAAGATCCCAGACAGATCTATCCGAGACACACACAGAGTCTGTCACCTAATGACACTCACCACCTTTAGTTTAGAGAACACCTCAGGTGTGTTCACCCTTGAGAAAGAGAAACTTAGGATGGCAGCAATGACAATTCCACCTTGGATATGTGACTCAACATCAATTTCAGGCCAGGTTGTGGCCAAGGTTCTAAAATATCTTTTGCATCTGTATGTGGAAGATCAGGGCATTTTGGAATGGTTTATGAGCTTTAAAGTTGCTTGTAATTCTTAGGCCTTAAATGAGATGTTAAAGGCACCTGCCTTAATGAGGTGCATGCTTTTGGAAGAGACATCCGTCATTCCGAGAATGTCTGTGGCAGACCAAATGGTCTATGAGCAAATGAAGGAAGGTGTGATTAGGCATTTTGGGCTGAAGCCAGCTCAGTACCTTCAAAAAGTCCTGGACTGCAAAAGATGGGATGGCGTTCCATTTGAAACTTGGATTCATGCTATACTGCAGGATTGTAATTAGTGGGTAAGAGGGATGGAAGCCAAGGTCTATCAGTCTCTTAACCAGGTGATGGTGACAATGCAACTCAGGGAGGACTGCTCAACCCCACTTAGGCAATACCAGTCTGACTTGACAGAGAGGGATCCAGAGAAATGTGCAGTGTTGGCTGACAGGTGATCAGCTAACAGGGTTCTCAAAGGGCTAGAGCAGCATGGTTCTAAGCCAAAAAGGGGGAGGAAGTCTACACAGACTGGTTTTCAAACTGGTGAGCAAGTGTCAGGGTAATTCTAATGGACTCAAGGAGGGTCCAGGAAACATGTATATGGTAATGATGTGTCTGGAAAGAAGGACCATGAGAAGAGAGAGCAGGAAATTCCTTCCAAGTTCAAGGAGGTAACTTGTTTCAAGTCTAATACAGCTTGAAAGCAGTGAAACAAAGCAGCAGAAAGAGAAGAGAGGAGAAAAATAGCTAAAGTGTCTCTTAAACGAAAATCTAATGGGGGGAAAATCCCTTTTTAGGATGAATGCCCTCACTCACCAAAGGTGACATGCTTCATCAATTGGGCTTTCTCCCCCCAGTGGGAAAACCTGGTCCTACGGAGGGTTACAACCACCTCTCTACGAGGTAGGAGCTCTGGGATGTTTTGATATTAAACCTCAGGTACGGATGCTAAAATCCCAAAAGCAAGCAGAATAGTAATGTGAGGGTGTAGCGCAACAAATAAGTGAAAAAGAGTGAATCTAAAACTGCCTAGTGCAGATGAAAAGAAAACTTTATTAACTCATCTATACTGGCAGAATTAAAACGCAGTGCTATGCAATGCAGCAGCTTTTGTTTATTGGTCCTGAAGAAAGCCATACATACTTGGTGGATGGTTAATGGCTGAAACATGTCGACCTTTCTTTCATCCTAGCAGTTTCTAATACATACTGCATAGCACTGCGTTTTAATTCTGCCAGTATAGATGAGTTAATAAAGTTTTCTTTTCATCTGCACTAGACAGTTTTAGATTCACTCTTTTTCACTTATTTGTTGCGCTGCACCCTCACATTACTATTCTGCTTGCTTTTGGGATTTTAGCATCCGTACCTGAGGTTTAATATCAAAACATCCCAGAGCTCCTACCTCATAGAGAGGTAGTTGTAACCCTCCGTAGGACCAGGTTTTCCCACTGGTGGGAGGAGAAAGCCCAAATGATGAAGCATGTCACCTTTGGTGAGTGAGGGCATTCGTCCTAAAAAGGGATTTTCCCCCCATTAGATTTTCGTTTAAGAGACACTTTAGCTATTTTTCTCCTCTCTTCTCTTTCTGCTGCTTTGTTTCACTGCTTTCAAGCTGTATTAGACCCAAGGAGTTAATTGTGTTTATAGTGTATTGTTATAGGGGTACAACTTCATGCAGGTCTTTAAAAATCTACGCCCTTGGACCCCCCTTCAGAGTATCTGGTGTGTTACGAACTTGTTTCAAGTGACATAAGGTAGCACACTTTAAGAAAGACTGCAATGCTAAAAATCATTACCCAGCAACACCTGTGATTTAAAACATGTTAAACATGGGTGAAGGAGCCCGAGAGGACCCAGTTGTGCTCAACCTAGCAGCTCAAGACATCTAGGAGAGGGAACCAGATGCTCTTAGAAACATTTATCCTAATACAACGTGGTTTGTGCAGGAAGTTAGTATTGATGTGAGGAAAGTGCCTGCTCTGGGGGATGCTGAAGAGTTTTGCTCTATGGTTGAGAGGAAGTAACTTAGGCCTGAGGAGATACTACCTGGGGCCAACTCACAGGTTTGGTAGCCAATGGAGGGGGCATGGAGTATCAGCTTGCCAGGGTTAAGATTGGGCTCACTGCCAAAGTAGCCATGCCTGATGTTGGGTAAGGGAAAAGAAAGGAAGTGAATGCCTCCTGGGCAATGATTTGATTGACACTGGTTTGGTGCCAGGATCAGAATCTTTCAGGGCTTGGACATCAGCTATGTTGACCAGAGCACAGGCTGCACACAAGTCTCAGATTGGGACTGGGATCCTTCCTGGCTTGCAGGGACCAGGACAAGGCTGTTTGCAGGAAAGGGCAAACTCCAGAAGACAATGACCTGGGAGGCCATAATTTCTGCTTCAGAGACAGAGGAGGATGAGAACCCTGAAGCAGACCAATTGCTGGAGTCTGTTTAAATTCCAGAGCTTCAGGGTTTACTAGCTGCTGTAGGGTCTACCTGGGAAGATTTCCTAAAGGTACAGGAGGAGTGCCCTGAACTTGTGGGACTTCAGAAAGAAGCCCAGGAACAGGTCATCAAAGGAGTGTAAGGGAAACATTAAGTCAATCAATCAATCAATCAATCAATCAATCAATCAATTCAGATTTGTAGGTTGCAGCTAATCACCCGTGACAGTATACAGACGCTAGGTTCTTGCTGGGATCAGTCAAAAAGCCAGGCCTTGAGTCAATTTCTGAATTCTGGGAACAAGGATGATGTGCAGAGGTTAAGGGGAAGGTCATTTGAGGACTTGGTGGTGAGGTAAGAGAAGGAACGTCCTCCCCTTTGGCTTCTGTGGATGCTGGGAATGTGTGGGAGGGAGGAGAAGCACATATGTCTGGAGGGTTTGTGGAAGTTCAGGAGGTGGTTAATGTATGCTGTTCCTTGCTCATGGAGGGCCTTGTAGGCGAGTATCAACATCTTGAATTGGCATCTTTTCTGGATGGGGAGTCAGTGGAGGTGCCTGAGGTGGGGGTGATGCATGTCCCCTGGGGGAGGTAAAAATGAAATGATTCTGGCAGCTGAATTCTGTATTGTATGGAGTCTCTTCAGGGGTTGGGTGATGATTCCTGCATAGAGTGCATTGCCATAGACCAGCCAGATAGTGATTAGGTCTTGAGGGACAGGTTTCCTGGTGTTGATGGGGAGCCATCTCAATATCTTTCAGAGTATTTGGAGGGTGTGGAAGCAAGAGGAGAAGACTGTGTAGATCTGGCACTTCGTGATGAGTCTGCGGTCCAGGATGATGCAAAGGTTGTGGAAGTAGTCTTTCAGTGTGGGTCCGAGATCAGAGGGTCACCAGGTGTCGTTCCACAGGGAGGTGTCATTCCAAAAAATCAGCCCTTCCCTGTTGCCCGTGTTGAGCTTCAGGAAAGTGTCCTTCATCCAGTTGGCGACACTCGTTATGCAGCGGTTGAAGTTGGTCCTAGTGGTGGAGGGGTCTTCTGGGAGTGAGAGGATAAGCTGGGTGTTGTCTGGGTAGGAAATGATGTTGAGACCACGGGTTCTGATCAGGCCTGAGCGTAGTTTGCAGATTTTTGCTACGCGGAACTCTGCGAAGTTACAAAAAAACTCTGCAAAGTTCCTCTAGTACGGATTGCAGTGCCAACTGCAGTTTGCGCTGGTATTCCTGCCGCTTGGGTAAAAATTCTACCCGAGTGGCAGCTCGCGCTCGCAAACTTACCGTTTGCGATTGCGAGCGGTGAAAAACCTCTGCTGCACATCGCTCTGTGAGTTTTCTGCACTCCACGAGCTCTGCGGAGTGCAGAAAACTCTGCTTACGGAGCGAAGTTCATCGCCGAGGCCTAGTTCTGATGAAGTTAGTCAGGGGTATCACGTAAGTGTTGAAAAGATGGGGCTGAGGGATGAACATTGAGGGACACCACAGATGATGATCTTGGGTTCCGGAGTGAAGGGCAGTAGTCAGATTCTCTGGGTTTGTCCTACAAGGAAGAATGCGATTCATTTGAGGATGTCTTCTTGGATCCAGATGTGGAGAAGTCTCTTGATGAGTGTATGGTGGGATATGGTATTGAATGATGCTTAGGGGGCGAGGAGGATCAGGGCTGCTGTTTCTCCTTGGTTGAGGAGGGTTATGATGTCATCAGTGGTAGCGGTCAGGGCCTTCTCAGTACTGTAATTGGCAAGGAACCCAGATTAGGAGGCGTCCAACAGGCTGTTTCTCTCCAGGTGTTCAGTGAGTTGGCTGTTGATGGCTGTCTAAAGGACTTTTGCGGGGAAGGTTAAGCAGAAAGATGGGTCGGTAGTTCTTGAGTTCACGGGAGTCAGCAGATAGTTTCTTGAGGAGGGGTCTGACCTCTGCATGTTTTCATCTGTCTGGGAAGGCGGCTGTGGTGATGGATGTATTGAGAATGAAGGTGAGTTTGCAGTTGAATTCCTTGCTTCCAAGGTTGAAGAGGTGGTGGGGGCAGGGGTCCATGGGTGCTCCAGAGTGGATGAAGTTTATGATGGCTGTGTGCTCTGTGTGGTGAGTTGTTGGTGTAAGGAGGTTACAGAGGTAGGTGGATTGGGGTTCAAGTTTACATCAGGAAGTACTACACCGGGGTATCGCAAAGTTCCTGGGAAGGGGAGATTGTATTCCTGGTGACTGATCGGCAGTAGAACTCTCTGATAATGCTGAAGAGTTCTTTGCTGTGGCTGGAGCTCACTTCAAAGCAGTCTGCCGGGGTGCCTTTTTTCATGTCTTTAGGGCGTTAGTGGTATTTGTTGACGGCTATCTTGAAGGTGACTTGGTCTGTGGAATCTTTGCTGGTATGCCATCTTCTTTCCAGCCATTTACAGTTGTGTGTCATTGTCATGAGTTCTGGTGTATACCAACTGGCCTGTTTGGTGGATCTACTGGTCTTGGCAGGCTTTACTCTGTCAGCGCAGTTCCTGATCTAGGTGTAGAAGTTCTGGAAGGTTGGCTGCAGAGTCTGAATGGGTGATATTGTGGGGGTCCTTCTATTGGGCCTCTGCCACGTTATTCCAACTGCAGTGGGAGGAGCTCGGAGGCTTGGTGGTGGTGCATGAGGATCCTCCAATGGTGAAGTGCATGATGCTGTGGTAGGACCAGGTGAGTTTGGTGACATGGCTGTATTTGACTATGTAACTTGGCGTGAAGATCGTGTCAGTGTGTTTCCCATGCTGTGTGTGGGGTTGGTGACCAGCTGGGTGAGGCTGAGTTCCTTGCTTCCAAGGTTGAAGAGGTGGTGGGGGCAGGGGACCATGGGTGCTCCAGAGTGGATGAATTTTATGATGGCTGTGTACTCTGTGTGGTGAGTTGTTGGTGTAAGGAGGTTACAGAGGTTGGTGGATAGGGGTTCAAAGTTTACATCAGGAAGTACTACACCAGGGTATCGCAAAGTTCCTGGGAAGGGGAGATCGTATTCCTGGTGACTGATCGGCAGTAGAACTCTCTGACAATGCTGAAGAGTTCTTTGCCGTGGCTGGAGCTTGCTTCAAAGCAGTCTGCTGGGGTGCCTTTTTCGTGTCTTTTAGGCGTTAGTGGTATTTGTTGAGGGCTATCATGAAGGTGACTTGGTCTGTGGAATCTTTGCTGGTATGCCATCTTCTTTCCAGCCATTTACAGTTGCGTGTCATTGTCATGAGTTCTGGTGTATACTAACTGGCCTGTTTGGTGGATCTGCTAGTCTTGGCAGGCTTTACTCTGTCAGTGCAGTTCCTGATCTAGGTGGAGAAGTTCTGGAAGGTTGGCTGCAGAGTCAGGATGGGTGGTATTGTGGGGGTCCTTCTATTGGGCCTCTACCACTTTATTCCAATTGCAGTGGGAGGAGCTCGGAGGCTTGGTGGTGGTGTATCACTTGGCGTGAAGATCGTGTCAGTGTGTTTTCCATGCTGTGTGTGGGGTTGGTGACCAGTTGGGTGAGGCCGACTGTAGGAAGCTGGGTTCTTTTGGTAGTACTCCACCACTTTTTGTTAGGTATTTGATGCAAATTTGACCGGAACATACTGGGTTACTACTAATCCGGTCCCCAGTAGCATTGTTCTTCCCCTAAAACATTTCAATTGTTTTTCCAATTGGCAAAACCTTTAGCACTCTCTGTAAGTCCCTAGTAAATGGTACCCCTGGTACCTAAGGCCTGAGGTTCTAAAGAGGGTCCCTAAGGGCAGCAGCAAGAATTGGAGCTCTCACCAAACACATGCAAGGCTGCCATTGCAGGCTGTGTGTAGTGGTGCAGACAAAAGTTTAAAAAAAACGACATGTCTCACATCCCAGTGTGCCATGTCTCCTAACCCTGTATGTGATTTTTGTAAGCAACCCCTACAGCAGGCCTGACAGCCCTAAGGCAGGGTGCTGAATATTACATGTGAGGGCATACCTGCATAAGCAGATATGCCCTTGTGCTGATCAGTCCTATTACTGCCAGTGCAAGTAGACAGGGAAGCCATTTTAAAACATGTGCTGGACACTAGTGAAAATGAGTTCCTTAGCTACATCATGGCTTCACTGAAAATAGGGATGCTTGGTATCAAACATCTCATAGTGAAAAACCCACACTGATTTGAGTGATAGATTTAAAAGTACATGCACCCAGAGGTCACCTTAGAGGTGCTCCTTGAAAACCTACCAGCCTCTGGTTTGCTCCTTGGATGGTTTCTGCCAGCATTCCGCCCAAGACACAGTTCGGACCTCTTGGGGTGAGAGCCTATACTGTCAGGAGGCCCAGAACAAAAGCCTGTTCAGGAAGAGGGTGCAATACCCCCTTCCACAGGATGACCTTCTGATTTGCCTCACTAGGCTGAAAAACTTAAAAGAGCTGCCAACTTTGGAATGCAAGTCTGGCTCCACACACAGGAGAGGAAGCCGCCCCCTTTGGCTAGGACTCCCTTGGCACCTGGACAGGTGGGAAAATTAGCTTGTCGGGTTGCCGTGCCAACCCCAGGCTAGTACAACCCCTAAGGTGGGCTACACTGAGGTAGATACGATTTTCCAGAAGTAGCCATCTTTGTGATGGCATGCTTAGGCATTCTGGGATAGGGTTATGCCCTCTTCCCACAGGAAGTAGTCATATAGGGTGTGTAATGACCTCAAGGTTCCGTAGTCCATTGGCTACTACCCTACACTCCCCTAACACACTTAAACTCAGTATTTAGGGGAGTCACTGACACCAGAAAAACAGATCCTGATGACCTAGCAAGAGAGAAAACACAGAAGAGCTGTAAAAGCAGAGAGGAGAGAAGAAGCAGCTGAACTTGTACCAGCCCTGAAGGCCTGTCTGCATCCCTCATTGACAACTGCCCCAAAGTTGACTTGTCCTGCAGCTTTTCACTCCAGAACTTACAGAGGACTGCGTGTCTTCAATAAAGAGCCAAGACCTCCCATGGGACAGCGGAACTGTTCTCTGCATCTCGCAGCAACTCCAAAAAAAAGACACAGAGGCCTCCAGAACCACCAAACACCAGAAGCCACCACTGCACCCATCGCCCCAAGCCAGAGTCAAAGTGGGCCAATGGTGTCATCAAGCTACCCTAGCCCTCCAGAGCCCGAGTCCATCATGCTTTCACATCTCATAAACCCTCCGACTTCACCTGCAGCCTCTGCAATCAGGCCCCTTCTACAGCGACTGCCCCGGTAAGGAAAAACCTAACACCTCTGCATCTGTCGCCTCTGGGCCATGGAGAAGAGGACCAAAGGTGTCCTATGTCCTAAAGCATCGTGAGGCCTGAGCTCCCCTGTTGGTTCAGCCCAACTGGTCTCCTAGCCAGATCCTGCAGCCACTTTTCGCAGTGGCCAATCTCCAAAGAATAACATTGGGATCCCGATGCTGTTTTGCACCCTGGACCCAGCCGCTCTCATGTGGTAGAGATTAGTCCTTTAGGTTGCTGTACTATACCTATTTGCAGAACTTATTCTTCCTTCCATAGGATAATATTGCAGAACTCAAAAATTGCACTGTGTCCTCTTTTTTAACTGAAAAGAATTCATATTTAAAAATGTACGTACCTGAACAGTTTTTCTCTGATGCCTAAACATGTGTAAAGAAGTTTATAAATTGGTGTGGATCTCATTCTTGAGTTGTGTTTGTCATGTATTGATCATTGTGTGTATTTGCAGAGGTCCTGCACTCCTCTCGGTTAAGCCTAAGGCGGCTAGAACACTCTACCCCTAATAGAGCACCTTGGGAATGGTAGCCCAAGCCCCTGTCCACCTATAAGGGAACACCTGGACTCTTTACATGGTATATCAGATTATTGATATATCACATAAAGAGCCAGTTTCCTACGCCAATGTTGCTCATACTTTTCAGGAGGTTGACAGAGTTTGCGTCTTTGGGGTCATCGAGTTAGAAGTTTAGGTCACCAAGAAAGATGTAGTGCTTGGAGTCGATAGAGAAGGGGGTGATGAATTTAAGGGTGGCGATGTGGAAGTTGGAGCATGGTCCTGGGGGTCTGTAAGTGAAGGTGCCTCTGATGGTTTTTCTGCTGTCTGTTTGGAGTTAGAAGTTGAGATGTTCCATGATCGGTGAGGTGTCGTCTTCGGTGGCGGTGTTTCGGATGGTTATGCCGCCTCCGTGTTTATTTGTTCTGTCCTGGTGTATCATTTTGTTGCTGTCTGTTGTCGCGATGTTGGGTTGGAGGAGGGGTTGAGCCAGGTCTCTGTGCTGAAGATAATGTTGGGGGTGAGAGTGGTGAGGGTGTCCCAGATTTCGTGGTGTGTTTGCAGAGTGATCTGGCATTGAGCGGGAGGCTGCAAAGTGGTTTCGGGCAGTAGTGGTTGATGGAGTGGGTGTGCTGAGGGTTTCCATTAGGGCAGGTGGTCCTGAGTTGCAGGTGAAGAGGTAGTTGGCTGGGAGGATGGTTAACTCTATAGTGGGTCAGTAAATCCTAAGCCAGGAACTAGCAAGAGGCTTGTGATTCTATTAGTGCACAAGAATTTCCTTTTGTCACTAGCCCGTGAAGTGCCCTTAGTAAGAACACATAGGCATTAGAGAAACCCAGGATAGGTTGGACCCTTGTACTATTGTCTGTAACATGGCCCATAGGGGCATTGTCATCTTCCCTATGTTAGCATGAGCACGTTGCTGACTGTCCACTGCTTTGCGCACATTACTACACAAGTTTATTTTGTTTGTGCCACATTGAAACTTTCACATAGAACCTACTGTTTTTTTAACACTTTGCGCGTTCCTGAGATTTAGTCTGAACATTGTGAACAAGGTCGAACAACTATGCCCCTTGTTATTCTGTTCTGGGCAGGCCCTAACACCTAGACAATACATGCATATGCAGCTGTTGCTTGGGAACATGCACTTTGGTCATATGGGGGTACACGAATAGGTAGTGCACACTTGGAGAGGGCCTTCTCTAGGGAGAAGAGCATGACAGCACCTATGATGTAGATCTACCATCTATAGACTGAGGTACGGGGTTTGTTGATAACACCCAGACATCTTCTAATATATAAGAATCTTGCTTCTAGTCAAGGGGAGGGAGGTTAGGTGTTTGTGTTAGGCATTTTTATACTGATTGTGACATGTATACTGCATACTAGAGCATGTTAGTTAAAATAAATATTTTAAACGTATTTGTGTCTCTGTCAGATCTTATTGTGGATGAGTACAAGAGTGTGAGCGAAAGGGTGTGTCTTGAAACCATGATTCCGGAGAGAGTTGGGAGTGTTGTGGGGTGTCTAATTACTTGTTCCTCTCTGAGTGAGTAGGGTGGCAAGTGAAACATTATAGCTAGTAGGTCCCGGGCTCATGGTATTAAGGTGATGGGGTAACTCAGTCCCTACCTACCAAGGTCACATAGTCCCAAGCATAGTTCTGTGAGTATTCAGAATCCCTGCAACATGGCCAGGGATGCACAGAGACACAAAGAGATTCTGTAGAATCTGTCCTGCTTGACAAATGAGTGGTAAGATAGCATGGAGGACTAAGGCTCCCTGTTGTAGGTGTTCTATTTGAGCGGGTTGGAATAGACATCATTGGTCGGTTTGTCCCCTCCCCCCTCACAATCAGGCAACAAGTATATCTTGCTTGTGGTAGTTTATGCCACCAGCTACCCATAAACTGTCGATCTAAGTAGCATAACTCCATCGGTATCAGGAACTCGCTTTCATGCCCCTGTGTGTCCTCTAATCAAAACTCATGTAGGTTTAGAAATGCCTTTGTCAAGAAATATCTGCAGTGGAAAAGGTTATGCCCCTGCTGGAAAGCCTCCTTGATATCAATGTTACTGAAATTGAATCTATCATGTTGTGAAGATGCTGAGAATACCATTGTTTTGCTTAAGTCAGGTTCGCGGTCTAGTTGTTCAGTCACGAGACCGGAGAATTGTGGTCCCAACTATACTACTACTAAACTGAGAAAAATCCTAACTTTAAGACTTTCGGTATTCACAGAAGGCATTTAGGAGTCCCAAGCTTAGGACTCCTAACTTCTGTGAATACCGAAATGAGTAAGTGCCTTCTGTGAATACCAAAATGAGTAAGTGCCTTCTGTGAATTCCAAAATGGTAGTAAGTTTAGGATTTTGTCTTAAGTTAGTTCTGTGAATCGGGCCCATAGTGTGTTGCCACAAATCCGTATCCAGCTCCCCCCATTTAGCCTCCGGGTCCCACGCCATGTGTGCCCGGAACTCCTCATCGTATTGCGCCCAGGAATACCCGCCTCCAGTAATCTGTGCCTTCCTAATCACATCCATGTATTTGAACATGGCCACAGACCTTTCAGGGTATTTTTCGCAATATACACTGGCGTAAATAAGGAACGCTGCTGTCCAATTCTCAATCGTCAAAGGCACCTTCCGTCATTTTGCCAACTCAAACTCTTCCTCCTTAGACCCCTCCTTTGCCCGTACCTCTCTGTGGAGGAGTTTAAGCATCTCGACATATATCAACACTATAGCCCTAACCTCAGGGGGACTGTGTAGTTGTTTGTGAATGTTTCATCTCCTTTTGTGTTGTTTGTGACAAATTTAATAATTTATTTATCCAGCGAGTATTTGACTAGACAATCATTTATTGCTGCTACTGCATGTGTTTGATTTGTTAACCTGTGTCCACTCACTGTTGCCACCTGGCCCCAAGGGAGCCTTAAACTGCTCAGACCACGCTATTTCTGAGAGTCAAGTGCTGAAGGGACACTTGGCCCAGTTGCTCAGAATTCATAGTAGGTTAAGCCCCGGAACATCGGAAGTAAAAGGCCTCAACCCCAACGGTTGGGCCCAGTTACTCCTGCTTGCCCTTTAGCACTCTCAATGGGGTTCTGACAATTGGTGTGAAGCAGTGAGGGGCCTAACATTTAAGAACCTCGATAGAGGAGTGGCATTGGCCATGTCCAATTTACCCAGTAGTGCAGTAAGTCCGATTTTTTCCCCACAAAGGAGACACTCTTAGACAATGAAAAACACAGGGTTGGGAAAGACCTCAGCACCATGTCAATAGATCAGATGGATTTATGTAGGGAGAGTGGGTGGAGAACTCCCAGAAGTAGGGACAGAAAAGTCTTGCTAATTTCATTAGGGACCTGTTTGAGACACTGGGTGAAAGGGATGAGATGGTAGTTTAATATGGGAGGGAACCATGATAGGAACCCAGGAAGGGAGCACTGTTGATTCAGGATTTAAGATCCCAGACAGATCTATCCGAGACACACACAGAGTCTGTCACCTAATGACACTCACCACCTTTAGTTTAGAGAACACCTCAGGTGTGTTCACCCTTGAGAAAGAGAAACTTAGGATGGCAGCAATGACAATTCCACCTTGGATATGTGACTCAACATCAATTTCAGGCCAGGTTGTGGCCAAGGTTCTAAAATATCTTTTGCATCTGTATGTGGAAGATCAGGGCATTTTGGAATGGTTTATGAGCTTTAAAATTGCTTGTAATTCTTAGGCCTTAAATGAGATGTTAAAGGCACCTGCCTTAATGAGGTGCATGCTTTTGGAAGAGACATCCGTTATTCCGAGAATGTCTGTGGCAGACCAAATGGTCTATGAGCAAATGAAGGAAGGTGTGATTAGGCATTTTGGGCTGAAGCCAGCTCAGTACCTTCAAAAAGTCCTGGACTGCAAAAGATGGGATGGCGTTCCATTTGAAACTTGGATTCATGCTATACTGCAGGATTGTAATTAGTGGGTAAGAGGGATGGAAGCCAAGGTCTATCAGTCTCTTAACCAGGTGATGGTGACAATGCAACTCAGGGAGGACTGCTCAACTCCACTTAGGCAATACCAGTCTGACTTGACAGAGAGGGATCCAGAGAAATGTGCAGTGTTGGCTGACAGGTGATCAGCTAACAGGGTTCTCAAAGGGCTAGAGCAGCATGGTTCTAAGCCAAAAAGGGGGAGGAAGTCTACACAGACTGGTTTTCAAACTGGTGAACAAGTGTCAGGGTAATTCTAATGGACTCAAGGAGGGTCCAGGAAACATGTATATGGTAATAATGTGTCTGGAAAGAAGGACCATGAGAAGAGAGAGCAGGAAATTCCTTCCAAGTTCAAGGAGGTAACTTGTTTCCTGCGTTTTAATTCTGCCAGTATAGATGAGTTAATAAAGTTTTCTTTTCATCTGCACTAGACAGTTTTAGATTCACTCTTTTTCACTTATTTGTTGCGCTGCACCCTCACATTACTATTCTGCTTGCTTTTGGGATTTTAGCATCCGTACCTGAGGTTTAATATCAAAACATCCCAGAGCTCCTACCTCGTAGAGAGGTGGTTGTAACCCTCCGTAGGACCAGGTTTTCCCACTGGTGGGAGGAGAAAGCCCAAATGATGAAGCATGTCACCTTTGGTGAGTGAGGGCATTCGTCCTAAAAAGGGATTTTCCCCCCATTAGATTTTCGTTTAAGAGACACTTTAGCTATTTTTCTCCTCTCTTCTCTTTCTGCTGCTTTGTTTCACTGCTTTCAAGCTGTATTAGACCCAAGGAGTTAATTGTGTTTATAGTGTATTGTTATAGGGGTACAACTTCTTGCAGGTCTTTAAAAATCTACGCCCTTGGACCCCCCTTCAGAGTATCTGGTGTGTTACGAACTTGTTTCAAGTGACATAAGGTAGCACACTTTAAGAAAGACTGCAATGCTAAAAATCATTACCCAGCAACACCTGTGATTTAAAACATGTTAAACATGGGTGAAGGAGCCCGAGAGGACCCAGTTGTGCTCAACCTAGCAGCTCAAGACATCTAGGAGAGGGAACCAGATGCTCTTAGAAACATTTATCCTAATACAACGTGGTTTGTGCAGGAAGTTAGTATTGATGTGAGGAAAGTGCCTGCTCTGAGGGATGCTGAAGAGTTTTGCTCTATGGTTGAGAGGAAGTAACTTAGGCCTGAGGAGATACTACCTGGGGCCAACTCACAGGTTTGGTAGCCAATGGAGGGGGCATGGAGTATCAGCTTGCCAGGGTTAAGATTGGGCTCACTGCCAAAGTAGCCATGCCTGATGTTGGGTAAGGGAAAAGAAAGGAAGTGAATGCCTCCTGGGCAATGATTTGATTGACACTGGTTTGGTGCCAGGATCAGAATCTTTCAGGGCTTGGACATCAGCTATGTTGACCAGAGCACAGGCTGCACACAAGTCTCAGATTGGGACTGGGATCCTTCCTGGCTTGCAGGGACCAGGACAAGGCTGTTTGCAGGAAAGGGCAAACTCCAGAAGACAATGACCTGGGAGGCCATAATTTCTGCTTCAGAGAGAGAGGAGGATGAGAACCCTGAAGCAGACCAATTGCTGGAGTCTGTTTAAATTCCAGAGCTTCAGGGTTTACTAGCTGCTGTAGGGTCTACCTGGGAAGATTTCCTAAAGGTACAGGAGGAGTGCCCTGAACTTGTGGGACTTCAGAAAGAAGCCCAGGAACAGGTCAGCAAAGGAGTGTAAGGGAAACATTAAGTCAATCAATCAATCAATCAATCAATTCAGATTTGTAGGTTGCAGCTAATCACCCGTGACAGTATACAGACGCTAGGTTCTTGCTGGGATCAGTCAAAAAGCCAGGCCTTGAGTCAATTTCTGAATTCTGGGAACAAGGATGATGTGCAGAGGTTAAGGGGAAGGTCATTTGAGGACTTGGTGGTGAGGTAAGAGAAGGAACGTCCTCCCCTTTGGCTTCTGTGGATGCTGGGAATGTGTGGGAGGGAGGAGAAGCACACATGTCTGGAGGGTTTGTGGAAGTTCAGGAGGTGGTTAATGTATGCTGTTCCTTGCTCATGGAGGGCCTTGTAGGCGAGTATCAACATCTTGAATTGGCATCTTTTCTGGATGGGGAGTCAGTGGAGGTGCCTGAGGTGGGGGTGATGTATGTCCCCTGGGGGAGGTAAAAAATGATTCTTGCAGCTGAATTCTGTATTGTATGGAGTCTCTTCAGGGGTTGGGTGATGATTCCTGCATAGAGTGCATTGCCATAGACCAGCCAGATAGTGATTAGGTCTTGAGGGACAGGTTTCCTGGTGTTGATGGGGAGCCATCTCAATATCTTTCAGAGTATTTGGAGGGTGTGGAAGCAATAGGAGAAGACTGTGTAGATCTGGCACTTCGTGATGAGTCTGCGGTCCAGGATGATGCAAAGGTTGTGGAAGTAGTCTTTCAGTGTGGGTCCGAGATCAGAGGGTCACCAGGTGTCGTTCCACAGGGAGGTGTCGTTCCAAAAAATCAGCCCTTCCCTGTTGCCCGTGTTGAGCTTCAGGAAAGTGTCCTTCATCCAGTTGGCGACACTCGTTATGCAGCGGTTGAAGTTGGTCCTAGTGGTGGAGGGGTCTTCTGGGAGTGAGAGGATAAGCTGGGTGTTGTCTGGGTAGGAAATGATGTTGAGACCACGGGTTCTGATCAGGCCTGAGCGTAGTTTACAGATTTTTGCTACGCGGAACTCTGCGAAGTTACAAAAAAACTCTGCGAAGTTCCTCTAGTACGGATTGCAGTGCCAACTGCAGTTTGCGCTGGTATTCCTGCCGCTTGGGTAAAAATTCTACCCGAGTGGCAGCTCTCGCTCGCAAACTTACCGTTTGCGATTGCGAGCGGTGAAAAAACTCTGCTGCACATCGCTCTGTGAGTTTTCTGCACTCCACGAGCTCTGCGGAGTGCAGAAAACTCTGCGTACGGAGCGAAGTT
Source organism: Triturus cristatus (assembly GCF_964204655.1). Lineage (NCBI taxonomy): Eukaryota > Metazoa > Chordata > Amphibia > Caudata > Salamandridae > Triturus > Triturus cristatus. Next base: position 609,689,534 of record NC_140581.1, on the reverse strand, counting down.
CATCGCCGAGGCCTAGTTCTGATGAAGTTAGTCAGGGGTATCACGTAAGTGTTGAAAAGATGGGGCTGAGGGATGAACATTGAGGGACACCACAGATGATGATCTTGGGTTCCGGAGTGAAGGGCAGTAGTCAGATTCTCTGGGTTTGTCCTACAAGGAAGAATGCGATTCATTTGAGGATGTCTTCTTGGATCCAGATGTGGAGAAGTCTCTTGATGAGTGTATGGTGGGATATGGTATTGAATGATGCTTAGGGGGCGAGGAGGATCAGGGCTGCTGTTTCTCCTTGGTTGAGGAGGGTTATGATGTCATCAGTGGTAGCGGTCAGGGCCTTCTCAGTACTGTAATTGGCAAGGAACCCAGATTAGGAGGCGTCCAACAGGCTGTTTCTCTCCAGGTGTTCAGTGAGTTGGCTGTTGATGGCTGTCTAAAGGACTTTTGCGGGGAAGGTTAAGCAGAAAGATGGGTCGGTAGTTCTTGAGTTCACGGGAGTCAGCAGATAGTTTCTTGAGGAGGGGTCTGACCTCTGCATGTTTTCATCTGTCTGGGAAGGCGGCTGTGGTGATGGATGTATTGAGAATGAAGGTGAGTTTGCAGTTGAATTCCTTGCTTCCAAGGTTGAAGAGGTGGTGGGGGCAGGGGTCCATGGGTGCTCCAGAGTGGATGAAGTTTATGATGGCTGTGTGCTCTGTGAGGTGAGTTGTTGGTGTAAGGAGGTTACAGAGGTAGGTGGATTGGGGTTCAAAGTTTACATCAGGAAGTACTACACCGGGGTATCGCAAAGTTCCTGGGAAGGGGAGATTGTATTCCTGGTGACTGATCGGCAGTAGAACTCTCTGATAATGCTGAAGAGTTCTTTGCTGTGGCTGGAGCTCACTTCAAAGCAGTCTGCCGGGGTGCCTTTTTTCATGTCTTTAGGGCGTTAGTGGTATTTGTTGATGGCTATCTTGAAGGTGACTTGGTCTGTGGAATCTTTGCTGGTATGCCATCTTCTTTCCAGCCATTTACAGTTGCGTGTCATTGTCATGAGTTCTGGTGTATACCAACTGGCCTGTTTGGTGGATCTACTGGTCTTGGCAGGCTTTACTCTGTCAGCGCAGTTCCTGATCTAGGTGGAGAAGTTCTGGAAGGTTGGCTGCAGAGTCTGAATGGGTGATATTGTGGGGGTCCTTCTATTGGGCCTCTGCCACGTTATTCCAACTGCAGTGGGAGGAGCTCGGAGGCTTGGTGGTGGTGCATGAGGATCCTCCAATGGTGAAGTGCATGATGCTGTGGTAGGACCAGGTGAGTTTGGTGACATGGCTGTATTTGACTATGTAACTTGGCGTGAAGATCGTGTCAGTGTGTTTCCCATGCTGTGTGTGGGGTTGGTGACCAGCTGGGTGAGGCTGAGTTCCTTGCTTCCAAGGTTGAAGAGGTGGTGGGGGCAGGGGACCATGGGTGCTCCAGAGTGGATGAAGTTTATGATGGCTGTGTACTCTGTGTGGTGAGTTGTTGGTGTAAGGAGGTTACAGAGGTTGGTGGATAGGGGTTCAAAGTTTACATCAGGAAGTACTACACCAGGGTATCGCAAAGTTCCTGGGAAGGGGAGATCGTATTCCTGGTGACTGATCGGCAGTAGAACTCTCTGACAATGCTGAAGAGTTCTTTGCCGTGGCTGGAGCTTGCTTCAAAGCAGTCTGCCGGGGTGCCTTTTTCGTGTCTTTTAGGCGTTAGTGGTATTTGTTGAGGGCTATCTTGAAGGTGACTTGGTCTGTGGAATCTTTTCTGGTATGCCATCTTCTTTCCAGCCATTTACAGTTGCGTGTCATTGTCATGAGTTCTGGTGTATACTAACTGGCCTGTTTGGTGGATCTGCTGGTCTTGGCAGGCTTTACTCTGTCAGTGCAGTTCCTGATCTAGGTGGAGAAGTTCTGGAAGGTTGGCTGCAGAGTCAGGATGGGTGGTATTGTGGGGGTCCTTCTATTGGGCCTCTACCACTTTATTCCAATTGCAGTGGGAGGAGCTCGGAGGCTTGGTGGTGGTGCATGGAGATCCTCCAATGTTGAAGTGCATGATGCTGTGGTAGGACCAGGAGAGTTTGGTAACATGGCTGTATTTGACTGTATCACTTGGCGTGAAGATCGTGTCAGTGTGTTTTCCATGCTGTGTGTGGGGTTGGTGACCAGTTGGGTGAGGCCGACTGTAGGAAGCTGGGTTCTTTTGGTAGTACTCCACCACTTTTTGTTAGGTATTTGATGCAAATATGACCGGAACATACTGGGTTACTACTAATCCGGTCCCCAGTAGCATTGTTCTTCCCCTAAAACATTTCAATTGTTTTTCCAATTGGCAAAACCTTTAGCACTCTCTGTAAGTCCCTAGTAAATGGTACCCCTGGTACCTAAGGCCTGAGGTTCTAAAGAGGGTCCCTAAGGGCAGCAGCAAGAATTGGAGCTCTCACCAAACACATGCAAGGCTGCCATTGCAGGCTGTGTGTCGTGGTGCAGACAAAAGTTTAAAAAAAACGACATGTCTCACATCCCAGTGTGCCATGTCTCCTAACCCTGTATGTGATTTTTGTAAGCGACCCCTACAGCAGGCCTGACAGCCCTAAGGCAGGGTGCTGAATATTACATGTGAGGGCATACCTGCATAAGCAGATATGCCCTTGTGCTGATCAGTCCTATTACTGCCAGTGCAAGTAGACAGGGAAGCCATTTTAAAACATGTGCTGGACACTAGTGAAAATGAGTTCCTTAGCTACATCATGGCTTCACTGAAAATAGGGATGCTTGGTATCAAACATCTCATAGTGAAAAACCCACACTGATTTGAGTGATAGATTTAAAAGTACATGCACCCAGAGGGCACCTTAGAGGTGCTCCTTGAAAACCTACCAGCCTCTGGTTTGCTCCTTGGATGGTTTCTGCCAGCATTCCGCCCAAGACACAGTTCGGACCTCTTGGGGTGAGAGCCTATACTGTCAGGAGGCCCAGAACAAAAGCCTGTTCAGGAAGAGGGTGCAATACCCCCTTCCACAGGATGACCTTCTGATTTGCCTCACTAGGCTGAAAAACTTAAAAGAGCTGCCAACTTTGGAATGCAAGTCTGGCTCCACACACAGGAGAGGAAGCCGCCCCCTTTGGCTAGGACTCCCTTGGCACCTGGACAGGTGGGAAAATTAGCTTGTCGGGTTGCCGTGCCAACCCCAGGCTAGTACAACCCATAAGGTGGGCTACACTGAGGTAGATACGATTTTCCAGAAGTAGCCATCTTTGTGATGGCATGCTTAGGCATTCTGGGATAGGGTTATGCCCTCTTCCCACAGGAAGTAGTCATATAGGGTGTGTAATGACCTCAAGGTTCCGTAGTCCATTGGCTACTACCCTACACTCCCCTAACACACTTAAACTCAGTATTTAGGGGAGTCACTGACACCAGAAAAACAGATCCTGATGACCTAGGAAGAGAGAAAACACAGAAGAGCTGTAAAAGCAGAGAGGAGAGAAGAAGCAGCTGAACTTGTACCAGCCCTGAAGGCCTGTCTGCATCCCTCATTGACATCTGCCCCAAAGTTGACTTGTCCTGCAGCTTTTCACTCCAGAACTTACAGAGGACTGCGTGTCTTCAATAAAGAGCCAAGACCTCCCATGGGACAGCGGAACTGTTCTCTGCATCTCGCAGCAACTCCAAAAAAAAGACACAGAGGCCTCCAGAACCACCAAACACCAGAAGCCACCACTGCATCCATCGCCCCAAGCCAGAGTCAAAGTGGGCCAATGGTGTCATCAAGCTACCCTAGCCCTCCAGAGCCCGAGTCCATCATGGTTTCACATCTCATAAACCCTCCGACTTCACCTGCAGCCTCTGCAATCAGGCCCCCTTTACAGCGACTGCCCCGGTAAGGAAAAACCCAACACCTCTGCATCTGTCGCCTCTGGGCCATGGAGAAGAGGACCAAAGGTGTCCTATGTCCTAAAGCATCGTGAGGCCTGAGCTCCCCTGTTGGTTCAGCCCAACTGGTCTCCTAGCCAGATCCTGCAGCCACTTTTCGCAGTGGCCAATCTCCAAAGAATAACATTGGGATCCCGATGCTGTTTTGCACCCTGGACCCAGCCGCTCTCATGTGGTAGAGATTAGTCCTTTAGGTTGCTGTACTATACCTATTTGCAGAACTTATTCTTCCTTCCATAGGATAATATTGCAGAACTCAAAAATTGCACTGTGTCCTCTTTTTTAACTGAAAAGAATTCATATTTAAAAATGTACGTACCTGAACAGTTTTTCTCTGATGCCTAAACATGTGTAAAGAAGTTTATAAATTGGTGTGGATCTCATTCTTGAGTTGTGTTTGTCATGTATTGATCATTGTGTGTATTTGCAGAGGTCCTGCACTCCTCTCGGTTAAGCCTAAGGCGGCTAGAACACTCTACCCCTAATAGAGCACCTTGGGAATGGTAGCCCAAGCCCCTGTCCACCTATAAGGGAACACCTGGACTCTTTACATGGTATATCAGATTATTGATATATCACAGAAAGAGCCAGTTTCCTACGCCAATGTTGCTCATACTTTTCAGGAGGTTGACAGAGTTTGCGTCTTTGGGGTCATCGAGTTAGAAGTTTAGGTCACCAAGAAAGATATAGTGCTTGGAGTCGATAGAGAAGGGGGTGATGAATTTAAGGGTGGCGATGTGGAAGTTGGAGCATGGTCCTGGGGGTCTGTAAGTGAAGGTGCCTCTGATGGTTTTTCTGCTGTCTGTTTGGAGTTAGAAGTTGAGATGTTCCATGATCGGTGAGGTGTCGTCTTCGGTGGCGGTGTTTCGGATGGTTATGCCGCCTCCGTGTTTATTTGTTCTGTCCTGGTGTATCATTTTGTTGCTGTCTGTTGTCGCGATGTTGGGGTGGAGGAGGGGTTGAGCCAGGTCTCTGTGCTGAAGATAATGTTGGGGGTGAGAGTGGTGAGGGTGTCTCAGATTTCGTGGTGTGTTTGCAGAGTGATCTGGCATTGAGCGGGAGGCTGCAAAGTGGTTTCGGGCAGTAGTGGTTGATGGAGTGGGTGTGCTGAGGGTTTCCATTAGGGCAGGTGGTCCTGAGTTGCAGGTGAAGAGGTAGTTGGCTGGGAGGATGGTTAACTCTATAGTGGGTCAGTAAATCCTAAGCCAGGAACTAGCAAGAGGCTTGTGATTCTATTAGTGCACAAGAATTTCCTTTTGTCACTAGCCCGTGAAGTGCCCTTAGTAAGAACACATAGGCATTAGAGAAACCCAGGATAGGTTGGACCCTTGTACTATTGTCTGTAACATGGCCCATAGGGGCATTGTCATCTTCCCTATGTTAGCATGAGCACGTTGCTGACTGTCCACTGCTTTGCGCACATTACTACACAAGTTTATTTTGTTTGTGCCACATTGAAACTTTCACATAGAACCTACTGTTTTTTTAACACTTTGCGCGTTCCTGAGATTTAGTCTGAACATTGTGAACAAGGTCGAACAACTATGCCCCTTGTTATTCTGTTCTGGGCAGGCCCTAACACCTAGACAATACATGCATATGCAGCTGTTGCTTGGGAACATGCACTTTGGTCATATGAGGGTACACGAATAGGTAGTGCACACTTGGAGAGGGCCTTCTCTAGGGAGAAGAGCATGACAGCACCTATGATGTAGATCTACCATCTATAGACTGAGGTACGGGGTTTGTTGATAACACCCAGACATCTTCTAATATATAAGAATCTTGCTTCTAGTCAAGGGGAGGGAGGTTAGGTGTTTGTGTTAGGCATTTTTATACTGATTGTGACATGTATACTGCATACTAGAGCATGTTAGTTAAAATAAATATTTTAAACGTATTTGTGTCTCTGTCAGATCTTATTGTGGATGAGTACAAGAGTGTGAGCGAAAGGTTGTGTCTTGAAACCATGATTCCGGAGAGAGTTGGGAGTGTTGTGGGGTGTCTAATTACTTGTTCCTCTCTGAGTGAGTAGGAGGGCAAGTGAAACATTATAGCTAGTAGGTCCTGGGCTCATGGTATTAAGGTGATGGGGTAACTCAGTCCCTACCTACCAAGGTCACATAGTCCCAAGCATAGTTCTGTGAGTATTCAGAATCCCTGCAACATGGCCAGGGATGCACAGAGACACACAGAGATTCTGTAGAATCTGTCCTGCTTGACAAATGAGTGGTAAGATAGCATGGAGGACTAAGGCCTCTCCCTGTTGTAGGTGTTCTATTTGAGCGGGTTGGAATAGACATCATTGGTCGGTTTGTCCCCTCCCCCCTCACAATCAGGCAACAAGTATATCTTGCTTGTGGTAGTTTATGCCACCAGCTACCCATAAACTGTCGATCTAAGTAGCATAACTCCATCGGTATCAGGAACTCGCTTTCATGCCCCTGTGTGTCCTCTAATCAAAACTCATGTAGGTTTAGAAATGCCTTTGTCAAGAAATATCTGCAGTGGAAAAGGTTATGCCCCTGCTGGAAAGCCTCCTTGATATCAATGTTACTGAAATTGAATCTATCATGTTGTGAAGATGCTGAGAATACCATTGTTTTGCTTAAGTCAGGTTCGCGGTCTAGTTGTTCAGTCACGAGACCGGAGAATTGTGGTCCCAACTATACTACTACTAAACTGAGAAAAATCCTAACTTTAAGACTTTCGGTATTCACAGAAGGCATTTAGGAGTCCCAAGCTTAGGACTCCTAACTTCTGTGAATACCGAAATGAGTAAGTGCCTTCTGTGAATACCAAAATGAGTAAGTGCCTTCTGTGAATTCCAAAATGGTAGTAAGTTTAGGATTTTGTCTTAAGTTAGTTCTGTGAATCGGGCCCATAGTGTGTTGCCACAAATCCGTATCCAGCTCCCCCCATTTAGCCTCCGGGTCCCACGCCATGTGTGCCCGGAACTCCTCATCGTATTGCGCCCAGGAATACCCGCCTCCAGTAATCTGTGCCTTCCTAATCACATCCATGTATTTGAACATGGCCACAGACCTTTCAGGGTATTTTTCGCAATATACACTGGCGTAAATAAGGAACGCTGCTGTCCAATTCTCAATCGTCAAAGGCACCTTCCGTCATTTTGCCAACTCAAACTCTTCCTCCTTAGACCCCTCCTTTGCCCGTACCTCTCTGTGGAGGAGTTTAAGCATCTCGACATATTCCCCTTTCCATATACGTTCCTTGGTAGACAACATCAAATGAGCGCCCAAGGGCTTTGTGACACCCATGTATGGCAACAGTTTAATTTTCACCTCCTTGCTCTCCAATTTAGTCTCCACCTCCCCGTCTGAATCTCTACCGTCACCTTTTTATCCGTCACGCCGTCTCCCATGCCTATGGATGCCTTACCTGTGCTCTCCGCTGACCCCTTACCTGGGTCCTCCGTTCCTACCCCTACATCCACCACATAAGTACCTTTGCTCAACCTACCCCCCGCCCCCTCCTCCCTGTCAGGTCCACCCACACCCACAGACACCAGCACAGGGCGCAAGCTGTTTACCTGGCACCAAGGACTCAGCCCGTCACTCCACCGTGCGTCCTGGCAAAGGGGCTGACCTCTCCTCCCAATGCGATGTCCGACCCGTGGGTCGCGCCTTGCGTCGTGACACCTGCAAAATACTATGCACAACATTACTCGGCCCCCCCTCACTCCCGTCTTCAACATCTCACAACTCTCCCTCATCCATACTGTCCTCCTCGTAATCCAACTCCTCCTACCTAGCACCACCGGCGATCCCCGCCGGGGGTACAGAATGCACCCTCCTAGAAACGCACAACTCTTCATCCTCGGCGCTCCGTCTTCGGCGTTGTCCCCCGGACCGTTGAGGCCCCGTGGGTGGTGGGGCCGGCGAGCCTGTCCTAGGCCTACTTATACCAGCCAAGACGGGATGCCCCACCGGTACTGGGTACGCTGCCCGAGGCTCCACCCTCCCTTCTCCTTGGTGCCAATGGGCCGCTCCCAGCCCTACCAAGTCTGGCACCCCGCAATGCTCTGCGTGTTGCTCCACCGCCTGAAACAAAAATGTATGGTCTGGTGTGCTGGGCCTACCTCTCTTCTCTGTCCCATCCCAACCCCTCTTACTTGTGGCCCCTAAAGTGCTAGCTACCCATGCTTGCCCCACCACACTCAAATCCACCACCTCCTCAACCTCCTCCCATCCCCTTTCCCATCACTCCACTCCAAACCCCCTGCAACCTGCCCACCCAAACCACTCGGCCCAGCCTCCTCAACCCCCTGATCCTGTCCCAACCCCCTCCGCAACCCCCCACTAGTGCCCTTTCCAAAAAAAACCTCGACCTCCCCCCCAAAACCTCAGGTCCCACCCCCAGGCTGCACCCGTCCGGCCCCACATCCCCCCTCTCCTCCGAAACCCCTTCCGCCCATGACGAGAAAATATCCAGGCCACCCCAGTCCCACTCGCTCCCCTCTGACTCGATCAAGAAAGGGGAAACCCCCTTTTTGCCCCTCCATACTCTTGCCCCGCCAACCCAGCACCCCAGGCCCCCACTAACACCTAGCTGCCCTACTGACCCCACTCCTCACAAGTGTTGGCCCTGCGCCCCCAGCCCAGACCCCCTACACCCTCTCCCAGAAGACATTGAAGCCTGGCTGCCCCAACATACAAATCTAGCTTGTCCCCCTCCACAACATGGTTCACAGCCCCCCCACTTCCCCCTCATGCAATCCTCCAACTGCTGCCACCGTCGGGCCGCTCTCCTTACATAGGAGCAGCCCCTGTCAGCCTGAGACCTTCGTGGGGAGCCGTGCGACGCGCTCCCCCGCCGAACTTTAACGCTCGAGACTGCCCCTGCAGACGAGACCTTCCCCTTCTACCGCCGCATTTCACCATGCCCCGGGGCAGTGCACTCCATCGACACGCTGCCCCGCTGCCTCCCAACTTGCTTTGCGCACGGGGCCGCTCCTCCTGTATCCGAGCGGCCCCCAACTTCAATCGATCCCGGAGGGGAGATGTGAGACGTGCTCCCTCGCCAGGCCACACCACCGCTAAGCACCGCTCCCACCGAGCCTCCCGCGCCCCTGCCAATCCCCGCAACAATCTCTGGGGCCACGCTACTGACATCTGCGCGGCCCCACGGACTCACCTTCACCCTGCCAGCTTTCCGGGGGGGCGAGCAAGCCGCAACGTCGGCCGCCACCCCGGCCGACGCGCGCCTCAACGGGCGCTGGGCCGCCAAAGCTGCTGGGATCAAAATATCCATCCGTCCCGCCTCACTGAGCAGCCTCATCACCTCCAGCACGTGATAGTCCTCTCCGGCCATCATACAATTATCGTAACCACCAACGATTAACAAATGCCTCTAAAACACTAAGTACCAACTAGGCCTGACAAAAACCTGCTCTACACCGCTATCCCAGCCACCAGGTCACCAAACCTAGAATAGTGGCTGGGGGAGCGCAAAAAGCCCCAAATACCTATGGGCTAATAACTGTCAAATTTGGGCTACAATTGGGCTAGTCCCAATGCAGCCCAAAAATCCTCAAAATGGCCACTTGCTGGCCAACCCTTCCCCTCCCAATCTGCCCGGGGGCAGACCTCGTCGTGCTCGGCTGCCCCCCAAACCCTCCTTAGCTCCTGCGCGGCTATCATGCCACGCACTTTAACTGTAGTTTTCTCCTTAGGAAGAAGTGTCTCACCTTTGCGCCTTCCCCGTTCCCCCAGTGAGAGCCCCGAAGCTGTTGGAGACCTGTCTATAGACTTACACAAGCTCTATGAATAAGTAACCTGTCAGGTTCAGTTGAGGCAGTGTTCAGGTAAGAGTCTTGTTAGAATTAAGACTTCAGTATGGCAAATGTCAGTCAGCAATGGTCGTGGTCGAGGAGTAGCGTTTCTGCATTCGAGAGGGAACATCTGTGAAGAGAAGTGTTTCCCTCCATTATTTGAGTAAGCTTATCCTTTTCAGAGAAAATTAAAGGAAGCGCTCCAGTCAGTTAGCGCTTATGAACTATTGTATGAGAACACAGATTTGACTAAAGCTATAGAAAGCAAATGATCTGCAATGAGAAAAGGTCTCCTGAGAGAACAATAGCAAAGACTTTAACTTATGTTCTTCAATGTGTTAATATAAATATGTATATTGTATAAAGAATTACTCAGTGTTCCAAGCAGCAATTCTAGAGACTATGATTAGACTTTGAAGTCACCTTAAACTAAAAAAGTATTAAAAGGCTTCAAGTTGCGGAAATAGAAATACAGATACAACGAAGGTTAAAAATAATATTAACCAAAAGATATTCACATAATAAGACAAGATATAAAGATTGAAACATAGAGAGTGGCTAGTCCTCAATGCAGAGCAGGTATAAATAACCAATATATATCTATAGAGTTGGGTTTAGAGTCTAGAGATGTTGGTTTTCAGAAAAGATAATTGTTTATGTTTATTTGCAGGTGCCCATACGAAGACCAGAAAGTAGGAGCGCCAGACGACTGAGGCAGTCTCTCATTCTTTTCCACTTCCCCTTTCCCCCGAGCTGGAGTTCATGGCAGATATATTTTCTGTCGGGGCAACAGTCTGGGGATTTGGGGAATAGTCATGTGCTCCCGGGGAGATCGAAGATTCAGGCATTTGACAATCGGTGGTAGCAATAGTTCACCTGTGGATCAATCAATCAGTCAGAATTTATAGAGTGCTGCACTGTCATCTCTGGGGGTTTCTGGGTGCTGGGGTGCGAGATCTATGTCGAAAAGCCATGTCTTGAGGAAATGGTGGGAAGAGAGAAGAAGCATGCAGAAAATGACAAAACAGAGGCAGAAAAAACGACAGAGCAGAAAAGGCAAAACAGAGGGCCGAAAAACAAGCAGAAAAGGCAAAACAGAAGATGAAAAAAGCAGAAAAGGCAAAACAGAGCAGAAGAAGGCAGGCAGAGGGCAGAAAGACGAGAAGGAAAGGCAAAATGGAGAGCAAAAACTAGCATAAAAAGGCAAAACAGAGGGCAGATAAACGAGCAGGCAGGAAAGGCAAAACAGAGGGCAGAAAAACAAGCGTAAAAGGCAAAAGAGACGGCAGAAAAATTAGCAAAAATGCAAAATGGAGGGCTGAAAAATTAGCAGACAAAGGAAAAACAGAGGACAGATAAACAAGCAGAAAAAGGCATTACAAAGTACAGAAAAACAAGCAGAAAAGGCAAAAAAGAGCAGAAGATGGCAAAACAGAGGTCAGAAAAATTAACAGAAAAGGCAAAATAGAGGGTAGAAAAATTAGGAAAAACAGAGGGCAGAAAAGACAAGCAGAAAAGGCATAACAGAGCAGAAGAGGGCAAAACAGAGGGCAGAAAAATGAGTAGAAAGGCAAATCAGAAGGCAGACAAACTAGCGGTAAAAGCGCAAAAGAGAGGGCAGATAAACGAGCAGAAAATTGCATATTAGAGGGCAGAAAAATGAGCAGGAAAGGCAAAACAAGGCAAGAAACGAGCAGAGCAGGCACAAACAGAGGGCAGAATGTAGACAGGCAGCAGAGCAAGCTAGACAGGAGAACTGTCATAGGCGGACCTGGCAAGAGGACCTGGATCTTTTCTGGGGTCAGATTTCTAAGGATGTTAATTACTGACCTGGAAACCAACTTCATCTCCTCTTACATGAGAGCACTATGGGAGTGAGCTGGATTGACATACCACTTCCCCACAGCATTCCAATGACAAACCATAGGTTTATTGAAGTGGTTTAACAATGCACTGAATAGCATGATGGGCACTCTGCCAGCGAACTTTAGGCTGAAGTAAGATCTTCTCCTGCCATGTTTGCTTACTGAGAGATTCCGCAGAAAGTGGTTGGGTTAAGTCCTTCTGACCTTCTGTAGGGACACCCTGTGTGGGGTCCACTCACCTTTGTCAGAGAAGGGTGGGAGGAACTTCAGAGTCTCCCCAGAAGGATGTGGTGGAATATGTGATTGGCCTTAGGGGTTCTGACAATAGCTTCAGCAGAATGCTTTTCCTCTATGTCCATGTCCCATGATCAGTTTGTTCTGGATCTCCAGTATCACTTTCTACTTTCCACGAGTCTCTGCTTATTGAACCAGCAACAGACCTGGTCCCTGCTTAGAATTTACACAGTGGGTGAAAAACAATGGATTAGAACCTACCTAGACAGATTGCCAGTAGTTAGACAATTTGCAAACATTCCTCACATCACCTTTGAATAATTAATATAACCTCCTAAGTGGACAGGGGAATGCTCAGATGTGGGTCCTTTGCTCATTGTGCCGCAGGATCCAAGTTATACCTCATTGACAGAGCCTAGCAAGGCTGAAACTGGACTAGGGTTGCCTGAGCTCCCTTTTTTGGTGGGGCTGTCCTTGACTGGCAGTTGAAGATGGACGGTTCCCATGAGGAGCCAGGTCAATGCTTCTTTGAATAAGATAGGCCTCTGTCTAGAGTGGCAGAGGGGGCAAAAAATAATGTGTTTGAATTCTACGCAGAGTGATTCCCAATAGTTAGATGAAAGCATTCGTCCCAGTGCCTTTTGTGTTTGACTCTAATGGTGCATATATCCTTAGATCCCAGAATTGTAAAAAGAGTTGCAATAAGATGGAGCGAGTCAGGTAAAATTTAAGGCATGTCAAAGGCATGTCAAAACTAAGGTTCAAGATGTAGACCATTGTTGGGTTGATAAGAAACAGGCCCAGACATTCCCTGATCTCAGGGCAGCAGAGCCTAGGCTGCCAGAGCTCCAGATGGACTGGGTGCTATTCCATAGTACTGAGTTCGTCATAGTGAGAGAAAAGAATATTGAATGCCAAATATTCTATTCATATACAAATCAGCCATGTACAGAGATGTGGAGCTAAGATGTGGTTGTGAATATTTGGAACTCAATATTCTTTTATGGAGGACATTTTTCATCTTGATATTCTGACATACAATCCCTGACCAATAGTTCTTTGCCTGTGAGACAAAGTAGACTTGATGTAGAAAGTAGCCAAAAGCCACACCATGCACCCAGATCTTATTGGTCATGGACAACAGCAATGAAGCTGGGGTGGGGGGTACAAACACGCAACATGACTATAGACCATGTTCAGCACACAGAGCTCACTGTTTATTGTTGAAGGTTGTGTCATGTCATGACATGACTGGGTCAAGCATACTAGACACAGGGCATGGCAAAAGGTTTGCTAAGCATGGGCAAATGCCATGCTCAGCAGTGCAGAGCGGCATGGGCACTGTATGCAAGTTACATCTAAAGATTATATCTTAAGGGTAAAGACTGCTGGGAACAAGCCCTTCCATTAGGGATCTATTCAGAGCAGGGTTGAAATCTGGAACCTCTTTCCAGATCCTTCTGAATGCAGCTGAAGATTGTGCCCTAAAGTCCTGTGTGGCATCAAATGTAGGTACATGGCATGGCCGAAGGCCAAACCTTGAGCCGAGGACTAATTAGGCATTGTCACAGGCCACACTTTGTGGGTTTTGGGGATACAGGGAATGGGTGCACCCAGCACTCTCTAGACACAACCTTGCCTTATAAGTTCTAGAATAGAAAAAACATAAGCAGGGTGTAATCAAAGCCTGCAATGTGTTCTCTAATATATTTAAAAAAATGACAAAAGGTTGGTTAAGGGGAAGTTATGGTTATATACTCAACTCACAAAATAACATAAGTAATTTAAAAAAAGCCAAATTCTTCTAAAAATTCATTTCTCAGCTAAAATGGTATTATAGTTAACATCAAAACTCAATGGCTGTAGCTTTCATAGAAATATTGCTATACGAATAAACATGAAATTCAGCACTTTTGAGACTGTCGTACATTGGCTCATGCGGATGATGGGTATAGGGCATCACTGAAGACACTATAATAACCACATCACTATGGATAAACTATTGTTTTTTTTATTGTGTATGTGCTTTCATTCACTGAAGTTATATTGCTGCATGCTGTTATTTATCGTTACATCACAACAACGTTAACCAAGCACTGTGCCCAATCCCTGAGAGACCATAGCCCTATGTGCATGGTTTTCGTCCAACCCATTTTGCATGACTTTTCACAACTGACAGTGGCTGTTGACTGCAGGGTGTGATATGTGACCATGCAACACCCATGCAGATCCAAGCCCCTTTTCCAACAAGCAAAATATGCTCTTACATCATCATCACTTTCCCATAGGCTAGCAATGAAAGGCATTCTCAGTCCATTGAGCACAGCAATAATGAATTCTAGTTTCTTACCTATTTTTCTTCCTACAGGTGTTGTTTCTTGTGAGATATGGAGTTACCCTGCCTGGTTCATCAATAGTGATGTCTTTGAGCAGAATCGAGACTGATTTGCATATCACTGGTTTCAAACTGAGGTGGCATGGTGGGCAAACGACTAGTGTTAGAATGCCATCCTGAGCAATTGCCAGTGGCTATCATTCCTCCCATCACCTTTTGTGTGTTTGTTATGAATAGTTTATTTATGAAAAGTAAACAACACCCAAACATTTAAATTCCAATCACTGCAAGTGATTAACTGCAACTTAAAGAAAGCAGCTCACCGTTTCACAGACACAATACGTTCTTACTAACGCAAAGGGTGATTTGTTTTGAATTACACTTTTTTCAAGCCAACTACTTCAAAACAAACGTAATGTAAAAATAAATAATGGTAAATATGTGTATCCTGGATCTTTTTATTGCCATCTTGGAGTTCTGGTGACAATTACAAACCGCTTGTCATTCTGCCTTGTGGTGTATGGCCACCACATTTATGGCACAAACAACCTTCTGAAGTACCAACTATATGTTGACTACTTGAGAAGTCGTGAGGACTTTTAATGCTTTATTCCAATTCAATAATAAGGCTGGTGGCCATGGACTCCAGTGGTGGCTTCAGGGCATTTCATCACTTTCAATTGGTAGGAGCCAAACCTGCTTAATGGTTCCTTCCCCACCATGATGGAGAGTGCCAGGAGCCAGCAGCTTCAGCTAAAGGTAGGATGGGAGCATTTATAAAACACAATGTTTTAGTATTTGCCTACCAAATATCTTCTGTTGGAATGTGGTCCAGATATATTCAGGGCCCCATGCATTGATCTGAAATGGGCCCCTCTTGCCTTCAACCATCCATGGTCCATGCATTTTCATCCAGAGATCTTGCTCACCACGTAGAAGCATTAGATGCCTGTGAGTTTTCCTGTGTTCACTATTTTGTAGAAACAAAAGAAACCAAACTTTAGACGGAAAAAAACTAACAGCATCCTTGAGGGAGCTTTAGTATTGATGAATACAGGCCCCAGCTAGGCCCGCAGGACACAAGGGTTCGCTCTCCTGTAATGGAATCTATAAGGAAGTTGGCACGGAAACTGCAAAGTACAAAGACAGAGTTTATTAACCCTTAAGGGTGGTCCTACAATCCATACAATACCCTTCCGTATTGCATAGAGTAGCACAAAGAACTTGCGTACACGGTCCCCTTTTATACACAACAGAGGGGCTCATAAGTGGGAGGATACAACATGAGGCGAGGAATGTTACCTTTTATGGACATTTTCGATACAAGATCAATATGTGGGCGGAGCTGACATACTCCTTGAGCCCGCGAAAACATGGTCAAGCAAGGACTAACTGATAACAGATGTGGTCAAGTCTGGGCATGCGCCAGGCGGACAAAGGAACTATTTATAGACTGTTACTAGGCAGATTACAAGAGCAACTAACACAAAGATAGGACTCTCCTCGTGTTGAGCACGTGGAGACATGACAATACAAAATGGAGTCCAAACTTCAGTCAACATAACGAAAGAGACATGTGTAAGGCAGGAGAATTCATGTCTTTAGTAAATGCTTAATCACATCGTAGTTTCAATTTACAACAGACGACCCTTTCAGCATTTACTGAAGACATCCGGTTTGTTAGGATAATCATCGTATATGTCAATTGTCATCATTTCTTCTACTTCTTTAGCTAAGCGTTTCTGATAAGTGACATTGGCAATAGCTTTCTTATCGGGGATACAGAATGATACACATAAGGAACAGAGCAAGGGACCACATTGGAAACAGATGCAGCAAGAAAACAGAACTGCTATAATTATACAGAGACCAGTTAAAACCTTCCAACCCCAAGCAGTGATCAATGCCCAAAACCATCCAGAAAAGGACCAAGTGCCGTTTTCTGT
The DNA here is from genome assembly GCF_964204655.1 of Triturus cristatus. NCBI lineage: Eukaryota > Metazoa > Chordata > Amphibia > Caudata > Salamandridae > Triturus > Triturus cristatus. The sequence continues at coordinate 609,673,424 of NC_140581.1, read as the reverse complement.
ATGGATTTCAGCTGCAATTTTATGCAACCTGTTGATTGCATTATAGACTGACGGTGTGTGGTCAGGGATAAACACACAGCAACTACTTCCGATAATTTTACAAGCTCCACCTCGATCAGCTAACATAACATCTAACACCATACGATTCTGCAATGCAACAATTCTGGTAATCTGCAATTCTTCCGTAAGATTCCCAAGAGCAGCAGCGGTTTGGTTTGTCACAGCCTCTACCACTCTTGTTAATCTTCGAACTTTCCTACTATTTAGGGCAGCTCCAACGAAGAAAAACAATCCTAAATTAAAATCAATATACTGCTGCAGACTGGTGTCAGTCTGATCCATGTCATCAATTGATAGAGTACGTTTATACCTATTTACAGTCACATTATTTAACAACTTCAAATCCTTATGATAGGATGCAGGTGCCAAAAATACAGGAGGCAACAGAAATGCTACATAACATACTCCGGACCAACCGGCTGGCAAACGGTAATAACCTTTATTTCCGCATACGAAGTATGTATTATGGGATGCTAAGAAGGTACTGTTATTCAACCCGTCGATGTTTAATATGGTAATACAATCGCTAACACCAACAGGAATATAACCCACACTTTGGACGCACAGGTCCGCTTGAGCTTGTGCCACTTGAATCACAAATTTGTCTTTTCCCACAGTGTCTCTGGTGTTCGTGAAAACATAAGGAATCGATTCATTATCTGGTCGATACTCTTCCCATTCCCAAATTGTCCCATTCGCTTGCGGATATCCATCTTTATCCTGATGACATTCTTTATTGAGTCTGAAGAGTAATCGTCCCACTGTGGGTTTCCGAGTGGCAAAAAGCAAAGTGTACCACGCTCTACAAGAGCCATTATGAGAGAAAGGAAGAGGTATGAATGGCGTCCCTCCTTTCTTCTGGTGAGCTGGCATCATACCACATATCCAACAGTTCGTAGCATTCGTGGCAACGTGGGTATGATGCAACATCTGGATGAAAGTGTTATTCAAATAAGACTGACGATGCTTCAATTCTTGATACGGAAGGGTATAGAAGTAGTTCTCCTCAGGCACTGGAGTGGTCAACACAAGTAACTCTCGAGCAGGAGTCACATCCTCCACAAACCATGTGGTTATCCCAACAATAGCTACTGTGAGCATAAAACCTGTTGCACAAAGGATCTTCTTTTTCTCCATGTCAGAATAGAGAATCAATATCTTCCTGAAACTAAAAGTTTTGTCAGAACTCTTCCCCTTGGGCAGCGGTCGATTTCTTCACCAACGGGCCAAGACGGGTGTCGCTACACTAATGCAGGGCTGATCCCCCCCCCTTGCCTCATTGGCTCTCCGTTTCACTAACCCAAGGGCCGTTCTGACAACATGTCCCGATACTGAAGGATTCACTTTCTTGGCCTCAGATGATATCGCTTTCCTCCAGGAGCCGCGTGGTCCGGAAAGAGCTCCTCAGCGTCGTTCGATTCCACAGCACGGCCTTGCTCTGTGGTCAGAATCTCTCGTTGATCGATCAATACAGCAGGCTCCACCAATCCGGGCGGTACTTTGCGGCAGTGCAGGGAATGGATCCAATTCTTTCTGTTGGAAACTCGCACAGCCGTCCTCGTTGCCAGTAAGACTTGCTCAGGACCAACCCATCTCGGCTCCAGGCTGTTCGTCCTGTCAAAGATTTTCACCATGACATAGTCTCCAGGCCGGAGACTATGTCCTTCGCCGGTGGACCGATCAGGGAGCGCCTCCCGGACCTGTTGATGAATAGAAACCAAGTTATCCGTTAACTGTGCCAGATAATCATTCATCATTACACAAGGTACATCATACACAGTCTTAGGTTTTGGTGGACCCCAAATATTCATTGGACGTCCAAAGACAATCTCGTACGGTGTAAGACCGATTCGAGAGTGCGGTACTGACCTAATTGACAACAACGCCAGCGGTAAAGCATCTGGCCAAGTCAAAGACGTCGAAGCTTGGATTTTAGCGATCTTGAGCTTCAGTGTACCATTATACTTCTCGACTAGTCCTGCAGATTGAGGGTGGAATACTGCGTGGAACTTCTGGGTGATGCCCAGACCCTTCAAAACATACTTTATAACATCCGCTATAAAGTGGGGTCCGTTATCACTCCACAGAAGTCTACAAACGCCATATCGAGGGAAGAACTCCTTCAACAGCATCTTGGCGGTAGTCATTGCAGTATTGTCCTTCGTAGGGTATGCCTCAACCCATTTGCTAAAGGCACACACCACTACTAGAACATACTTCAAATTGTTACAGCGCTCAAGCTGGATGTAATCCATCTGCAGAACCTCAAAGGGTGCAGTAGGTGTTACAAATCCTCTTGCTGGGGTTCGAGTACCCTTTCCTGGGTTGTACCTCAGGCAGATCATACAGGTCTGCACCACCCTCTTTGCCGTGCTAGCAATCTCTGGATGCTCCCAGACTTGGGTAAGCAATTTTACAATTGCGGAAGCTCCAACATGTGCTAGCCCATGTGCCATCTGAACCATAGGTTGTACAAAAGCCGTGGGTAATTTCCATCTATCCATCTGCTTATTTCTCCAGCAACCCTCATCATCCAATTCTCCCTCACTGGACCATTGCTCCCGTTCTTTGTCAGAAGCGGTCCTCTGTATTTCTCGCACTTCTTCCTTCGCATCATGCCATCTTTCTACTCGTGACTTCACTACATACATGGCAGTAGCACCGGGCTGCATCGCAGTCTCCCGTGCCACCCGGTCTGCTAACGCATTCCCTTCTCCAACTTTATCGACTACTTTCCTATGGGCGCTACATTTAACGATGGCAATTTTCTTCGGATATGTCAATGCAGTTAAAAGATTATGGACTAACTCCCCATGCATTATTTGTACTCCATGTGACGTTAAAAACCCTCTCTCCTTCCAGAGCAGGCCGAAATCGTGCGCTACTCCGAAGGCATAGCGGCTATCTGTATAAACATTCACACACAATCCTGTACTGAGCTCACATGCTCGTGTTAATGCTATCAGTTCCGCTGCTTGAGCTGATTTCTGTGGTATGCGTGCTGTCTCCACTATTGTTTGCAATGTGGTAATTGCATACGCTGCTGAAGTCGTACCATCTGGTAGCTTCAGGCATGACCCGTACACCCACAGTTCTCCATCTACGTCTGAAAAGGGCGTATCCTGGAGATCAATACGACCCTTTGTTTGTTCCTCAGTCACAAGGATACAATCATGTGCTTTCCGTGCCTCAGACCGAGTCTCGGGGTATGGCAACAATGTGGCCGGATTTAACGTCACGCACCTCTTTAACGTAATATGAGGAGCCAAAAGCGTCAGCTCATATCCCGTTAAACGGGCACTGGTCAAATGCTGCGTCTTTGTCTGATTAAGCAAGGCGTCAACAGCATGGGGGACTAATACCAACAGCTTATGAGATAACACAATTCCCTCGCTTTGGCGTATTGACACAGCTGTTGCCGCAACCGAGCGAAAACAACCAGGCAATGCTCGGGCAACAGGATCAAGTACAGCCGAAAAATATGCACAAGGGCGCTGCTTGTCGCCATGCATCTGCACTAAAACTGATAATGCACATCCATCTTTCTCATGCACATACAGCGAAAAAGGTTTGGTATAATCAGGAGTCCCTAACACTGGTGCTGAACAGAGAGCCTGTCGCAATTTCTGAAAGGCAGTGTCACACTCATTCGTCCAAGGAAGCGAGATAGGTGTGTCCTTTGTTAAAAGAGCTAACAATGGCTTAGCTATGTGTGAAAACCCTAGTATCCATTGCCTACAAAACGACACGAGACCCAAAAATGCACGCACATCCTTCTGCGTGGACGGCGTCGGCGTGTCCAGAATCACTTGGACACGATCTGGTGTGAGTGCACGCCCCTCCTTAGACAAAAGGTGACCCAGATAAGTCACCTTTGGTCTACAGAACTGCAACTTTTTCCGAGATACTTTGTGATTGTGGGATGCCAAAAAGGAAAGCAAGGACAACGTACTCCTTTCACACAACTCCGAAGTGTCGGCCGCCAACAAGATGTCATCGACATATTGAATGAGGGCGACACCCTCAGGCAGGACAAAGGAGTCCAATTGTCTTTTCAAAGCTTGACTGTAAATGCTAGGGCTTTCTGTGTAGCCCTGAGGGATTCTACAAAATCGGTAAGACCTATTATTTAGAGTGAAACCAAAGAGGTATCGACTATCGGGATGAATGGGAATTGAAAAGAAGGCATTTTTCAAATCAATAACTGAAAACGTGGTCGCCGTAGGCGGGACCAAAGTAAGCAACGTCGTGATATCAGAAACCACTGGGTACAGAGGTATCACGATCTTGTTTACTTCTCTCAAATCTATGATAAACCGATAGACTTTGGCATCCGTATCCTTTTTCAAAATGGGTAGAATCGGGCTATTACAAACGTTATAGGGAACTTCTTCCTCTACTCCCACCTTAATCAAATCCTGCACAATCTGTATAAGAGCCTCTTCCCCCTCCTGCGAAATACGATACTGTGGAAGGCGTGGTAACACCGCCCCCTCCTGGACACTAATGTGAACAGGCGGAATCACCATCTGTCCCACATCAGTATCCGAGGTGGCCCACAGAGCACAAGGGAGGGTAGCTAACACAGCATCTTCTGTAACCACACACATCCGTTCAGACAGGGGGTAATTGTCATTCAATATCACCCGCACTCCAGCAGGGGAACAGCGGATCGTAGCTCTGAAGTGTTTCAGCATATCAAGGCCCATAATATTGTCCGGCGTGTTCGGGGCAAGCAAAAACGGACAGGGTGCAGAAAAGGAATCAACCTGAAATGTGAGGGGCCGCGAAAGAGGGCTTCGGGAGAGTGTACCATCAAACCCTACCGATGTAACCATTAAGCCAGATGGGGGAGCCCTCGGAACCAATTGTTTAGACAGCGCACTACGAGTCGCTCCTGTATCCACTAGGAACTGATCAGTAGAACCCAAAACCTCAGCTGATACGTAAGGACCCTTCTGATCAACCGGCACCTCAACTGATTCTAACCCCCATCCAACGTATTCCTATGCATGCTGAGAATCATGGTACCCAGAACGGTCAATCCCCGACACTTGATACTGGTTTTGTCGATCGAAAACATTAGACCTATCTCGTTGCTGCCCGGCAGGGTCAAAACGAGCGTGATCATTAGAATTCCCTCTAAAATTTGAGAAACCCCCTCTACCTCTCGGGCCACCCTGATTGTGTCCCTGACGCGAAGCATGCAACGCTGGGCAATCTCTGGCCCAGTGTCCCGATTGCTTACAATACGCACATTGATTCCTGTTCAGATCAGATCGGCCCGAGGGAGGACCATAAAATCCTCCCCTACCTCTATTTACACCCCGTCGGGGCGGACCATATACTTGTGCTAACATCACCTTTGTTTTTAAATCCTTCGATTTCTTCTCCTCCTGCCCCTTCGCTTCTTGCTCCTGGCGCTCATAGTACTGAGCTATAGTCAGGAGGGCTGTCGGGGTCGCAGTGGACCAAGAACTTTCACTCGCTTTTAGGCGGGCTGCGATCGCCGGTAATAAATTCGCCACATATTTATCAGCAAAAAGGTGTCGACCCGTGTCATCCGTAAGTGACTGACCACTAAAATCATGAAACGTCTCCTCAAAGCGCGTAAAGAAATCTGCAACTGATTCATCGACTTTCTGCTTGCACGAGGCTAGCATATTCCAGTCAATCTTTTTAGGGGGAATAATTGTCTTCAACTTAGTCAGAATAGCAGCAGGGAGATCTAAGATAATCTGAGGTGGTTTCTGCGCGGGCTTTCTCTCCCTATCCTCATCCTCAAGCTCAGACCATCGAGCCTTAAAAGCGGCAGCATCATCCACCTTCCGCACAGATCGCCACATATCTGGTGGTAGAATAAGCCCAAAGAACAAATCTATATCTGCTAAGGTCATAATACAAGAATTCAAGGCCCCCTCAACTTCTTCGTAAAAGGCCGCTGGATTCTTGCGGGGATCAGGCAACGCATTCTTTAATGCCATGACGTCAGCCCGGTGCCAGGGAGTATAAACCCAATTATACACAAAATATCCCTTAGCATCGGCGGAGGTAATATCCGAGCTAGTCCCCGTTCCTTTAGGAGGAACATACAAAGGCGCCGCCTCTCGCATTGGTTTAGCATGCACTAGATCGCTCTTATCTGATTGAGAGGTGGATGAATGGCCATCTCCGGTACGCGAATCTGACCGCTTCTCCTCCTCGAGTTGTTGGCGTGCTTTCTCTTTAAGGTCTTTCGCCGCATCCCGCAACGCAAACAGTCGCCGAACCGCCTCAGGCGCCTTAGAGGGAGAGAAAACACCATTACGCAATGCTTTAGCATCTAATACCACATCGTCAGGTTCAAAGACACTGGAGTATTTCCGAAAGGCAGCAATCACTTCATCAGAAAAGTGTCCCAAGAAATACAACCTTTCTCTATCCTGCCACGACTCCCAAGAATCCAACAACTCAGCAAGGGATAACTTGCCCTTACATGCACGATAGGAAACCTGCCGAAGCTCACCCATTCGCTCAGCCGATAACATGGACCGCGTGTCTACCTTACCCAAACCCGATCCAGAATCTTGTGGCCTCGGGGCAGACGCGCCGACATAAGGAGGCGGAGAACGATCTAATAAATAAAAATCATCGTCATGATTATTAAGGACAGGATAGAGTGGCTGACAAACAGCATATTGACCCGAAACTTGTAACCTACGCTCCTTCTCTTGCCTCTCCGTCTGCTCTCTTTCCTCCCGGCGCTTTGCTTCCTGTGCTCTCACATGATCATTCTTTCGTTGCTCTTTATCAAACAGTGCTTTCTCACGTTTCTCTCGCTCACGCACTTCCTTCACCCATAATCACACACATTCAAACATGTCTTGACGAGCACGCCGTTTACACATACACTGTTCCACATACTCAATCTTACGCATATCAAACGACCCATACAACGGCCACCGTAACTCAGGATCCTTTCTGGTATATTTCCTCCATACTGTGCTGTACATTATGGAGGAAAGACCAAGCTTCACATACATACCCCTATTAGGAGTCCCCTCTGGGGGAGCTGGAGCAGATTCCTCGAGGTTTAACCGGTTTCCAAAGCAGCAGCACCACTTACGGAGTGCGCTAAAAGCAGGCATGCTCAAAAATAATGCAGAATATGCAGTATTATCAAAAAAATGGCACTTAAACGTTGTGCCGTTCAAAGTTACACAGTTCCGGAGAAATATCTCCACATTACCTGCCTATATGTGTTGCAACGCATATATTCTCAAAATAATCAATACAAGATATGACCGGTCATCACAAATCAAACTCAAATAGCCAAACCAGGCTTCAAAAACTCGGAGCAAGTACCGTACAACGGTTCTTACCAATCAAGAGTCCAGATTCCAACTGCCAAGCTCCAAAATTCGCCCAAACGGCTGTCACGGCAGGACCGACAGAAGAGGTCTCAGTCGGAGACCGGCGCCACCCAGATGGTCAGGTCGGAAGGGAAGGAAGAAAAACCTCGGGATGCCAGGACTAAAATGCCTCTGGCAGTGATCACATCCCCGGCCAAATTCCTCACCTTCGTCGCGACCAATCCTTCGAGCATCCGAGTCGCCAATGAGCCCCACGTGACGGGCGCCAATTGATGAATACAGGCCCCAGCTAGGCCCGCAGGACACAAGGGTTCGCTCTCCTGTAATGGAATCTATAAGGAAGTTGGCACGGAAACTGCAAAGTACAAAGACAGAGTTTATTAACCCTTAAGGGTGGTCCTACAATCCATACAATACCCTTCAGTATTGCATAGAGTAGCACAAAGAACTTGCGTACACGGTCCCCTTTTATACACAACAGAGGGGCTCATAAGTGGGAGGATACAACATGAGGCGAGGAATGTTACCTTTTATGGACATTTTCGATACAAGATCAATATGTGGGCGGAGCTGACATACTCCTTGAGCCCGCGAAAACATGGTCAAGCAAGGACTAACTGATAACAGATGTGGTCAAGTCTGGGCATGCGCCAGGCGGACAAAGGAACTATTTATAGACTGTTACTAGGCAGATTACAAGAGCAACTAACACGAAGATAGGACTCTCCTCGTGTTGAGCACGTGGAGACATGACAATACAAAATGGAGTCCAAACTTCAGTCAACATAACGAAAGAGACATGTGTAAGGCAGGAGAATTCATGTCTTTAGTAAATGCTTAATCACATCGTAGTTTCAATTTACAACAGTATGAACCTGATAGAAATACTATACCTATTTACAATACATTAATCAAAACATTGCCCCTTAGATTTACTTGATGTGCATCATATTTGTAATGAACATACTTTTTGTCTATACCTAGTACATGTAATTTCCTATATTTCTAGACCTAGTTCTTGTATTTCTAACTCACTGCACAGATTTAGTAAACCATTGTGCTCTGCTTCTGTTTAAACACATTTGAAATAAATCACTCAGACAAATGTATTCACCATAGAATAAAAATCTATACCAATTGGAAAGTTTTACCTTCTGACTTTTCGTTGTGTACTACAATGTTGCTTTGGCATTGATTGCTCAGCCAACTGCTGGATTTTCTAAAAGCAACATCAGTGAAGACAGATGTGTTGAGATATGAAGTGTTTTCCCTCATGTTCAGTCTGGATACAAGGATTTAAAATGATCAGTTCAAACGTTTTCTCTGAAGTCCAGTAGTTCTGCTTTAAAGTCATGTTTCACAGGGAAACGATTGGTGTCTGACAGCAGAAGGTCTGCATGTTTAAAACGGTGAGCCACAGGCTAGCCAAGTTCCTTATTAATTAGTGGTGAATTGTAACCCTTATAGTGCATATGGAGATACTTTATTGTTTTGCCTACATATTGTTTATTGCAGTTTTATTTTGTTGGCACTGGATCACATAAATGCCATCAGTTGATTGGCAAGGAAAATGGCAAGGGAGGCCCGTCATTAGCTCCTCATCTCATTAGCTGACCCATGACAAGGTCTGCCAATAAGAGGAGGCGGCGGACATCTATTTTTCCTTTCCTTCATCGAAGCCTCCAGGAACAACCAAGGACTTCTGCTTTCCCTCTTCTCTCACCACCCAAAGTCGCCACCACAGCCGGTTTGTGCTTGTTGAATGTTTGATGCATATCTGTATGTATGAATGTATGTGTATCTTCGCATGAGTGCTGTGAATGGGTGTGAGCGTATGCATTCACTTGTGAATGGTGGGTGCACCAGGGAATCTATGGCCGGGAGTGAGTGCGCATGTGGTTGGATGTGAGTATGTGTTTGGTTTTCTGAGTCGATGAGCAGAAGAGAGTGTGCGTGTGTGTCTACTTCTCTACTCATGCACATTACTGGCCATGACTGGTAAATGGTATCTCACGTCATCGGCTCTGCCTGTAAAGGAACTTGTGAATTATGATATTTGTAAAGTCTGTTCACATGTGAAGCATTTTTTAGAATCACAGCAATTAACCCCAGCATTTGTTATACTTTGTTTCATTTCAGCACTGATAATAAGTCTCTGTTATAATATGATTGTACATAGGTTTTGGGAAAATCTTTTGTATTACTACAGAGTCGGTGATAGTGATCTTGGTGGTCGTAGACTTCCCTAAGAATTTGACCTGCCAATAACTTTAGAAACATTTGACAAATCTCCAAGAAATTTGAAAGACACTGGGTGTGTCCAACTCATATTCTTCATTTCACATCTCCTACAGATAGGTTGAGGAATGACAACGTTAAAAGTAGCTTTTGCCATTGTAGCAAATCGCTTCAGTATTTGTTTTTATATTTAACAACATTTTTGTATGAGTAAAATGGGCTTTATAGGGCAAACTTTAGTATATTTTCACGGATCGGTTTGAGAATGGTTCGTTGTCCCAAACATTTCAACTGAAGAACAGATATGATTCGCCTGGCGACGCAGCGCATGCACGCTGCTCGCCTTGGCGAGATCTATTGCTGCCGGTTTCTCTAGCGAAGAGAGAAAAGAGGTGGCACGAGCGGACAGAAGATGTGCACGCGTACAGACAGGAGATGTGCACTCCGTACGCGTGCACATCTCCTGTCCCCGGAGGCTCGCGTTACACAGCGCGCGCATCTCGGCTTTCACTTTCCCTCCCCCCGTCGGCTCCACGAAGCCAGCTTGTTTTTAGTTCTGCCATGTGTCACGCTGCTCTCTCATTAATCCCGCTTCTAATTTTGTTCCGCCTTTTGCCACATTATTTGTGATATAGTGTTGCTCTTGTTTAGAAAGGCAACTCTTGAATTCTGTAGAGTACACTACTGTTATACTGTGATGTCACATTACTAGGATGATGGTGGCTAGTTGCTTATCAGGACTACTTAAGAAAAGTCATGCCAAGCCCTTTGACCATCCCAGACTTAGCCTGCTACTCGCCAAAGAGCACTTTGACGCCTTGTCAGGGGTAGTAGGCGCTATATAAATGGTACAATTACGTATACGGCCGATGCTCCAAATTGATCGTTCACTGTGCAAAGTTGCCTGTCATTATCAGACCCCGTTGGTGGGGGGCGCACCATGGGGCAGGCAGCAGTGACTGGGTCACAACGGTGGGGTTGAAGGTCATTTGTCACCGATTTCCTGTGGTCCCTCCTACCATGGTGCTGCAAACCGGGCCCAATACAACCACTTGACTCCCAGAGAGAGCAGCGAGGGGTCGCAGTCACAGTCTTCTAAGGGAGGTTGTGTGCGGGTGCTTGTGCTCAGCACTGACAACCAACCAACAGAGTCTCATGTTCACCCCTGTGCCTGTCTTTTTAAGAATGAAAGTACTTGAATCTCACAGATCCACTAAAGAGCACACAAGTCCAATGACAATACAAGTCAGTGTCTCGGATTCTCTCCAGACACCACACCCGTCTGGCTCCCTCCGCCTCTCCGTCCTTGGTGGCCCTCCCCCAGCACTGGGTCTGTCCCCTTGTCAGAGTCAGGAGTTAGTGTGAATCAAGCTGAGGTGCAGCGTTTATACCCACAGTCAACAAGCATTGGCATAGCCAATAGGTCTCGCTTTTGGGACCTTATAAGTATTTAGTTATGCAGCACAATATCCTTGATGCAACAACATCAACCGTTGCATGGCTAAACACTTATAAGGTCCCAAAGGCGAGACCTATTGGCTATGCCAATGCTTGTTTTCTTGTTATGGATAGAGAGGCTCTTGAACTGGGAATTGAATTCCAAGCTGCTTCACTCTGAATGATAATTACTGATTAAAAAAGTCTCTCCTGCCAACCTTACATGTTGTAAACAGTTCTTGAACCTTCCTGAATATGTACCATTGAAATAATCTTGGGGTACGTTTGAACAATTTGGGCACATCCCAGGCCCAGGCAGACCGAGGAGTCATGGAACAGCAGTGGAAAGAAAATGTCCTTCATACCCAGAAATACTTTATTAAATCAGCATGCTAGATGCTCACCGTTAGAAATAAGGGTGTCTCTAGTTGGCAGAGGTATGCACCTTATCAAAGTAGGGACCCTTGCTTCTATTCAGGATAAGGGAGTTACACACTTTTGATAACCCCTGCTCACCCACTTGGTAGCTTACAATGAGCAGACAGGCATATCCCAAAGGCAATGTGTAAAGTATTTGCACCCAGACACACAGTGAAAACACTACAATGGACACTACACAAGTTTTGAAAAATATAGTGCTTTATCTAAACCAAACAAGACCAAAACGGCAAAAATCCAACATACACAATTCAAAATATGACTTTTAAAAGGTTTCAAGCAATTCTGTACATAGAAAACTATGGATGCGTGACTTTTACGCAAAGTACCTCAAATACATCAAAATTCACAAGGCCAAACAGCTGCATAGAAGGGAAGCGTCGGAAAACAGCGGCGCGTCAGTTCCTGCGTCCTTGTGGAGGCGATGCAACAGTTCTCCTGCATGCAGGACGAGTGATGTGTCAAATCCGGACTGTAGGGGGATGTGATGCATCGATTCCAAGATGGTTCTGGTCTGCAGGTGATGCATCGGAAAACTTGCTGCACAGATACTATACGTGGAAATCCGAGATGCGCTGGAGGTTGATGCGGTGGCAGCAAACAGGCTCTTAGTCGATTTCTTCAGCATCGGTCCCACGATGCGTTGGTTCTTTCAGCTGCACTGCAGGGCCTATATTGGAGTCAGTGGGGGGAACTTGGACTTCGGAGACAGGTGCACAGGACTAGGCGTGCAGTTGATTTTTCAGGCACTGGCAGGCGCTACATTGATTCTCCAGCTTCACGGCCCGTGGATCTTGGCAATGTTTCACACTTGGAAGTGCTGCATTGGAAAAACAGACACTGGAAAGGCGATGCATTAATTTTCTTGGTTTCGCCAAGCTTTTTCAGCTTCCAGCAACAGAAACAGCCTCCAGGGCCCCAGAAGTGGAATAGGCACCTCCTGGCAGGTCAGGACTCCCAGCAGTAAAGTTCAAGGAAGCTGGTAGTGAAGTCTTTGAATCCCTGGGACTTCAGAACTGGAGGCAAGCACACACAAACCCCTGGAAATTCTTCTCAACCAGGTTCAAAGCAAAGGTCCAGTCTTTGTTCTCTCCTTGGCAGAAGCAGCAACTGCAGGCCAACCCAGCAAAGCAACACTCAGCAAAGGGGCAGTACTCCTCGTCACAGTTCTTCAGCTGTTCTCCTTGGCAGAGGTTACTCTTGATTGCCGAAGTGATATAAAGTTCTGGGGTTTCAGGTCTAATATTTATACCACATTTTATCTTTGGTGCAAGTGTCTCTGAGCTCAGTAAAAACCACTTGTCTTGCCTGGTCCAGCTTCACTACAGGAGGTGGAAACAGCATTGTGCAGAGCAGACACAGCCTATTCAGGTGCTAGTGAAAACTCCTCCCACCACTCTAAATGTAGATAGGTCTATTCAACCTGGCTATGAGTCACCCAGGAAAGGCAGGCCACGCCTCATCCCCCCTTGTGACCGTCTATAGTGAATGCACATCCCCAGCTCCTGTCACTCTAAAACCAGACAGTGAATACACAAACAGGCAAAGGCACACAGGATGGCTAAACAAGAAAATGCTCACTTTCTAAAAGTGCTGTTGTAACAATGATGGACGGAATGCTGAATGAATCAAACATTCACCCCCAGTCAAGAGATCTGGGTTAAATCCCTCATTCTTTTACTCAGGACGCCACCCCAGTTTGGACCCAGCCACAGGCAAATCCCCTCATGGGAACAGTCCACCCCGAACTGCCAAGCCAGGTCCTCCCTAGACTGGACCCAAGCATCCTGGGACCTGTTTCAGGGTAACACCCCTCATCAGCCAGGCTAGCTTGAATCCAGTGGTGTTACCCCAAAACCGGTCCCAGGATGCTTGTTTCCGATGTGGACCGAAATCAATTTTGGACCCCATTGTTTGTGGATTCCTAAGCCTTTCTTTGAAGTGAGTTAAACTGAAGTAGCTTGAGGATGTGGTGTGGCCACCATTTGACATGCAAAGTTAGGATATACATCTTCTTGCTTCCCATTGCAGACAACGTTGTTTAATGGCTGAGTAAGACGATCTATCTAATTTTTGTGTATTTGTCTCAGATTTCTCTGTCAGGGAACACTCAATGCCACCATCTCTTGAGTGACAAGGATTTTAGCCTGACCAGTCAGATGCTAAAATTAAAAATGTCAGTCACAGCCTAAAATTAGATTTAGCGATCACTCTATTGAATCTACATTTGTGTCTGCAAAAGTAAGATAAATACTTGGTAGAAACCCTGGGTCAGTCTTCCTGGAATTTCTCACTGGTATCCAGGCTACGAACAGCAGTGTGGTTTAAAATGTTTTCCGAGTTCTACAGTTGGTCTCTTTTCTCTTTGACAAAGAGCTCCTACCATGTTGGGAACATAACCTAAAAAGAAGCTACGCGATGATAGCCGAACACTGCCTGGAAGAAAGGGGGCTGCCTGCTTATAAACAGGGGTTCTCTAGACTACATCCCCATGATGTACCCTTACCTTGTGAGTCATCTTCCCAGTTGCCTGGTAACTTGGAACTGTGCTTGGGGCTTGGGTCCTGGCTCTGCTGCACATGCTGCATCAACCCTGAGGCAAGTGTGAGAGGGGTGCTTCAAATGTGCCCATGAAGAAGGATGCTGTTTAAGAAAAGGAGACCTCAGCTGTGCGAGGCAGGACAAAGAACAAAATTGTCACTGGGAGGTCCAGCAGAATTCCAGCTTTACTGGGTCTTTGAGGAGAGCTCGTTCAGTCACTGTTTCTTAGTGTGGGCCCCTGTTTGCCCTGAACAGGACCATGTTTTTTTTTGGTCAGCCTCCTCAGGCTAAAGGTGTTCATTGGAAGGCCAGTGATCTTGTACATTTTCAAACGAGACAAACTACATCCAAAGAGACCACCAGTTGTGGGTGTAATTGCGTTTAAAGCTTTGCTTCATGAGAGCCTTGGTGTGCCTACTTGGGAATGGTGCTTCAGGAAAGCAAAAACTCTAATTGGGTAATTGAGATCCTTAGGGGTGGCCTGAAAGCATGCCATGTCACTAGAGGCTATAACCTTTTGTCCCCCTGGCAGAAGACCACCCATCCTATAAAGAGATTCTCTCCTGGCAGGCAGGGACCACTAAAGCCTTCATTGCATTTTCAATGTCTGCAGTTGTCTTAAGGGCTGTGGACTTTGCAAAGAGAGCACCGTGTTTTTATGCCTTCTCTGCAAAGTATTTCTGGGTTTTTTTCTGCAACAAACCTCTGAAAACAAAAAAAACGATGGAACTGATGTGCAGGGTGTTTTCTGCTTTCGCATAGGGGCCATAGACCAATTTTCTTTCCCGGCTTTGTGTGGCATACCTTGTGTGCCAGTCCCAGGCAGGGAAATCTAGTGGTAATCGCCACCCATCCCCTAAACATGTGTATGAGGACTGCCACTGTAATCTGATGGCCCAGTGGCAGACAAGCCACCAGGTCAAGGGTTTCCATCTAGTGAATTGGCTGAGGATCCTCCAAAAGAAACCCAGTGGTTGCCCCACTCATAAATGGGGTGGGCAAACTATATGCCTGGTGAGGCAGGAGCACCACTAATCTATGGTCGTGCTCTTGCTCCCACAAACTCTAAATGACCAACTCTTGACTTCCCTTGCTGTCTGCACCCATAGGCAGTGGGTGATTGTGAAAAACCCTTTGACAAAGCCAATAGAAAGTGGCTTGTTGATTATGAAAACCATTTGTCAAAACTATTAATTCGAGGTCTGTTTATTGTGTAAAGACTTTATTAAATTTTGTGTTGTTTTTCCATGTTAACTTATATTTTCATGTGTAATGTTTGCTTTTCTGTTTAAAGTTAAAGCACTGTCTGGAGATGTAGTGTTATTGAATGTTATTACTGTCTCTGTGGGTTTTGAGTTTAATCCACATCCCCTACACAAGTAAGTTTTGGTCCTCTCTGCCTCATAAGCATGATGTTTAAGTGCTAAAGGGGTCATTGATGCTCAGGTGTTATTACAACAGTAAGAGGACGCAAGGAGGCCAGAGTTAGATGGTTCCATTGACACAATTGCAGCCCAGTAACCCCTGATTGCCCTGACAGCCCCAAATCAGGTCCCATAGGGGCTTATTTTCCTTTATATTACAACTACTTGACCCAGCCATGACGTATATAGATGCCTCTACCTAGTAAGGTTTCTACTAATATTGCGTAAGGGGATAGGAATGTTAGTGCTGTAGACCAGGGGCAGCTCCTCCACTAGGGCAGAGGAACATCGCCCCACTGCTTCTCGCAGTGCGAGAAGCAGAAACATAAAATGGTAATAACTTTCCATTATTACCATTTTATGATTGGTTGCAGGTGTGCGGGTAGGCGGGGCTGCTCTGAGAGCTGGGCAGGGGAGGAGTGGTGTGCCTGCCCACTCCAGAGTGCACAAAGATTGTTTGATCGGCCCCATGGGGCCGCCCAAACCAGTCTTGCGCACTCTGCCCTTCTCCATGCAGGCTGCAATTTAGCCTACATGGAGAAAATGGCCTCCACATAAGCGGCTGGCTGGGCGGCATTCTGACAAATCACAAACGCTGCTTGCAGTGTTGTGATTGGCTTAGGGGAGGGAGGGATCCTGGCTGCCTGCTTCTGCTTCCTGTAAAGCAGGAGAGCAGAGAAGACGCAGGACCCGGCCGGCGGGAAGGTACGTTTAATCATATATATATAAATATATAATTAAATTACGCCTCCTGCATGACCCCCCTCTACCCGCGTGACCACCCAGCCCAACGTGACCCCCACTCCCCGCGCGACCGTCCCAGGCCCCCCACCCACGAGTCATGCCGGCAGTGACTGCTGTAGACCATGATCGCCTGAATACCCAAATATTTCACTGAGCCTTCTCAGACATGCAATTAACTTTTCAAAGTCTATACTACCACCTGTCAACATCTATTTCATATGAAAATGCCTCATCAAATTCTGCTAATATTCACATACAGTGTGGAGATCTTGGTCAGAGGCTTCATCCTGGATCTCATAACAACATCTGCAAAAATTTATATTTTGAGGTTGAGGCCTTCAAACATAATCTTCTTTATGAAGGGCATAGATCTTTCCATCATCACCAGCAGTTCAACAGCAAGGAAAAATGTGGCAGTCCTCTCTAGTATGCGTGTATATGGTGAACATATTAAAAAACATTGCATTCACGAAAACTCATAGCCGCTGATGATCAGTACCATTTCTACAAAGCATTTTCTCAGTCCAGATCTCTACTTCACCTCTTATTGAAGGGCTGGTTCGTCCAGTAGAAAGTCTTTTCCAGGCCCAATGATGAAAGCTCTACTTCTCAACAACGGGAACTAGCCTGCTAATATTGTTGAATGTCTGTCTACCCAAACAAATGCTGCCTGACCTTTATACATAAGATGGAAGCACCAATTGGGTTTTTAAGGGTTGCATTACAAATGTATGTATTGTCTTCCCAACTGTGCAATTTACCAGTGGACACTCTAAAACTATTAATGAGAAATATTACTAGTGCTGAAACAATAAATCTAATCTGTTTATTTGAGGTCTAAGAAAATCATTCCACTTATTGTGAAAGCAGCATTGTTCACTCTCTTCAACAACTTTAATGTAGAATTTGTATGAGACCCTTACATCCCCTGGTGTATAATGATTTTTCTACATTGATGTTATATAAAGCCTAGACACATATGCCTCAGATAAAGTTTTATGAGTATTAGTCATTTTCTTGAAACACACACAGTTGGATATTTAATGGATGGGAGAAAACATTTAATTTGTTGTGCTGCTTATTTCTTCGATTGCTTTATTCAGAAGTGTAAGCATAGATAAGGCACAAAGTGCTGTCAATTGAACTGATTAAAAAAATTACGTTATTGTTTCTAAGAATGTTGCTGTGCTCTAATAAATCATTTGGTGTTTTAAAGAACAAGTATGCATGTATATATGTATCTGATATTTCTAAAGCGTGAACCTAGCCAGAATGCAGCAGACCGCTGTACAAAGTCAAGCATAAAGTCATTGAGTGATAGGAGACATAGCTGTTTTGTGGATGGTAAATGCATAGTGATGTAGTGTTATTTAAATAAGGGCGTCTTCAACTCTTTCTTAAACAGAAGCAGCGCTAAGGCAGTGCTTATGGATATGGGGATATTGTTCAAGACACTTTAAGGCAGTGTTTATGGATATGGGAATATTGTTCAATGTTAAGAGTTTGTAAAGCGTGACAGCTGCCCCAGCAAAGAGGCGTCTCGGTGCTGAACAGCAGAAAGATGGCCACGCACGGAAAGGCAAGTTTTAATGGCTTTCCTGAATTGGATGTAGTTAGTGAGCGCCCGAATGTGGGCCGGCAAGGAATTCCAAAGGATGGCAGCTCTGTACCGAAAGGAACGACCTCCGGCATGAACCCTTCTCTCTCGGGGGATCACTACCAGGCATTGTCCCATAGAACGGAGCGATCGCTTGGGGGTGTAGGGTCAAAGTAGGTCAGTCAAGATTTGCGGAGATGCCAATTTCAAGATTTTATAGGCTATACACAGTTCCTTAAATTCGATTCGCCTGGCCACAGGCAACCAGTGGAGACGGCGAATGGCGCTGGTTACTGAGCAAGTTCTGCGCAGACCGAGGAGGGATTTTGCGGCCGCATTCTGGACTCTCTGTAGCTTTTGTATTTCTGACTTGTTGACTCCCAAATACAATGAACTGGCATAGTCGAGTCTTGAAATGATCAGAGACTGGCTAATGATCTGCCTCGTCGGGGCATCAAAGAAGCCCAGGATGGGTTTGAGACTGCGCAATAGACCAAAGCAGGTTCCCGCCACCTTTTTGGTTTGAGTCTGAAAATTAAGTGAAGCGTCCATCTAGACCCCTAGGTTCTTCACTGCAGGCTAAGGGACAGTGGCAGTGCCTAGACTCTTTGGCCACCAGAGCTCGTTCCAGCGGTCATGGTTCCCTCCCACTAACAAAACCTCCGACTTGTTGGCATTCAGTTGGAGACAGTTGGTGGTCATCCACTCGGCGACTGCCAAAAGATCGCCCTGAAATTTCATGGTGTCCCGCTCGGGGTCGCTCGAGAGAGCCACCACCAACTGTGTGTCGTCGGCATAAGAGACCATGGTCAGCCCTCTGCTCTTGGCTACTCTAGCCAGAGGTTGAACATAGCGATTGAAAAGCAGGGGGCTCAGGGACGAGCCCTGTGGAACCCCTTGACCTATAGGGAAGGTACTGGAGGCGAAAGGGGGGGCTATCACCTGAAACGTCCTGTCCGCGAGGAAGGATGCCAGCCACTTTAATGCTGAGCCAGTAACTCCAGCCTCCGCCAGACGACTCAGCAGAATGGCGTGAGACACCCTGTCAAACGCGGCACTAAGATCCAAAAGGATCAGTGCCGACATTTGCCCCACGTCTAAGGCTTTCCAGAGATGTTCAGACACGGCCAAAGCGCTGACTCGGTGTTGTGGCGGAAACCATTTTGAGAGGGGTCGAACCTATGGTTAGAAGTGACATATGCCGTGGTTACAACCGCTGTGCCGAGGGACCCATTAATCACCTGTTCCAACACATGTATGATAGTGGGAAGAATTTTCCGGAATTGATCGGGCTTCAGAGGTTTAAGACCCTGGGCCCATAGACAGAAAAGGTCTTCTGCTTTGTTTTTTTCTTTTTCATACTACTTTGTCTGCAAGCTGATAGTTCCCTGGCTGGGAGAGTGCTGAGAACCTCCATAGATGGTGAGCTTGTTTGCAAGATAAGCTAAGGTGCCTGTCATGATGGCTTTGTAACTGATGCAACTGTTTTTTAAGATGCTGCATGCAAGCAAGGTGTTGTGAAGTTCTATCATAATGGGGGTGATCATAATGTACAAATATTTCTCGTAGGCCCTGGAGGAGAGGTGCTGCAGTGTGTAAGGTGCCAGTGGGGAGACTGGGAGGCAATGGAGCATGGCGTTACCACCATCCGGATGTGAGAGTACGAGTGATTATGAAGCTGCTATCTGTCCTCCTTCCGGCTCTTCTTCCTATCTGCACCACTCCACAAAATCCTGCCCATAGGTCAGTGTTGTTATAAGAATTCAGTTGAGTCACCCACTATAAAAAGTCCTTGGTTAAAGAAACCTACTTTTTATACGATACATTTTTATCTGGATTCTCATCCCTCCCTCTTAGCTGCTCTTGCTATTTGCTGCACCACAGTAGGAGCCCATCCTTCACTTACATGTACACATCTCCCCTCCTCTACAGTGCTGCACACATGCACAAAAAGCAACTATACAGCTCCTGAAATCCTGATCAACCACTCAACTCGGCCTGTCTACCATTTGGTGCGATATGATAGGAGTGCATCTAAGGACTCCCAGGAAGATTTGATACACACACAAGTACACATGCACTCACATCCCACACATACATTCATGAGCAATCAGCTTCCACACTTCTCCACCATTGTTACTTTAAGCATTTGTGTCCACTGCCTCCCAACACTATGTTTGCCCCATATATCTACCTAGCTGTGGTGCTGCATCATCTCTGTAATACATCTGGAACGCCTTTTGTGGAGTCACACAAACGATAACTTTTGATCTACAGTTAGGCAACAGAAATGAACACTGTTCTTGGCTGTTTGCGCTACATAAATGACAATTTGTAACTTGTATTAACCTTATAGGTTTTTCTTAAAAAAAAATATGAAAAGAACTGAGCTTCAATTTGTGACTTTCTCCCTGAAAACATTTGATCTTGAATTGGATAAACAACAAATTACAATGGACTAAGTAGCAACTTACTAACGAGGGAAATACAAGTGACAGCGCAGGAGTGATTCGTTTCGCACGCAATGCCAGCATTCATGGGTACAACAATGACATATCATTCATTCATTTGTTGTGCTAAAGTTTCCGAAATGTACTTTAAAAAGATTCTTGATCAGTGTTGTTTGAACACTGCAGGTATTTCGAAAATATATAATATTTTAGCACCCTCTAAAAACCAGGGGGCATATTTACAAAGATGTAACAGAGCGCAGCGTTAGCCTTCTTGGCTTAACACCACACTCTGCCACTTCTGAAACACAGGGCTGCACAGAATTTACAACAATATGATGCAGCTCTGCGTTCCCCATGTGCTGGTGCTAAATTTAGCTGCCTAGCGCCAACGCAGGCATCCATGCACAATAATGCACACCCTTGCACAATAATTCAAGGGTGCCTGCGCTGTGGGAATAATTGCACAATAGTGCAAGGGTGTCTACGTTATGAGAATGATTGTTTATGTGCAGGAAGGTGTACCTTCCTGCACATAAACAATCTTAAATGGCTTTTTGTAACTTCTATGTATGCTGCTTTGACCTTAAGTGGCTTAACACTGCCTTGTAAATAAGGCAACGTTTGTATCTTTATCAGAACGTCAACAAAAGTCAGTGACGTTCTGGTGGCGATAGTGGCTTGTAAATATGCCCCTAGTGGTGGGCATACCTCGCATAATTCAGTGTAGCGCAATCATGCAGAATTACATAGGAATTCCTGAGAATATGCTTGATTTACGCAGGAAGAGTAATTGCATAATTATCGGTAAGTCCCTGTCCAAGACTCACGCAGAATTACTCTGATTACTTCGAAGTGCTGCCCGCGCCTACTAAGAACAAGAGCAGTGGTAAGAGGACAACTTGAAATGTTTCTGTGATTGAAAAAATATTCTGAAGCCGGGCCTTAGAGTCTGCAAGACTTGTATATAGCACGCGCATAAAAATACCATTCGCGCCCTGGTTCCGTTGTTTCTGTGATAGGTTTCTGCTCATATAATCATTTGTCAAGACTCTATTATGAAGGCGCAAAGGCTTTTACCGTGGAGTCTGGAGTATAAAAGTGTCAAGGTTTGTCCAAAAAAGGAAAAGAGTCCAATACAAATGGCTCGTGTTCCAAACAATGAAAGGTTCTGCCCCTGCATTTGGCTTTGTTAGCAGCGTTCCATTTAACACTGAACAGAAACCACCTCCTGACACCGAACAGACACCGCCAGTGAAGGCCGCGGAAACATGAAAACACGCAGTCAGGCATACACATTAGGGCTGCCTTGGTTATGCTTCACAAATAAACAAGACGGAGGTGTCACTTGCTAGAGATTCCGTGACGGCTCTCGAAGCGATTCTATTTTGAATCAGTTCATCTTGAACATTAAAAAGAAATGTACATTTCACCAACCGGAGATTTGTACGAAAAAAGCAACACCACACAATAAAAGGTGCGCTGCAACTGTTCGCAATCATTCGGTTATGTCTCGTTGCCGATGACTAGACATGAATTCCGTATACTAATTGGGAACGTTCCCCTCGGAAGCCGTGTATACATCCGGGCCTTGTAGTTCAGAAGTATTTGAGAAAGAAAGTACATCATTTGGAAGGGAAGAAAGCTAGTTTATAATTATTTTTTACCTATGCTGGCCTCAAAAGGCTACTTATTTCTAGGTTCAAAATGCAAAAAAAACACCCTCAGTTGTAGCCTTTAGCATCAAAAATGCACCAAATAGCACGATTAATTTGGATTACTTTTCTGTTTGTGAGATCACGTCCCTTCAAAACAGTAGCAGATTTCTATGTTTCAACTGACGTTAAAGTTTACATTTTTCATTTACTTCAGTGATTGGATTTTTATACGCACATATGCGCTGCTGAAATGTCTTCTTCCTCACGTTCAATGATTGTTCAGCATAGACAGACAGAACAGAGCCACAGAATGGCAACCTTGTCCCACAGTAGCCCCCGCAATACTCTTCCATGTGTTACTGAATTGCTACAGTAAGGACAAAGTGCCAACACCAGCCAGTGCACAGAACCAGTGGCTCACTGATCCAGAGCGCAGCTTATCAAACACCATCTGCATTTGTGGCATAGTCAAAGCCCAGGCAACACGCAGGCATCAACTGGAGAGAGGAGAACTGCACTATTTCTTCAAAGAAATGGCACAGTCCTGTTCTCTCCATCAGAGCTGGCCAGTATTAACCACTTCGCCGCGGAGGGAATTCCGCCGCGGCACTGGGGGGTGCGGGGGGGCAGCGCGGTGGCGCTGTGCTCATGACGGAGCCGCTCCGTCATGAGCCACGGTTGAGCTGTGCTCATGACGGAACGGTTCCGTCATGACTCCGCCCTGTTGCGTTGTCACCCCGCACAGGCGGGGAAACAGCGCCGCGTGGGCGGAGCGGCCACCAACGGTCATGGCATGACGGAACCGTTCCGTCATGAGCACACGGCAACCGTGGCTCATGACGGAGCGGTTCCGCCATGAGCGGGGAAGGGGTTAACATAGCACCCTGGGTGGGGAGAAATTTGGAGCCCTTACTGATGCTAGCGAACCAAGTGGCATATTTACAAGTCCCCAGCATCCCTTTTTTGGCGCTCTGGTGGCGCTCTTTGCTAGCCCATATTTACAAGGCTGCACTAAGCCACTTTGCACACCTTAACACAGCCATGTAAATATGGCCCTCTGCAATGCAGTTTTCTGCGGTAAAGAGGCGTGCAATGGGTGTTGCTATGGTCGCACCCAGTAACACCCATGGCTTTTTGACACTGCTCCAGGTTTACAAGGATGGTGAAAAGGGGGCAAAGAAAGGGGCAACGAGGTGGTAAAAACATCCCCCACAGTATGATAATGAAGTAGTTAAATCACTTAAAGCTGGCACATCTGACAGATATTAGTACTCAGGGACAGGAGCAAGACTGGATCCAGATGACGGGGGTGCTGCTGTTGTCATTACCTTAATGCACACTGCTACATGCGCCCCTCAGAATATTGGCAGCCTGGGCCTGGCCCAGCTCACCCATGCTAAAGGCCGGCCCTGCTCTCCATGCAAGGACGCACTTTAAACTGCCTAGCATCATCACAGACCCCCCTTTTCCACACTGTAATGCTGTCTGAGTTGTGGTCAGGATGGTCTGTGTGCAGGAAGGAGTTCCTTTATGCCTCCCTGCATAAAAACTATCTGTTGAGGCTTTTTCCTCTTTGCATGAATATCGCAGAAGGCAGCATACATGCAAAGAGGAAATAATGTAGAGATCCTTGTTACGACTGCCTCAGGCTGGTGCAACATTTTGGTGCAAACCCCTGTCTATTACTCTCTGTAAATACAGGTTTGAGTCAAAACCTAAGGGTGAATGCATGGGAACGCTCTTGCATCACCCATAGAACACCTCCTTGACACAAAGTTATGCAAGGCAGCACAATGTGTTGCATAACTTTTTTTTCAAATCAATGTTTGTGTTACTTAATGAATGCCAAAATAGGTTTTGCATTGGGTCTGCGTCAAAAAAGTGACACAAAGTGATGCAAAAGCTTTGTAAATTTGGACCCCAGTGTTTAATTTGAGCTGGTGTTTGCAGTTGGTTATAGTTGGTGCCCATCAGCACTCATTTATGGGGACTGTTCTTCAGACATTGACCCAGATCAAGAAAGGAAGACATTCAAAAGCGAGAAAGAAGAAAGAGAAAGACGAAAAGATAGTGTCACAGAAATCAGTGGCTTAAAAAGAACCTGGGAGACTCAGACAAAGAGGTCAGGAGTGACTGAGCGTAGATTAAAGAGACACAAAGTGGAATAAAAACTGCACAACCTTTGTATTCACCACTCCAACTTTCAATAGCAGAAGTCACGGGCTTCTTGCAAAACTTTGGGCTTGGCACTTATTCTTTTACAAATTAAGCACTGCAAACACCCACCACTGCACGGTATACTGAATGAATGACTTGCTCTCCAGCACATGCTGGAAACCACTCCTCCCTATAGCCGTCTGAAACCAACTGCATCTATGACAACAAATATGCTTTCCTCACATTACAACTACTTACTGGATGCACTATCTGTCGCCTGTTGTTCAGCAAAAGTTCCAATGATTAAGCATACATACTTCTTGAATGGGCAAATATATTCATAAGTTAGCACTTATTAGCTAAAGTTTCAAATTTATATCTCTATGTTCATAGCCAAAAAGCAAAACAATGATAGGCTGGGCTAATCAAAATCAGGAATGACGTAAAAGCAAAACAATAATAGGCTGGGCTAATCAAAATCAGGAATGACGTCCCTGTGTCCACAACATGCACTGTTTGAAAGACCCACAGCATTCCAGGTGATAGAGTATTCCAACAGTTTTGTACTTGGGGTCCACCGGCCCTTGGGATTTCCAACCTATTTATGGGGTCTGTGCATATTTAGTAAAGGCAATAATATTAATAGATTATTAAAGTAATTATACATAACAAACAAAATGTCATATTGAACATTCAAAAATTCTCTATAAAGGTGAAGGGATTTGAAATTGGTGGCTACAAATGCAGTTGGTGTCCTTAGATTGATTTGTGGGAGCAGCACAATCACAGCAAACAAACTAAAATCTAGTATGGATGATTGGTGGTGTCAATTGAAGCACTGGTATGTGGCCACAAAAAGATAGCATGCATTTGGGGGAAAAAAACAGTATTATGCTAGAGTGTAATATATTGCTTCATCTTTTATAAATAAATCACACTTTGAAAAGTCCAACCCCCTAATTAAAATTAAAATTTTCTATCTTCATATATTTTTTGTTACTTTTTAAATGTAATCAGATTTATTGGAAGAAAAAACATTTCACATCGCTTTCTGATTATCCTTTATGTGTTCAACCCCAAGAGTGGGTGGCACATTTTAGTAAACTGTGTACTATTCCAGGCGACAAAGGCAAGGAAGCCAGGGAGCCCCTATGCATTAGCGATTCCTGTAATGTTAACACTCTTATGTTTTCGCTCAATGAAACAATGGATTCAATTAATTCCTACATCCAAACTCATGCCCCGGGATCAGACAGGATACGAAATTACCTTTATAGGGCAAATTCGGATACCTGGGGGCCCTATATAAATAGGCTATCTAACCTGGTCCTCTCTGGTATGGCCATCCCTGCTTCATGGAAACTAGCAGAAATTGTGCCTATATACAAAAAGGGAGAGGGGTCAAACCCAAAGAATTATAGGCCGATCATCCTTAATGATTCCCTTCAGAAAATATTTTGCAAGCAGGTTTTGGTACATATGCAAGACTGGATAAATCAAGAAAATGTCTCGTCAGATTGGCAAGCGTGTTTTAGAGCCAATGTTTGTACTGTGTTCCATTTAATCTGTTTGTATTGGAAAGAGGTGATAATCAACAAAGGCAAACTTTATGCTGCCTTTGTTGATCTCCAGGCTGGATTTGACCTGCTCCCCAGGAGAAAATTGTGGTGTTGCTGGAAGACATGGGTATGCCCCACACCCTACTGAACATCCTAATCAGGCTGCATGTTGATAACCTTGCCAAAGTTAGATGGAGGACAGACCCAATATGGATAGACCGAATGTCAGACACGGATGTGTTTTGGCCCCTACCTTGTTCTCCCCATACATCAACAGAGTGATTGAGCATGTGAACAGAGACGGTTGCAATGCACCCAAAATAGTTGGGAGGAGGATTCCTGCCCTCCTCTTTGCAGACGATACCCTGTTAAAGTCCCCACAGGGGTTGTAACAGCTAGTAAAGTCCTTTTTGCCTTTCTGTAATGAGCGGAGCTTGGAGCTTAGCAGCTTCAAGACTAAATGTATGTTTTTCTCTAAAGAAAAGGTGATCCACTGTAAGGGACACCTGCTGGTGGGTGACAACCCAATAGATTCAGCGGCCAAATGTGATTTTTTAGGTATAAGACTCACCCCCAACATGAGTTGGGCGCCGCAGGTACAAAAGGCACAGTTGGCCCAAATTCAGCACATTTCTACTATTGCAAAGATACACAGGAAAACCAACTCTAGAAGGGGGCCCTTGCTCTTGAGATTTATAACATCAAAGCCATGGGGTCAGTAACGTACGGGACTGAGATCTGGGCTGTACGAATATCCAAAGTCTTACCTTAGTGGAGCACAATTTCCTAAGAACCTTCCTGCTAGCCCTCCATTGGCCACTCTTTGCTTAGACTTGGCCTAAAGAAGGATCTAGCAAAAACACTGAGTGCAGAATGCTTACGTTTTGGCATCGACATTGGGCCTCCGTAGCATTAGCTTCCTATTGGGTGGTGCTTATAGGCCGTATGGCCTCCCTGGGTTTTGCAAAAATCTCATGGTTCCTCCGTGTTAAGTATTTATTGGAGAAATGTGGTCTTGACCAATTCTGGTCTTCTCCAGAGAAATTGTATACAGTATCCAAGGCTGGTATAAAAGCAAGCTATTGGGAGTGTGTTGCAGTTGAAAATGTGATGAACTGCAAAGACTCCTTATCGCTACCTTTTATTGAATTTTAAACCCAGTGCACAGTACAGGCAAACAAATGATGAAATCGTCCCCCCTCTGGCAAGAAAGCTGAACCTGAACGTCAGGTACAGTTCTTTACCCATTAAAGCCTTCAGTACAAATGGCATGATACTAGCAGTGTAGTGTTTTTTGGCATAGCCAAATATCTGTTTGCCCTGTGGATAATTCTTAAAAATACAATGGAAACAATTGCTCTGCTGGCATGTACGGGAGCACTAACACTTAGTGCCTCATGCAGGCTGAGTATTGCATGGGTTTTTAATCTGATAATAATACTTTTGTACTGTACTATCTATCCTAGGCCGACATGGTCTTTACCATGCTGCACATTGTTATTCTGTTTTTAATGTACTTATGGTCACTTTCTTTTATTACTGCATTGATGCACTTTGTTGTAGGATGCTCATTCATTGCTACTGCTTCTTGAGTTTATTAAGTTATTAACCTTTTTTTGCTGGACCCAGGCTCTCCTTGGACTACTAAAATGCACATGCTGCTAGTAATTCCAATGGTTTTAGGTTGCTTCATGTAACCAGTATTGCTTCAATTGTTCCTCGTTGGCATTGTATTTTGACATCTGATAGTGCTTTAAAAAAATATTTACTAGTCTAAAAGTTTTTTAATATTTTATGTGCCGTATTGTGATGTACTTTTATGATCCTAGTGATGGATAATAAAGCCTTTGATGATGATTATCCTTTTACAATGCCCCTTTACTACACATTCTCGCTTAAACTAGTAAACTAGTTCAGTTGCTTGCTATACATCTATGTTTAGTGATACACTGAAAAGAGCTACAGCATATTAGTTGTGTTCTATATTAGTTATTATAGTATATACAATTGCTTGCAATACTTAATATTTTATAAAATTGATAGAAAATATGGTTCTCCTTTTGGAGCCGGGATGAAATTATTTTTTGACATGCTGGGCTCTGCATTAAATAATTTGAAGACCATCGACCCAGAGCATGTGAACTGTGCTACTGACAAACTGGCACTCTGGTGACAAATAACCACACGCCCAAGAAGTTAATTTCTACCCGCTAGTATTGCTTGCCCAGCAGCACAGAGTAACTAATTGTGAGCTCACAACCAGAAAAGTACTGAAGCCTCCAGTAGTTGAGTGCAGTCTTGGTTGGTGCATAGAGATTGCTACACGTCACCACCCCACCAATAAGCATATTTAGGCTGCAGAAATGAAAACAGAGACCCTGACTTATTTTTCATCATCATTTGTTTTCATTTACATGTGTGTGTATTGAAAACACAAAGTGCTTATGTTAGGATCATGTGAGAGTGGCTTCTGGAGAGCACCATGCATTATGGATGCATAAGGGCGCATTTCATTTTTGCTCCTCACACAGCCACAATCCATAGTCATGCAACGTACGCCCCAAGCAGTAGGGCACAGATTGTTGAGGGAAGGACACTGCTTGGGGGTAACACATTTTTCTCAAGGTTTCCCCACGCGCTATCATAAGCAGAGATTGAATGGGTCTGAAGGAGAGTCAACCCAAAGACCTTTCATGACTTGTGATAAGATGTTCCACTGGCTCCTCACCCAAAAAGGCCCTGGCACAGAGAAGAACCACGACTGGTCCTCATGATTCAACATGGTTTCCAAGCGAAAGACTATACACAGCATGTGAAGTGGACTGCTTCTGTACTGTTGAAAGGTTTTCACTGCTCTTGATCTCACAGCTTTCAATAGCAATAATTAAGTTTGATCTAAAAACATTAACTTTAGACAGTAAGATGGATTGACTACAATAAGTATTTAAAGTTTTATTGTTTTCAGTTAGTAAGCTTGTGTGATAGGTACATCACCGGAAGCCGTGGTTTGGATTTCCATGGATTTGCCAGCTCATGAGGCAAAGTTTACACAAACACCCTCCCTAGGTAAAAGGATGTTGGAAAAAAGATTGTTGAATGTCATGAATCGTTTGAGCTTCATGTACAGGACAGTGTATGAACTTATTTTCTCCCATTTTCCTGTGATCTGATGTGGCACTCACTCGAAAGGCAGTCATGCTTCCTTCCCTTTGATGTGTAGTCTTCTTTGGCTCAACACAGGTGCGTTTTCCTTTGTTTTGTCTAGCTGCAGAGATATACTGAGGGCGAACCCACAAAGTGTGAAGTTTGCTGCATGCAAGCACGTTTGTATCTTTGGTTGAACTGGGAGTCACTTATGTGTGTGTGTCTGTGTGTCTGTGTGTGAGAGAAGTGTGAGTGTAAGAACAGTATTAGTAGAGTAAAGGTGTAAGTGTAAATGAGATGCGTATGAGACAAGTATTTGTTAATCTCTGAGAGTGAGTGAAGTGAAAATGTCATTATAAGGAATGGCAGTGTGAATGAGAGGAGTGTAAGTGGAGTGGGAGTGTGAGTGTGAGTGACAGGAGTGGAACAGCAGTGTGCATAAGGGAATTATTAAATAGATTGTGAGTGAGGCCCCCTGGCAACCATTGTAGCCCCCTCAGGAGTCCGCATAGTGACCTACGCGGACGATGATTGCACTCAACCAGGCGGACCATAAAACCAACACTCTCCTTATCTGCCTAGAAGACATTTCGAAGTGGATGGACGTATCCCAGCTCAAGCTCAGCGGTGGAAAAACGGAGATTATGATGTTGGGTAACTCCAGCAGTTTCAACCCCAATCTGATGTGGCCTCTGAACATGGGTCCTCCACCTACCCCTAAGACTGAGATTAAGAGTCTGGGCATATGGCTGGACCAGGACTTGAATTTCAGGACACAGGCCAGGAAGACAGCAGCTACCTGTTTCGGCCTGCTTAGAACGGCATGAAAAATCCTCCCTTTTCTTCCCCCACCAGCAAAAAAGGTATTGATATAATCCCTTATACTTTCTAGGCTGGATTATGGGAATGCATTATACCTGGTCTCCCCTTACTCAGTAATTTCCAAACTCCAGCTATTCCAGAACAGCACAGCCAGATTATTGACGGGGTCACCCAACAGGCAATCAGATAAACCGTCAATACGATCCCTCCACTGGTTCCCTGTGCAAGAACGCATCAGATTTAAAACCGTGTGTACTGCTCATAAAACACTGTCAGGGAAAGGCCCTTCCATTAACTCAGCCTTGATTCTCCCCTACAAAGCAAATAGAAAACATCGGTCGGACGAATTGTGTCTGGCCGAGGTCCCCAGAATAAGAAGGGCCAGAAGTGGTGGACTGCTCTTCTCCTACAATGCTTCAAAGCGCTGAAATTCCTTGCTACTCCATCTACGCTTGATTTCCAATCACCTGACCTTCCGCAAACAACTCAAGACTCTGCTGTTTCCCTAGTCCGTCTCTGCCCGTGCTAGACCTTAGTGCTGGGACACACTCCTGGGTAGCCATGCACTTTACAAATGCCCTTTCATTCAATTGGATGAAGACTGTAAGAATAGTGTGAGTGAAAGAGAGTGTGAATGAGATAGTGGGTGAGAGTGACTGAGTACACGTTTGGGCAGAGGAATGACAGGATGCATATGTATCTGGCTGAGCAACTGATGTGATCCTGATTGTATGTGAATGTCTTCTGTCTGTGCACGTGTTTCCCATGGGTTGAGGTGGGTTTGGCTGTATGTGTATATATATCCATGACATAATGAAGTCGACATTCTAGCTATTCGCCACAGTAGTGGAAAATCCATAACATACTGTTGGTATTATTGGTGGCATCCTGGCTATCCTGTTATATTACTGGACCATCCATAGCATACAATGGACATGTTGATATCATTCTTGCCTTCACTGACATAATAGTATCCAGTTTGCATTCTGTGGGCATCCTTCATATTATTCTGCCTACCTACCTGGTGAAAAGGCCTCCCATTTGATAGGTATCCATTGTCCATGATGATGATGATAAGTAGGGATAAACAGGAGAATCTGTCCTTGTGTGACAGTGTTTGGTAAAAATGACAAGCTGCTGTTTGAGGTCAAACATGTATTTAGTGAAAAATATAATCTGGTGCTTTGCAACAAAAGACATGTAAAAGACAAACTTTTGTTTTGGGCAATGGACCTCATTATAAAAAATGCAAATAGTGTATTTCTTGGATAACTGACTATAGGAACAGACACTAGTGCGCTGATATCAGAGAGTAAATAATTTAATTCCAGACATATATTTAGAGTATTCTGGTTTTCAGTTAAAATCGATTAGAACCAATTAAACACCACCAAGGAAAATATTTGATTTTCAGTAGAAATTGCTAAAGACTGGGATCTACTGCACATTTACTGCTTCAGCACCCTCTTTTGTCATATAATATTAGTGCAGACCCTACCACTTAACTGATTTCTGTGAAGGATTCTCACAGTGTGAACATGTTGGGCCATAGTAAGCCATTTAATAACATGTGACCACCTGCAACACCCTGGACCCCCATGACATATTTTACTCCCACTTTTATACCTTTGTTCACTCCTTGTCGTTTCAGCTCAATATGTAGTGAATAGCTGTTTTGTAGCTGAACTCTGAGCAGTTTTAGAGCAAGTAGTACCTCTATTATGTTATCCTCCTTTACTGATAGTGTTATGGAAATTTCCTTAGTCAAAACTAATGTCAGGATTGTGGTGACAACGATCACTGTGCATATGGATGCTACCAAACTCAATGTCTTTCCATAAATCACTTCTCGTTCTTAGGTTTACATTGTAACAGTTTGAAAAGGATTCTTATATGAGCCACATCCTCTCATACAGAAGGATCATGGGCCATATCATGAACATCTTCAGTGCCCGTGCGCTGGACTAGAAAGGACGTGCATGCCAGTTTTTCTGAATCTGTGCAGCTTTTAGCAGATACTTTAACTTAGAAGCCCTGCATGTTGGTCTATGAGCTGCCGACAGTGCATCTAAAAAAACATGAAGATGCAATCACTTTTCTGTGTTTCCTGGTTTTTACTGCAGACAGTGCAATTTCAGAAAAAAACAGACACCTAGACCAGTTCTAAGACTGCAATTTCTGCCTATTGCATTTTCAATGCTTGTTCTATTCGTGTAACTCTCCCATGTCGTCTCCCCCTACAATCCTTGCCAAACATCCCTTCTACCTGCACCTGCGACTATCTTTAGTGAGGGCCGAGCAGCCTTAATCTGCTCTGAAAAGCCTCGTCCACCAGGTAGTACCCCTTGTCGTCCATCTGCTCTACGGAACTAGTTGTTTCTTTACATCAGAGCTCTTGCCTCTTCCTACTCCATATCTTTTAGTTGCACCCACCTTCTTATCCCCCGCCTGCAAGACTCCGCTTTGGGGTCAAATGGATTTCGTCCTTGTCTTTCATGCACCTGTCTAATGTTCCTCCTATCGTAGCTGTGCTGGCAGCTTCTTGCACCCTCCTCCCTGCCCTGACTCCTTCAGATGACGTGGGTCTGTGCTGTGTATGCCCACCTCTTCCAAATTTGGCTGCATTCAA
This sequence comes from Triturus cristatus, assembly GCF_964204655.1. Lineage (NCBI taxonomy): Eukaryota > Metazoa > Chordata > Amphibia > Caudata > Salamandridae > Triturus > Triturus cristatus. The sequence goes on along the minus strand of NC_140581.1, from coordinate 609,641,174 downwards.
TTCTACCTTCATCACTGGGGTGCACAGCTGTGGTGTGTGTCTGCAGTGGTGTGTCAGCAGTGGTGTGTCAGCAGTGAAGTGCACAGCAGTGGTGTGTCAGCAGCAGTGGTGTTAAATGTAATAAGAGGAACAGAGGGCTGTTATGAACAGGTCCAGCACATGGGGCCCAAATGTAAGTCTAAATATAAAGATGTGTGCTGTTCCTAGTGGATGAGACTGGAAGAAGGAGGCCTGCTATAAACTGGAAGTCAGTGAAATCAGGAGAAACTTCCTCCTTTAGGAAAAAGACCCTCACACATCCAGCCAGCTAGATGTCATGCTTCATCATCAGGTCTGCTCCGAATCGGGGCGGCGCTACAATCCCCGATCGGCGCCCTTATCGGGGCCTTTTGATGGAGATCTTTTTTCCTTTTAAGCCAGTTGGTGTAGTGCGGGTGAGGACCCTAGGTGAAGTGTGTTCAAAAGTGCAATTTTAAAACAAGTAGCTGGGGCCCAAAATACCAAAATTTAATCAACAGGGTCCCACTCTTGACTAAAAATACATAGTCGCGCCTCCCTACTGCAAGGTAATAGGGTTGGCGCTATAAGAGGTCAACATGTTTCTTGCTATGGTTAATTAAACCGCAATTCATCAGAACAAAACAAAAAGAAAGTTCACACACTTACTGGTAGTGATAGCACCTATTTAGCACTTACCACTAATACAGCACCCTAATAAGTGGTTACTTAAGTTGGAGAAAAACCTATATGTACCTGAAAGAGAGAATAAACAGAACAGGTACAAAATAAAACGACATAAAAACAATAATAAGTACGCCTCATGTTCTATGCACCCTTGAAGTGATGTCAGGCAGCACTCGTGATACACTCAAATACAATTGTGATGACGAATAGTGCTGTGAAGAATTCACACATGTACTAAAAATAAAGTGAACAGTACAAAAAGTGTGCACAATATAAACTGTTGCAGAAATAGCATTTATGTAATTATTCTGAAGACCACCAATAACTCATTAAGAACATGAATTCCTCACGCCCCGGGGAGCGTTTAGTGATACAATTGCCATGGGTCACTTATCAACTCACCCCATAGTGATGCGTAAGGGACTCCACTGAATCAGGGCCGGACTAAAACACTGAAAAGTACAGTGTTCTGTCATGGTACACAAACAAAAAAACAGCATTGGTATGTAGACGACACAAATGGCTTAGTAAATGAAGGTAACAGTAAGCGGGGACATCCGATGTTCAAGTTACCGATAAAAACAGACCAAGGTTCTCGGTATGACACATTGTTGGAATGGACTCAAAACCGTCGTCACCCATATCAGGAATAGTATAGCCCTAACAAACGCTATCTTAAACAGCCCAGATGGACTCCTAAGTTATATCCCTATTAGGTTAAACTGGTCACCCATGAGGACCGCACCCACCGTAGAATATAGGGAACACCAGATGGTAGTATTTGTATATAGGTAGGTAACGACCCGGGCTGTGAGCTGGTCCCGTGAGGTGGAGAAACTAAAAACCCAGGGCGCAGTGCGTTACCGCCTAGTTACAGTGAGCCCACTCCTTTAAAAACCGCACCGTAGGAATAATCGGGGGAAGTCAGTGTCTAACACTGACATAGCGTTGAGCACAATCAAGCACTTACTTCTTCCCTTTTTAGAGGAAACGGCTGCTCCTACCCTTCGTCCGATCCGATTCGGGGGACGATGCCAAATGGCTGATGGGCTTCATAAAAAGGAAACCGGAGCCAATCACCGTAGAGGTGAAGCCCGGGCAGAGTCAGGGGAGCGCGCTCCACTTCCGGGTGCCTCACGGGAGTAGGACGTCACTTGTCAATCCCCGGACATGAGGGGGCGGGATTAAAAGTCAACAGCCAACTGTAAGAGAGGAGTTGAAAAAAACACACAACAACAGCGTCAGCCAGATTCAGCTCACGGGCAAAAAACGTAGCAAGGTAGCGTCTGGAAAATCACCCGTGAGAATATCGTGGTTGATCTTGCAATGTAAACACGGGGAATATAACTGAATCATATGTAGTGCAATCAAGGGATAAATGGCCTAATATGGTTGTGTGGGGTCATCAAAGATTACTCCATGGGATCTCCTCATTTAGCCCTTCCCTATGAGTTGAAAGCCTCATCACCTACCTCTGTTCCAGCTGGAACAATTTGTTCTTAATAATGTCCCTACTAGATTGCAGGACTATCCACTGTAGCGAGTCCGGGGAATGTTGTTTGTCATTGAAGTGTGTGGTCATTTTTGTGTTTACTTTCTTGCACCGGAAGTTGCTTCTATGCTCAATGATCCTCATTTTAACCGGTCTCGTGGTCATCCCTATATAGGATAGGTTGCATGGACAAGTGATCAAGTATATACAATTAGGGGTATTGCAGTTGCTATGATTCCTGCATTTCCAAGTAAACCCATTAGGGAAGGTGATATTCTTGGTAATCTTTGTCAGGGGGCACACCACACATGAGCCACAAGGATAGTGTCCCGTAACAGGGGGAAGGTGCCATAGAGTGGACTGCGTGGTCCCCTTGGGTTTTTGCGGTCTCGTGTGTATCAGTCTCTCTTTCAAATTCGTGGTGCGTTTGAAGGCAAAACGTGGGGTTGTGATTGTGAGATCCCCAGTCTGTAAAATCCCCCAATGCTTCTTAATGATCTTTTTTAGCATGTAGGAATTGGGAGTGAAGGTTGTCACGCACGTGATTGAGTCATCCGTAGGTCGCTCTCTAGGTTCAAGTAGCCCCTCCCGGTCATTGTTCCTGGCACGTTTGAATGATCTACTCACATCCAGGCTGCGATATCCCCTGTCACGGAGATTATTCATCAGCACCTTAGATTCCTTCTTGAAATCAGTTATGGAGCTGCAATTCCTCCTAATGCGGAGGAACTGGCCAAACCGTAGGTTCTGTTTTAGGGCACGTGGATGGTAACTTTGAAAATGTAAGAGGCTGTTCCTATCAGTGGGCTTACGGTAGAGTGTGGTACTCATTGTGTGGTTGTTTAATTGGATCAAAAGGTCCAAGAAAGGGATCTGTTGATCAGAAATGGTACCGGTGAACCTCAAGTAGGGGTTCAGAGTGTTATTCCAAGAGCAAAACTCTTCACAGTGGGCCCGGTCACCTTTCCAGAGTACTAGAATATCGTCAATAAAGCGCCTCCAGAGTAGGATGTTGGCTCTGTAGGGGTTAGTGTTGTTTTGGATAGACCTCTCCTCGAAGGCCGCCATATAGATACAGGCCACACTTGGGGCGAAGGTGCTCCCCATCGAAGTGCCCTGTATCTGATGGTATAACTGTCCCTCAAATTCAAAAAAATTCTCTGTTAGGGCTATCGAGGCACATTCGAGGATGAAGGGACGTGGAATGGCTGAGTCCCAATCTAATCCACTGAGGACGTCCTCAATAACATCCAGGGTTGCTCTCTGTGGTATATTTGTGTAGAGGGCCTCAACATCCAGGGTAATGAGAAAACCAATATCCCCCTGGTGTTGAGAACCCTCCAGCAGTCTGAGGACATCAGTGGAATCCCTCAAGAATGAGGGGGTCCCCTGCACTATTGGCTTGAGGAAGTGGTCCACGAATCTGGAAAGAGGTTCCAAAAGGGATCCGATTCCAGACACAATTGGTCTCCCTGGAACTGGAGAGGTACCTTTGTGTATTTTCGGGAGACAGTAGAAATAAGGGATTTTGGGTTCCACGGTAACCAGAAAGTCTGCTTCTTTTTCCATTATCCAACCCTGGGTCTCAGCATGGAACACCATGGTCGTGATCAAGGTAGTGAGGCGAATAGTGGGGTCCTCCTTGATCGGGGTGTAGTATTTTCTGTCACTGAGTTGGCATTTGCACTCAGTACGGTAATCGGTGGTGGACATAATCACAGTTGCACCCCCCTTATCCGCTTGTTTGATGATTATTGAGGGGTCATCATTAAGTGACTGTATCGCGATCTCTTCCTCATTGGAGATATTATGGAAAGTCCTGACCGGGTGTATGTTTTCCCAATCTTTCAACACCGCCTGCTCAAATGTCAGGATTTTATTGGGAACCATCCCACTATGAGGTGTAAACGTAGAGGGTTTATAGAGGCCAGAATACTCTCTTGGTTCACTCGGTTCGTCATAGAAGTAGGCCTTAAGGCGTACTTTGCGGAAGAGAGCCTGTAATTCACACATCTCCCTAAAGGAGTCAATTCTGGGTGTTGGTACAAAACCCAGACCCTTTTGAAGAACTTGTTTCTCTGTCTCCAACAACGGTCTATGGGAGAGATTCACTATTAGTGTCTCTTGTTCTTGGTTTGGCTCCTGGTTTCCATTGAGGATGATGGTTGGTTCTGCCAATGAACTCTCTTGTCGTCTCCTCTTCTCCGCCCTCTTCCTCTGCCCCAGCCTCTGCCTAAAAAAGGGGGGCCCGGTTGGTAGAAGGGAGGTGGAGGAGGACCCTGCTGGTAATTAAGCGGACCCTGCTGGTAATTGGGATATTGCCAGAATGGTGGGATCGGTTGATACTGTCCCTGAAAGGGTACCATTGGGTAGGGTGGGTAGTGTTGTAGACCTTGTCTATTATGGTTACTCGAGAAGCTATTGTTACTTGAATCGCTACTCGTATTGGAGTTACGTCTGGAGTTATTGGATTCCTCATCTGAGGAGTAACTACTGTTTGCTGATGTATAGTCTGCCTTTAAATATGGGTAAACTTTCTCTTTTTCAAATTTCTTAATGTCTTTCTGTAGTTTAGATATTTTTTGTTGCATCAGAAACTCCCGATTCTCTGCTATTTCATTATTGATCTCAGACAGTTTAGTTTTGAATACTGCTGTGGTCACAGTGACTTTGACTGCACCCTCTGCATTCTGGATTTTAATCAGAATGGCGTCTGCTAGTCTATTGGCCGTATTATTAATGAGTATGAGCCCGTCCCTGGTGCACTTCCATGACACCAGGGACCATTCCTTCTTGAAGATCATGTCTTTCAAGAACAGGCGTGGAAAATTCTTAACAATGAGTCCGTTGGGGGCGATGAAAGCCCTCAGATATTCTGTCATCATTGCCCCGTGCAATGTGATTTTAAGCCACTCGCGTTTCAAGGCGGTCAGTGTCATAAAGTCGTCCGATTGTGCTCCAGTAGCGGCATTGCTATCTGGCCCCAATAGTGATGGAGTGCGTAGAATTCCGGCAGCAATATCGTCACCAAAACTCAACCCATGGAAGTCATCCATGGTGGAATCCGAGAGATTGTAAAGGAAGAATAATAAGAAAAAAACTAATAAGAAAAAAACTAATAGGAAAAAAACAAACAGGAGAGGCAAAAATTAGTCCTCTCTCGATACAGTTGGGCCAGGGCTTCACGATGGTGAGTGTCCCTGATATCCTGAATTGTTCCTACGGGGGACTCCCCGTGCTAAACGTTAAATGTAATAAGAGGAACAGAGGGCTGTTATGAACAGGTCCAGCACACGGGGCCCAAATGTAAGTCTAAATATAAAGATGTGTGCTGTTCCTAGTGGATGAGACTGGAAGAAGGAGGCCTACTATAAACTGGAAGTCAGTGAAATCAGGAGAAACTTCCTCCTTTAGGAAAAAGGCCCTCACACATCCAGCCAGCTAGATGTCATGCTTCATCATCAGGTCTGCTCCGAATCGGGGCGGCGCTGCAATCCCCGATCGGCGCCCTTATCGGGGCCTTTTTATGGAGATCTTTTTTCCTTTTAAGCCGGTTGGTGTAGTGCGGGTGAGGGCCCTAGGTGAAGTGTGTCAGAAGCAGTGGTGTGTCAGCAGTGGTGTGTTAGCAGTGGTGTGTCAGCAGTGAAGTGCACAACAGTGGTGTGTCAGTAGTGAGGCACACAGCATTGGCATGTCAGCAGTGGTGTGGCAGCAGTGGTGTGTCAGCAGTGGTATGTCAGCAGTGAAGTGCACAGCAGTGGTGTGTCAGCAGTGAGGCACACAGCAGTGGTGTGTCAGCAGTGGCGTGTCAGCAGTGGTGTGTCAGCAGTGAAGTGCACAGCAGTGGTGTGTCAGCAGTGGCGTGTGAGCAGTGGTGTGTCAGCAGTGGTGTGTCAGCAGTGAAGTGCACAGCAGTGGTGTTTCAGCAGTGGTGTGTCAGCAGTGGTGTATCAGCAGTGAAGTGCACAGCAGTGGTGGTTCAGCAGTGGTGTGTCAGCAGTGAAGAGCACTGCAATGGTGTGTCAGCAGTGGCATGTCAGCAGTGGTGTGTCAGTGGTGAAGTGCACAGCAGTGGTGTGTCAGCAGTGAGGCACACAGCAGTGGTGTGTCAGCAGTGGCGTGTCAGCAGTGGTGTGTCAGCAGTGAAGTGCACAGCAGTGGTGTTTCAGCAGTGGTGTGTCAGCAGTGAAGTGCACAGCAGTGGTGTGTCAGCAGTGTTGTCAGCAGTGGCCTGTCATCATTGGAGCGCACAGTAGTAGTGTGTCAGCAGTGGCACGTCAGCAGTATTGTGTTAACAGTGGTATGTCATCATTGTGGAGTACAGCTGTGTTGTGTCATTATTGAGGCACACAGCAATGGATGTCAGCATTAGTGTATCAGCAGTGGACTGCCATCATTGGAGTGCACATGCAGTGGTGTGTCTGCAGTGGTGTGTCAGCATTGGGGGGCACATCAGTGATGTGTCAGCAGTGGTCTGTCGACAGTGTTTTGTCAGCAGTGGTATGTCCTCATTGGAGTGCACAGCAGTGATGTGTCAGCAGTAGCATGTTAACTATGGAGTGTCGGCAGTGGTCAGTCATCATTGGGGCACACAGCAGTGTTTTGTCAGCAGTGACTCTCTGTCATCATTAGGGTGCACAGCAGTGGTGTATCAGCAGTGTGTTCAGCAGTGGCCCATGATCATGGGGGCACACAGCAGTGGTGTGTCAGCAGTGATGTTTCAGCAGTGATGTGTCAGCAGTGATGTGTCAACAGCGGTGTGGCAGCAGTGATATGTCAACAGTGTTGTGTCAGCAATGATGTGTCATAATTGGCGTGTCAGCAGCATTATGTCAGCAGTAATGTCAGCAGCAGCGTGTCAACAGTGTTGTGTCAGCAGTGTTGTGTCAGCAGTGGTGCGTCAGCAGTGATGTGTCAGCAGTAGCATGTCAACAATGGAGTGTCGGCAGTGGTCAGTCATCATTGGGGCACAGAGCAGTGTTTTGTCAACAGTGACTCTCTGTCATCATTAGGGCGCACAGCAGTGGTGTATCAGCAGTGTTTTCAGCAGTGGCCCATCATCATTGGGGCACACAGCAGTGGTGTGTCAGCAGTGATGTGTCAGCAGTGATGTGTCAGCAGTGATGTGTCAGCAGTGTTGTGTCAGCAGCGGTTTGTCAATAGTGTTGTGTCAGCAGTATTGTGTCAGCAGCAATGTGTCAGCAGTAATGTGTCAGCAGTGATGTGTCATTATTGGCGTGTCAGCAGCAGTGTGTCAGCAGTAATGTCAGCAGCAGTGTGTCAACAGTAATGTGTCAGCAGTGATGTGTCAGCAGTGGTGTGTCAACAGTGTTGTGTCAGCAGTGATGTGTCATTATTGGCGTGTCAGCAGCAGTGTGTCAGCAGTAATGTCAGCAGCAGTGTGTCAACAGTGTTGTGTCAGCAGTGTTGTGTTAGTAGCGGTGCGTCAGCAGTGATGTGTCAGCAGTGATGTCAGCAGTGATGTGTCATTATTGGTGTCAGCAGGGGCATGTCAGCAGCAGTGTGTCAACAGTGTTGTGTCAGCAGTGTTGTGTCAGCAGCGCTGTGTCAGCAGTGATGTGTCAGCAGTGATGTGTCAACAGTGTTGTGTCAAAAGCATTGCGTCAGCAATGATATGTCAGCAGTGGTGTCAGCAGTGATGTGTCATTATTGGTCTGTCAGCAGCAGTGTGTCAGCAGTAATGTCATCAGCAGCGTGTCAACAGTGTTGTGTCAACAGTGTTGTGTCAGCAGTGATGTGTCAGCAGTAGCATGTCAACAATGGAGTGTCGGCAGTGGTCAGTCATCATTGGGGCACACAAGCAGTGTTTTGTCAGCAGTGACTCTCTGTCATCCTTAGGGTGCACAGCAGTGGTGTGTCAGCAGTGTCTTCAGCAGTGGCCCATCATCATTGCAGCACACAGCAGTGGTGTGTCAGCAGTGATGTGTCATCAGTGATGTGTCAGCAGTGATGTGTCAGCAGTGATATGTCAGCAGTGTTGTGTCAGCCTCGGCGTGTCAATAGTGTTGTGTCAGCAGTATTGTGTCAGCAGCAGTGTGTCAGCAGTGATGTGTTAGCAGTGATGTGTCAGCAGTGATGTGTCAACAGTGTTGTGTCAGCTGTGATGTGTCATTACTCGCATGTCAGCAGCAGTGTGTCAGCAGTAATGTCAGCAGCAGCATGTCAACAGTGTTTTGTCAGCAGTGGTATGTCCTCATTGGAACGCACAGCAGTGATGTGTAAGCAGTAGCATGTCAACAATGGAGTGTCGGCAGTGGTCAGTCATCATTGGGGCACACAGCAGTGTTTTGTCAGCAGTGACTCTCTGTCATCCTTAGGGTGCACAGCAGTGGTGTATCAGTAGTGTTTTCAGCAGTGGCCCATCATCATTGGGGCACACAGCAGTGGTGTGTCAGCTGTGATGTGTCACCAGTGATGTGTCATCAGTGTTGTGTCAGCAGCGGCGTGTCAATAGTGTTGTGTCAGCAGTATTGTGTCAGCAGCGGTGTGTCAGCAGTGATATGTCAGCAGTGATGTGTCAGCAGTGATGTGTCAACAGTGTTGTGTCAGCAGTGATGTGTCATTATTGGCATGTCAGCAGCAGTGTGTCAGCAGTAATGTCAGCAGCAGCGTGTCAACAGTGTTGTGTCAGCAGTGTTGTGTCAGCAGCGGTGCGTCAGCAGTGATGTGTTAGCAGTGATGTCAGCCGTGATGTGTCATTATTGGTGTCAGCAGCGGCATGTCAGCAGAAATGTCAGCAGCAGTGTGTCAACAGTGTTGTGTCAGCAGTGTTGTGTCAGCAGCGGTGCGTCAGCAGTGATGTGTCAGCAGTGATGTGTCAACAGTGTTGTGTCAAAAGTGTTGCGTCAGCAGTGATATATCAGCGGTGATGTCAGCAGTGATGTGTCAGCAGTGGTGTGTCAGCAGTGGCGTGTCAACAATGGTGTGTCAACAGTGAGGCGCACAGCAGTGGGGTGTCAGCAGTGGTGTGTCAGCAGTGAGGCACACAGCAGTGGTGTGTCAGCAGTGGTGTGTCAGCAGTGAGACACACAGCAGTGGCGTGTCAGCAGAGGGGTGCACAGCAGTGGTTTATCATCATTTTGGGGTTCAGCAATAGTCTGTCATCACCAGGGCGTAAAGCAGAGGTCTATCATCATTAGGGCGTACAGCTGTGGCCTGTCATCATTGGGGCGCACAGCTGTGGTCTGTCATCGGGGCGCACATCTGTAGCCTGTCATCATTGGGGCACACGGCTGTGGTCCCTCATAATTGTGGGGCCCATTAGTGGCGTGTCAGCAGTGGGGCTGCACAAAATTTGTCTGTCATCATTGGAAGGCACAGCAGTGATGTGTCATCAGTGGTCTGTCAGCAGTGGGGCACACAGTTGTGGTCTGTCATTATTGTGGGGCTCAGAAGTGGTGTGTCAACAGTGGCGTGTCAGCAGTGAGGTGCACAACAGTGGCGTGACAGCAGTGGGTGCACAGAAGGGGTGTGTCAACAGTGGCGTGTCAGCATTGGGGTGCACAGAAGGGGTGTGACAACAGTGGCGTGTCAGCAGTGGGATGCACAGTAGTGGTGTGTCAGCAGTGAGGCGCACCGCAGTGGCATGTGAGAATTGAGGCACACAGGAGTGGTGTATCAGCAGTGGCATGTAAGCAGTGGTGTGTCAGCAGTGAAGTGCACAGCAGTGGTGTGTCAGCAGTGAGGTGCAAAACAGTGGCATGTCAGCATTGGAGTGTCAGCAGTGAGGCACACAGCAGTGGTGTGTCAGCAGTGGCGTGTCAGCAGTGGTGCATCAGCAGTGAGACACACAGCAATGGTGTGTCAGCAGTGGTGTGTCAGAAATGGTGTGTCGGCAGCGGTGTCTCAGCAGTGTTGTGTCAACAGTTGTGTTTCAGCAATGGTGTGTCAGCAGTGGTGTCTGCAGCGGCTTTTCATCAGCGGCATATCAGCAGCGGCGTGTCAGCAATGGTGTGTCATCAGTGGTGTCAGCAGTAGTGTGTCAGTAGCGATGTGTCAGCAGTGGTGTGTGAGCAGCGATGTGTCAGCAGCGATGTGTCAGCAGTGGTGTCAGCAGTAGTGTGTCAGTAGCGACGTGTCAGCAATGGTGTGTCAGCAGTGGTGTGTCAGCAGTGGTGTCAGCAGTAGTGTGTCAGTAGCGATGTGTCAGCAGTGGTGTGTGAGCAGCGATGTGTCAGCAGCGATGTGTTGGCAGTGATGTGTCAGCAGTGATGTGTCAACAGTGTTGTGTCAGCTGTGATGTGTCATTACTGGCATGTCAGCAGCAGTGTGTCAGCAGTAATGTCAGCAGCAGCGTGTCAACAGTGTTTTGTCAGCAGTGGTATGTCCTCATTGGAACGCACAGCAGTGATGTGTAAGCAGTAGCATGTCAACAATGGAGTGTCGGCAGTGGTCAGTCATCATTGGGGCACACAGCAGTGTTTTGTCAGCAGTGACTCTCTGTCATCCTTAGGGTGCACAGCAGTGGTGTATCAGTAGTGTTTTCAGCAGTGGCCCATCATCATTGGGGCACACAGCAGTGTTGTGTTAGCTGTGATGTGTCAGCAGTGATGTGTCAGCAGTGTTGTGTCAGCAGCGGCGTGTCAATAGTGTTGTGTCAGCAGTATTGTGTCAGCAGCAGTGTGTCAGCAGTGATAGGTCAGCAGTGATGTGTCAGCAGTGATGTGTCAACAGTGTTGTGTCAGAAGTGATGTGTCATTATTGGCGTGTCAGCAGCAGTGTGTCAGCAGTAATGTCAGCAGCAGCGTGTCAACAGCGTTGTGTCAGCAGTGTTGTGTCAGCAGCGGTGCGTCAGCACTGATGTGTTAGCAGTGATGTCAGCCATGATGTGTCATTATTGGTGTCAGCAGCGGCATGTCAGCAGAAATGTCAGCAGCAGTGTGTCAACAGTGTTGTGTCAGCAGTGTTGTGTCAGCAGCGGTGCATCAGCAGTGATGTGTCAGCAGTGGTGTGTCAGCAGTGGCGTGTCAACAATGGTGTGTCAACAGTGAGGCGCACAGCAGTGGGGTGTCAGCAGTGTTGTGTCAGCAGTGAGGCACACAGCAGTGGTGTGTCAGCAGTGGTGTGTCAGCAGTGAGACACACAACAATGGAGTGTCGGCAGTGGTCAGTCATCATTGGGGCACACAGCAGTGTTTTGTCAGCAGTGACTCTCTGTCATCCTTGTGGTGCACAGCAGTGGTGTATCAGTAGTGTTTTCAGCAGTGGCCCATCATCATTGGGGCACACAGCAGTGCTGTGTTAGCTGTGATGTGTCAGCAGTGATGTGTCAGCAGTGTTGTGTCAGCAGCGGCGTGTCAATAGTGTTGTGTCAGCAGTATTGTGTCAGCAGCAGTGTGTCAGCAGTGATAGGTCAGCAGTGATGTGTCAGCAGTGATGTGTCAACAGTGTTGTGTCAGCAGTGATGTGTCATTATTGGCGTGTCAGCAGCAGTGTGTCAGCAGTAATGTCAGCAGCAGCGTGTCAACAGCGTTGTGTCAGCAGTGTTGTGTCAGCAGCGGTGCGTCAGCACTGATGTGTTAGCAGTGATGTCAGCCATGATGTGTCATTATTGGTGTCAGCAGCGGCATGTCAGCAGAAATGTCAGCAGCAGTGTGTCAACAGTGTTGTGTCAGCAGTGTTGTGTCAGCAGCGGTGCATCAGCAGTGATGTGTCAGCAGTGATGTGTCAACAGTGTTATGTCAAAAGTGTTGCGTCAGCAGTGATATGTCAGCAGTGATGTCAGCAGTGATGTGTCAGCGGTGGTGTGTCAGCAGTGGCGTGTCAACAATGGTGTGTCAACAGTGAGGCGCACAGCAGTGGGGTGTCAGCCCTGGTGTGTCAGCAGTGAGGCACACAGCAGTGGTGTGTCAGCAGTGGTGTGTCAGCAGTGAGACACACACCAGTGGTGTGTCAGCAGTGGCGTGTCAGCAGTGAGGCTCACAGCAGTGGCATGTTAGCATTGAGGCACACAGCAGTGGTGTGTCAGCAGTGAGGCACACAGCAGTGGCGTGTCAGCAGAGGGGTGCACAGCAGTGGTTTATCATCATTTTGGGGTTCAGCAATAGTCTGTCATCACCAGGCATAAAGCAGAGGTCTATCATCATTAGGGCGTACAGCTGTGGCCTGTCATCAGTGGGTCTGCACAAAATTTGTCTGTCATCATTGGAAGGCACAGCAGTGATGTGTCATCAGTGGTCTGTCAGCAGTGGGGCACACAGCTGTGGTCTGTCATTATTGTGGGGCTCAGAAGTGGTGTATCAACAGTGGCGTGTCAGCAGTGAGGCGCACAACAGTGGCGTGACAGCAGTGGGGTGCACAGAAGGGGTGTGTCAACAGTGGCGTGTCAGCACTGGGGTGCACAGAAGGGGTGTGACAACAGTGACGTGTTAGCAGTGGGATGCACAGTAGTGGTGTGTCAGCAGTGAGGCGCACAGCAGTGGCATGTGAGAAGTGAGGCACACAGGAGTGGTGTGTCAGCAGTGGCATGTAAGCAGTGGTGTGTCAGCAGTGAAGTGCACAGCAGTGGTGTGTCAGCAGTGAGGTGCAAAACAGTGGCGTGTCAGCATTGGTGTGTCAGCAGTGAGGCACACAGCAGTGGTGTGTCAGCAGTGGCATGTCAGCAGTGGTGCATCAGCAGTGAGACACACGGCAATGGTGTGTCAGCAGTGGCGTGTCAGCAATGGTGTGTCAGCAGCGGTGTCTCAGCAGTGATGTGTCAGCAGTTGTGTTTCAGCAGTGGTGTGTCAGCAGTGGTGTCTGCAGCGGCTTTTCATCAGTGGCGTATCAGCAGCGGCGTGTCAGCAATGGTGTGTCAGCAGTGGTGTGTCAGCAGTGGTGTCAGCAGTAGTGTGTCAGTAGCGATGTGTCAGCAGTGGTGTGTGAGCAGCGATGTGTCAGCAGCGATGTGTCAGCAGCGATGTGTCAGCAGTGGTGTGTCAGCAACGGCGTGTCAGCAGTGGTGTGTCAGCAGTGGTGTCAGCAGCGGTGTGTCAGCAGTGGCGTGCCAGCAGTGGTGTGTCAGCAGCGGCGTGTCAGCAGTGGCATGTCAGCAGTGGTGTGTCAGCAGTGGTGTATCAACAGTGGTGTGAGCAGCGCGTGTCAGCAGTGGCAAGTCAGCAGTGGTGTGTCAGAAGCAGCTTGTCAGCAGTGGTGTGTCAGCAGTGGTGTGTCAGCACTGGTGTCTGCAGTGGCGTGTCAGCAGCGGGGAGTCAGCAGTGGCATGTCAGCCTTGGTGTGTCAGCAGTGATGTGTCAGCAGCGTCATGTCAGCAGTGGTGTGTCAACAGTGGTGTGTCAGCAATGGTGTATCAGCAGTGGTGTTTCAGCAGTGGTGTGTCAGCAGTGGTGTGTCAGCAGCGGTGTCAGCAGTGATGTGTCAGCAGTGGTGTGTCAGCAGCAGCATCAGCAACGATGTGTCAGCAGTGGTGTGTCAGCAGCGATGTGTCAGCAGTGGGTTGTCAGCAGGGGTGTGTCAGCAGCAGTGCGCCAGCAGCTGTGTGTCAACAGCGATGTGTCAGCAGTTGTGTGCCAGCAGTGATGTGTCTGCAGCGGTGTGTCAGCAGTGGCGTGTCAGCAGTGGCATGTCAGCAGCGGCATGTCAGCAGCAGAGTGTCAGCAGCAGCATGTCAGCAGTGGCGTGTCAACAACAGCCTGTCAGCTGCGGTGTGTCAGCAGCGGCGTGTCAGCTGCGGCATCAGCAGTGATGTATCAGCAGTGGTGTGTCAGCAGCGGTGTGTCAGCAGTGGTGTGTCAACAGTGGTGTCTGCAGCGGCATGTCAGCAGCGGGGTGTCAGCAGTGGTGGGTCAGCAGTGGTGTGTCAGCAGTGGTGTCAGCAGTGGCGTGTCAGCAGCGGCGTGTCAATAGTGGTGTGTCAGCAGCAGTGTGTCAGCAGTGGCGTGCAGAAGCGGCGTGCAGCAGTGGCGTGTCAGCAGTGGTGTGTCAGCAGTGATGTGTCAGCAGGATCGTGTCAGCAGTGGTGTATCAGCAGCGGTGTCAGCAGTGATGTGTCAGCAGTGGTGTGTCAGCAGCAGCGTCAGCAGCGATGTGTCAGCAGTGGTGTGTCAGCAGCGATGTGTCAGCAGTGGGTTGTCAGCAGGGGTGTGTCAGCAGCAGTGCGCCAGCAGCTGTGTGTCAACAGTGATGTGTCAACAACGATGTGTCAGCAGTTGTGTGCCAGCAGTGATGTGTCTGCAGCGGTGTGTCAGCAGTGGCGTGTCAGCAGTGGCATGTCAGCAGCGGCATGTCAGCAGCAGAGTGTCAGCAGCAGCATGTCAGCAGTGGCGTGTCAACAGCAGCCTGTCAGCTGCGGTGTGTCAGCAGCGGCATGTCAGCTGCGGCATCAGCAGTGATGTATCAGCAGTGGTGTGTCAGCAGCGGTGTGTCAGCAGTGGTGTGTCAACAGTGGTGTCTGCAGCGGCATGTCAGCAGCGGGGTGTCAGCAGTGGTGGGTCAGCAGTGGTGTGTCAGCAGTGGTGTCAGCAGTGGCGTGTCAGCAGCGGCGTGTCATTAGTGATGTGTCAGCAGGATCGTGTCAGCAGTGGTGTATCAGCAGTGGTGTGTCAGCAATGGTGTGTTAGAAGCGGTGTGTCAACAGCGGTGTGTCAGCAGTGGTGTAGCAGCAGTGGTGTGTCAACAGTGGTGTGTCAGCAATGGTGTGTTAGAAGCGGTGTGTCACCAGCGGTGTGTCAGCAGTGGTGTAGCAACAGTGGTGTGTCAGCAGTGGTGTGTCAGCAGCGGCATGTCAGCAGTGGCGTGTCAGCAGTGGTGTCAGCAGTGGCATGTCAGCAGCGGCGTGTCAGCAGTGGTGTGTCAGCAGCGGTGTGGAAGCAGTGGTGTCAGCAGCGGTGTGTCTGCAGCAGCGTGTTAGCAGCGGCATGTCATCAGTGGTGTGTCAGCAGTGGTGTTTCAGCAGTGGTGTTTCAGCAGCAGCGTGTCAGCAGCGGCGTGTCAGCAGCGAGTGTCAGCAGTGGTGTGTCAGCAGTGGTGTGTCAGCAGTGGTGTCTGCAGTGGCGTGTCAGCAGCAGGGTGTCAGTAGTGGTGTGTCAGCAGCGGGGTGTCAGCAGTGGTGTCAGCAGCGGCGTCATCAGCGGCGTGTCAGCAGTGATGTGTCAGCAGCATCGTGTCAGCAGTGGTGTGTCAGCAGTGGTGTGTCAGCAGCAGCATGTCAGCAGCGGCATGTCAGCAGTTGTGTGTCAGCAGTGGCATGTCAGCAGTGATGTGTTAGCAGTGGTGTGTCAGCAGTGGTGTCAGCAGCGGTGTGTGAGCAGCGATGTCTCTGCCATGGTGTGTCAGCAGCGGTGTGTCAGCAGTGGTGTCAGCAGCGGCGTGTCAGCAGTGGTGTGTCAGCAGTGATGTGTCAGCAGCATCGTGTCAGCAGTGTTGTGTCAGCAGTGGTGTGTCAGCATTGGTGTGTCAGCAGCGGTGTGTCAGCAGTGGTGTGTCAGCAGTGGTGTTGCAGCAGTGGTGTGTCAGCAGTGGTGTGTCAACAGCGGCGTGTCAGCAGTGGTGTGTCAGCAGTGGTATGTCAGCAGCGGCATGTGCACATTCACTCATTCTTTAGATTAAGAAAACATCAACTGCACCTCAAGCGTATAGTAACAAAGTACCATAAAATGAAGAAAAAGCATCCCACAGGCAAGATATAGCAACAAGTAGCGTAGAATAAACCAAATGCATCCCACACGCAAGCGACTGCACCTTAATAGCAGAACCGATAGCACCAAAAAAAGCCATAAATAAACAAATCAGAAAAGCATAATCCAGTAAAGCTTACCTTTTATTCCGAGCCCTCATCCACAAAAGCTTAACTTTCATGCCGAGTCCGCCATCTGGATGCTAATGTTACGGACATCCCCTCAAAACGCTTCCAACACGATGTGCACATTCAAGCATTGTTTAGATAAAAAAAAGACATATAGTAACAAAGTAGGGTAACAAAATAGCGTAGAATGCATTCCACACGCAAAAGCATGCAATAGTTAAAAAAAAAAGTGCAGCAAGTCCATATTAAACCCACCGTCTCACGCCGTCAGTAAAAGATCCAATCCTGCTGGGCATGGCCCAAAAAGGACAGGCTGGCAACCAGGAGGGGTTAAAAACCCTCCGGCACAATCAACAAAGTCTGTTCCGAATAATATATGATGACAAATGACGCATACCGATCAAATTTGCAGGCGGAGCTGAGACACAACTTCTGGAACCGTATTGATTCCAAGAAGCCCTCGCATGGCGAGTGCAGTGCACGCGCGCTGCTAACGCCAGGCAAGACCTAAAAAGGAAAGCCTGCATATGGTTAAAGCTTACATTTCATTGATAATCGAGTCTTAGTTTGTAGGCATATTTTGTTGATCTTGGTTGTCGGGTTCTAGAGGATACTTACTGCTAGTTCTAATATTTCATGACTTGGTCGTATACATTTCAACATCTATAGTAATTTAGCTTTTTTGTGATTCTGTCACTAATGATGTCTGAGGCATTCACAATTTGTTTAACCTTTCTTCTAGTGTAAGCTCTGTTTAATTTAGCCAAAGCAATGTACTATGAACCTGTAGAGTTTGTCTAGCTCTGGTATTTTTTTGCAAGTGATTGATCTTGACTCATTTAAGCAGAATAACTTATGACTGACAGTAGGTAGAATGGACATTTGAAGTGAAAAGAATGCTGTATTCATTTTGGAAAATTTAGGGACGTCATTGTATATTCACATTTTAAACTTCCTGTAATACATAAAGCTTTCTGGCAATATTTTTCTGAGAAATTGTGCAGATAAAAGCACTATTTTGCCACCAGGACAGTAAAAATAGTGGTTGTTAAGGATGAGCTCAAGACCCCTGCGGAGGGTAAGGTTTGTCTGAAACATTACACTAGTATTCAGGCCATTTCGAATCTATGGATTTGTAACTAATATATATTACAATTTTGTTTTGTAAACAATTGTGTTTTGTGAACATTTTATCCTGGCGAGAAGTTGCAACTCTCCTAAACTACCCTAGAAGGATTCTGGATTACCCACTTCACTTGCTCAGTCATTCTTACTCTAGTCTAGATAGGTACCGATTTAAGGGGCCGATTCACAGAACTAACTTCAGACAAAATCCTAAACTTACTACTTTTGGTATTCACAGAAGTTAGGATTTTGTCTTAAGTTTGTCTTAAAACAAACTTAAGACAGACTTAACACAGACTTAAGACAAACTTAAAACAAACTTAAGACAAACTTAAGACAGACTTAAGACAGACTTAAGACAAAATCCTAACTTCAGTCTGTCTTAAGTCTGTCTTAAGTTTGTCTTAAGTCTGTCTTAAGTTTGTCTTAAGTCTGTCTTAAGTCTGTCTTAAGGTTGTCTTAAGACAAACTTAAGACAAAATCCTAACTTCTGTGAATACCAAAAGTAGTAAGTTTAGGATTTTGTCTTAAGTTAGTTCTGTGAATCGGGCCCTAAGTTAACTGACTGCCACTGGATAAAAACTAACGATCTTTACTCTTCTGTTGACTAGCAAGGTGAAAAGTAAAAGCACTGACAGAAAACACGAGCTATAGCGACAGAGAGTCACAGTGACTCAAGACAAGTACTTGCTAGACAGACCATTAGAGAGCGGCATCTTTTGGGTATCCTGTGTATAACTCAAATCTAGAAGTGTGAGTTCTCCAGGGTACTGGGATCACAAAACAGGCCTGGCAAATGTGTCGACCTAGCCCCCGGTGCCGGGGTGGATTTGCAGGATGAACGTGTGACACACTGCTGCTTTTGTCACTGGGGGCCGATATTGCAGGACCGCTACAAACCCAGCTCCCTGTGACAAAACCGGCTCCTACCCCTGCACAACTCGCCTCCACACTTCCAGCCTCCCGGGGAAAAACTTGATGTCCACTCCGGCCAGTGCGGACCTTGAGTTTTCTCTCCAAAAGCTGAGCTCTCGACCTGAGACCGGAAAATGTTTTCTCAGTCCACTTCCCCTGGCATCTTAGTCTAAAACACTTGTTATTCTGCATGGATGGAAACCTGGTGAACTTAGTGGGAGGCAGCGCTGTTTCCTTCTATCCCAGAGTTGGTACAAATGTCCAGTGTGATGACCTTTCATGCTAGCTAGTCGACAGCATTTGCTTGTATAGGAAGGATTCTTTCAAATAGCTTTTGAGAACCATTAAACTGGCTGAACTGGCTCCAGCTACTAATCCATTTTGCGACTGCCAGTGTCTAGACTCTACAGGTCGCTAGTATATTCCTCCTCCGCATACAAACAATATATGTTAAGTTCATAAAGAGATAAACCGCTGTCTGTTTCTGGCAGGCTAGTCTGGAAGGAACTATACACTATAATAGTTAACTTTTTCATGATCCAAAAACAAGAAGAGAGGCCCACCTCATTTCTGTGTGATAGTCAAGCCAGTGAAGAAAGGCAGGGCATCAGATGTCAGTCCGTCTTCTGAGAAGGAGGGCGTGTCACTGAAAGAAACGCTCCCGCCAGTCTCCTCCTCTGTCTGTTTCACATCTGGCAGGGAGATTTCTGCAAAATGGTTCCCTCTCTCTTCGTTTGAACAGGGGCGGGGGGGGAGGGGGCGCAGAGGTGCACGGACCACCCTCCCTGGCAGCATGCTACGCTTAGTGCCAGGCATTTAAACATGTTCTGAAAATTGTTTGAAAGGAGTTTTTACTGCATTTTCGCTCTGCTTCTTCTTAGTCGCTTCAGTTTCCCATTTCCATGGTAGACGGCGAGGTTCTTGCCACCCAGGTGCTTGGCAGGCCTTAACTTAGCAATAACTCCACAACGCTAGCAGAATCCAATGGGATGGAAACAGCCGGGGGCATTTCACCCAAGGCCCACACACGGGCGTTTAGGAAACCGTAAATCAACTACTGGCACTTATAGTGCCGGCGAGCTGTAAACAGTGATTCCTACCAACAGCCTGTCCTGTCAGACGCTCGCAACTGCTGCCCTTCTCAATAGCGCATTCAGCTAAGGGTTTGGCAATACCTTTCCAAGGGCGAATTAATGTCACGTGTCTTTGACATTCCATATCACCATTAGCAGCCCGGCTGGAATTTGAGTTGTGATTTCACCGTTGACCTCAAATACGTAACTGCACTGCACCGGCGGTGTTATTAAAAGGAGTAGTTATGACATGTGAACTATGCCCTTTGAAGTGAGTTATTTCTAGGCGCTTTTTGGCACACAGCAAATGCTTTTTCATAAGTGGGCAGTGAGAAGAAGAGGCATTTCAGGTGCTTGGGCCATAGTGAGCTCACACGTGCAACAACTCCCAAGGAGAGAGACAAAAGCCATTACTGTGGTTTAACCAATGGCGTAGCCTCTTATTCACATAGCATCATTGAGAAAGGATAGCCACAATTAAGCACATTGTTATGCAAATACAGGGCTTAAGTACACATTGTCATGAGAATACAGGACATACGATCAGCAAAGACATACATTATTGTTAGGAGAATGTATGACATCAGGTCAGCAAAACCATCCAAAGATACAGAGGTGTCTCCACCTTCCATCACAGCTGAACACTTCACGATTGAAAGTGCCAGAAGGCCCCTTTCCTTATCCAGCGCCCACGCCCTCCACCAAGGGCATCCATACCTTAGTAGGCACTTCCCCTCATCACTCAGAGGGATGGGCAGGCAATACCCGCCATTCCATACCAACACATACACCAGGGAACCGCGTAGCGCTCTGTCCCTGCCAGGGTACCTGTCACCAGGCAAATCCTCCAAATTAATCAACTCCAGGCATCCCAGGGTAGAGCAAAAAGGTCCAGGACCACCAGCAGGTCAGTCCCCCTTCCTGCCTGCCCAGTGCCCACCCAAATCAACACCCTCCATGGGGAAAGTTCAGAAATTCAGTCCACATTTGGGGTAGACCCCCTTTTCTGCTGCAATAAATTCCGCCAATACCGTCTATATCTAGGAGTGGGTGGGTGGTGCCTTATATTCTGTCGTTCCAGGCGGCGCCCCCAGATGATGTCAGAAGGAACTACCCTTGATAGCAACACCGATGAGAGACTCCCACTTCGCTTGTGCCCGTGGTGCAACTAATGGCGCCCCTCTGCTATTTTCAGGGGGCCCATGGTCAGGAGCTCATAGTTGAAAATGTGTGACATGTTTTTATGTCCAAAAGGCACAGTGAAATGTGATATATTCCCGAAGGAGGCCATGGTAAAATGAAACAAGCAGAAGCCACAAAGGCCCAGATTTCCAAAAGGTTTGCATTGGCACTCTCGTGATGCAAAGCATTGTCAGGTGGCACAAACAACAACAGTAGATCAACTTTCACAAAGCTGTTTTGCACTGATGTTGACCCTTCCACTTTGCCCCATCTCCCTGACAATGTATTCAAGGGGACATGTCTGGGTCGGTCAACACAAAAACTTTAGGTTTTGGCGCAGTCAATGCTAGTAAATTAACATCATCTGGCTTTACCCCACATCCTAACACCAAATTAAAGCAAGTACAAATAAGAGGTCAAGCAGTAAACCACCTAATACACCTCTATCTAGCATGTCTGATTTACCATATAAAGTAGACATCTTGCATGTTGATTGGACATAAGAATGTGGCCTGAATGGTGTACCTTTAGTAAAAGACTACATGCCAGACAGCACAGACTCACATTTGCGCCAAGGCTGGGAGTCTGTGAGGCTGTGAGTCACGCAAATCATTATTTTTTAGCGTAGGCACTTCTGATAACATCATCTGCGCTGATTTCACTAATTTGCACAATGCAGCCCAGCTCGTTTTCATGCTGCACTACACTGTGTGCAAGATAGTAATTCTGGGCCATAATGTGCCCGTGCTAGTCACTTACTGAACATTGTGTCAAAATGATGCAAGTCAGAAATGTGCAAAGTGGGCCAAGCATGCCATTGTACATTGCATATTTACATTGCTTTCAACCAC
Organism: Triturus cristatus; assembly: GCF_964204655.1. Taxonomy (NCBI): domain Eukaryota; kingdom Metazoa; phylum Chordata; class Amphibia; order Caudata; family Salamandridae; genus Triturus; species Triturus cristatus. Next base: position 609,620,091 of record NC_140581.1, on the reverse strand, counting down.
AGTTACTTTGCTCCATCTTTGTCAGGATGTGTACTTTTCAACAACATTTCAAATTATTTCCAATGCTTATCACTGTTTAAGGAAGTGTCTCACAGAGACTGTCCAAGAGGCATTCACAGAGCACGTCACAAGCCGCCTTGTCTTTGTCAGAACACAGTGTACAATTGCCATAAGAGAGAATTTTGCCTTGAAAACAACAGTAAATGGGCTAAAAAAATGTTGCTCCCATTCCTTTACTTCAACACGCAGGAGTTAACTGCTTCTGTGACACACATGGAATGAAATGCTGTCTGCACAACTATGGCATTGTAGGTGTGGGAGAAAGAGTGAAGGAATAAAGAGCTGTACATGGGTTCCAATAGCATCTGAGCACAGCTAAATATCGAGTACTATAAACCAAAGTTTGTGTGGCCCACCACTTAGGCCCTCAGTGCAAATGGCACCTGAAAATCCACATGATTTATCTGTCCCAGTTATAGCATTACCGGGGAGTCACATTCATTTTGAGAGTAGTGAAACTAAAGGGGATTAAATATTTTGGGGGATAACATGTAGGAATTGGTGGTTCCAGATATTTTTCCCTGACTTTCACACAGAGATTTAATGAGAAACAGCCTTTACAATAATGCCTTTACCACGCAATACCTTTAACAAAAAGGATTTATCATGAATGCCTTTACCATGCATGGTAAGATGGTAAGTATTGTTAAGGCAATAAAATATATATCTGTGTATGTATAGGCATGTGCATGAATGAGACCCATAGGATATACAATGCATAACACTATAGTGATGGAAATTATGAGGTGGTGTCTCAACAAAAATATTTTTGTCTTTGATGGTGAATTATTCGACCAACAACATGGTGTGGCCATGGGCGCCTGCTTCGCCCCCGGCTATGCTAATTTGCATATGAGCTGGTGGAAGGAACAGGTGCTCGGGGGACCGGATATAGAACATTGGAGTAACCACATCTCTCTGTGGTTACGTTTTATCAATGATTTCTTTGTACTGTGGCAGGGTACTGAACAAGAGGCTAATTTGTTTCTATAATTGAAAAATTGTAAGAACTTAAATATAAAATTCACTGGGAAAAGGAATAAAACATCTATTGAATTTCTGCAATTCCCCGGGTGAGGGTGAGGGAAGGTAAATTGGAAACCACTCTTTTTATGAAACCTACAGCAGGTAATACCATTCTCCATGCTGACAGTGCCCATCCTATCCCCCTTATAAGAAGTATACCCTTTGGTGATTTTTTTGGGCTAGAAGCTTATATAGCACCAATGAAGAGTATAATAAAGTGGAGAAAGAAATTAAAAAAAGTTTCATTCAGAGAGGGTACACACAATCTATGCTTAATAAGGCTTCAAAAAAAGCCAGGGCTCTAGATAGAGAATACATACTATTTAATCCCTCTAAATCTATGAATTAGAGAAAAACTGTTTCAGAAGCATCTCATAGATTTATAACCACCTATAATGCAGACCATGCAAAGGTCCGTAGTATCCTTGAGAAACATTGGCATTTCATAAAAGAGGATCCTGTAATAGGGACCCAGATTAGCAAACATCCTCAAAAAACGTACAAAAAATCAAAATCCTTGAGGGATTATTTGGTTCAAAATGAATACACCACAACCGTACAGAGCAGAATGTGGTTCACCTCCAGGGAAGGTTTCGCGAATATCTAAAATGCAAGGCTTGCACATATGGTAAGAACCGGAATAGCCTAAAATCAGTCTTCAATAAGAATACTAAGATCAAAGGCAACCTCACATGTAGATCAGATTTTGTGGTTTTCATATTTGAATGCACCTGCCATAAAATCTATGTGGGGTGTACCACCCTGCCCCCTTATAAAAGCGCATTCTTTAACACGTTTGAGCGATTGTAAATAATAATCGATACTAGTACCCACTAGCTAGATATTTTGAGAAATTTCATAAAAGTGATCCTGCTGCTCTTACATATAGCTGTATTGCCAGGTTCCCAAGAGAAGGAGAGGGGGGAACAAGGAGCTATGAAAACTTGAAACTTTTTATATCCTAGAACTGGATAGTAAAGAGTCTACAGGTTTTAAAATGGATGAAGAATTGTATACGTGCCAGATTTAAACATGCTCACCTTAACGTGCACCTTCCTGAGAGCACTGTTACTGATTGGATTTTTTTATATTCAAGCTCTTGGGGAAATGGGTAACTTGAATGGAATTTTGGATCAAGAGGATTTTTTTTGGTAGTGATTCTGTTTGGCCAAATGGATGTGCAGTAAACATATACATGCATTTCTGTAAAAAAGCTCTGTGGCTAGAGATGTAGAGGAGACTGGTGTTTCACAGATTATAAACAGCATTATAGGTAACTTAGCACTTGAACTTTATAATGCTTCGAATCTAGTAATGAAGGCCTGCTTATATAATTTAAGATATATACATTTCTAATCCTTCGATTTTTGAAATAATGAAATATACAGATGTCTCATCATATTAAAGGAGATTTGGTTTATATATAAAAATGGAATTATATATGTGTGTATATATGAATGCGATACATTTATTGTACCAAACAATATTCGTTGTATGCCCTGGTCCATACCATCATTTTTTAAGAGTGGTATTTATTTTGTTAGGTTTCATTTAGGACTTTCCCTGCTAGGTCAATAATACGGCACTTGCTAAAACATCTTATCCATATATATAATATTGAATTTGAATTGATTGTCTAATACTTTGCCACCATGCACTTTATTGGGTATTTGAAAGAAGTCAAATGTATAAATTATATGTGCTTTTTGAAAATTTTCTATGGCACTTGCCAAATGAATTAAGTTATGTAGTAAATACTGACCTTGTATCTGAAGCCTACACTGTGCACTTTATAGTGGTTTTCTTCACTAGCCAATATATATTAGTACATGTATTAAGTGAAAGCGTTTACAAAGCGACCGTGTTAAAAGGTGGCAAACACGCTAGTAAAACTCCTATAACAGCACTTTAAGTTTTCCTTCCTTTTTATATGTTGAATGGGTAAACAAGACTAGATAAAGTAAAACCAAGATGGCGCTCGAAGTTGTGAACAAGGCTGTGTGTGACAGCCAGAACGCGAGAATTGATAAAGGCTTTCAGTAAGCCGAAACACGTCTCCCTTTCATCTTTGGGATTGCGGGTGACCTGATTAAATAAACAGATGCTGTATCCTGACTGCCTCGAGTCTGTGCCTACTTCCATGGATGTTTCTGTGGGAGCTGGTTGTTGTGTTCATATATATATATTCACTGAAAAAACCATAGGTTTCAGGGGCGTTATAGTTAGCTGGACTTTTCACTCGTACAAAACCATTGAAATTCCCCCGTTATAGTTAGTTCAGCTAACTATAACTCGCGCGCATGAGTGATGTCACTGACCATGTCATGAGTGATGTAATATGTGACGTCATCAGCAGTGCATTGCGGGCGCGCGAGTTATAGTTAGCTGAACTAACTATAACGGGGGAATTTCAATGGTTTTGTACGAGTGAAAAGTCCAGCTAACTATAACGCCCCTGAAACCTATGGTTTTTTCAGTGAATTTCTAAGGTTTTTTAAATGCTAATTCCTAACTATAACATGCCTGAAACCTATGGTTTTTTCAGTGAATTTCAAAGGTTTTTTAAATGCTAATTTCTAACTATGCCTACAGAGATAGGATATGTGAAGTAAGAAGAAAAAACGCACAGAAAGAAAAAAAAGAAATGCAGAAAGAAGCAACAGAAGTCCTCAAAGACGAAGAAAAGTGCAGGAAGAAGGATAACGTGCAGAAAGAACAAACAGAAGAGCAGAAAGAAGCCTTGTTGCAAAATCATCCTGTACCCTCAACTTTTTCAGACGGATACTGGTGGTAACTGAGTCTGACTAACCAGTCCTAGAGCCAGTGCTATGTTAAAAGACACTCAGAATACAGTGAAACCACCTACATACACTAGGGAACACTATGCGTTGGGGTCCCCCTGTGATCAGCATGACCTCCTCTGTAAGCCCCTAGTATATAATAGGGCAGGGGATTAAAACTACCTCTTAAAACGCGCCACAGGGCGTGTTTGCACACGTCACCTCAGGCCCGTCCCCTCACTTCCCCACTGTGTAAACACTAGGGGTGGGCGGAATTTGCGTAATCGCGTTACGCAAATCTCCGCGAAACGGTAAAAAATCTCCGCGAACACGCAGAAATTCCACGAACATGCGGAATTGCTTGTTCGCGATGCTTTTTTCCTGTTCACAATCGCTGTTTGCGTGCTCGGGGAGAAATATCTCGCGAACACGCATTTTGAGAACGCGAACAAGCAAAACATTTTGCGAAGTCGGGGAAAGCAGAATTTTGGGCAATTTCGCGTTCTCCGCGAAATGCGAAATTACCCAAATTCCGCAAATTCCGCGAGCGGAACGGAATTTACCGCCCAGGCCTAGTAAACACGCCCTGTGGCCGTTTTAAGTTGGGAGATTAAGTCCCCTTGAATCCTGAGGGTCCCTAGGGTCCAACTAGACCACTAGGTACCTCCAGTAAGCGCCACAGAGCTGCGTTGCAGAGAGATGTAAAAAGGGGCACAGCCTAGACCACCTCTCTGCAACGCAGCGGAGTGGTGCTTACTGGAAGCACCTGGTGGGCTAGTTGGCCCCCAGGGTCCCTCAGGATTGAAGGGGAATTATTTCCTCAACTTAAAACGTGCCACAGGGCTTGTTTGCACATGTTAACTCAGGCCCCGTCCCCTCCCTCCACCACTGTGTAAACACGCCCTGTGGCCATTTTTAGGTCTCGCCTGAGACAGCGCTTTAGCGCTGCTCTCGCGAGAGCTTTTGTTAAAGGGGGATCTGGAAGTGCAAACGAGTGCTTTTCAGGCCTCCAAATACAGTGCATGTGCGCCGGGCGCACGCACACCATTTGGCAGCCTGAAAAGCACTGCGTGATCACTTTCACTCACGGCCGCTTTGATGTCATCAGTGAGCCGCGCGTCCACTGAGGACATCAAAGCGGCCGCGCACACCATTTGCCACCCCCACACCGTACATCTTTACCGCTCTCGGGCCGTCTCATCCTTGCTTCTGTATCCCGCCACATCCCTTCTCAATCACTTTTTTTTCCATCTCGCTGCTGCTTTCAAGCATCTCCAAAATTCACCAACACTTCTCGTCTTTTCTGTTTTTCACCCGCCCCTTCTCACCTGCCCTCCGCATCATCTATCTTTTTACCTGCCTTTCTCCCCGTCCATTCCCCTCTTTCCTACCCTGTCCCAGTTAGCACCCTCTCTCCCCATCATGAGCCTCTGTCCCGCCTGTTTCCATTCGACCCCCTTATTGCTTCAGCTTGGAAGCGCTCTACATATATTGGCACTTTTCATCCCACACAGACGTGCTTGCATCCTCCTCCCCCGCCACCCGGGCTTGTGCCCCGTTATTCGCCTCGTACAACTTTCTGGGTGCTTGTGACTCCCTTCCATCCCCAGCCGCGACGGCCTTCTTATAACCATGTCACATCAACATTGTATTTAGTTAGCATTTGTTTTTTTTCAGCAGCGTAAACCGACCCAGTCATAAAACTTGTTTCGGCATATTCACAACAAATCTTTCCATTTCTAAACGCTGTAGTTGACCTAGTGAAAAGAAACCAGACCCCCTGTCGTTGGGTGTTGCGTAGTGGGCTGAACAATTTTGAAAACAGTGTGTTGTTCCACTCTCTGTGACACTCAAAAAATCCGTGCTAGCCAGGCATGTGGTAGGAATCACGAACAAACACTTTCTTCCTTTGATTTTCTCTGCACCCGTCTCCCATTGGCAAAACATGTAGGACTCGCCTGTAACGCTGTTTGGCATGTATATTACATATTTTAGTGCTTGTATTTCCCAAAGTCGAGGGTAATATGCTGCATGGGCTACACACTTATAAGGTCCCAAAGGGAGACCTATTGACAGACAAGCGCTTCCTGTGATTACAGGAGATCAAACCAGACTCCATGCTGCGTTTATGGCCTCCACACCCCTCTCTGGCAGGAAGGGCAGCCTGCCAAAACTGCAGCCAGCCTTCATCTCTGGGATGGGGTGAAGGGAATGTGAAGCTATCAGCTGCTCCATCTGACTAACTAGAAACAAGTCAACATAAGAAGATGGCTTGCTGATAACACTCTGAATGCTGCCTGTTCAAAACTCCCCACTGCAAAGAAGAAAACGCGTGTCTTAAGGAGTTGGATGCTATTATAAAGAGAATATTTTGCACAGCATTCACTATTTAAGCAGCAGTTGTGCTAAACGTGTCATTCAGTCGTGCAGGCCTTACAACCTATTAACTAATATCCTCAGGTTAATTTAGAGGCATGGGACCGGGTGGAGTGAGGCTAATTTACCTACACTTTGTTTTGATTGCATTCAGTCAAGTAAATATAAAGGCGCTGCCACCTTTTCAAAATAAGGAAACAATGGGTTCCAGAATCGGAGCTACAACTGTCATGTTACTGTCATGTATCTTCTTCCAAGGTCTGTCCGCATATAGCATAATACCCAAGTATTTAGATTGTATTAACTTCGAGGGAATTAGGTTATGGACTTCTTTATTTGATTGCATTCCATATTTTAAGTTATAAAGAGAATAATGTGTTGTGCCCATTAAGTGTGAATTTTTATGTGTATATGCATATGTCGGGAAAGTATTAGAACGGGGACTTCAATTTTTTCTTGATTACTCTGATAGATTACATGATTTGTTTACATTTCTGACTCCAAGAAGAATTAGTTTACAAAGGAAATTCATACGCTTACAGCGGGCGTTTGCGTTTTTCCGTTGGTTTTTTGTTCTTTTTGTGTGACCTAAGAACCAAGTCCGATAATAATTGAAATAAACCCAGACCCAATGGACAACAACGCCCTGTTTCCAGTGACAGTTAAATGAAATCCAGTTGGCTATTGTACAACAAGCATTGGCATAGCCAATAGGTCTCGCCTTTGGGACCTTATAAGTGTTTAGCCATGCAACAGTTGATGTTGTTGCACCAAGGATATTGTGCTGCATAACTAAATACTTATAAGGTCCCAAAAGCGAGACCTATTGGCTATGCCAATGCTTGTTAGTTGGGAGATTAAGTTCATTTGAATCCTGAGGGTCCCTAGGGTCCAACTAGCCCACTAGGTACCTCCAGTATGCGCCACAGAGCTGCGTTGCAGAGAGGTGTAAAAAGTGGCACGGCCTGGACCACCTCTCTGCAACGCAGCTCAGTGGCGCTTACTGGAAGCACCTGGTGGGCTAGTTAGCCCCCAGGGGTCCTCAGGATTGAAGGGGAATTATTTCCCCAACTTAAAACGCGCCACAGGGCTTGTTTGCACACGTTAACTAAGGCCCCGTCCCCTCCCTTCACCACTGTGTAAACACGCCCTGTGGCCGTTTTTAGTTGGGAGATTAAGTTAATTTGAATCCTGAGGGTCCCTAGGGTCCAACTAGCCCACTATGTACCTCCAGTATGCACCACAGAGCTGCGTTGCAGAGGGGTGTAAAAAGTGGCACGGCCTGGACCACCTCTCTGCAACGCAGCTCAGTGGCGCTTACTGGAAGCACCCGGTGGGCTAGTTAGCCCCCAGGGGCCCTCAGGATTGAAGGGGAATTATTTCCCCAACTTAAAACGCGCCATAGGGCGTGTTTGCACACGTCACCTCAGGCCCCGTCCCCTTCCTTCCCCACTGTGTAAACATGCCCTGTGGCCGTTTTTTAAGTTGGGAGATTAAGTCCCCTTGAATCCTGAGGATCCCTAAGGCCAAAATAGCCCACTAGGTACGCCCAGTAAGCGCCATTGCAGAGAGGTGTAAAAAGGGGCACGGCCTGCACCACCTCTCTGCAACGCAGAGCAGTGGCACTTACTGGAAGCACCTGGTGGGCTAGTTGGCCCCCAGGGTCCCTCAGGATTTAAAGGGAATTATTTCCCCAACTTAAAACGCGCCGCAGGGCGTGTTTGCACACGTCACCTCAGGCCCCGTCCCCTCCCTTCACCACTGTGTAAACGCGCCCTGTGGCCGTTCTAAGTTGAGAGATTAAGTCCCCTTGAATCCTAGGGTCAAACTAGCCCACTAGGTACCTCCAGTAAGCGCCACAGAGCTGCGTTGCATAGAGGTGTAAAAAGGGGCGTGGCCTCAGAACACCTGTCTGCAACACAGCTCCCTGGCGCACACTGGAGATACCTGTTGGGCTAGTTGGCCCTCAGGGACCCTCAGTATTGAAGGGGAATTAATTCCCCAACTTACAACTGGCCAGGGGGCGCGTTTGCAGAGTGCTGCAAAGAGGGGGCATGGCCTCCAGCGCGATGCCGGTCTTTTATTTATTTTATTTTTTTAAGAAGGAGGGTTGTGTGGCCCCCCTTCTTTTTCTAATTTACTGGCCCTGGGGACCCCATCCCCCAGGGCCTGCACCCTAATTTTTTTTGTTGAAAAAAATTAATTTGGCCCTCCCAAGGCCTTAATCGGCCCCGGGGACCCCAACCCCCGGGTCATGGCCTTTTTTTTATTTAAATTCTTTGGGAGGGGGCTGCGTTGCCCCCCTCCTCAGGCCAATTATGGCTCCGGGGACCCCATCCCCCGGGGCCGGCCTTTGTTTTATATTATTTTAAAAATATATATATTTATAGAAACACCTAGGACATGCTGGACAAACCGTATGTACCTATCACCATGACGATTTGCGTGATATTCATTAAAAGGCGAATCCACATGGAATGTATTTACACCGCTAGTGAAGCTCTGACGTGTCTGACGCCCTACCGTGCCTAATCCCGGCGCCCCCGCCGGTGGGTACTCTCAAGTAGACACCCTTGTCGTTTATTTATACAAACATGGGTAGCTATTGACGGGCATATTTAATATACACGCACACCAAGCCATTCAAAAGCGATTTGACAAAAATTCGACCAAACTATGCAAGAAACCCCCCTCACGGTTAATAAAAAACACATTCACCACCGGATGTGTAATACTTTTTATTTTACTCTCTGGAAAGGAGATGAACCTCACTTTAGAGTCACAGCGTGCTCCTGGCTGAGCCCAATGCTGTGTTACACCCACCAGTGCCCGCCGATTGCCTCACACCTCTGTGTTGTATTCCACCAGCTAGTGCGTATGCTATGACACTCTCTAGCCCATGTGCACTGTAACACCACCCCATGAATATGTCATGCCACACTTGCCTTCGCACGGGTTATATTGCCCCATCTAACATGCCTTCCTCGATGTGTATGTTATAACGCACAGCGCTATGCCATACATATTACAATCTGGGATCCATATCTTTGTCACAGTGCATATACAACGTTACACTCCCCAGTACATATTTTATATTACAACTTTAGAGACTAGTTATGTTACACAACACTATCCTGTGCATATTACACTCCAAGGCACATATCGCATAGCACGCGCTAGTGCCTGTGCTATCTCGCGCTCTCCAATGAATCTGTCTTTGCGCACAATGTATTGCATATTATATTTCACACTTTTTGGTGCATAGTTTATACCATATACCACATCTAGTTTTCATTTTCAATCGTGCTCTCAGGACTATGTTCTATATAACACTGCGTCCACCTACCCTTTTCACGGGCATTACATTTTGCGATGGGGGTGGAGGGTCAGGGGGTGTTTCTGCCAAGTGAGCCCGGAGTCACAGTCACAAACGTCCTCTTCTTCCTGAATAAAAGTGAGATTATGCTGCATACTTGTTCATATTTTAAGTAGTTCGCACAGACACACATTTTAAAAACAATAAAGTTCCTAATACCCACCTTCGCTGAACAGTTAGCTTGCTGCCCCATCCACCTCCTCCCTATCCCCTGTTGTCTGAATCCATGGACTAGCCTCCTCCCTCCTGCAATGCATGGTCTGATGTGCTGCCACTGCCCTCCATTTAGCATGATGTACCAGTCCACTCCTCCTGCCCTCCATTGCCCAATTCTATGGCCCATCATTGACCTCCTGCTTAGCCTCTGTGCTTAGCTTGCTGCCCCTATTCTCCTTCCCCCTGCCCTCCGATGTCTTTGTGCATGCCCCTGCTCCATCCTTTTTGCCCACTATGTTCCATGAACCTGCCACTTCTATCTACTCTGAGTGTTCTGTTGAGCTGCCACTCCCCTCCCACCTGCCTAGCATTGTCAGATGACTGTAACCTGTCCCTGCCACCTCCACCCTGCCTGTCCACATGCCATGCCCCATATCCCCTTCCTCCTGTCCTCCATGGTCCATTTTACTGCCACACCCTTCTGCCCTCCCTGATCTGTTGTGCTGCAACTGCTCCTCCTGCCTGCCCCGCGCGTTCTGTTGTGAGGCCCCTTCCCCTGAACTCTCTTGTCTGTGCCCAGGTCCTGACCCTCCCTTCTATCCTCCATGGTCCTTTGTGCATGCCCCTGCACCCTCCTTCTTGCCCATCATAGCCATTGTGCTGCCACTAACCCTCCGGCTTGCCATGCATGGTCTTCTGTGCTGCCAAGGCCCCTCCCACCTTCCCTGTGTGGTCAGCTAGCTGCCCCTGACCCCCTCCCACCTTCCCTCCATGGTCTGTGTGCATGCCACCATAGTCTCATTGTTGCTCTCCATGGTGTGTCTTGTTTCTAGTGCCCATCCTGCCTGACCTCCATGGTCATCTTGCTGCTCCTGCCCTGCCACCTTGCCCCCAGCCCTCTGTTTCCATGTGCAGACCCCCTCCCTCCCTCCTGGCTTGTCTGTTCCATTGTAATGCCCCTGATCCGTCCCTCCTGCCCTTTATGGTCTGTTATGCTGCGGCTTTCTCTCCTGTCTGTCCATTATGGTCAGCTAGCTACCATTGCCTCTTTCCCACCTGTTCTCTGTTGTCCATGTGCATGGTCCTGTCCCCTCCCTATTGCTTTCTATGGATTGTTGTGCTGCACTCCCGTCCCGCATGCGCTGTGTGGTGTATTGTGCTGCTGCAAACCCTGATGCCTGCCCTGTAGGGTCAGTTTGGTGCACCTCTCCATGTCCCTCCTGTCCTCTGTTATCCGAGTCCATGTACCTACCCCAATTTCTCCTGCCTACCATGATTCAATGTACCATACTTGCGAACATTTTGAACTTGGTAAGAGGAAGATTTTGAAAAACAACTGGGGTATTGATTTTCCCCTTTGAGTTACATTGAAAAAGAGGAGACTGTAGACAGGAGACAGATCAAATAAAGCCCATTTGAGCTTAAAAACTTTGGACGTTTCCTGGCTGAAATGGGTCAGTTGGCATGTATGGTTGTACTACCACTGCCTCTTCCTTCTGCCCACAATGGTCTATTATATTGCCACAGCCTCTCTTGCCAGTCCTGTATTGTTGGTTTGTTGCCCCTGCCCCCCTTTCCACTGCCCTCCATAGTCTGTTGTGCGGCTCTGCCCTTCCTGCCTGCCCAGTGTGGTCAAATTGTTGCCTCTGCACTCTCCTACCTGCCTTCAATTTTCAGAGTCCGTGCCCCTGGCCTCTGCCTCTCAACAGTATCCCAATGAACAACTAGATTGCTAACATTCTATATTTATTACAAAAGTGTGGAACGCCTGACGTCATCTTGATGTAATCAAAACTGTAATAACTAGAGTATTTCCTTTAGAAATTACATATATGAGAGTGTCTTATTTGCATCAAAATTATGGTTAGTGCTCTAAAAAACTAAAATGAGGACATATTTTCTGAGTTTTCAAATAGCAACAAAGAACTTTTAAATTATTTGTAATCTTTATGTTTTTTTATCCAGTTGACCACTTGATTAAATGTTGCACCTTGGCGAGAGGATGTGGTGATACTTCCAGAGCTGCAGACTTTGCAACTGGGGAACCAGGGTGAAGTTTCTGCTTCAGCTCAACATTCTGTGATTGTGGTCAAATCACTTAATCTCCCCATGTCTACAACCAAAATGAATTTCATCTTGTGTGATGTAACCAATGCTCATGTAAAGCATTCCAATACCTGACAAGTCTGCACTATATAAAACTGTAAATACACAAAAAATAAGTGTTTTTCACACTTCTGTCATTGGGCTACATGTGGGCTACATCTGGGTGATATTTGTGCTGCATTTAGGCTCTTTTGTGTCTGGTGGCCATCTTGGGAGATTTATTTGTTATGAAGTTTCCTAATTTCCTCATTTACTGCAGTCTCCTCAGTAGGAAATGCTTTCAGTTTTTTAATTTGATTCCATCAAGAAGGTATTCAGATATGTCACACATTTGCCATAAATTCTGAATGTTAGCACTCTAGTTGCTCATTAGATCACTGTAGTAAAGCTACTGCTCACCACGGAAGTCTGCTGCTGGTATTAAAAGTGCATGTTTCAGTCTGCATATCAGAATTTTTTAATGAAATAGAAGAGGATTTGAGAAGTCACACAAAATGTGCCCTAATTTTTCTTTCTTCAGCACTAATCATAATTTCTATGGCAAAATGAACCCCCTCATTGTGTTCCTTTTTAAATTAAATGTTTTAAGTGTTACCAGTTTATTCCAATCAAGATGGCTTCAGGTGTGCCATACTTTTGTCATAAGTAAGACAGTAAGCGCTCTAGTTGTTCTTAAGAACACTCTGGGACATTCTGTCATTAGGCTATACTTGGGCTACATCTGGGTGATATTTGGGCTACATTTGGGCTCTTTTGTCTCTGGTGGCCATCTTGGGAGATTTATTTGTTATGAAGTTTCCTAATTTCCTCATTTACTGCAGTCTCCTCAGTGGGAATACTTTCAGGTTTTTATTTTGGTTCCATCAAGAAGGCATTCAGATGTGTCACACATTTGCCATAAATTCTGAATGTTAGCACTCCAGTTGCTCATTAGATCACTGTAGTAAAACTACTACTCACCAGGGAAGTCTGCTGCTGCTATTCAAAGTGCATGTTTCAGTCTGCATGTCAGAATTTGTTTATGAAATAGAAGAGGATTTGAGAAGTCAAAATGTGTCCTAATTTGTCTTTCTGCAGAACTAAACATAATTTCTATGGCAAAATGAACCCCCTCATTTTGTTCCTTTGTAAATTAAATGTTTTAAGTGTTACCACTTTATTTCAATCAAGATGGCTTCAGGTGTGCCATACTTTTGTCATAAGTAAGACTGTTAGCGCTCTAGTTGTTCGTTAGAACACTCTGGGACATTCTGTCATTGGGCTATACTTGGGCTACATCTGGGTGATATTTGGGCTACATTTGGGCTCTTTTGTCTCTGGTGGCCATCTTGGGAGATTTATTTGTTATGAAGTTTCCTAATTTCCTCATTTACTGCAGTCTCCTCAGTAGGAAATACTTTCAGTTTTTTACTTGGTTCCATCAAGAAGGCATTCACATGTGTCACACATTTGCCATAAATTCTGAATCTTAGCACTCTAGTTGCTCATTAGATCACTGTAGTAAAGCTACTGCTCACCAGGGAAGTCTGCTGCTGGTATTCAAAGTGCATGTTTCAGTCTGCATGTCAGAATTTGTTGATGACATAGAAGAGGATTTGAGAAGTCAAAATGTGCCCTAATTTTTCTTTCTGCAGCACTAATCATAATTTCTATGGCAAAATAAATCCCCTCATTGTGTTACTTTGTAAATTAAATGTTTTAAGTGTTAACACTTTATTCCATTCAAGATGGCTTCAGGTGTGCCATACTTTTGTCATAGATAAGACTGTTAGCGCTCTAGTTGTTCGTTATAGAACACTCTGGGACATTCTGTTATTGGGCTATACTTGGGCTACATCTGGGTGATATTTGGGCTACATTTGGGCTCTTTTGTCTCTGGTGGCCATTTTGGGAGACTTATTTGTTATGATGTTTCCTAATTTCCTCATTTACTACAGTCTCCTCAGTAGGAAATACTTTCAGTTTTTTACTTTGATTCCATCAAGAAGGCATTCAGATGTGTCACAAATTTGCCATAAATTCAGAATGTTAGCACTCTAGTTGCTTATTAGATCACTGTAGCTAAGCTACTGCTCACCAGGGAAGTCTGCTGCTGGTATTGAAAGTGCATGTTTCAGTCTGCATGTCAGAATTTTTTAATGAAATAGAAGAGGATTTGAGAAGTCACTCAAAATGTGCCCTAATTTTTCTTTCTGCAGCACTAATCATACTTTCTATGGCAAAATGAACCCCCTCATTTTGTTCCTTTTTAAATTAAATGTTTTAAGAATTACCACTTTATTCCAACCAAGATGGCTTCAGGTGTGCCATACGTTTTTCATAAGTAGGACTGTTAGCGCTCTAGTTGTTCTTTAGAACACTCTGGGAAGCTGCAGTAGAACACAAAGGAATCAACTGACAGTCTCTGCCCTTGTTGGATGTACATGTTTTACTGAGAATGTCAGACTTCATTCTCACATGACTGAGAAAGATAATGTGAATTTACAGAAAATATGCTCTCAGTTAGCTTATAGATCACCTTCCAAACCTCTGTGGGAAAAGCATGAGAAAATAGATTTCTCAAAAAACATGATTCATGATATCACAGCAGAAGGCTTTTTCACATGGTAAAATCACCTTAGAACACACCACAATTCCTAAAATGAGTATGGTATCATCAACAAATGATTTATAATGTAACTAAAGTCTTAAAACCTTCAATTAACTGCAATGCTTTTTACTGAGGTGCTATCATGTATATTGGGCCCAAGATGGCTGCCAACACTTCTTGGCTGAAGTGCTGACAGGCAATCAGAACTCACGATGAGATGTGTGGTTAGGCTCCGCCCAGATATACCTATCTTTTTAACTCTAATTTTCTCAGGAACTACTGAACGGATTTACACCATTTAAGCAAAAGCCACAAGTCTGAACTGAGGACTACCTCTTTGTCAAATTTGGTGTAATTCCGTTCAGCAGTTCGGGCTGTAGCTGTGTCAACAGGTCCTATGGGAAAATGCATGGGGAAAACGCGTTTTGGGACCCCCCTTTTTTCTCGACCCCAGTTGAAGAATTACCGTGAAATTTTCAGGATAGGAGCGGACCGGAGCTGGCCAAAAGTTTAGAAAATTTCACGAAGATTCGTCAATCGGCGCCAATGTTATTCCAAATAGAATGTTGCAGATTTCCTATGGAAAATAGGTCCTAACTATAACTACCTACCCGACTGCCAGTAGGTAATATATATATATATATATATATATATATATATATATATATATATATATATATATAGCAGTCAACCTTTCCTCAGACGATCCGCTCAATCCTGGATCAAGAAGGGGACGGACTCCGATAAGTTATACCCAAATTATTTTATTTTGTTTGTGCGCTCTGCCGCCATGACGCGTTTCGGGCTCAACAGCCCTTGATCACATATATAAACTAATCTGCAGCGTCTCTGCCTTGATAGCCACACACGGACACACACCTCAATCTTTAGTGCAAAATTTATGTTTTTATTTTCGTAGATGCCTCCGCCATTACGCGTTTCAACTCATCCGAGTCTTGATCACATGTATATATCTAGATAGCCAGATAGATAGTTTGTATACAGAAAGTATTGGGGTAATCTGTGCTGTGGGGGAGAAAAAAGGGGAGTTTTAAAGAGTACTCGTTTTGTCTGTAAAAGGTTATTAATAATATTCAACAATAACGGCTGACAGCCCACTAGGACAAATAAGAAATCAATTCATCATTAAAAAGTGGCATGCCATTAATAATGTTCAACAATAATTGTTGACAGCTCACTAGGGCGAAAAAGAAATTAATTCATTATTTAAAAACAGCAGGTTCTAAAAAGCAGTTAGTATCGGTATGCCAGTCGTACCTATTGACCGCGCCTTAGAGATTGTAGTGCGTAGGTTAAGTTATGCCTAAGGACAATAAAGTTTTGCAATTTTTGAAGTTTTTAAGTTCGGATTTTGAACTTAATCTATCCATTTTTCCTTTCCACGTTGCAGAAAGTGAGTGTATTTTATAAATGTTACAAACACTGTAACATTGTAATTTTTAAAGAGCTTGAACAATGCTAGAACTACTGGAGTGATTGAAACTTGGAACTCTTTTCACTTTGTCTATAGATCACATGTTTTGTTTACTTAAATCCAACTAAACAGTGACACAGCCACTCGTGATCAAGGGGTTCCTCCCCGAAACGCATTGAGTGTGTCAGAGCCTGTGTTGAATAAATCACTTTCTGCAACAATTGGCGTGTACAGTTTGCTGTTCTCTCAAGGAGAAATCAGCGTTGGATTTGTGTTTTGGGACACGCCATCCCGCTGTAGAACGCCGTCATGAAGTGGCAGGGCAAGGAGTTGGCGTCGCCCAGCTGTGGGTTTGTTGTATAAAACCCTGCCTGCCTCTGAATCCAATTTCAGCCGCATTAACCGCCGGAGGCTCGAAGTCCAGACTGAACAATTCACTGAACCATAGGACGAGAGCAGCCATTGAACGGTGAAAGCGACTTTAAAAATCTTTTTCGAACTAACGAGGCTGACGACTTCCCCGTTCTTTTGAGTGATATTTGTGCAAACGCGGGGAGTTGCAAAAAGGTGACACTGATCGCGCTTAATATAAACCAACAAACATGGCTCTGTCTAGGAATATGAAGCGCTGCGAGGCAGCAGACAAAATGTTTGAAAACTACAAAGAAAACGTAGGAGTGGAAGCCATTGAACCAGTAACAAATGAAAATACAGTTCCTAACAAAAGGCAACTATGAACCATTTGTGGAAGGTGCTCAAATTAGAACAGAATAAATGGTGGGAAGTCATCACTCTCCAGAAGTATATCGACGTGGGAAGAGTACCGAGGGAGTTGAGAATTTTTGTGACCCGTACCTTTAATGACCCAGATCCGGATTTAATCAGTGACTGGACAGCGAACAATCACAATTGCTCTACAATTATGTTAGGCTTGCTGGTTAAATATGCACGCAAAGAAGTGGAACAATTTTAAGAAGATATAGAAAACACTACTAAACAACTGAAATAAATGTGTAGCCATGAAGAGTTCAAGACTGAAATGGACAAAATGGAGTTGAAACTCAATAAAATAGAGGATGAGATTAAGACCAAGAAACAACACAAATTCCACCGGGATCAAATTGATTATCAAAAAGGGCAAATCCTGACCTTTTCAAAGAAATATGATCAACTGCGGGGGTCTTCCTCCGCCCGAAAGGAGCACTGAAAGCCAAGCACACAGCTAGATTGATGAATGAAACAGGCGAAAGCTCCACTAATGAGAACGTCCTTGATGAGAGTGTAATTAGTAAAAGTGACATGTCAAGTGTATCACAACAAGATGGAGTAAAAGAAAGTATTTTAACGGAGTTCACATTGATGGCCAAAGGCAGAATGACAGCCAACAAACAAGGAGTAAATCAAGGGTGTGGAAGAGGAGGCCAAGGCGCCGCAAAAGGAAACACAACGGCGTTAGGAGAGCTAGGAAGCACAGTGGAAAGGCAAACAAGGGGCCAACAACTGAAGAAATAATGGAGAAGAACACTGTTGTCAACCTTTTTGAACGTGAACTCAATGATCAAGAGGTAGAGATTCTTTCACTTGGGTTATCTTTTTGTCCATCTAATGATTTTAATTATACGCACGGTCGCATTGACTTATTTCATTTTACCCGTAAGCTTAGAATTAAGAAATGGTATGCCACTAAGCTTAGAGGGAGAGATGCAATACCCAGAGAGAACGCTAGCACGATAAGTATTGGCGATGTTGATCTTTTATATACCTTGAATGAACTCGCCAATGAAGAAATTCTTACAGAACATTCCGTTTCAAATGTTATTGGGGATGATGTCTGCATTGATATGAGTGCACAAAGTGGGTTCAAACCCAAATCTATAGTCCTACCCCAGTTCAAGAATTATGCCATCGATGTCTTTGAGAAAGGGGAGAAACAAGAATTTCAGAATCTATCAAAAGCAAAATGGTATGGGGGTAGAAACATTTCATTAACACAAATGGCTGCTATAGATATTCTGAAGAATGACCGTTCCATTGTCATAAAGAAAGCCGACAAAGGGGAAAATGTTGTTGTAATGTCCCGAGACTTGTGTATCAGAGAGGGAATGCATCAGCTCTCGGACCGAGACAGATACGAAGTGGGCAACAAAAAAGATTATGAGAAATCTGTGACCATTTACCATTCACAATAAATTGATTGGAAAGATAGGGGGCTATTAGAGATTGAGGAATTCAATTATCTGACATGTCGATATCCCAAATTGCCAGCACTTTAAATCCTTCCAAAAATCCACAAAGATAAACAAAATCCTCCAGGGAGACCAATTGTGTCTTCCAGGGAGAGTTGTTTGGAAAACACATCCAAATATGTGGATTTCTTTCTCCAGCCCCTTGTACAGAATTTGATCTCGTATATAAAAGATACCGGGGATTTCCTGAGAAGATTAGAGACGATTGAGTGGAAAGAAGAGTATGGTCTTCTCTGTATGGATGTGACAAGGCTGTATACATGTATTCCCCATGATTTGGGACTACAGACCTGTCTGTACTTCTTAAGAGAGAGATCAATATCCTTTTTGCTGCATATGGAAATGCTGATTACAATGATGTCTTGCTGTTTGACACAAAACTATTTTATTTTTGTCACCAACATCTTCAGGCAAACCCTCGGAACTTCGATGGGGACCTGCTCTGCTCCTTGCTTTGCAGGACTCTACCTAGTATATTGGGAAGAGGTGGTGGTCAGAAAGTTAGAGATGTTCAATGATAAGGTGATGACATGGGTCAGATATATTGATGACATGTTTGTGGTCTGGAATGGCAATGAGGATGAAACCAATAAGTTCATTGATATTCTTAACATCAACAATTTCAATCTCAAATTCACAAGCCACTTTTCTAGAGAAACAATTGATTTTCTTGGTTTGAAACTCTCAGTTGTGGGAGGTAAATTAGAAAGTAGCCTGTTCAGAAAAAAACAGCAGGAAACAGCCTGCTACATGCCTGGAGTTGTCACCCAAGCACCTTGATTCAAAGTATTCCGCTAGGAGGATTTTTGCGTGCTTAATGAAATTGTAGCACTGAGGCCGGTTTTGAGTCAGATGAAGCAGTTATGACCAAAAGATTTTTACAGAGAGGCTACAAAAGATCAATTATTACACAAGCAAGTCAAGAAGTTAGAAATAGATCTAGGTCCAGCTTACTGAAAGAGAAAGAAAATGATAGGACAGTAGATAATGCCCACCAAAAGATTAGGTTTATCACGACATACAACAGACAAGCTTACAAAATGAGTAGGAGCCTTGGTAAATTTTGGCAGGTCTTAAGTACAGATAAAGACATTGTGAATCAAGTGGAAACATATCCACAGATAACATTTCGCAAAGCAAAATCTCTGAAAGACACTTTATGCAAAACCATTGAAACTCCGATCACTAAGAAAACAGAGATTAGAGGGTTTTTTACATCCCCAAACTGTAAAGCATGCAAAAATAGCACAAATTGCAAAGAATGCAAACTGTCACCAACTTGTAAACCTTTTACCATCAGAAAACATCTCTCATGCAATACTGAATATGCAGTTTACGCATTGAAGTGCCCGTGCAATATGACATACATTGGGAGCACCTTGTACAAAGCCAAAAAACGTGTGTTGGAACATTTACAGGCTATCAAGAATGGTGACAAGCAATACCCAGTGGCACAGCATTTTAAGATGTATCGTAATCAGAATGAAAATTTGTTAAGCTTTTGTGTCTTGGACACAATAGGTATTAACATCAGAGGTGGGAATCGATTACAAGATTTGAGACGTCTCGAATCGAGGCTTATCATCCAATATCAAACAATGGCCCTCATTGGTCATAATTGTGAAGAACTTTCAGTCCATTTGAAGTAATATCTATGTTCATAGATCTTCTTCAGCTCCTATTATTCATACGATTTAAACCCATATCTAATTTAGTAGGTTACTAAAGATAGGCAAATTAAGATAAACTACTGTATGGTTTGCCTCGTAGCCAACTGTAAATGTTTTTATCTGTGTATGTGTATATATTGTATTTACATGTGATATGATTTTGATTTTATCTTTAGGCATTGTTCTTTGTCTTTTTTCTTCTTTTAGATAATATGTAAGCTGCAATGTGGGAGAAAAAGACAAGAGAGCTATGATATATTGCCTTATTTTTTCTTTCAATTAGTAATCTTCCTTAACTTTTGTTTTAGAAGTGCCATTTTTTGAGACTCATAACTGGATAATATTTTGAATTGTGTTTGATAATGAGAACAACATTAGATGAGTTTGAAATTAGCCTACTGAGGCTTTATTTTTAGTATTCTTTGATTATGCATCAGAATAGATTATTGCTCTGTCCCTTATTGGGATAGATTAAGCACAAGCTCAACAGAACTTGTTTTGTCTGTAAAAGGTTATTAATCATGTTCAACAATAACGACTGACAGCCCACTAGGGCAAATAAGAGATAAATTAATCATTTAAAAGTGGCATGCCATTAATAATGCTCAACAATAATTGTTGACAGCCCACTAGGGCGAAAAATAAATTAATTCATTATTTAAAAGCAGCATGTTCTAAAAAGCAGTTGGTATCCGTATGCCAGGCGTACCTATTGACCACACCTTAGAGATTGTAGACAGTGCGCATGATAAGTTATGCCTAAGGACAATAAAGTTTTGGAATTTTGAATTTTTTAAGTTCGGATTTTGACCTTAATCTATCTATTTTTCCTTTCCAAATTGCAGAAAGCGAGTGCATTTTATAAATGTCACAAACACTGTAACATTGTAATTTGTAAAGAGCTTGAACAACGCTAGAACTACCAAAGTGATTGAAACTCGGAAGTCTTTTCACTTTGTCCATAGATCACATGTTTTGTTTACTTAAATCCAACTAAACACTGACACAGCCACTCGTGATCAAGGGGTTCCTCCCTGAAACGCGCTGTGTGTCAGAGCCTGTGTTGAATAAATCACCTTCTGCATCAATTGGCGTCTACAGCTTGCTGTTCTTTCAAGGAGAAATCAGCGTTGGATTTGTGTTTTGGGACACGCCGTCCCGCTGTGGAATGCCATCATGAAGTGGTAGGGCAAGGCATTGGCGTTGCGTTGCTCGCCCAGCTGTGGGATATATGTGTATATATATATATATATATATATATATATATATATATATATATTCAGTGAAAAAACCATAGGTTTCACACACGTTATAGTTAGCTGGACATTTTACTCGTAAAAAACCATTGAAATTCCCCCGTTATAGTTAGTGCAGGCAACTATAACTCACGCGACCGCAATCCTCTGCTGATGCTAATACTGTATTTAGACACTTTTTTGCCCATGTCTTCTTCCATTAAATTTTAGCTATACGTATATTACAAATATTTTTTTTTCATAAAGACACATATGTCATCAGCAGAGGATTGCGGTCGCGTGATTTATAGTTGCCTGCACTAACTATAACGGGGGAATTTCAATGGTTTTTTACGAGTAAAATGTCCAGCTAACTATAACGTGTGTGAAACCTATGGTTTTTTCACTGAATTTGCAAGGTTTTTTAAATGCTAATTCCTAACTATAACGTGTGTGAAACCTATGGTTCTTTCAGTGAATTTGTACGTTTTTTTAAATGCTAAGTTACTTTACGCCGTTCGTGGCGTGCGCGCCCACTTAACGCAGTTCGTTCCGTGCGCGCACGGTGCGCTTCGCGCACTGTGCGCCCACTTTACGCAGTTAGTGCCGTGCACGCACTGTGATTATAAACAACAATTGTCCCTAGTCATAAGAAAAAATATAGAGTTAATGATAAATAAGGACCCAGTCAGTACTTATCAAAAGGGAGACTTGTCCAGCCGGACAGAGGTCATGAATTTTACTGATATTCAGAAAGTAGCCAAAATATAAAGAAGATTAATAAAGTGGGACACAAGCCTGCGTCCAGTACATACATTAGACCATAGAAACAAGGAGGTTCAGGCATAAACACATAGTTTGCTTATAGATATCAACAGTAATTGAGAAACAAACAGTTTAAACAACACCCTTATGTATCAAAAATCATGTTTTTAACATTTCGGGTATTTGTAAGTGTCGACGGCGTTTCGATCCTACTAAACGGATGCAAGGATCATCATCAGGACAAGGAACAATAATGCCTGCACGATGCAACCTGAATAACCGCGGCCGCGGTAAATTCAGAACCGATATTTGAAGTTGATGCGGAGGTACGTGTCCGAGGGCTAGGTATTGCAATCGATTTCTGAGCTTGGCTCGGATTACCAGGGGTCCGTGGACCTGGGAATAGGTTCCAAGGTGATTGATTAACAGGACAATCCGACACGTGCCCACATTACGCTGGATAGGCCATGTACGCACGATGCGCTTCGCGCATCGTCCGCACACGGAGGACATATTATGCGCTTCGTTGAGAAACTTAATCTATTAATTGTTCCTTCGAATGATATACCTTGCACAAAAGGTGCCCTGCGGGCACCTTTTGCACACGGGGGAGGGGTGAATGTGGATATTTTTTTTTTATAATTAATTTTTACCGTACGCGTACGGTAAGCGTAATTGGCGTTTTTTCGAAAAAAAGTAAAATTGCTTTTTTTGCCTTGGGGGGTCTTGTGGGGCACCTTAATCAATGCTAGGTGGTTAGGAGCTGTCTAACATGCTCCTTTACATATTTTCCACCTTTGTTTTTCCTCCCCCCCCTCAGAGTGCGAGAGAGAAAATGGCGGCCGCCGCTTCCTGGTTTCGACCGATTCGAATGTTTACTAAGATCTAACAGCCAATCAGAATCGCGCTCGCGCACGTCACCATACGCGTACGGTAAGCTTACGGTAAGCGCACCGTAAGCGCACCGTAAGCTGCCACAGATATATATATTGATTTAAAGGCTATTTTCTCAGGAACTACTGAACAGATTTACACCAGACCTTCAAAAGGCACTTCCTTGACCTGTAGACTACCTCTCTGCCAAATTTCAAGTAACTCTGTTCAGCCGTTCGGGCTGTAGCTGTGTCTAAAGGTCCTATGGAAAAATGCATGGGAAAAACGCGTTTTGGGACCCCCCTTTTTTCTCAGCCCCCACTTGACGAATCCCCCCGAGACTTTCAGGATAGGAGCGTAGCGCAGCGCCCCATTAGTTTTGAAAATTTCGCGAGGATTCGTCGACCGGCGCCAAAGTTATTCCAAATAGAATGTTGCGGTTTTCCTATGGAAACAGGGTCCTAACTATAACTACCTACTGGCGAACGCCAGTAGGTAATATATATATATATATATATATATATATATATATATATATATATATATATATATATATATATATATATATATATATATATATATATATATAATATGTATATATATATATATATATAGAGAGAGAGAGAGATAGATAGATAGATAGATAGATAGATAGATAGATAGATAGATAGATAGATAGATAGATAGATAGATAGATAGATAGATAGATAGATAGATAGATAGATAGATAGATAGATAGATAGATAGATAGATAGATAGATAGATAAATAGATAAATAGATAGCTAGATAGCCAGATAGCTTGTACACAGAAAGTATTAGGGTAATCTGTGCAGTGGGAGAGAAAAAAGGGGAGTATGAAAGAGTAAAATACCCATGCATTTTACATAGACTTCTTTAAGAAGCTCAACAGCAAAAACTGCTGGACGAAATGAAACCATATTTGGCAGAAAGCTAGATCTTGGTGGGCAGATTGTACTTTTTATGATTTGGTGTTAATCCATTCAGTAGTTTTAAAAAAGCTAGTACTTTAGGGGAGTGGACAGGCAAGATGGTCGGGTGGATGTGATCCAAATTTGTTCCGCCGCCATGTAGCTGTCTATCGGCAGAAATCGAGGGTAAATGTAGCAGCAACTAACCACGATCCGGGCCATACATCACAGAGAGACGGCTGAGGATGAAGTCGGCTCTTGGCGGAGGCAGAATCCAGCAAAAGGTGACGAGAACCGAGCACGGCGAAGTTCCCCAAGATGGCCCCGGGCTCTCAGGATCGCCAGACGACAGCTCCAGAATGCGGCTCGCCATTTTTGGAGCCCATAGTGACACTGCGGGGACTGGAAGATTGCTGCACCACCACTAAAAACAGAGAGGAGCCGGAACGAGCACTAGCAGACACTTGCCGCAGGAAGGAAACAGAAACAGGTCCGGTGGCGAGGGGGGTTATCAGCAGCATACCGCAGAGAACAAAGAGAAACAAAACAGTAGACATAAGGTCAGAAGCACAGAGGAGACCGCGCCTGACCTCAACATGGTGGCCAAGGTGGTATGAACACCAGAGGTGGGAGAGCTACCAGGATAAGACCCTGAATTGTCTCACAAGCTAGCAGAAGGGCCGCTGGGAGTGAGGAGACACAGGTTTGGGGGTCAAACTTATCACTGAGACTTGAAGCTCCACCTCTGAAACATGCCTGACCCTAAGATGGCGACAACCATTTAGGCTCGTGTGGACGAGGGGAGACCCTGCAGCAGAGGTTAACTAATCCTAGATGGGCAAGTGATGGCACACACTACCTGGAGATAACAAGGCACCATATTGAGGGGACAGGGACACCTGGAGGTCCCGGGGTCTAGCCGTTCCCACGAATGAGGGGAGCTGTATGACCGCACCTATGCCACCAAAAAATCCTCAAGCAAAGTGTCTAGCTATTTTGCCCCCACTAACAAGAGGCAATCACAGGACCAAAGAGACACTGATACAGGCATGGCACTCACCAAAGAAGACTTGATGGCCTCCCTGAGGTGATTTAAGGCCGAACTGCGCACGGAACATGATGGACATGAAGGCGTATATGGAACAACTCAAAGCTGACCTAACGGAGCGCATGACCTACCTCCAACAAGATGTAGACTCCAAAGGCACAAGAGTACTGGAAGCGGAGGCTCAATCACAGGATCTTGACAAGCGAGTATCGGATACCCACAACAAGGTGCAAGTCCTCCACGCACAACTGCAACAGGTCTTTCTGAAAAATGGGGCATTGTAAAATAGGTCGAGGAGAGAAAACCTCAGAATTAGAGACCTGGAGGAAGAAGCAGAGGGGCCTGGCCTGGAGGCCTTCATCAAGGGGTTCTTAGCGGAGATACTGGGGCCACACCAGCTGAAAATCAAAATAGAGAGAGCCCATTGAATCAGCCGTCGAATTTCCAGAGAACGAAGATGCACCCACGACATTCTGGTCAAGCTCCACTCATTTAAGGTTAATGAGGCCATACTACAAGTGGCCAGGCAGAAAGACTCAATATCCTTTCAGGGCTTCACATGCATGTTGTTTTAATACCATGCCCAGTCCACCCGACAACGAAGACACCAATTCAGACCAATAACGGAAAAGTTGCCAGCGGACCGCATCAAATACCGTTGGACTTATCAGTTTGGGTTGGCCTTTGAACTCAACAACAAAGCATGACAAGTCACAGAGCTGGAGGAAGGTCTGGAAGTTCTGGTCTACCGCGCCCAGACCTCCACGAAAGGGAAAGATACAGAGCACAATAAGCCCTTTCAATGGCGGACCCAGCCTAGAGGTCGACAATCAAAGAACTAAAGTGGAAAAGAGACTACCTACCACCTATAGTCATGGGCCTGATAAAAGAGGCCGGGTGGGACTGGCCACACGGATGACCGCAAGTTTTGGCAGAGAATGGAGGGGCCCCAGAAAATGACCGATGAAGTCATGCAGGACTTATTTTAGTTCCACAAAGTCAGATAATTCCGTCCGACCAAATCTTGGAAGAACAGAGAGTAATGACAACAAATTATGGACAGTCGGGCGGCGGACCCAGACCAAGACATCTGCTGACATGCCCTTTTCCTTGGTTGGTAACACTGCTGGGGGTCCGCTGGCTCCACAGCTACTGTTTGGTCATGTTACTAGTTCCAGAGGATTTAGGGGGGTGGTTAAGGGATCCTAGAGAGTGGTGGGGATACAATGGGAGTAGACAGGCAATACAACACTTCAGCAACAGGTGGAGGATGGCTTCGGGATTGGGGATGGCTCATTGGTGGGGATGAGGTAGGGTGACAAATCAAGCAGGGCGGTGCTCACAGGGGGCGAGATACAGGGTAAGATGATTACAGTTGCATTGTGGAACGTGGAAGGTCTGAACTCCCTTCTTCGATGCCACAAAGTCTGGAAATAGATCGTTGACCACCTATTCAATATTGTGGCGCTACAAGAGACACATCATAAGAGGCCAGAGAAACTCAGGTTAAGGCATAAAAGCTATCCCCTAATATAAAGATCGTCCGCGGGAACAAAACAGAAAGGGTTTATGATACTGTTTCACAGCTCTACAAAATTCCAACTGGAAGGAATAAAAGCTGACAGAGAGGGAAGAGTGATTATGCTGAAGGGAAGATTAAGGGTAAGACTATCTACATTTATTTCAGCATACACACATAACACTGGTCAATTGGCCTTTTTTCATTACTCTGTTAAATATGTTGGGAGGATTTCGCAGAAGGCCAGATAGTCCTCATGGGGGATTTCAATTTCACATGGTACTCAGAAGTTGATAGTACGCACCCCCAAAGAGCTTCTATGGGCAGCTTCTTCAAAAGCACAAAACAGGCCATTCAGAATATGGGAGAGATGCATGGAGAATTCTTAACTCCACTGCAAGGGAATATACTTTCTTCTCACATGTACATCGCACATATTCCCGCCTAGACTATGTATTCCTTAGTCAAAGACTGTTAGGGTCCCTACAAGCTGCAAAGATTCATCCCATTACAGATCACAGCCCTGTCTGTGCATGTTTGAACTGGAGGACTAAGGCACCGGGCCCACCGAGATGGTTTTTCCCGGTCTCCTTAACACGAGACTGGTTGCTTCACGATGGACTGTGAGCTGCAATTAAATAATTTTTCCAACTGAACTTGCCACAAGGCACTACACCCTCGAATATTTGGGATTCATTCAAGGTGGTGCTGAGGGTAAATGCATTGAACTCAACGCCGCCTTGAGCAAGCAAAGAGCATGCGGCCCTGGAAGTACAGCTAGGAGAAGTAGAAAAGGAACATAAAATGACACCTACATGGGCTCTCCAGCGCAAGATAAGTGCACTAAAGGGTAAAATCAATGCGATTTACACCAATAGAGCAGAATATACCCTTCTGTGCTTGCGTTGCATCTCTTATGCCATTGAAACAAAGTAGGCTCCCACCTGGCTAGCCAGCTCAGAGAAAAGAGGGAAAAGGAATATATTGGAGGGATCTACGGTGGAGAAGGGCGCATGAAAAATACAGATGAGTCCAAAGCTAACATATTCTGGGCCTTTTACAAAGAGCTATATCAGGCAACAACTATAGAGGTTAATGCCCAGCTAGCATATCTGGACTCGATTGACCTTCCCCAGGTCTGTCCCACTCAGAACGAGCATTTGAATGCCCCAATCACAGACGAAGAGGTAAGGCAAGTAATCGCAGCGTTAAAGTTGCATAAATCCCCAGGGCCGATGGGTTGACTGCACACTTTTATAAAACATTTGCCTCAGAGATCGTTCCCCACCTGACCACCCTCTTTAATTCAATAGCAGCTGGTTCAGCGGTGACAGCCTCTATGGTGGAAGACATGATAACGGTGATACCAAAGGTGGGGAAAGTCCCACATATATGCTCCTTCTACCTGTTAATTGTACTTTTAAATCTGGATGCTAAATTATACTCTGCAATCTTGGCGTCCAGATTGGAGGGTTTGATGCCAGACCTAATTCATCCTGATCAATTGGGCTTCATAAAGGGCAGACAAACCTATGACAACATTCATAGGGTACTACACTTGATTGAAAAGGTCTCAAAACACAATCTTCTAGCAATTCAGGTAGGATTAGATGTGGAAAAAGCTTTCGACAGGGTGGACTGGCCCTTCCTGTTTTGCACTCTAGAGAGATTTGGGTTCGGGGGACACTTTATTAACATGAACAAAGCTAACTACTCACAACCCCAATTTAGAGTATAGGTTAATAGAGTAGGCTCGCCCCGTTTCCCCTGGGCAGGGGGACGAGATAGGGCTGCCCGCTGTTCCCCTTACTGTTCACCCTTAGTATTGAACCTTTGGCAGCTCGAATCCGAGGGACACAAGAGATTCAGGGGATTAGATTTGGTATTGATGGACATAAGATCTCGTTGTTCGCCGACGGCATCTTGATGACGCAGACTCCCCCCGATCCTCATTGCAGACCCTCCAGGATGAACTGCAAAGGTTTGAAAATGTGGTGGGCTTCCGCGTAAATCTGTCCAAATTGTCCATAGTAAATCTACCTATGCCAGAGAGGGAAGTAGCTCTTCTGCACTGAAAATCCCCATTCCAATGGGCCAAACACAATCTCACATACCTAGGAATCAAGATCATGCCACAATTGGAGGAGCTGTTTAGGGCAAACTACCCCCCTACTTCTATAGTCACAACAAGATGCTGGAAACCACTATACATCTCATGACTGGGGTGCATTCATACTATTAAAATGATGATCCTTTCAAAAATATTATACCTGTTCCAGGCCCTCCTGATGGACCTAGAGCGAGACTTCCTCCTCAAACTACGCACGCTCCTCACCCACTATGTTTGGCAGAACAGTAGGGTGCCTCTGTCTTTTAATCTCCTAAAATGCACAAAAGGGGAAGGGGGAGTGTCTTTGCCCAACTTTGACCTCTATTATAAGGCATCACAACTCTGGGTTGACCTTGCCAGGTAGGTCACTCCCCCCGCTGCAGCTCCACCTGCGCTCTCTGAGTGCCCCTTTGCTCCTCTGCCCCCTCTGTGCCCTGCTGCCCATTTTGCCTTTTGTTCCCCATTCTCTTGTGTGCCCTTGTTCCCTCTGTGCCCCGCTGCCCATTTTGCCTTTTGTTCCCCGTTCTCTTGTGTGTCCTTGTTCCCGCTGTACCTCGCTGCCCATTTTGCCTTTTGTTCCCTGTTCTCTTGTGTGCCCTTGTTCCCGCTGTGCCTCGCTGCCCATTTTTGCCTTCTGTGCCCCCTGTTGTGCCTGCTCGCCCCCCTCGCCGCTCCCATTTCCGCCGCTGCATCCCCTGCGGCCCCGCCCCCCTCTGTTCCCATTCGCTGCCCCCTGCCACCCGCCTCGAGCCTCCCAGCTGCTCCTCCCTCCCACCTCCCCTTATAACGGCGGCCACTGCGCGGTGAGGAGAGTGACCCTTGACCTTGCCAGGTAGGTCGCTCCCCCCCGCTGCAGCTCCACCTGCGCTCTCTGACTGCCCTGTGTGCCCTTTTGCTCCTCTGCTCCCTCTGTGCCCCGCTGCCCATTTTGCCTTTTGTTCCCCGTTCTCTTGTGTGCCCTTGTTCCCTCTGTGCCCCGCTGCCCATTTTGCCTTTTGTTACCCGTTCTCTTGTGTGCCCTTGTTCCCTCTGTGCCCCGCTGCCCATTTTGCCTTTTGTTCCCCATTCTCTTTTGTGCCCTTGTTCCCGCTGTGCCCCGCTGCCCATTTTTGCCTTCTGTGCCCCTTGTTGTGCCTGCTCGCCCCCCTCACCACTCCCGATCCTGCCGCTGCATCCCCTGCGCCCCCGCCCCCCTCAGTGCCCATTCACTGCCCACTGCCACCCGCCTCCCACCTCCCAGCTGCTCCTCCCTCCCACCTCCCCTTATAACGACCGCTGCTGCACGGTGAGGAGAGCGACCCTTGACCTTGTCAGGTAGGCCGCTCCCCCCCGTTGCAGCTCCACCTGCGCTCTCTGAGTCCCCTGTGTGCCCTTTTGCGCCTCTGCTCCCTCTGTGCCCCGACTGCCCATTTTGCCTTTTGTTCCCCGTTGTCTTGTGTGCCCTTGTTCCCTCTGTGCCCCTCTGCCCGTTTTGCCTTTTGTTCCCCGTTCTCTTGTGTGCCCTTGTTCCCTCTGTGCCCCGCTGCCCATTTTGCCTTTTGTTCCCCGTTCTCTTGTGTGCCCTTGTTCCCGCTGTGCCCCGCTGCCCATTTTGCCTTTTGTTCCCCATTCTCTTGTGTGCCCTTGTTCCAGCTGTGCCCCGCTGCCCATTGTTGCCTTCTGTGCCCCCTGTTGTGACTGCTCGCCCCCTCGCTGCTCCCATTCCCGCTGCTGCATCCCCTGCGGCCGCCCCCCTCTGTGCCCATTCGCTGCCCCCTGCCACCCGCCTCCCGCCCCCCAGCTGTTCCTCCCTCCCACCTCCCCTTAAAATGTCAGCCACGCCTAAGGCAAGCCCGTCTGCGCCCGACCGCGCCTGGACTGCGCCCAGCGCCAGAACCCCTGGCCCCCGCACCAGCCATGAAGACCACCTCCGATATGACGCCAGCACCCTCATCGCTCTCAACCCAGGACGGAACCTCACCTGCTGGAGGGCCACCCCGAAGCGCACCCACGGCCCCTTCGTGTGCTGAAACTGCAGCTTCTCCTGCATCGAAGACGCAGAGACATCCGCCACGACAGAACACAACCAGCTCCGATGCATCCTGATCAACACTCGCTCCGCACGCAAACACGCCATAGAGCTCTGGGACCTACTCGACACCGCATCACAAGACGTCACCTTCCTGACCGAGACCTGGATGAACAAAACCTCCTCCCCAGACATCGCTATATCCATCCCCGATGGATACAAGATCGCCCGCAGAGACCGCACCAACAGAGTCGGAGGAGGAATCGCCATCGTCCACAAGAAGACCATCAGGGTCTCAACAAACACCGATGACACTCTCAGCACCGCCGAACACATGCACTTCCAGATCCACACGGACTCCAAGACCACCCTAAGAGGCACCCTCGTCTACAGACCGCCCGGACCCCGACCACAATTCTGCGACACCATCGCCGACTTCATCAGCATGCACGCACTGACCTCCACCGACTACATCCTCCTCGGAGACCTGAACTTCCATCTGGAGAACAACAATGACAGCAACTCCTCCACCCTGATAGACAACCTCGCCAACCTCGGACTGGAACAGCTCGTCATGACGCCGACCCATATCACCGGACACACGCTCGACGCCATCTTCTCCTCAAGCCCCCATGTCTCCTTCAGCCATGTCTCCAAACCCACCTGGACCGACCACCACTGCATCCACTTCACCTTCTGGAAACACACGTCGCACATCACCGCACCCTACAGATCCCCCATTGCTGCTGTGGCAAAATCACCGAAGTACAACTACAGACAAACCTCGCACTCAACCCACCGACCAACCCCTCCAACCCCGACGATGGTGCGCGCACCCTCAGACGATGGATGGACGACTGCGCCAACACCTTAGCCCCGCTGAAAAAACAAACTCTCAGAGACACCAGCAAGAGAGCCAACTGGTTCACCCCAGAACTCCTAGCGTCAAAGGGCACCTGCCGGAAGTTGGAGAACATATGGCACAGCGAGAAGTCGCCGGGCAGCCGCGCAACCCACAAAGACACCATCCGCAACCACCACCACCTCATCAGGACCGCCAAGAGGACCTCCTTCAAAGACCACCTCGACAACAACGCACACAACAGCAAGGAGCTCTTCAACGTCGTGAAGGAACTCTCCAACCCCAGCTCCAACACCAACGACATCCCGCTGTCACAAGCCCTGTGCGACTCCCTCGCCACCTTCTTTCACTGCAAGATCGCCGACATCCATGACAGCTTCAACCCCCGAACGACCCTAACAGGCCCCAACACGCCAGACCCACCGCACCCCACCGACCACGACCCCCTGACAACCTGGGCCAACGTGAGCATCGAAGACACAATCAAGACCATGGGCACAATCCACTCCAGCTTGCCGTCTGACCCCTTTCCACACCACATCTTCAACAAAGCCGGCAGCTCCATCGCACCCCACCTGCGCAACATCATCCACCTTTCCTTCGAAACCGCGACCTTCCCTGAGAGCTGGAAACACGCCGAGATCAATGCCCTACTGAAGAAACCCAAGGCGGACCGGAGCGAACTCAAAAACTTCCGGCCCATCTCCCTGCTTCCATTCCCAGCTAAGGTCATCGAGAAGATTGTCAACATCCAGCTCACCCGCTACCTCGAAGACAACTGCATCCTGGACCACTCCCAGTCAGGATTCCGCAGCAACCACTGCACTGAGACCGCCACAGACGACATCAGGATCCAACTGGACAACGGCGAGACGGCGGCGCTCATCCTTCTGGACCTTTCCGCCACCTTCGACACCGTCTGCCACCACACACTACGCACACGACTCCATGACGCAGGGATCCGAGACAAGGCCCTGGACTGGACCTCCTTCTTCCTCTCCGGCAGAACCCAGAGAGTCCGCCTCCCCCGTTCCGATCCGAAGCCTCAGAGATCATCTGCGGCGTCCCGCAGGGATCCTCCCTCAGCCCGACGCTGTTCAACGTCTACATGGTGCCTCTCGCACGCATCGACGACATCACGACCTCAACATAATCTCCTACGCTGATGACACACAACTGATCCTCTCCCTCACCAAGGACCCCCTCACCTTCAAATCCAACCTCCACCAGGGAATGATGGCCATCACCGACTGGATGGAGGATAGCCACCTTAAGCTGAACACAGACAAGACGGAGATCCTCATCCTCGGGCCCAACCCCTCAGCATGGGACGACTCCTGGTGGCCCGCGCCGCTGGGGACACATCCCACACCCACCAACCATGCACGCAACCTGGGAGTCATCCTCGACTCGAAACTCACCATGACCAAACAAGTCAACGCTGTCTCCTCCACCTGCTTCAACACCCTCCGTATGCTCCGCAAAATCTACAGATGGATCCCGACAGACACAAGGAAAACAGTCACCCAGGCCTTAGTCAGCAGCAGACTCGACTATGGAAACGCCCTCTACGCCGGAGCCCCGACCAAGCTCATCAACAGACTGCAAAGAATCCAGAATGCCTCTGCAGGCCTGATCCTCGACATCCCGCGACGCGACCACATCACCCCCCACCTGAGGAACCTGCACTGGCTCCCTGTCGACAAAAGAATCTCCTTCAAGCTCCTGATCCACACACACAAGGCACTCCACAAGACCGGCCCAGCCTATCTCAACAGTCGACTCTCCTTCTACGTACCCAACAGGAAGCTCCGCTCCGCAGAACTCTCCCCTGCTACCGTCCCACGCATCCGTAGAACCACAGCCAGAGGCAGATCCTTCTCCCACCGCGCCGCTAAGACCTGGAACATCCTCCCCCTCATCCTACGACAAACCGAAGACCTTCTAACCTTCAGGAGACAACTCAAGACCTGGCTGTTCGACCAGTAGCAACTGCACCCCCCCTCTCCCCACCCTCAGCGCCTTGAAACCCTTGCGGATATGTAGTGCGCTTTACAAATTATTTGAATGATTGATTGATTGGGTAATTGCAGAATGGTCCATGAGGGAATCAGACAAACATTGGCTCCACATGGAGGGCAAAAGTAGGAAGGACGATATTAGATGTACTTTGGAAACCAAGAAAGGATAGACCTCGAAATGCATACCTGAGTACCCACACCAGGACTACTCTTAATGTATGGGATGCCATCAATAAGGGGGGAAGCTGGACAACGTTTCCCTCTCCCTACACCCCAATCCATTTCAACACGGAATTCCCCTCAGCAGCTAGGCCGGGACCATTTGATGCTTGGAGGGAGGGGGGCTGCCTGGTATTATCCGATCTTTTCCATAACCACGACATTCGGACTTTCGAGCACTGCCAACAGGATTTTCATCTCCCCCACTCCGAGCACCTAAACTATCTCCAACTCAAATACTGGGCCCCATACCAACTGATCAGTGAGGCTGCTACACAAGACTTGACGCCAATAGCAACTTTCGTGTGGAGGGTGGGAACCATGAAAGGGGCGATCTCCTCCCTATATGGACTCCTGCTCTCTACACTGCACTCCCCATGGCCCCACACATCAGCTTCTTGTAACACACGCTAGGGAGGGAAATCACAGAGGGAGAGTGGAGACACCTGTGGAAATATATAATAATCCACATTTGTAAAGCGCGAACAATCACCCGTAAGGGTCTCTAGGCGCTGGGGGTCGTTGGGATGATTAAGCAAGCTATTGCCCAGAGTCACATGGTGCTGGGCTATCTGCCGCCGGCGCCGGGGATCGAACCGTGATCCCCAGATTCCAGAGTCAGTCGCCCTGGCCGCGGCGCCACACCTCTTCACACCTCTTCACATTGTTAATGACAACCACTCATTATGCCTCAGGGAAGCTCACTACAAGACACTTTTTGATTGGTATCTCTACCCCACGGAAATTAAAAAGATATTCCCAGAGTCCTCCAATCTCTGTTGGAGGGGATGCAGATTTCTAGGGGACTTCCGTCACATCTGGTGAGACTTTCCAACCATTAAACCGTTCTGGGAGGAGATTTTAGCACAAATAAAAGATATGCTGGGGTACACCATCCCAACCACGCTTGAGGTGTACTACTGGGCCTCAGAGAGCCTGGACTAGAAAACCAGTCAAAGGCAGATCGGACGCTTATGTGGGCTTGCTACGGGTGGCTAAAAAGGCAATTGCTGCTGCCTGGAAGAAGAAAGTAGCACAATCTTTGGCCCAATGGCACACCAACTTTGGAAAATACTTATTATGGAAAGGCTTTAGAGATGATTGCAAGAATTTTGAGTATAGATTGGGTCCACGAGTGACATATCTAACACGGGGCCTCCCACTGGCGGTGGACTACCAATAGAACCCATAATATCATAAGGAGTTTACAGAACTGCCATCACATTTAACTATACCATAGGACCTTTGTCTAAATACCTGATCTACTCACTACTCATATGTATCCATTGTTATTTCTCACCACTATTGCTGTTGGGGAGGGGAGTACAGGGGGTGGGGGAGTTGAGAAGGGGTTACAAAAGTTCTGAAGCAGACAATTGTACAGGATAGCATGGGAAAGGTGAGATGCCAAGCATTACATTTCTCTACTCATTGAGCTACTGTCTTTTTTGTAGATATGGGTGAGACTGTGGGGACTGATCACACGATGTAATGCCTTTTCCTGTATGTGCTTGTTCTTAATAAAAAGAGGTACGAAAAAAAAATTAGTACTTGTATATCTGGATGGTTGGTTCCATGGGAGTCTCTTGAGAGTCTTGTGGGAGCCCCAATTTAAAAACAGAGCATGCTGATTGGCCCAGATGGCTTTTCTCCCTGGGGCCATCTCTCTCACAAAGGAGTCAGACTCTCATAGGAGTGAGCACTCTGATTGTCTACCAGAAATATGAGAAAAATGTTGCTGGAAGGAATTACAGGATCTCTTGACTTAGTCTCCTGTCCTGAACTTTAAAAATAAAGAATATAAAAAATAAAGAATATAAGGAGACAGGGTAAGGAAACCCTGTCCCCCTAGGCCCAGTGAGGTGGAACAGAGGAACCTCCCACTGGGGCCAAAAGAAACAAAATCAGCAAATGTTATCGCAATGCCACAGGTGTCTAGCGGGATCACGGCAAAAAAGAAATGGTGACTGTCATAGTAACATATAGTTTCCCACTATCTTGCGTTCAACCTACAAAGCCCAGCCCTTTCTAGTGAAGAGTGGCAGCTCCTCCCTCCCCTCCTGCTCCGGATGACCCATCAACTTGCAAATTACTAGGCAGTCACACTTACCCTTCCTTTGTGTGTGGCTGTCTAGAGGGAATGCAGGAAGCCAGCTATCACCCACCCCAGACGTGTATTCCTGAGACAGACAGAAAAGCACCAAATGGCTTAAGTAAGAAAATGGCAACTTACTAAAAGTGGCATTTTCAGAGCTATAATTTTAAAACCAACTTTACCATTAGTTGTATTTTTTAATTGTGATCCCAGAGACACTAAATGTGGTTTTCCTAACTTTATCCAATTAGAAACTGCACTTATAAACTATAAAAAACGGTCTCCATGTTATCCTACTGGAGAGATAGGCCTTGCAGTAGTGAAAAATGAATTTTAAGTGTATTTCGCTACTAGGACATGTAAAACTTAAAAAGTACATGTCCCACATTTTACATAACCTGCACTCTGCCCATGTGCTGTCCAGGGTCTACCTTAGGGGTGGCCTATGTGTAGTAAAAAGGAAGATTTGGGCCTGGCAAGCAGGTTAACTTGCCAGGTGAACATGGCAGTTTGAAACTGCACACAGGCTCTCCAGCAGCAGATCTGAGGCATGATTAAAGTGCTACTTAAGTTGGTGGTGCAATCAGTGCTGCAGGTCCACTAGTAGCTTTAATTTACAGGCCCTGAGCACAGATAGTGCACTTTACTTGGGACTTATAAGAAACCTAAATATACCAAGTGTGGATAAACCAATGTTCCCATGTGTTAGATAAAGAGCACGTGCACTTTAGCACTGGTAAAAATGAAGTCGGCAAAACAGTCAAAAACAGGAGGTCACAATGCAAACATTTAGGGTAAACCACGCCAAGAATGCCAGGTCTAACACAAAGGTTAAAGTGGCATTATAGTTAGCTGAAAATCTAATTTAATGAGTGACATTTTAAACCAAAACAAACTACTGATTTCACCTGTCATAGTTAACTGAGGAAACTGTAACTTGTGCACTTGTTGTACATTGCTTATGACCTCACATACATCATTCATGAATTGTTCTATGACATCATTGATAACATCACAGATGACATCGGAAATGACAATTGATGACAGCACTCTGCATGGCACGGACACACATTATAATTTCTTCAATTAACTATAACGGTGAATTTCAGAGTTTTTTTAACTTTAAAATGTTATGTTTTAACTGACACTTTCACCTGACTATATCACTTTAACCTTTGTTTTTTTCAGTGACTTCAATGACATTCTATAGCTCTCTCTCTCTCTCTCTCTCTCTCTCTCTCTCTCTCTCTCTCTCACACACTCTCTCTCTCTCTCTCTCTCTATATATATATATATATATATATATATATATTCACTGAAAAAACATAGGTTTCAGGCCTGATATAGTTAGGAATTAACATTTAAAAAACCTTTGAAATTCACTGAAAAACACATCGGTTTCAGGCCTGATATAGTTAGGAATTAGCATTTAAAAAACCTTACAAATTTACTGAAAAAACAATAGGTTTTAGGGGTGTTATAGTTAGCTGGACATTTCACTCGAACAAAGCCATTGAAATTCCTCCGATATAGTTAGTTGTACCAACTACATCTCGGGCGCCCGCAATCCACTGCTGATGATGTCACATATTACATCATTCATGACATGGTCAGTGACATCACTGATGACATCTCAAATGACATCACTGATGACATCACTGATGACATCATCCCGTGAATGTGGTTTGGTTCGTTATTTAAATATGCATTATATATATATATCAATTTGCATTGAAGAATGAGTGGATATATAAATATAAATATCTGGATGGAGGATTTAGTAGCAGTGTGATTGACTGTTTACTTGACTAATTTATAGTGTCTCACTAAATATATTGGGTAGTGACTAAACTGTGTGAATATCTGTATCACTTTGTCAGTTGTTGTGTAAACTGCTGCACTAGTTGGTTACTAGCTACGTGAAAGTCTATATTATTTACTGATTAGTTAACTGAGTATTTGTATGGGAGAGTGAATGTGTGTGTGGTTCGGTGGAGGGTGTGTGACTTCCCAAAGATGTGTGAATAGTTGATTCAGTGGGTATATGAAGTTAAAACTACATGTTATAACAGTTGTTTGGGTGAGTGAATATCTTTATGGGTGTGGCGATGAGCAAATATATGTCTCAATGGTACATGTCCAACAAACTAGAAAAATAAAAGCCAGTGTATGTGTCAGTTGTTGTATATAAATAAGTATACATAAGACTCAGTGATTCTATGAGTGACTGTATGGATAACTGTATAGTTGTAATAGTGATTTTATAACACACTAAGTATGAGCTATTATCTATAGAATAGATGAAGTGGTGTTTTTATAAGTGTATAGCTAAGTAAAAGTAAGTATGATCAATTGTTTGCATAAGTGAGTAGGATGACTTCATAAGTGATTAGGATGTGTGCTGGTGTGTAATGTCGATATAGGTGTATAAGTATATTTGATAGTGTTCTATTGATCATTGACAGCATATATGAGTGAATCTATAGGTAAGTGATTAGATGTGTGTATAGATCTAGGAATCACTGAGTGGGTGTTTAGAAACTTGTATTGGTGTGTCAATGGTTTTAAATCTGGCACTCTGTATTTTACAGTGAGTGATGAAAGGTTATACTAGTGTATGATGAGGTGTATCTGATTGTCACGTGGATGATGTCATCAGTGATGTCATCAGTGATGCCATTTGAGATGTCATCAGTGATGTCACTGACCATGTCATGAATGATGTAATATGTGACATCATCAGGAGTGGATTGCAGGCGCGCGAGATGTAGTTAGTACAACTAACTATATCGGAGGAATTTCAATGGTTTTGTTCGAGTGAAATGTCCAGCTAACTATAACACCCCTAAAACCTATTGTTTTTTCAGTGAATTTCTAAGGTTTTTTAAATGCTAATTCCTAACTATATCAGGCCTGAAACCTATGTTTTTTTAGTGAATTTCAAAGGTTTTTTAAATGCTAATTCCTAACTATATCAGGCCTGAAACCTATGGTTTTTTCAGTGAATTTCAAAGGTTTCGTAAATGACAATTTTTAATGTATTAATTGTTACACTGATTTTTTTATACTGATTTACTACATTTTTTAAACTGTTTATTTTTAGATATTTAATTTTTTTAATTACATTATACATTACAATACAAAATATACTTTCTCAGAATGAATCACTTTAGTTTAAATACTTTGCAAATAGGCAATAGACTTTTAAGTACAGTAGTTACAGTAGTTGCAATGGGCAACATAATTTCAAACACAAAGCAACATTGAGCTCAATGTGAATTTCTAGTCAAATGCAATTAGTTACTTTATGGATTACTTTTCTAACCACAGGACTGGATCCTAGATTCAGTCCTTGGACATCTCCTGTAAACAGTTGAGTAAAAGCGTTTTGGTTACAGTAGTGATTTTTAAGGATTATTATTGTATTTTAAAAGTTGACACTTCGAAAAATGTTCACATAGAATCACCAATGTTATTCTACGGCAGAAAATTCACTTAGCAGGTAAGTAGTGTTATCGTTACTTTTTCTTTCTGGCCAATCACCTGTAAACAGTTGAAAGAATGTGTTTAAGTCATACAGACGATTTTTTAGGAACATTTTTAGTTTGTGAAAATAGACAGAAACGTTTCTGCTCAAAACCACACAATGGATTCCTATGGGAGGAAATACAAGGTACTGGTAAGTACGCTTAGAATTACTTTTCAGGGTCAGTGCTGTGCTAAAAGATGCAGCCCTGGGTTCTCTCCTGATAACAGGTGAGTAAATCGAAATTCGTAGTTCGGCTGATTTTAGAGGAATATTTGTAAGTTTCAAAAATGGACACTTAGAAACTTTTCTGCTGAAAACCACACAATGGATTCCTATGGAAGGAAATACAAGTTACTGGTAAGTACACTTAGAATTACTTTTCAGGGTCAGTGCTCGGCTAAAAGATGCAGCACTGGGTTCTCTCCTGATAACAAGTGAGTAAATCGGAATTCGTAGTTCGGCTGATTTTAGAGGAATATTTGTAAGTTTCAAAATTGGACACTTAGAAACTTTTCTGGTGAAAACCACACAATGGATTCCTATGGAAGTAAATACAAGTAACTGGTGAGTGCGCTTAGAATTACTTTTCAGGATCAGTGCTCGGCTAAAAGATGCAGGACTGGGTTCTCTCCTGATAACAGGTGAGTAAATCGGAATTCGTAGTTCAGCTGATTTTAGAGGAATATTTGTACGTTTCAAAAATGGACACACACTTTTCTGGTGAAAACAACACAATGGATTCCTATGGAAGGAAATACAAGTTACTGGTAAGTACGCTTAGACTTACTTTTCAGGGTCAGTGCTGGGCTAAAAGATGCAGCACTGGCTTCTCTCCTGATAACAGGTGAGTAAATCGGAATTCGTAGTTCGGCTGATTTTAGAGGAATATTTGTACGTTTCAAAAATGGACACTTAGAAACTTTTCTGCTGAAAACCACACAATGGATTCCAATGGAAGGAAATACAAGTTACTGGTAAGTACGCTTAGAATTACTTTTCAGGGTCAGTGCTGCTCTAAAAGATGCAGCACTGGGTTCTCTCCTGATAACAGGTGAGTAAATCGGAATTTGTAGTTTGGCTGATTTTAGAGGAATATTTGTACAATGGTGAAGGAAGGGGGCGGGGCCTGAGGTGACGTGTTCAAACACACCGTGTGGCGCGTTTTAAGCTGGGGAATTAATTCCTCTTCAATCCTGCGGTCCCCTGGGGGCCAACTAGCCCACCAGGTACCTGGTGGGCTAGTTGGCCCCTAAGGGACCTCTGGATTGAAGAGGGATGAATTCCCCAACTTAAAAAGCGCCACAGGGCGTGTTTGCACAGTATCACCTCAGGCCCCGCCCCCTACCTTCACCACTGTGCAAACGCGCCCCGTGGCGCGTTTTAAGTTGGGAGATTAAGTCCCCTTGAATCCTGAGGTCCCCTGGCAGCCAACTAGGCCACCAGATACCTCCAGTAAGCACCACGGAGCTGCGTTGCAGAGAGGTGTAAAAAGGTGCGTGGCCTCATTACACCTCTCTGCAACGCAGCCCTCTGGCGCATACTGGAGGTTCCTGGTGGGCTAGTTGGCCCCCAGGCACCCCCTGTATTCAAGGGGAATTAGTTCCCCCTCTGCAAACGCGCCAGGGGGCGCGTTTGCAGAGTGGTGAAGGAGGGGGTGGGGCCTCCGGCCCGATCCCGTCTTTTTTGTTTTCTTCTTTTGTTTAGAAGGGGGGCTGTGTAGCCCCCCCTTCTTTTACTATTTTTTGGGCCCAGGGCCTACCTCCAATTTTTATTTATAAAAGAAAAAAATCTGGAAGGGGGCCGCATGGCCCCCCTCCCGAGGCCATAATTTGCCCCGGTACCCCATCCCCCGGGGCATGGGCCTGTTTTTTAAATTTTTGTATTTTTTATGGAGGGGGCTGCGTAGCCCCCCTCCTCTGGCCACTTTAAGGCCCCAGGTCATTGTTTATTTAATTTTTTTATTTTATTTTGTAATGGTGGAGGGGGGCCGCGTGGCCCCTCTTCCAGGCCACTTATTTCCCCGGGGACCCCATCCCCCGGGGTCTGGTGGGAGCCGGCATTGCTTTTCCACATGGGGAGCAGCTAACATGCTGCTCCCCATGTGGAAAAGAGAACAGGTTTCCCTGCTCTAGCTTCAATGAAGCAAAGCAGTTTGCAATGACAGGGCGGGAGCCGCGAGGCTCCTGCCCTGTCATTGCAAACTACAGTGTCCGGGGGTTGGCACCCCGGGACACTGCAGGAGCAGGCCCTGGGGGGTGGCAGTCCCCAGGGCCTATACAAGGCTCCAGGAGGAAGCCGCGTGGCCCCCCTCATACATTGACAAGTTTCCCCGGGGGGTGGTGGTCCCCGGGCTGGGGGGGCCTGAGAGCCGCCCCACTCCAAATTGTTTCAAGCCCTGGGGGGTGGCAGTCCCCGGGGCTGGGGGGGTTGCGAGCCCCCCACCCATGTTCACGCAGCCCCGGGGAGTGGCGGTCCCCGGGCTGTGGGGGGCCGTGAGCCCCTCCGCATATACAATGTTCGAGCACCGGGGGTGGCGGTCCCCGGGGCAGTGTGGGGGGATTGGGACCCCCACACACTTTTTTTGTTACTCTTCCCCTGGGATTTGGCCCCCAGGCGGCAAATTACCATATGCAGCGCGGGAGCCCGCGCTGAATTGTTTTTTTTATCGGGAGGATCCGTGCATCCAGTGCGCATTCTCCCGTTCTTTTAAAAAAATGTTTACATTTTTTGGGCCTTGGGGGTCCTTCTGGGACCCCCTGAGCAGGCCTAGGGGGTCAGGGTGTTTCTACCCTGCCCCCTTGTCGCGTTTTGCGCCTTTTATTTTTGGTTTTCTTGTGCCTCCGTTCTACCGAGGCACAAGATGGCTGCCAACACTTCCTGATTCAGAGTGTTGGCAGCCAATTAGCATACAGCTCGTGCTCGGGAGGGTGCGCGGATCCTCCGAGGCCATAGATATATCTGTACTTTTAACTCTAATTTTCTTAGGAACTACTGAACGGATTTACACCATTTAAGCAAAAGGCACGAGTCTGAACCGAGGACTACCTCTTTGCCAAATTTGGTGTAATTCCGTTCAGCAGTTCAGGTTGTAGCTGCGGCTAAAGGTCCTATGGGAAAATGCATGGGGAAAACACGTTTTGGGGCCCCCTTTTTTCTCGGCCCCCGCTTGACGAATCACCTTGAAATTTTCTGGATACGAGTGGACCAGAGCTGGCCAAAAGTTTGGAAAATTTTGCGGAGATTCGTCAATCGGCGCCAACGTTATTCCAAATAAAATATTGCGGATTTCCTATGGAAAATAGGTCCTAACTATATCTACCTACTGGCGACCGCCAGTAGGTAATATACATATATATATAAATATACATAAACACATATACATCATCATCTTCAGCATTCTTTTCCTCCTTGATATTCTTATTCATATACCAATTAAGAAGCAAACTGTCTCTAACCATATTCTTCTTATATGTAGCTTATACCAGATTAGTTTAAGGGCCCCAAAATCAGGATCTGGCACAACATCTCAGAATTGAAAGATCCTACATAAACTTTCAAACAGTCCTGGAAACATGTATGGTCTCTCAATCTTTCAACATTACTCTTCAGTTATGTGTCAGAATGTTGTGTAAAAAAAACTGGTGACCAAGATATCACGTTGTGAAGGTAAGTATATATAGATAAGTATGGATGTACTTCTCTTTACTCCACATCTGCGGGTAGCACACTTGCCCTGATTAAACCTAGGTGCACTCCATTTCTGTTTTGTTTGGCAGCTCAAGTCTGCATGGATTTAATGGGGTGGCAGCGTGGAATTAGGGAAGAGGTGTGGCGCCCTGGCCAGGGCTACTGACTCCAGAATCTGGGGATCACGGTTCGATCCCCAGCGCCGGAGGCAGATGAGCCCAGCACCATGTGACTCTGGGCAATAGCTTGCTTAATCTTCCCGACGGCCCCCAGCGCCTAGAGACCCTTAGGGGTGATTGTGGATTATAAATGCAGACATCCGCATTTTGGGGGCGAAAGCACTAAAATCATCTTGTTTCCCATTATAGGGGAAAAACTCAGATTAGTTACTATTTATCAAGCCCAATAAATTCCGACCCTGCCGTTTTCTACTTTATTGGGTGTGATCCATGGGGGAATCCTTATATAAAGGGGGAT
Source organism: Triturus cristatus (assembly GCF_964204655.1). Classification (NCBI taxonomy): domain Eukaryota; kingdom Metazoa; phylum Chordata; class Amphibia; order Caudata; family Salamandridae; genus Triturus; species Triturus cristatus. The sequence continues at coordinate 609,576,892 of NC_140581.1, read as the reverse complement.
CCCCATCTCCCACAGCCTCAAATCCCCGCTTTTCCACCACCCAGACCACCCTCCCTCAGAGCCACCTGCAATACGAACCGATGGGTTTCTCCTCAGAAATTGTCTCCGGTCTGCACTTGTGCTACGCAGCGCTAATGCTTGAAACAAATACATGACAAGCATTTACAATGCAATGGTCTCGGCATTGGTAAAGTTAGAGCTATTGGCATTACTCATGACATTATTTTTGCTTATGTTTTTCGTTTTTAAAACATTTAAAAAACGGCATTGTCATGAGCAATGCCAATAGCTCTAACTTTAACAATGCCGAGACCGTTGCATTGTAAATGCTTGTTCCTTATGCAAAGAGGGCACATATTTGCTATTGGCAGCATAATTGCGATTTTTGCTACATATTTTCTGCGCTAGATTGGGTCATAAAATAGATCGATGGCATATCGATCTATACATCTCATGTGTCTGCTACCCTGAGGGGTTGGCTGAAGGGAACTCACTGATCAATAACCTGCCGAGTATCACACAAGACGGGTTTGTTCGTCCCCATGTGATATGGTTGAAGCAGGGGGCAATGGCCAATGGAAAGAAACTGGCCCATACAGCTGGGCTTCAGAACAGACCACAGCATGAATTTCAGATCTAACACAAATGGGGTGTCATTCATTGGGGTGTCATTGGAGTGCTTTAGGAATGTTAAAATGACCGCATCATTAAATAAAAAGTCAAGAACTCTCCAAAGCTGAGCGGAAATAGCTTGTGGAGTGGAGGAAGCGGACAGGTGCTCCATGACTCAAGACTGGTGGGTATATCTTTTCATTCTGGGGGCCAAGAGAAATCACAAATCTCATCACATCAGGCTAAAGTAAGTAAACCATCCAGCAGGGGTGAGAGAATTATGAAGCATTCCTAGACAATCCACTTGTGGGTGTATACTGTATACATGATCAAGATCTTTATGGCTGGTCTACACCACCAACAGACAGTCTTTGGTTCACACCGAATCGTACTGCATCACGTTAATGTACAAAATGAGTAGGGGAAGCGCGGTGTACGTAAAGAAGGCGCCACTTCAGAATAACATAGGCACATTTTTGCTACTTTGAAGTTGAGCTCATTTGTGCTGTGGGTATTTTGAGTGATCTATTTTGTGCGTTTACCCGCTTCGTCCTCACTCCTCAGCGTAAACAATGGGTATATAGCAAGGACCGCATGCACGATTATAGGAAGCCTCCCAGGCGAAATAGACATGGGATGCTCTTAGCTGTATCCCATTCCAAGGAGAGCAAAGCTGGTGTCCTTGTGGATACCTCACACCGCGGCCATGCACAGCTTCTCTCAGGCAACCACTGTGATGACAAGCTGGACCAAGACAGGGGAGGCTACCGCCTTCCACTGAATGTCTGCGGGGGCTGAAATAACGTGCTTAAGGGAAACATCCTAAAACTTACCAAACCAGAGTGGGTCACTTGTTAGCAGCCGTCGTCAGTTGGCTCGGTATCTCCGGCTCTTTCCACTGGTACTTCGGACGCTTCGTACTTTCGGTTGCTGAAGCTCGATTGGGAAACGACCGTTGAGTTCTCGCGAGGCAGCCAGTTCTCGCGGGAACTCGCGCACTCTCCTCAGTCTGTGCTGTCTGTTTCCCGGTGCCTTAGGAGCCGGTGGCGGGCGAGATCTACTTCCGGTAAGGATGGCGGAGGAAGGCAATAGGCTGCCGGGCGAGCTGGGCCTAAACAGCAAGACCAGAGACACCACGCAGGAGCCAGCGTGGGAGTACGAAGGAGATCAGGTGAGGGAGCAACGCCGGGACACCACCGCCTTTCTCCGAGGCACAGCAGAAAATGCCTCGGAGAAACGCCACGTCCTTTTCGGATTTGGGGGCGTGTTTTGCTGTTGTCTCCTCCCTGAGACTTCTCGCAAAAAACACGCCCCCCGATCCGAAAAGGACGGGGCTTCAACGGAGTGACTGGACCTCTTCTCCAGTGGCTGGCCAGCATTTAAGAGGCCAGCCAATGGAGAACAGGAGAGAAGAGGGGCGGGTGCAAGCCCCTCTTCTCAAAGTCACTCCATCTCATTAAATCTCGGAGCGAGACTGCGCAAGCGCAGCCTTTCGCAGCCGAGACCTAAAAAAATACTATCAGCGCTCATCTATTTCAGTCTAGCCTAAGTCTCTCTGTCCAGGGAGGTTTTGCTGCAAGCCTCGGCATACATACAGATGGTCTGCAAACAGTTTGCGGTTAAGTGTTAAAGTTTCTTTGTTCTTCTAACGTGAATAATCGGGACACAAATAGCTAATCCCTAAAACAGGAAGCCATCCCTCAGCAGATGTTATAGGCCATGAGGACTGGTGACAGACTGTGTTCTTGGCAGATGAGCAGCACTGGCCGGAGAGGATGTTAATTCGAAACCTATTGCGAGCAGAGGATCTGCGTTTACTTTTTTTCCTTCTTCCTACACCAGCACAAAAACATCTTGACTGCAGCGACATACGCGGAGAGCACCACATCCCGTCTGAATCCGGAAGCTAAGCAAGGACGGTTAGTATTTTTACTTGAATAGAGAAAACCAATTGAACAGCAGGATTGTGGCAAAAATACAGATGCTTCTTACACCAAAGCAACTTCCAAAAACCGTATGTTGCGAGTGCATAGGAAGTATGCATGGGTTTGTCTTGGAGTGTCGTTTGATTCATTTCATACCTTCATTTTCTTAAACTCGAGCCTTTTATAGAGCTTTCTGTAACTCAAGGGAGCACTTTACGCTGAACTGCCTTGAGGCAAAAATAGTAAACGACCTACAACTGTTACAAGAGAAGGAACGGCTGGAAGGCTGCGGTTCAACTCAAGGACATTTAAAGGATTTTGGGGGCCCTTGGCCAAACGGATTTTGGGGGCCACAGTTTGGAATAGCTTTGAATTTATGGCTTTTATGTCTTTATTATCATTTAGGCAAAGTAAACAATAACTTATTCAACTGTAATGATAGCGATACATTTTCGAGGTGTCATAGTTCCAAGCATTACCAGTCATGCAAATTTCATATCGACAAGAAGCGACAATGGACAGGGCAACGAGAAAGAATAACCCATCTGAAGACCCTGATCCCTCCCCTCTCCCTATCCCACTCACTCTTTCATATACAAAGTTTAAGTGACCACTACAATTCTGAAAAGGGACACAAACTAATCAGCTTCTGTTCGATATCCGGCTGGCGTAGGATGCGAAGATACTTGGAGCATGTCAATTCTCTGAAGTCTTGAGAGAGCAGGGACAAGTAAGGTCGCCATATTTCTCATTTCTCCAAAGGAGGCACCCTGATTAGCGAGTGTCAGAAATATCTTCTCTATGCCCTAAATGTACCACAGCCGGTGTATCCACCCAAGGTGTGTGGGTAATCTCGGTGTCCCCAAGTGGGAAAGTATGTTCTAAATAGCCACCACTAGGACTAAACCTTTCTGTCTCCCCCGCTTTGATTTGAGTGGGTTTGTGAGGGTGTTGGGCAAACCCAGCAAGACGTATGCGGGGAACCTGGGAATTTGTGTCTGGAGGTGAAGATCTACGTCATCAAGTACTTGTGTCTTGTATTGGAGCAGTCGTGGGCAATCCCAGAGCAGATGCACCAAAGTTCCTGAAGCCCGTAACTCCTCCAGCACTTCTCATCACGAGTTGGGTTTGCCTTGTGTAGTCGGACTGGGGTGTAATTCCAATAAGTGGTCACTTTGGTAAGCGTCTCGTTAGTGCTGTATTGCACTCTGTGTGTCTGGCCCTATAATAGATCTCCCCCCATTCTTTTTCACTGAGTTGCCCCCCTATATCCTGCTCCCATCGGTGCTGACTAGCTTTGCATGTGTTTCTATTGCATTGAAGCAGAAACGCGTATTGATCAGATACAAGACGCCTATTGGAGGGTCTGGTGATCAGCCATAGCTCATTAGGGGTGAGACATCTCTGTGTGACAGATTTATTTTGTGGGTGTGACAGCCAATGTTGGAGCTGCAATTAGTGGAGCCGCTCAGTTTCAGGGAGTGCAAAATCCACACAGAGTTGTGTAAAGAGGATGACATCTTCTTCATCTAGAATATGCCCCATAGAGCTGCAGTTGGTGTGCTGCCAATTCTCAAACGTTTCGGCTCCCAATCCTGGAGTGAAGTCAGGATTATCAAATAAGGGCGTGAGGGGTGGGGGGAAGGCAGTGAGGCCACAATGTATGCTGGTCCTATCCCAGGCATCCATTGTGGCTTACGTGATAGGGGATAAATATGTATTCTGGGGCCGGTGTTTCTTCCGTTAGAAAGGAACTTTCCATAGCGATGTGCCCGCCAACGCCCTGTCTTGGAACAGTCAGTGCTTCTCTGACTCAGCTCAATTCCACTCCACCAGATTTGAGCTGCCTGATAATAGAGTTGTAGGTCAGACTGGGATACCCAGGCCTCCGCCTCGGGGTTGGGGGGAGGTAGCTCAGTTCCTTCTTCATTTGAGGTCCCCCTTCCCCATTCAGATATATAATGGAGTAACTCTGATTGTAGTTTTGGGAGCATACCCTTCAGGAGTGTCTGGAAGTGGTATAGTATCTTCGACAGCACCATCATTTTGACAGCTGTGATTATCCCCAGACAGGAGATTTGGTGGTGTTTCCAATGAGCTAGGTCAGCTCTGATCTGTTTATGTAATGTCTGGTAGTTAATCAGGGTGGTAGTCGGAATAGTAGATGCTAACTTAATCCCCAGATATGGGATCGCCTATGTAGCACATTGAATAGGAAATTGTGGAGCCGATTGTCTAACCAACATGTAGTATTCAAGACAATCTAAGAAGGATATTTTATAAAAATAGTAGTTTAATCGAGAGATTCAAGAAGTACAAGCTTTCAAGTCAGGAGTTACAGCTCATCTGACTTAGAATGTAGAATACTTAACATAACAAAACAATCCAAAGCTACAGAGAGTTCTGAAGGCATTTAAAGACACACACAAATAAGATGTACAGAGAATATAATACATCCTTTCCCTTAACAATTAAACATAATCCTTCATTCTACTGGGAGGTCTGATATTCCTGAAACCAGTTTTTATTCTGGAAGCAATGGAGTCAGACTCCTTGGAAATGTTGGGTTTACAAAGAAAGGAACGATCAGGAGAGAAGCAACATTTAGCAATTGGTCGAACATTCCAAATTCTTCCATCCTGTGTCATCACAGTATTGAAATTTACTTTTACAACTCTAATAGGTGGTCCAAACTTAGAAGACCCCTTAATGCTGAATCCAGATTTACGTACTCTCACCCAGCCACCAATCACAAATGAAGGTTCTTTAACCTTCATATTTGTTTTTGTTGAACTTTAAACATCACTTGCTTCCAATCATCAGTAACAAATTCCTTTGACATTTTATTTTTAATCCACCAAGGACACAGTTTAGAAACTGGCTCTCTACCTCTAAGGAAACGGAAAGGGCTTAAGTTAGTTGTAGAATGTGGAGTAATGCGATACGCCCACAATTTTTCTCTCAGAACAATTTTCCACTCTCTACCTGATTTCCTAGCTGTTTCCACACCACCCTTAAGCACTCGGTTGAACCTCTTAACCTGACAATTTCACTGAGGTTCATAGAGAGCTGTAGTATGATGCTTAATGTTATGCAGGCCCAAAAAACTCTCCTTCTCATGAGATTTAAGTTGCACTCCATTATTGGTCACAAGAACCTCTGGGACACCTTCCCTGGAAAAAATTTCCCTGAAAAACTCAAAGTTTAATCTTGTGTGAGACTTTGTTGAGCTTCCCTAATTTACCAGAGAACACTTTAGGAAAAAGATTAATAATGGTGTCAGTCTCATTTTTAAAATCCACACTCTCACTCACTTGAGACACTAATAAAACAGGAACAAAGTTTCTAGGATTAAGCATAATACCAAGAGACCATTGATCCCTCCACCCTAATACATTCACACCCTTGACAGAACCGTACATTTTGATATTGGCCGTGCACCCTTAAAACTCAATAATAGCTTCAACAAATCTATCCATCTCGATCACAGAACAATCAAAAGCTCTGGCTACAATATCTAATTTTTTTTTAAATCCTCAACTGAAAATTTTCCTTTAAAACGATCTAAAAACATTTCTCTAGTGACAATTGTCCAAGGAGAACCGAAGTCCGCCATCAGCTCCAACTCTACATTCTGTACATGTACCACACACTTTGGGGTCGCAGATTATTGACATCCGTATCCACTCCATCATCTGCTATGGATAATAACATCCCTACTACATATCCTTCACTTTTTCCTTCATCAGCTTCCAAATTGACACAAGACACTTTCCCCTTAACACTCCCACTGTCACGGTTCCTAGGATCCCTACATACAGAAGCAAAATGTCCACGTCTTCCACATTTTTTGCATTCTCTACTAAGGGTAGGACACTTAGGAAAAGAAGCACCATGATTCGGGTTCCCACATCTAAAACAATGAAAACCCTTCTCAGGTCTTTTGAAAAATGTTTGACTCAATTGACCTGTCTGATAAGACTCAACACCATCACGTGTTGATATTGTACCAGAACTAACACGTTGTGGCTCTGTCTTTACCGCACACACTTCATCAGTTGCTCCTTAATTTTTTTTTTATGTAAACACTTAATCCATTTATCTGATTGTTCCAATGCTTTAGAAGTTTTAATGACCTCACTTAGATCGGGATCTCCCATGATCCATAAGTGTTCTTTAATTTTTTTTCTTTTAATAGGTACGATGATTTGATCACGGATCATCTCATCGGTCATAGGACCAAAATTACAATGTACAGATAATCCACGTAACCGTGTAAGAAAATCATCAAACGTTTCATTCTCCTCTTGTGCTCTTGTATAAAATGTATACCTATTTAGCGCAATACTGAAAGTAGGTTTAAATCTAATTTCTATCCTATGTAGAGCATCATCAAAAACATTTCTGTCCCCACCCCCATCAGTTTGTGGGAGAATCCTAAACACAAGTTGCCCTTCGGATCCTAAACAATGCATAAATATATTTTTCTTCCTTTCAGCAGAAAGCCTCTCACCATCTATAGCTTTGAGATAAGTCAGAAATTCCTCCTTCCATCTGGACCAAGGAATAGGAGGGTCACCCTTTACTTGAAGAAATTTAGCAGGAGGATCAAACTGCATTATGAGATACACAAATAAAAGTCAGGATAAAACAGTAAAAGTAAGTAAGAATAATCTTAACTAATGCTAAGCATTTACGAAATTATAATATAGATAAATCTTGAAATAGTTGGTGTGCACATCACCATACACAAACTGTTACAAAAATGGAAAAGGTGTGCACATCATCGTGTGCATTAATTAATCCAAAAGATTAGTATACAAAAATGATGCCAAACATAAATTCCATATATTAGATGGTAAAACACGCTGTGTGCAGAGTGCGATGTCAGATATAAATAATAATAAATACCGCTGTTGAAATTAGTTGTTTAAACATGTCAACCGTACGAAAATATTGCTCCGTCCTGTTTCCACTCCGTACTGCGCGATGTTGCTAGGAGACCAACATTACAATGCACAAAATGGCCTCCATAAGCAACATGACCTTCCGTGATGCTTACGTTGCTAGTAATCGTAATGACAAAAAGAGGTCAATTAGGCAGATCGAAGAAGAATTCTACAGGAGGAACATAGCTCTTTAGATTCCAGGAGACGCGAGGCAGAATCTCTTGAAGGATGGAAGAAATACAGGTTCAAACGGTCTTTGACCTCAAAGAGGAGGTAAATATGTTTAAGTAGATAACTTCACAGTAGATCGACGAGATCTGAAGAAGTTCAATGTCCAAAGCGTCGCTACTGTGACAGTAGTTGTATGATGCAAAAATAGAACTTTTACGATGGAGATAAAAAAAAACTAAAATCCGCTCTTCACAAATAATCATAAATCCAGATAAAATTCCGAAAGATATCAGGAAGTCTTCAGTAGGTGATAAATCATCGCCAAAAATGTACTATTCAAGACAATCCAAGAAAGATATTTTATAAAAATTGTAGTTTAATCGAGAGATCCAAGAAGTACAAGCTTACAAGTCAGGAGTTACAGCTCATCTGACTCAAAAAGTAGAATACTTAACATAGCAAAACAATCCTAAGCTACAGAGAGTTCTGAAGGCATTTAAAGACACACAAATAAGATGTAGAGAGAATATAACACAATGGCAGAGGTAAGGAGAGATTAAGCGCCTGTGACTTTTCCGCCTTCACCCGCAAACTAGAGGCACAGCCAAAAGTCTCCAGTTCTGCTAGGAATGCCGGGAGAGCTTTAACCAGCTCCTCCAGTGCCTCCAGCACATTGCCTGTGTAGAGGCTATGGTATGCTGCTCCCCCTTCGAATGCCCCTCCAGTAATCCTGCTGTTATCTCGGACTCTCTGACCTGGAGGCTCCATGTATAGGGTGAAAAACAGGGGCGACAATAGGCATCCCTACTGTGTGTTACTGCCAATTGAGAAGGAGGCAGAGGTGTGGCTGTTGAGCCAAATCATCCTGTTGGGCTGATGGTAGAAGCTTATTAGGCGCGTCCTAAGCCTCTCACCCAGTCCAAAATGAATGAAAACCTGCTCCAGAAAAGGCCAATACACCCTGTTGAAAGCCTTTTTTTCGGCATCTATTGCCAGGAGCATAATTTCGTTTGGGGCACGAGAGGCTTTCTCAATGATGTGTAAGATGTGTTTAGTGTTGGCACTCGTCTGCCTCTGTGGAATAAAGTCCGCCTGATCTGGATCTACAATGGAGGGAATAGTCAAGCTAAGTCTTCCAGCCAGGATTCCCATAAACAGCTTGAGATCCACATTAGGAGGGAAATGGGCCCGTTTGAACTGCACTGTGTTCTGTCTTTACCAGGTTTGGTAATGACAGAAACTGAGGCGGTCAGCATTGAAGCTGGAATCGCTCTGGGGGTGACAATCGAGTTAAAGAGCCTCATGAGTATAGGGGGGAGAGGTTGAAAGAAATGTATTAAGATAAGATATTGACCAGGAGCAACTCTTTTATTGGCAACCACCAGAGGACATGGGCAGGCAACCGCTCCATAACGGTCCCTCAGTACAACTATCCTTGAGTTCTGATGATGTACTTCACATTCTCTTGAATACATCATCAGTACTTGAAGGGATAATTACAACACATCTTCCCTTTACAGAACAGCAATGAAAGAAAGAAGTAATTATATAGTTGATAATAAGAAAATAAAACAAGCATTGGCATAGCCAATAGGTCTTACCTTTGGGAACTTGGCAAGGGGAGAAAGAAGGCAGGACATGCACCCGCCTTTGGCCAATTGCGTTCTGTCTTTCTTAGAAAGACGCATGCAAAGGCCAATAGCGGGTGATGAAAAAAAAAAGCACACGCATGAGTGTGTGTTCTGAGTTTAAAGCACTTACTAAAAGCCTCACAGAGCAGCGCATGCGCACTGGCTTAGGCGAGCCGTAACAATGAATAAAAGCGCTAATATCAAAATCAACAAAATGAATCATGAACCTAAATACAGTTAGAGAACAATAGTGAACAACAAGAAAACATGTAAAATGAGATGTACTTGAGGTCACAACTGATAACCACAAAGACATCAAGTCAAAATATAATCATTCAAATATGAAGGGTAATTCCTCCTCCTTTTCTCCAAAGGAAAATACTCAGAATGAGTTTCAACATGAGAGTCATTATGCACAAATTGACTTTTCTTAGCACTAACATAGTCATGAGCTGTAGTGTCATTCCTTGAATTTCCAACATTGCATTTAGACAGTCTTGATATACTCAAAACATCCCCACCATCTAACATGACAACATTTTTCATTACTTTGATAATGCATTTAGGCCAAAACATTTCGAAATACCTTTGGGAGACCAACAAAATCCCCTACATTCCATTAATTCTCTTTCACTCCAGACTTTGTATCATATCTGTGTTTGTACATAGTTTGATAATTTTTAACTTTCTGGTTAGAAACCGTGAATCTATTTCCATGTAACCAAAGAGGTGTGAGTTTTGTTCCAGCTAATCTACCTCTAAGTCTTTTAAAAGGAGACACTGTTAGGGGTATTTCTGTGTGCCCACAGTTTCTCTCTCAAGACAGACTTTAAAGAAATATTCATTTCCACAACAGACTGAGCACTGGCTTTTACCAACCTATTCATGCTCTAAACAAGCCCATTGGCTTGAGGGAAATAAAGTGCAGTGCGATGATGTGTAATAGAAAGATCTCTAAAAAATTCTTCCATTTCTGAAGATGTAAATTGTACACCATTATCAGTGACAATTACATCAGGAATACCCTCACATACAAAAAAATATTTTAAAAACTCAACGATGTTCTTGGTGACAACCAAACTCATACAACATGCAGAAACCCATTTGGATGTGTAATCCACAAGAACTACAACAAACTTTTCATTAGGTGCCGAAATGTCAAAAGGACCCACAACGTCCAAAGCAAGTTTTGTCCAAGGTCGTTCCAGAAGCTCAACTGGTGAAAGAGTGGTTGCTCTTATCTTTTTCGATTTGTCATTATTGGCACAACATGACGATCAAGATCAGGCTACCAATAAGATTCTCTGACTCTGGATTTAGTTAAACTGCGACCAAGATGGCCTTAGTGTGCAAGATTGATAATTTTTGGACATAAATTGGAAGGTGGAACTAATCTATCACTTCTATAGAGATTCTTCTAAAAATAAATTCAGTTCGTCCCAAACACTTCAGAAACATTTATCACATTGAGGAACAAGATTTAACGCAGGCCAACCGTTCGCCACAAAATCCATCACTAATTTCCTTGATTCATCTTCAGCCATGTTTAACTCCCACTCTGACTGGTTCCTTTACCCACAACACAGAATTCTCCTCATTGTTAGCACAAGGTTTGTCAAGAGGCATTCTTGATAGAAAATCATCAGGAACATTCTTCAAACCAGGTTAATATTCAACATTGAAGTTATATTCCTACAAACCTTCAATCCACCTCTTGATCCTGGGTGTGGTGTTATCTACTTCCCTACATGCAAACATGTGGACCAATGGTTTGTAATCACTCTTGACTAATAAAGGTAAACCCCAAAGATAAAATCTGAAATGATTGATGGCCCACATGCATGCTAACGCCTCACATTCAATAACGGAGTAACGTTCTTCAGCTCCCTTAAGTGAACGTGAAGCGAAACCAACAACCCTCTCTTGGCCATCACACATTTGGGAAAGAACTTGCATCGGTGGTTAATATGTTTTTTTTAGTTACATCAAAGTGACCAAGCATTGGCATGCAGGAAATTTCCTCTTTAACTTGATTGAATGCATCCTTGCCTTCATACGACCAAACAAAATCTGCACATTTTTTGAGTAACAATATTAATGGTTGTACAACACTAGCAAAATTCCTGACAAATTTAGTGTAATATTCAGAGAGCCCAAGGAACAACTTCACCTGGTCTTTGTTCAAAGGCTTGGGGACTAAAGAAATAGCTTCGGCTAAATTGACTTTTGGACTAATCCCTTCACCAGAGATAGTATGACCAAGATATGACACTGAACCTACACTAAATTTACACTTTTCCTTTTTTCGAGTCAAACGACGTTCTTCAAGTCTCGAGATAACCTTGTCCAGAGTCACGTCGTGCTCAGACTTATCTTTTCCAAAGACAAGTATGTTGTCCTGGAAGAACAAAACAGAGTTGATTCCCACTAAAACCTCTTTCATTACTCTCTGGAAACATGCGGCAGCCGAAGCTAGCCCAAAAGGCATCCTGATAAATCTGAAAGCTCCCAAGGGAGAAACGAAAGAGGTTAAAGCTCTGGAGCCCTCATGTAACAAAACTTGGTGATAGGCTGATGATAAGTCCATCATGTTAACAACAGTAATGTTATTTACTTTGGCCAAGGCTTCGTTGATATTGGGTAACGGTTGTCTGTCTACCCATATAAAATTGTTCAGGCTTCTCAAGTCTGCACACATTCTAATTTGTTTACCATTATCCTTGGGTGCCAAAACAATTGGGGCCAACCATTCAGAGGACTCTATCTCTTCTATTACACCAGAATCAAGAAATCTTTTGAGTTTGTCTTGTAATTTTGTGATCATCAAATTAGGCACATTTCTCACCTTATGAACTACAGGTAGTGCCTTAGACTTCAATATAATTTTATGTTTAAAACCTTTTAATAATCCTAATTCATGACTAAAAACAGATTGAAAATTCTTAAAAATCTCTAAATTTCCATTTTGTTGCGAGACCAACATAACTTGCTCACAAGCATTAGGACTTAAAATTATTCCAAGGTCTGTTTGATGATGCCATCCAAGCAAATTGTCACCTCTTTTTGCAATGTAAACCTTTCCCACTGTTACTCTGTCTTTAAATGTGATAGATTGAATGGAATATCCAACTAAATTGATAGTCTGACCACCGTAAGCTACAGGATTGATATTGGGAGGAAGAAGAATGATATTGTCTTTACCACAAGTGGAATCCCATATTCTGTCACTGATCAGTGTGTAAGGGGAGCCTGAATCTGCTCAAATGGAAAAATGTTTTGTACCAATGGATATTTTACACTTAGGCATGGTCACCACATCAGAATCAACTCCCTTTACATCTTGTACTGTAACACTGCAAAAATCAAAATATGGTGAATGATTTGTTGAGGATAGCTTGTCTCCTCATCAACAACATTTACTTTAGTATTCCTGCACATGCATGCGTAATGCCCTCTCTTACCACAATTTCTACATATCACACTTCTAGCAGAAAAATGAGGATAGTTTGTGCCATCATTTTGGCTACCACATTTGGAACACTTCATTTTAGGATCTCTGTTAGGATAAGTATTCCATTTTGTTTTTTCGTTCTTATTTGGAATCTTGTTTGTTTGCTAAAAGTTTTTTGAATGGCAGCTATGTATGAATCAGGAATAGAGTTTCCACACTCATTTGGAGCCAGTTCAGCTACCGACTTGTTGGGAGTTATAGCACTCCGCATTTCTTTCACCCAATTTGAAGTATTTTCAATACTTTCAACAATGCTAATAGCCTCATTGAGATTAGGGTTCTTTGCTAGCAATTGTTCTTGCACTCCAGAATCATTGGTGCAGCGGACTAATTGATCTCGGATCAAGAAATCAGTCAATTATTCAAATTCACCAGTTTGAGCTAATGAATTAAGTGCTGCTATATAGTTCCCAACCTTCTCTCCTTTAGCTGGAACTCTCATAAAGAATTCGTGTCTTTCCATAGCAAAACTGATCCTGGCACCAAAATGTTTTTGCAGTAACAAAAAAAGAACATCTCATAAATGTCTCCAGGTATAGGGTCCAAACTATCATAAATGTTCCTCCCTTCTATTCCAAGATTATGAAGTAAGATAGTTGGGCTTTCTTGCAGCTGAAAATATCTCCCCCCCCCAATTGCTATTAGATATGAGTCAAAAAGGGGTTTCCATTTTTACCCAGGAAGAACAGGTTCTCCACGTTCTGACAAAAATTGAGGTGGCTGACTCATGCCAATTGATTTCATGTTGGATGCAAAGTGAAAACAATAAACTAATACAATAAATTAATACAATAGCTTAACACAAAAATGCTAAATAACAATCTAACATAATAAGGTAAAATAAATAATTAAAGAAAATGGTGGCTTACTGTTGCTGATCCATTGACATGCGAGGGAATTAGTGTCTTCAATTTCTTCACCAAGCAAAACGAAGCGATGCACGAAGGGTTCATTGGTGGCTGCCAACTCGTCGCCAATATTAAAATAAGATATCGACCACTTGAGGTAACAGGAACAACTCTTTTATTGGCAACCACCAGAAGACACGGGCAGACAACCGCTCAGCACAACTATCCCTGAGTTCTGATGATGTACTTCACATTTTCTTGAATACATCATCAGTACTTTAAGGGATAATTACAACAAAATGTTTATGAAAAGATGATGGGAACCCATCTGGAACTGGGGATTTTGCAAGTTTCAGATGGGAGATGGCAGAATTGACTTCCTAAATTCATATGACACTCTCCAGGGAGTCTGCTTGGTGTGGCATGAGATAGGACATGTGGGCGGTTTGAAGGTAAAGTGTGCCATCCGCAGGGTCTAGGCTTCGACTAGTGTATAGGTGAGTATAAAACTCTTTGAAAGTGGCTGCTATGTCTTTATCCCTGGTGACTCGCTCTCCACTACGAGTGCGAAGTACAGACACCCCAGTCTTCTGCCTCTGGGCACACAGTTTGTTGGCAAGTAGTCAGCTGCACTTGTCCCCCGATGTAGTAAGAATGATGCAAACGCAGGGAGGTGTTTTCAGCTCGATCTAAATCTATGCTTGCTAACTGAATCTGCAGGGTAGTTAGCTGTCACCAAACTCTCAGTGATCCTGTGCGCTGATGTATGCGTTCCAGCTCTTTTACTTGGTTAATGAAATATTGCCTTTTCTCCTTGCATGCTTTATTATCTACTGCCGAAATTGCAATGAACTCCCCACTTATCACTACTTCGATGGCTTCCCATAATGTGGCAATGGATATGTCTGGGAGACATTAAGCGCTAGGAAGTCAGTGATGGCTTTTGTAACCTGTGCGACAACCTCAGAGCATTGCAGCATTGTTTCCCTTAATCTCCAAACCCATGTGGGGTGCTCGAGTCGGGGGGAATGGTAGCGAAATCGCCACCAAAGCATGGTCCAAAAGGGCCGCCGGCAATATCTCTGTCTCTGTAGTATGGGAGTGGATATCAGACGTGCCCAGGAGATAGTCAAGCCTTGCGTATGTTTTGTGTGCATGAGAGAAGTATTTGCATGAATGGTGGTGGGATGGTCTCCAGAGGTCTTGTAGCCCAAGTTCTGCTAGCTACTCGTGTCCTCCCTCTGAAAGTGCCCCTGTTTGGGCATGTCGCTGCGTTGCTCTATCCAGATCATTGTCTAAGACGAGGTTAAGGTCACCCTGCAGGAGAACTCTCCGTTCTGTTGTGGACATTGTCTCAGCGAGTGCAGTACATAGGAATTCCTCCTGAATGTCATTGGGAGCGTAAAAGGATACTACTACAAATGTTTGGTCTCCCAGCATGAAATGGTAGATGAGAAGCCTGCCCTTTATTTCGGTCCCTTTATGTTCGATCTTTCCTCGGAAAGTGTGTGTCAGTAGGACGGCCACTCCTGCTGTTTTGTTAGCGGTGCAAGAGAATAATTAATGTGGAAAAGCACATTTCGAAGGCAATGGGATTCTTTTGTGAGGAGACATGTCTCCTGCAGAAGCCATATATATCTGCCCCAGAATTTTCTAGGTAGGACAAAACTGCCCCAGCATTTTGTTGGGTTTTTAAGCCCTCTTACATTATGATTAAGGACTTTAACAGGTGTTGTATACATAACAACTGTCTAGGGAGCCTGGAACTGCCATGTGTATTAAACCTCCAGCCAGCAGTAACATCATGGCGGATGTTGTGCCTCCCTTATGTCCTGGTCGCTGTATGAGTGAGTCTGATTCCCAACAACCCCCCCCCCAAACACCAAAACAAGAAACCTCTGTGAAAACTGGGGTAACAGCATATCAACAGTCTGAATGTCTTCTGTATCGGAAGTGTAGAAAAAGGGGTCCTGAATGTGGCCCAGGAGTTACGTACCCTCCTGCGCCCTGACCCACAAACGATAAGTAATGTGGCTTTCTGACCTGCCGTCTTAGGGATTGTATACCATAGCCAGTACCTTAGGAATAGATTTCCATGCTGCTTATTGCCCTTCCGCAATCTCTGCTGGATCTGGACGATCCTCTTCCCCCTCGGGCCATGCTCTCACCAGTGCGATTGCCGTTCCCCTGCTCATGGGGAGGGAGTACCTGGTGTGTACTTCTGCAGCGGCAAGTCTATCCCAGAACTTGGCAAGCCTCCTCCAGAGATCTAAACTGATAATGCTTCCCATCAATAATGCAAAAAGGGTTCCCCAGGAGTAGAGCATTCCTTTGCTCCGGAGATGTGTCTTCACGGGGCGGAACTCCCTCTGCTTCTGCAGTATGATCATTGCTAGAGTCCAGATGTAATTTCGGCACCTAGTTCCTAAAGTGGATGGGATGGGATTCACAACCCTTGCATAGTATCTCTTCGTTCACTGGTGTACTCATGTAAGTCCATAGTATATGTACTAAGGTACCCAGGGCATAGGTACACCAGGGGTCTCCCATGAGCTGCAGCATGTCTTATGCCATCCATGAGAGACCCCTCAAACTGTGACTACAGGCCTGCCATTGCAGCCTGTGTAAGTTTGTGCTAGCACCACTTACAACAGATATAAGTTTCCTTATATCTGAGGTCACTGCACTTAAAAACGATGCCACACCTCTGGCAGGCTCTTCAGTCCTGAGGGCAGAATGCTTGATAACAAGTGTGAGGGGCCCCTCTGAGTCGAATCTCCAGGCTTTGTAAGTGCGGTCAGCCATTTAATACATATAGTGGACATAAAGTCAAATACAAGAGGTCTAACTATATAGTGGCTGCACCGAAACCGGTCATGTTTGGTATAAAACATGTTGGAATCCCACCCGACATCGGTTCCAGTGTTAGATGTGGATCCCATGTACTGGGGGCTCCCCTAGGGTGGCCTCCCGCATTCCCGGTGCCAGCCTTTCAGGGTCTACCAGCTTGCTAGTGCTGCTTATGACCACAGACATGATTCTGACCTCTTGTTGCTGAGCCGAGCTCGAGCAGGGGAAGGTAGAACAATGGGTTTCCTGTCGCCGGGAGGTGTGACTACCTCCCCAGACAAGACTTAGTGTATTGGGCTGAGGTGGGGGTGCTTGCCAGCGCCACCAGACTGCTTCAATTTAATTTAATTTAACAACATTTATTGAGCACATAGCTACCCTAAGGCATCCCAGTGCTAGCAGCATAAGACAGAATTCCAGGTCAGATGAAGAGTTCTGCGGACGATACCAACTGTGTATGGTCCGCATATGCGACCATTATAATCCCATATGGCAAGATCATCTCAGCAAGCGGTCTTATGTACACATTAAATAGAGTAGGGCTCAGTGACGAGCCCTGGGGCACTACACAGCTGAGCGATAGACTCCTAGAAGTTATATCTTCTGTAAAGACCTGGAATGTTCTACAATTTAAGTAGGATCGGAGCCAGGTAATGACCCCACCTGAAACACCGGCACTACTAGGTCTACTTAGAAGTATGCCAAAATAGACCGCATCGGGGGCGTGGCCAGGCGCTATGGCTGAGGGGACGTAATCCACTTCAGTTCCAGAGCCTCGCACTGCGCGGAACGATTTAAAGCAGACATCAGTAATTCCAAAATGGGTTGATCAGCTCAGGAATGTCGCAGGAGTAGGTGAAGAGGCTGCCTGGGGGAAAATCAGCTGTATTCACCGCCATTTGACCGCAGAGACCTGGGGCGCCCGCGATCACAAGATGGCGGTAGTGCGGACATTGGGAGAAGCGGCGATTGGGGTCTGAGCCTGGCCACGATCCGGAGCAAAGAGGCAGGAATTGAAATCACCGGTGCTCTCCCGGTCGCCACAGCAATACGGGAGATGCACCCTCGGTGAGATTTATTGCCTGAGAAATCGAGTAACACACACAAGCAGCAGCATCTGATGAGTCCATGATGGCAGAGAGCTGCAAACAGCTGGCCTCCTGTAGAAAGCGGAGGTAAGGAGGATTGTGAAGCACGGTAGAGGCTCGGGAGAGTAGACCCCCAACAAACAACCATATAGTCTGTGAGGCCTGGAGCTGCCCGGGGGTTGTTTCTAGAGGCCTGACCCCAAGATGGCGCCCGCAGGCAGAAAATTGGACAGGAATGGGGCCACAGATGTTTGAAATACCAGAGAAAGGACAGATTGGGGGGCTAGGAGAAAGACCCTGATCCTTCTCATTCATTGCAAGAGTACACCTACAGAGTTATGCTACACATGCCCTCACCCAATGCTTGACCTTAACTTAAGATGGCCGCCTTGACATTTGTATAAGGAGATGTGCTACTGACTCAGCCACTATTCGTCTGGTCCCCTCCAGCGCACACCTACTCTTCGCTCAAAAGCAGCCCGCTAGCGGGGGCTCCTACTGCCCCCAACGAAGCGTGCATGCTGAGTTGCACATATGCCACCGAAGAAGGCGACAAACAAGGCCTCCACCTATTTTGCTGCGGCAGAGAAAAGATACGTGCAAGGGTAAGAGGGACACCCTGATACAATGGCTTTCACAAGGGAGGACCTGATGTTTTCACTCAGAGATTTAAAATCTGAATTATGTGCAGAAATTAAACAAGGCTTGCGGTCCTCCATGGAATAACTGAAGACAGACCTCTCAGAACACATAACAACTCTCCAACACGATGTGGATGCGGTGGGCTCTCGAGTACTGGAGGTAGAAGAACACTCACAGGAGATGGATTTAGGCACCAAACAACTACAGGTCAAGCAACAAGAGCTCCAGACACAGCTTCAACAAGCACTCTTAAAAGCAGAGGACCTAGAAAACAGATCTCGGAGGGAGAACGTACGTATAAGGGATCTGGAGGAAGGCGCAGAGGGGCCAGACCTAGAGGCCTTTGCCGAACTCTTGAGTCCACGCCAGCTGAAGATTAAAATCGAAAGGGCCCACCGCGTTGGCAATCTGCAGTCGGGCAAAAGGCGATGCGTTAGGGACGTCCTAGTTAAACTGCACTTGTTTAAAACAAAAGAAGCCATTCTACAAGCAGAGAGGAAAAAGGAAGAAACCCCCATTCAGGGGTACAAATGTCGACTATTCCAGGACTTGGCGTCCTCTACACTGCAGCGCCGACAGCAACTCAGGGCGATCAAGACGAAACTCAGGGAGGACAACATTCGATAAAGGTGGACATTCCCATTTGGCCTTGCCTCCGAACTGAATAATAAACCACACCATGTTGCGGACCTAGAGGAGGGCCTGCGTACACTGGGCCTCCCGCTGCCTGAGGGAGAAAGCAGCCAATGACCTTCAAAAGGCACGGATGCAGGGGGGAGGCCAAGACAACAATGGCTCACTGTCACCAAGGGCAAATCCACTGGGAATTGATGATATGGAACTGCCGACCACTGGTTAGAAGATAGCCCTCAGTCTCAGCTAGGAGAGAGAGACAAGATGAGATGCACGTGGACCCAGGCTGAGCACTGGGGAAAGGGATACTCCTGCATATTCGTCACCAGCAGCTGCATATGCTGACTCGAACACTCAATGGACTCTACTAACTGAATTTGGCCTTTTGGAACCTTTTTTGGGCACGTTTCGCTCCGGGCGAGGCTCCGGACATGGCCCGAGTCTCCCACGAACACGTTGTGCGTTCCCAAGAGTGAGGAGGCTGGTGGCCCATTGGCCATCCAGCAGAAAGTTGTTGGGGTTTTGGCTTTTTTTTGTTATGAGGAGGGTAGAACCTGGTGGTGGGATCAATGGTTGGAGGGGTTTCTCCCTGCAGGATCGGCCAATTTCTACATAAGGGGGCTGCAGACCTTCTTTCTGGGACCGCGCAGAACACGGGAGAACTTAGAGGGGGCGGCTCAAGAGGATGGTCAAGGATTAAGGGGGAGACCAGCAGAGACAGGAAGGGTGGTCATTTTTACTAATCGTTTCCACAGCATCATGGAGTGTTAAAGGTCTAATCTCCCTGCTCAAACGGCAAAAAATCTAGAAATACCTAAGTGGTCATCCATTTGAGGTAGTGGCGTTTCAGGAAACGCACCTCAAAAAGACCCAAGAGTTACGACTCCGTCACAAAAAGTATCCCTAATTTACAGATCGTCTGCCGTCACCAAGCAAAAGGGAGTTGCTCTCCTCTTACGCAGCTCGGCCAAGTTTCAACCCGAAGCCGTAAAGGCTGCCCGGGAGGGGAGAGTATTTATGGTAAAGGGGAAATTGAGGGGCAGACTCTGCACTTTCATCTCTATCTATGCCCCCAACTCGGGGCAAGCGGTGTTCATGACCTCTCTGCTGGATTCGATAAGCGAGTTCGCAGAAGGGCCCATAGTACTTCTGGGAGATTTTAACCTGACCTGGAACGCTGAAAGAGACAGTACCCATTCACATAGGGCAGATATCAACAATTTCACTAAAGGGATTAAACAGAAAATACAGACTCTGGGCCTACGAGATGCTTGACGCACCCTATACACCTTCTTTTCACACGTACATCAGACTTATTTCAGGATAGATTATGTTTTTAGTCAATTGCTGCTGGGCCTACTACGGGCGGCTCAGATACTCCCAATTTCAATCTCAGATCATAGCCTAGTGACCATTAATCTAGCATGGGGAAGCAATCAGCCAGGTACGCCCAGATGGTACTTTCCAATCTCGGTCACTAGGGACAAAACCCTACAGGATGAATTAAGGGCCTCCATCTCTGAATACTTTGAACTAAATCACCCACAAGCCACTTCCCCCAGAATAACTGGGACGCGTTTAAAGCAGTCCTACGAGGTAAATGCATTCAAATTAATGCGACTGTTGATAAACAGAGGACTAAGGAAAGAGTGGAACTCAAGGAGGAACTAGAGAAGGTGGAGAAAGCCCACAAGGCAGCGCTATCTCGAGCACTGCAGCGACAGCGTAGCGCACTGAAGGGTAAACTTAAAGCTATTTACAAGAATAGAGCAGAATACTCACTTCTGAAGCTTAGGCAGATATCATATGCCCAGGGGGACAATGTTTGATCCCACCTAGCGAAACAGTTGCGGGAAAAAAGGGAGCGTGAATACATAGGGGGTATTCAGGCTCGTGATGGTCTCATAACACATTCAGATGAAGCAAAAGCTGGTATCCTTGCTAGATTTTATGGGGACCTTTACACAGACAAAAGTCCTGATACTGCCTTGCAACAACAATATTTTGATTCCTTGGACCTTCCCTGCATCTCACCAGTGGCAAATGACTGATTAAATGGGCCAATCATGGCCGTAGAAGTAGGCCAGGCTATCGCAAAACTCAAACTTCACAAAGGTCCAGGGCCCGATGGGCTGACGGCACATTTTTATAAAATCTACGCATCAGAGCTTATTCCGCTTCCACCGGGCTGTTCAACACAATAGCTGAGGGAGCCACTGTTTCGACCCTTATGGCTGAGGCGGTGATCTCCGTTATCCCTAAGCGATGGAAAAAAAAACAAAGTTGTGCCTCTTACAGGCCAATCGCATTGTTGAACCTAGATGCCAAGATCAATTCTGCAATCTCGGCCGCAAGGATAAAAGACTTAATGCCCACGCTAATCTACCCTGATCAATCAGGCTACATAAAGGGAAGGCAAACGCATGATAATATACGGAGAACGATACACCTGATTGAAAACTTCCGGCAATCCTGGTGGGTCTTGACGCTGAAAAAGCATTCGACAGGGTGGATTGGTCGTTTCTCTTCCTTACCATGCAGAAGTTCGGCTTTGGGGATAGATTCCTTAACATGGTCAGGGCCAATTATAAACACCTGCACCCCTGAGTACCGGTTAATAGATACCCATCACTGCCATTTTCCCTTAGCAGAGGCACACAACAGGGGTGCCCGCTCTCCTCTCTATTAGTCACCCTTAGTATCGAGGGTTGTTCGATTCAGAGCCAACGCAGAGATTAAGGGAGTACGCTTTGGGGGGACAGAGCAGAGGGCATCATTCTTTCCGGATGACATATTGCTAACGCTCACGGATCCAGGCACCTCGCTACAGGTAGAACTAGGGAAATTTGAAGTTGTGGCAGGTTTTAAAGTTAACTTATCAAAATCCTCCATACTAAATCTCACACTCCCTGAGGGCGAAGCGACAAGGCTGCGGGGCAGACCTCTCTACAATGGGCTAAGCGTTCCCTTCTATAGCTAGGAATCCAACTCACCCCAAAGATAGAAGACCTATATAAAGCCAATTACCCCCCACTAATGTCACAACTCCAACAAGACCTTAAGCGGTGGCAGCCATTATACATCTCCTGGCTTGGACGGATAAATGCCGTCAAAATGACAGTATTACCAAAATTCCTCTACCTATTTCACGCACTCCCAATTGACTTAGACTGTAATCTATTCTCCAGTTTACGCACTTCCATTACTAAATTTATCTGGCAGGGTAGTAGAGCATGACTTCCCTATCACGTATTACGAAGGCCCAAAAAAAAAGGGGGGTGGCATTACCGGATTTCGCACTTTATTACCAAGCAGCACAGTTAAGGGTGATTGTAAAATGGTGCATTAGTGAGTCCGATAAACATTGGCTCCTCATGGACAGGGTGATAGTGGGCAGAATGATCTAGGATGTCCTCTGGAAACTGAAGAAAGATAGGCCAGCAAACGCTTATATCAGCACCCCAACACGAACCACACTCAAGGTTTAGGACAAGATCACGAAAAAGGAGGGATGGACATCTTCCCCTTTCCCTTATACTCCTATTCATTTCAATCCTGACTTCCCTCCAGCACTACAAGATGGGCCTTTTGATCGATGGCGGGAAGGGGGGTGCCTGATGGTGTCGGACATGCGCCACAATTTTGACGTGCTCATGTTTGAGAGTTGTCAGAGGGAGCTCCATGTCCCAAAAAGCGAGCTCTTTCATTACCTCCAAATCAAACACTGGGTATCTCAACCGCAGATGAGGGACGCCACTACTAGAGAGTGCACACCGATAGAGCAGCTGGTACGGAGGGCGGGCACCATGAAAGGGACAATCTCTTCACTATATGTCATGTTATTATCGGCAATACATGCCCCATGGGCACGATACATGGCGTTCTGGGAACAAGTGATCGGAAGAGATATTACTGAGGAGGAGTGTAAACATATATGTGTGGATCTTGCCAGGCACAACCACTCAGTGGCCCTGAAGGAGGCCCACTATAATACACTATTTGACTGGTGTCTGTATCCCACTAAACTCAAAAAGATCTTTCCAGACACCTCCGACCTCTGCTGGCGAGGCTGCGGCCTGCAAAGGGACTTTCGCCACATATGGTAGGATTGCCCCGGAGAAAATCCTCTCACACATCAAAGACATACTGGGTTACCCCATTCCAACAACTATAGAGGGAGCTCTTCTGGGCATAAGGGACCCTGATCTTGAACACCAGACAAAAGCCAACAAGGCAATCATGTGTGAATGCTTAGGGGGGGCCAAAATAACAAAAGCAGCAGCCAGGAAAAAGAAGGACACGCCAGCTGTATCACTGTGGCACTCCCGGGTCTGGAGAATTCTCATCATGGAAAGGTTGGCCAATATTTTTAGAGATGAAAATAAGAACTTTGAGCATAAGTGGGGCCCTCTGGTAACCTTTCTGTCTCATGGCCTGTGATCAGCGTTCTGCCCACCTTCAATTCAAGCCATGCACTTATTCCAATTTTAAATATGCCAGAAAGTTGTCCCCTTCAGCTCCGTATGGGACAATAGGGTTGATGGAGCGCGGGTCACCAGCTCTGGTCACACATACACCTAATACCACATTCATACAGTAAGCTAATGAAACCCCGCTGGCATCAATTTTGAGTAATACCTGTAATTCTGTTATTCACTTTTACCAGGTCTTACCAATTTAATACATTTGCTTCATTTACTTGATGAATCAGGTTGCTGAGTTAGTTTAAGGTAGAATGACATTTACCTCTTTGCTCTCAGGAAGTTCTTGAAAGCTTTTTTCTAAATAAAGTTTTGTGAGTCAAGCATCAATTACAGTAACCACCTTCATTTCGAGAGTCAAAGGAAAAAGTCAATCATAGCAGGGTTACTAAATGATCAATATAGACGGTACCTGGGAAAGGAGGAAAAGGAAAAGCAGGCATAAAAGACAGATTTGCTGATTATATTTACCTATTGGTCAAAGATGAACCCAACTCCGTATATTGGGAGAACAGATAGAATCTCCAGGACAGGCTACAGGTAGATGATCAAGCAGATTCAGATCTGGGAGGATAACTTCTAAAGTACAACGCCAGCGTTGCACCCCTCTCTGGCACTACTCTCCTCGGGTGTCCCTTTTCCGCAATCCCTCTAGACGAATAGATTTATCGATCAGCATATCAAACTCTCGGGCAGAGTTTCTGGCAGCAGCAGGGTCTGAGACAGTGTCTCGCACATGAACTGGAGCAGCATAGGCGTTGGGTCACTGACGAGCCGGAATGACAGATCTGACAAGTCGGACAAAGTTTCTAGCTATCTTACCTTAATTATACTGTTCTTGATTCGTGTACCACCCCCCCCCACCCCCCCAAGTATCAATTCTTATGTCTTTCTTTATTCTGATTGGTTGGGATGAGGAGGTGAGTTCATCACACCACTTAAAATTTTAACATTTCTCTATGAACCATTGTCTATGTGCACGCCCCTTAATTTTCTTTTCCCATAGCTTTATTCGCACACGTATTTCACATTACTCAGTAAATTAAACATTTCTTTCAACATTTTTGCTTTCACTGGGGTCATCAGTTGACTTTCCCAGGCTTCTTCATTCAAGGTGTCCTTGGCTGAGTGACATGGGAGCCGTCATTGTTTTTGGCCAATCTTTATGAGCATGCGCGTAGTAGGGATTCCAGTCACCCTCCGAGGCCCAAATAAGAACTAATAATAAAGTCAGAAAAAGACACGTTAGAACACAGAAACAAATGATTTCACTGTATACCACTTATCTCTACTCTATCCCCATTTACTTATTTAAATCATTTGCATTAGTGTGTAATACAACTTAAGAGTTTTAGTTTATCAGCAGCAGGTGCTTTAGCATGTGAATTCGAAGTGGCCATTTTTAGTGCAATTGCGCAGCTGCAAAAAGTTTCCCACCAAAAGTGACAGAGTCATACTACGTAGATGCAGTAGACGAATGCGCAATAGAAATCCCGCCTTTTGTCGGCCATTTTAGAACATTCAAGTTACGGGTTAGTAATGCACATATAAAAGCTTCCCCTAGATAAAATATGTTTGTGGTGCATTGCGGTTTTAGTAGTCACAAAACAAATTGGTTACATTATTACACGTTATTTGAGAGGACTGAATCCAAGCAAGTTTCTTTCACAAATACTTGCTCCATCAGGGTCCCACTAGGGAACAGTTGATAAGCTAGCATCACCGGTCCTCCAAGATCCATCTGCGGATCCTCCAGCTGACTTCAGAGACACCACCACCGGGGAAGGGAAGGCGGGAGGGCTAAGGGGGGTTTGTTTACTGGTATAGTTTGGGGGGATGCCCCTATTGTTTGATTCAATAAAATAGGCATTATTTGTAGCAGGGGGGGCGATGGGACTTCTTTGCATGAGAAACAGGACTCATACTAGCGTCAGGTATATGTACGGGGTCATGCACACTCTCCTGTGTAACTTGTATTATTTGAATGACATGCTGAATAAAAGGACCTTTGACAAAACATAGACCGCATCGAATGCAGAATTTAGATCAAGGAGGATGATGCCTACTGCTCCTCCTTGACCAAGGATTTTCTTAGATTCTTCGACTACGGCAAGAAGAGCAGTTTCTGTTCCACGCTGAGGGTGAAAACCGGTCAGGGAGTATTGCAGAAGATTGTGGGTTTCTAAGAATTCAGAGAGAATCGTGTTAACATACTTTTTTAAAACAAAATGTTTTATTTGTTTTATTTTTCGAAGCACTTCAAACATTCAGAGTATTATATTACAACATGATATTTTTTGACAATTCTCTTGCCACCTTATACATCAGTGTCATGACAAACGTATTTATTCTCTGCACTTTTGTTGAACCACTTAGCAGATTAAGTATATACCCATAACATTGTGTTCTCTCCTGCTTACCCTTTTATCCTCTCATGGTTGTACTGCTGCTTTTAGAGCACCTTTGGTCTTGTTACTTCCATTCCTTCTGTTGATTTCTGTGTGACTGTTCTTTCTCCCGCCTTCTCATCCCCACCCACTCTGTGATTACTCTGTGTGGCTATGCCCCTGCTGTTACCCTTCTGTGTCGTGACCGCCTTCAAGTTCTCCTGTCTCCTTTACCAAGTATGCCTGAAATGGGGACCAGTAGTTTTTAGAAGTGCGGTTGGCAGGGGACAATAATTTGTTATATACATCTGATTGTGTGTTACAAAATACCATGTCCGATTGCCATGCCTTTTGCCCATCTCATTGCCACTCTGCATTTTGTGAGCAGTAGCCCTATTGCCACTAGCTCTCTGCTGCCGGCTTTAGCTTTTCTGTCATATCCTAACAGTGCTAGCATCGGGTCCACTTCTATTGTAACCCCCACTATGGAACTTAGTTCACAGAAAACCTTACCCCAAAATATTCGGTCAGTGCCACGCCACATGTATGTAATCTGCTTTGTCTGTGTGACAGCAAACACACTCCTGTGTGTCCCTTAGCCGTATCTAAAAAGTCTCCCCGGAGTGTAATATGTTCTATTTATGTATTTTGAAATGAATCAGCCTATGCCTCCTGTTTATTGATACTGACCTGGTCCGAGAAGAACAGTATTGCCAACATTTATCGTTTATTGGTCTGTCCAGGTCTCTCTGTCATTCTATTCATGCTTTAGTGATAGCGGGTCTGCGTGTCTCTTGTACTAGCGCATAAATCTTCCCTATAAGCTTCGAGGGTGCATCTGCTTGTATTAGGGCTGTTAATGCGGTGATGTCTTATGGCTGCTGCATGTCGTCTTCTAGTCCCTTAGTGCATGTCTTACTCTGTGATATTGAAATTGTGTTTTAGGTTTGGTGCGAGCTGCAACTTCCTGAAAGGAGTTCAATTCCCTCATTATGCCATTTTCAAAAAGGTCTCCTATTTTTGTGACGCCTAGCGTTTGTAAAGCCTTTCCCACACCCCTTTCCTGACTTATCTTCAGCCATGTGCACCACTCTACTTTCATGTAGGGGAGTAAACAAGGGATCCCGCATAGTGTTCAAGTATTCGCTTTGAGGCATGTGTCGTCGACTTCAGTGAATCGAGGACACCGTGGCACCTTGCTGGGTTGCCGAATAGTATTCTGGGGAGAGTGTTTGGAGAGGCTGCGTCTTTTTCGATGTGAATGTGTGTCATATGTTTGGACTCTAACCAATACAGTGTGAGCACTCCCTGCACAGTGCTGCAGTACAACTCCAAGTTTGGGGCCTCCTATATCATAGGGCAGCACCAATGTATTCCACTGCACACAGGGTTGTTTCCCCGCACAGACCAATCACAGCAGCATAGTTTTTTATGCATCAAAAAACGTTTGTGTAAGCGTCATTGGGATGTTCTGAAACAGGAATAAGAATCTGGGGAGCACTACCATCTTGATTATTGTGATGAGCCCCATCATGGACAAGGGTAGTTTTATCCATCTTTCGATATCTTCTTCTATCCGCAGTACGGCTTTACCATAATTTTCCCTAAGCGCTACCTCACGGTCTGTGTGTATTTGAATGCCAAGATACCTGACCAGTTCCTCTGGCCAGCGGGGAGGGAAGTCCGGCATTATCTGTGTCGTGCTTGGAGTTAGGGGGAATATTCTGGACTTATCCCTATTGATTTTAAGGCCTGATAGGCCCCCGAATCGCACCCCTTCATGCAGCACCGGAGAGAGGTTCCTTACTGGGTCTCAAATATATAATAGCGTGTCGTCAGCATATGCTGAGATTATTAGTCTGCAGTCTGAATATTGTATTCCTCTTTGGCTGTGATATTCTCTCAAGGCGCAGGCCAACGGTTCCGCCACAAAGGCATAAAATAGTGGCGAAAAAGGGCAGCCCTGTCTGGTGCCTCTTGTGATTGTGATGGGTTTGATTGTTATGTACCTCACTCTTATCCTTGCGGTTGGCTTCTTGTACAGGATATCTATAAGGCTGAGGTATATATCTCCTATGCCTATTTTGCATAGAACCGCCATTAGGAAACCCCATTCCACTGAATCAAAGGCCTTTTCCTCATCTAAGAATGCAGCTGCCGCCTTCACCTGCTGGTCAATGCATTACATAGTGCTAAACAGTGTCCGCAGACTATACGTCAATGTTCTACCTGGGGCGAATCCTGCTTGTTCAGCCCTTACCGCTTCTGGCAGTATGGCTGCTATTCTGTTGGCTAGTATTTTTGCATATATTTTAGTGTCAACATTCAGCAGGGACAACGGACGGTATGAAGAGCAATTCTCTGGCTGTTTGTCCGGCTTTTGTAACGCAAGTATTAATGCTTTGCGCATTGATGGGGGCATAATTCCTGCCTCTGTCATTTCTTTATAGAGTGTGACTAGATGCAGAATAAGAGCATCCTGAAGCGCCTTGTAGAAGGGTACTGTTAGGCCATCTGTTCCGGGCGCTTTTCCCGTGGGCATTTCTGCCAATGCCGCTTTTATTTCATGGGGATCTAATGGGGCCATTAAGTGTTCTCTATGTTCCGTAGCGAGCCATTGTATCTGTATGTGTTCTCGGTAGTCTCTATTGGCGGCATCGTCTTATGTAATGCGAGTGCTATATAAGTTGGCGATATATCGTTTAAATCTATCTGCTATCGACTCTGTGCTCAAAAGTGTCTGGCCATCGTCAGCTAGCAGTTTTGTTATTGTTGCGTGCTCTCTGTTTGAACGTAAGAATGTCGCTAATGCAGCACTAGGGCATTCCCTTTCCCCATATCTCATCGCCGTGGCGTATTTCCCCATATGTTTGGGCTCGTCATTGGCAGTATCATGGAAATCAGCTATCTTGGACATGATATCACCTAGTGCCTTAGCATCCCCCGTTGCCTTAGGGTGTGCTTCTAGTCCTGCTATTTCTTTCTCCAATTGGGTTAAGCTATTCCTGATAGCTTTCAATACCCTGGCGTGTTTGGCGATTGCAATCCCTCTGATGTAAACCTTTAAAGCTTCCCACACAGTGCTAAAGCTGTCCACTGTGCCGATATTATTAGTAAAGTATTCTTCTATTGCTTGCGCTACCTCTGATTTAAAAACAGGGTCTAATAGCGAGTAAGGTAGGAACCTCCAGGTGAATGGTGCGATGCTGCGCAGCTGTAGTGTTATATCTAAAATCACTGGAGAGTGGTCAGATTAGGTGCAGGGGAGTGGCTGGCATTTCGCCACTCTGGGTAAAAGGCTCTTAGGTATAAGCCAGAAATCTATACGCATATGTGTGTCATGTGCGGACGAGTAGTGAGTGTAGTCCCCCACTTTCAGGTTTAGGTGTCTCCATATATCTACCAAGCCTGTACTATCCGCTATCTCTCTCAGCGCTTTAGCAGCGGCTGATGGGCGGCAGGGAGTGTTTCGTGATCTATCTATATCTGGATCCAGTATGCAGTTAAGATCCCCACCCCACACCTGTGGGAGAGTCTTCCTTCTTAACAAACGGTTACTGAGGTCGTAATAAAAGTGAGGGTTGTCATTATTGGGACCGTATACTCCCACAACCTCTATTTCCAGATCGTCTTTTTGGCATGTGGCCAGAACATATCACTCCTCCCTGTCGATCTGTATATTAGTCAGCTGTATCCCTGCTTGTTTGTCTGTCCATATAAGGACTCCTCTTGCATGTGACGTAAAGCATGCTGCATAGAAAGATCCCCGCATCCTCTGGCTAGTCAATATTTTGGCCTCCGGTGTTAACCCCTTCGGTGCCCGCCCCTTTCCCCGCCCTGTGCCGGCCGTTACATTAGCGGGCGGGGTTTGTGACGAGCTGGACTCGTCATGGGCACAGCGCCACCGCGGCCCATGACGAGTCCAGCTCGTCACGGGCACCGAAGAGGTTAAGTGCGTTTCCTGTATTATGGCAATATTTTCAGGTATGCTACTACGTTCCTTAGTTTCCTGTGCTCGTTGAGCCCTCGTACATTCCATTTGATGAACCTCAAATGTGTTGTTTTCAAAGTGTCCCCATCACCGTGCACTACCTGTGCCATTTAATGTTTCTTTCGGGTATTACATTGTCATGTTGTGTTTGGGTGTGTGCTTCCTTTTTACATGTCTTAAACATTGTTATTTCAACCCCCTTACCCCCCTCCCACACTATGTAACCCCCAACTTTGCACAGCGGTAACAATACCCTCCCCTACGCCCTCTAGAAACCTCCCCTGTCTATTAACAGAAGCCAGCAATCCCATTTTTATAACTCGTATATAGTGGCGCACATGTGGGGGTAGATGTTGTCTGCTCGTCTAAGGTCTACTAGGCCAAAAAGATAAGAAAAAACAAGAAAACTCTGACTGCCTAGCTTTTGGTTACAGTGCGCTTGCTGCTCACAGTTTACATCCCATAAAATCTTATAATCAGGCATGATATCCATACAGTAGCTGTGACTTATACTTTACCGCCTGTTTCTCGCTATATCTCTACCTATTCGCTGAGGTTCTTCCTCTAATGTGTGATTGAAGTTGTGAGTATTTTTGGTTTTAAGCTCTATATAGGGTCTTATATATATTATCCTTTCCAGTTACCATATTTCTAGTCCGTGTTTTCTGATCTTATGCATCTCATACTGTGTTTCTTTTGTATCTGCCACCACTTGGACTAGGCGTAACTCAGCTTCACTTTGATCCCTCTACTTACAGACTGACTGTTAAACGTACGTTCAATTATCAGTTTGAGTTGGTCTTTCTATTGCTCTTCTTCCTACAGCGTTGTTTCAATTTAATCGCGCTGCCCACGTGGTGAGCTGCATTTGCTTCCAGTGGCTCCCTGTTGCTTAAGGAAGTGAAATACCTGTTTCGGGTCTGTAAAATAATGTGCTTTACCCTCCGCCTGGACTCGTAGTTTGGCTGGGTACATCATGTTGTACTCCAGCTGGAGCTCCCAAAGCTTTCTCTTAGCTGGGACAAACTGTCTATGCACCTCCTGCACTTGCTGAATAAAATCTGGGTACAGGGACAGCTCCATTCCCTCAAACTTTGGTGCTTCCAACTCTCTTGCTTTTCTGAGAGCAGCATCTCGGCCCTGACAGTTCAAAAGTATTAACTCTAATGGGGCACACTGCGGGCCTTGTTTGCGTCCAGTGAGCCTATTTAAATGTTTCTGTGGTGTACATAGGGTTAGTGTGCCTGTTCTATAGTACAGGCCCAGCTTAGTTGTTCTTCAGTATAGTTTCCCAATCAACAATGAATATAATATTTTGTAATAATTTTAGAATCTGGGCTTGCAGACAGAAGCCAGCAGCAAAGAGGGTAAAATAATATGGCAGTATGTACCTTCCTTTGTGGCATAAATACAAAATAATATCTGATACTGTCTGGGAAATATGCAATGAGGAAAATTAGATTCCTGTCATCATGGCATAGCTGCACAAATAAAGTCTTATCATTCTCCAAAAGTGGGAGTTTTAATTACATTGGCATTCTTGCTCACTGCCAGTGTTGAAGGGACCTTAATTTTAACAACATTGTAGCCTAACATCTTGCCATTTTCTGGTTCCCTGGGGGTGATTACCATTGGTGACTCCACTGGACAATTGATGTTCCTCTACCTTTTACAGCAAGACAGAGCACAGTTAAAGGGCAATTTAGTTCAACTGTGTTGAATTTCTTTAGACCATTGCATCAGATTTACTTCCTCCACTAAGGCAATGGAGGAAAACTGTATTTTTAACACCAGGACGGTGTTGGTTTCTCTGTCATAATGGCTAAATCTGCCATCAGATGTAGCAACTGAATGAGAACACTGTTGGAAAATCTGCCAGTGCCCTTATCTTTCAGCAATACTTCCACCAGTGTGAGAACTGGAAATGTACCACCAAGTCGGGCTACACTGCCAATGTTTATTTAGCAAGTCTAACTAACTTTTTGGAGGTACTGTACTTACCTTACCATAAAAGTCCACCACCCTTCTATTTTGTCAGGAATCTGGTTGGACGACAGACATGCAGGGTCCGTAATCTCTCGACGATGGGACTGGTGAACCTTAGACAGGCAGAAATACTAGATTGCTAACTTCCTGGGAATATATGCTGTAGGAAGGTGGAGTATTATTTGTTGATGCTGGCTGGGCTTCACCATGCAATACTCTCACAAACCCCAAAGATGGTCATTGGACTCACACTAATAAATCCTGAGTTCAGGCCTCGTAGTGTGGCAAAGAGCAGTCAGGCTTTACTAGAGGAACCTATGCTAAGCATTTATGAGTAGCAACATGGATGAAAAGTAATTGACACAACTCAAAAGAAATCTGACACCAATTTAGAAAAATAAAGCAGATTTGTATCTTAATTTAGACACCAAAATGAATGGAATAGCATTCCTATGCAGGAGTTATAGATTTTTGAAGCAATACAAAATCAGTGTAAAATATTATTATTGCGGTCAATGCAAAAAACATTAATGACAATCGGTCACTTGCAGGTCGAGTTTTGTGGAACCCTTTAAAGGTAAAGGTGATGTGGGTTCCAGGATCAAGCCACAACAGTCAGTTCAATTTTTCCTGGCCCATGGAGCACAGGTGCAGAGTTGTCCTTAATGTGCTTGGTGCTGAACGGGAGCTGCAGAAGAGATGCTTTCACTGCTGAAACTGTACTGCGGGGGGAAAAGATGCAAAAGCACAACAATGGGGCCACTGCCGATGTCAGATGAACATCAGATAGATCGGCTAATCTGCCTCTGAAGTGATCACATGCGGGGATGTAGTTCACGTTTTCTACCCAAAACCACGTATTTCTACCATTTTTAAAAAATGACAGAAGTCTTTCTCAGCTCTACAGGCCAGGTAGCCCACCCTAGAGGTGTGGCTAGGCTTTTGGGGGTGTATGCCTCCTGCCTATCTAATTTCCCATCTGCCTGGGTGCAGATGTGCCTGGGGTTAGTGGAATGGCTGTTCCTTTCATGGAGTGGCAGCCTCTATATATTTCAGAGGCGGTGTAGACTTTGAAGATCACTGCCTTAATGGGCCACTTCACTAGCAAGCTTGGGAGGGAGGAGGTGTGACCTCCGTCCTGCCCAAGCTTTTATTGCCAACTCCTGGTATTGTTCATACTGCCTGTCAGAAGGTCAGAACCCTGTATTGGCGGCAGTAACCACGGGCTGTCAGACAGAGCACAGGAAACCTGGGGCAACCAGGTGGGCAACCTCTAAGGTAGCCACCTAGGTGCATGCCACATTGCTCCTGGAACGTAGTTCATGTCAGGGGCGAGAAGGCACATTGTTTGATCCCAAAATGACATATTTAGGTGGTACCATAAAGGAGCTACCAACCTCGGGTTTGCTGGGGAACTAGTCCATGTTTTCCTATGGCCTGTCAATCACTTATAGTGTCCTTTAATGATAAAGGGCACTATAGGGTCATATAAGCTTGCACTTACATGTCCACACCTTTGATATAATGCTCCCTGTCTCCTGGGATTTGGGAGGCCTTCCTTAGGGGTGACTGGCATATATCAAATATATTGCATTGACTTTGCCACACATGGTGAGGGTGAAGTTGAGTTTGAGCAGTTTGCACTGCAAAGGCAGGGCTGCTGTTAGTAGTTTATTTGAGGTGCTCAGGGTGGCACAAACAGTGCTGCAAGCCCAGGAGACCTCTTTACCATCCATGCCCTGGGTACCACAGGGTCCCTATACTAGGGAATTATGAGGGGGTAAATTTGTAGTCAATTAGGATTGCAATGGCACTGGGTCCTGGGCAGCAGGCTCCAGTGCATTATTAGAGTCATAACCATCAGCACTGGGGCAAAATGTGGGTGGTGACCATACAAAAAGGACACTTTCCTACATATGCATACTCAATTCTAGGGTTGGGATTATTTCCGGGTCAAGAAGGGTAGAGTCCTATCTAGATTCCTGGCAATGAGTTGCGTGATAGTATTGGCTGATCTGCTCCTCATTATAGTTGGTACCCATTTTGCATCGCGCACCGTTTGTTGTTTTCTCCCTCCGGTTTTCCTCGATCTCTCCATTAGTAACTTCCTTATCCTTGCTCTCTGGGTCATTCATCTTTTTCCCCATTTCCTCATTGAGTCTGACCCGGGTGGGTCCTGCAGCACCTTGGATGTGAATCATATTATGAACTGATCTTTCTAACTGGGCGAGAACATAACTGCGTAATGTTTTCAGACTTTTATCGCGGGCTCTTTGCTCTGCCCTTTGTGCCAGGCCAGTTTTACTTCCATCCTTTACTGAATCTCATATTTTACGAAGACGTACTCATGACACGTCATCCTCTGGAAAGCTGTTCCCCTGATGAATCGTTGATGGAAACAGTATGATTTTCGCAGATGGTTACTTTTTATGTCTGTACGGATGTGTCCTTGTAAACAAGACCGCTAACTGCACCTCCAGCACCCTTCCATGACAGGCGTGTTTCTTTTTGAGCACTGATGCATTTACCGAGTGGTAAAATGCTGTATAAAACGGTACAGACCGCCGACATACGCCCAGCGAGGAAGCCAGCAGCATCCAAACATCTCCCACCTCGGTACATTAAACTTTGGCAGGTCTTCTGCATGGGGTACTAACAAGGGGCCTTTCTTCAGCTTAAGAGCCCAGCCAGACACTGCGGTCACTTTGTGCGCCGAACACAAGGCAGCAGCAGAACTTTGATTTACAGCCGCCGGTGACCCCAAGACCATAGCTCTACTTTTTCAGCTGGGCTTGTTGTCCGTGTTCAGAGAGACCCTCCGCCTGTCTCCTGTCCAGGAGTCTGGCAGATGGAGAACCGCTGCAGAATTCTCCGTTCCACTAAACGCTCACAGATGACTTCCATACCCCTGAGCATCTGCCGCTTATCTCATCTTGGAATATTTGCGCTTTTGTTTGCTTTTTAAACCTCTTTTTCCTTTATTGTTGGACAACCAGAAGAGAGGAAATCACGGTTGAGCAATAAATCTTGCAAAAACTGCGCCGTCAAAAAGAAAACAACGCAGCGCAGCAGGGGGGTGGAGGGCGTCATCAAAAGACAAAACTCCTGACCCTTTCCCTAGAGAAACATTTTTCTCTTCCTTCCCTATGAAATATGTTTAATGTTAGTCACGGAAAAAAACATATTTTAATCAAAATGTTCGAAAAAGGCACTAGAAAAAATACTAGCACATTAAAAACCAAAATTCAAGAGAAGGGCATTTACTGCGGCTGTATGTGCTGTCTTTCTACATATGTGGAAATAAAGCTCAGAGGCTTGAACTGAAACTTTTGCAAAGAAAATTAAAAAAGTTACAGGCAGACCCACCTATATCCGAAGGATATGAAGTTAATTTTGGTTTTTTATGTGTGGCGGGAGAGCTGCTTGATTTCAATTTACACTTTTCTGCTTTTGCCTGTCTGGTACTAATTGGATATATATTACAACTGCCTACTGATACTGACTGCTAAGCCAGCATCAAATCACTGGCCAACCCATCCAAGTACTTTTAAATCAATAAACGAGATGGCAGATGTTAAAAACAAGGTATTATGTTCTAAGCTGTTAAAACTGCAATCCCACAGGAAGATGGAAGTGTTAAAGTTCCCTGCAGAGAAGGGACTTGGACTTTGTTCTAGAAAGACAAATTGATTCAAGGATTCAGGACCTCACAGAAGTTAAGGCCAACCATGAAACTGTTGTGCCACACATGCACAGCTCCTGAAAAGCAAAAATTGCCTCTAGCATAAACTCGCATCTTCTCACCTGATAGAGACCTTCCATTGAAGATAGAATTACTTTCAGCACTCACCTAAATACCATAAAGCTGTTTTCTTGAACCCCGTGTTCTAACCTGTTCCTGCCCAATTTGGGGGGGACATGCCCTCATTCTCATCTCTTTTAGATTGGGGGGGGGAACATACCCTCATTCTCATCTCTTTTAGATCGGCTGCATCCCAAGAACACATTACTCACTTTCACCCTTCTAGGCCACCAAAGCGTAATTTCAGAGACATCTCCTTTACACCCACCACTAATTTTCCTAAATTCATATAAGCCAGAATCACCTTTTCTCACTTTTTAGAAAAAATGCATCATTTTCTTTATTTGTTAATATGTATATCGATGAGTTTATCAATACAAATGAACTGTCATCTCTAGTAATTAAAATCTCCTGTCCAGAACTCCACATCTACCTCGACATGCAAGTATGTAGTCAGGAAGGCCCTGAAACCTAAGCCCGAGATCCCTGAATGATTGGTCACCGATGGGAGGGTGCATGGATGGCAGGCAAACAAATGGCAGATAATTCTCGATCGATCCCTCAGATAAATGCAGCGACATCACAATGGTCAGAGGAGATTGCCCGCAATAAAGAACTGGGGGGGTCCGCACGCTTTGGCAAACACCATAAAGTCAGATGCCAAATGAGTTAGTAACACATAGCCAATCAGGGTCTGGCACATGTAGTGATCATGCACTCCTCGTGCTGGACATCTGGACACATACACCACTGGCCACACTGTGTCCACGCAAGGTGGAGACCTACCTGTAGTAACCATTTAACCATTAATTTATGACTCTGAGGAAACAACAAACATTTCTCACCATATATGGTACACTAGGTATGTTTATGGCTTGATGTAAAAATGTATAAAAGACTAACGCGAACCCAATGCAAATAGAGACGTCGTGCCTGTAACTTTTCTCCTAGCCGCATTGTTTAATTAAACAAAACTGTTCCTGATTTGCCAAACACCTCTAGTCTTCTGTTTTTATGGAATTTGGACCAGAGCAACAATATGTCCGGTTACTCACCGGTAATATTCATTACTCCGAGTTGTAGCCCTCCCCATCCCAGTCCAAACCAAATGAGCATAGCTCCTTCCACCAGAAACTCCCAAGCAAACTACACGCCCATCCCTTTCCTTAAGGCCACTCCCATACCCTTAGGCATATAACACGTGACCCCCAGAACCACAACCTACACCACCAAGCACAAGAAGCCGAACAGGTAGGCAGGGATGGGAACCCGGACTGGGACGGGGAGGGCTACGACTCGGAGTAATGATTATTACCGGTAAGTAACCGGACATTACCTCCATGTCAACCCTCCTGTCCCAGTCCAAACCAGATGAGCAGATACCAAAGCAAGAATCGGCTTCATTGAATATCAAAAAAAGACTTTATTTAGCATAGCAAAAAGTCACACCACCGGAGCAGAATGCAACACCGCATCCCCAAACCCAGCAGACTCAGTCCCACCCACCACCAAACGATAATGGGACATAAAAGTGTGAGGAGAACTCCAGGTAGCAGCCCTGCAGATCTGGACCATGGAAGCCCCCTGAAAGCGGGCCCAGGAAGCAGCCACCCCCCGAGTCGACCTCCCTGGAACCGACCCAGGCACCCACAGCCCAACGCAGCCAAAGACTGAGAGTAGCCCCAGAAGGCTTCAGACCCTGACCAGCCAGTCCAAAGGTCATAAAAAGGGAATCCACCTTACGAAAAGGCCTAGTACGCAGTAAGTACACCTCAAGAGCCCGCTGAACGTCCAAACAGTGCAGCCGCACGTCAACCTCCAAAACAGGATCCGGACAGAAAACAGGCAACACCAGATCCTCCGAGTAGTGAAACGAGGAAGGAACTTTGGGAACAAAGGAAGGATCAGGCCTCAGAACCACCAGATCAGGAAAAAACAAACAAAAAGGTGCAGAACAAAGCAAGGAGCCCAACTCACCAATCCTCCAAGCCGAGGTAATAGCGACAAGGAAAAGCACCTTGATTGTCAAAAAACGCAAAGAAACCTCAAGCAGAGGTTCAAAGGGTGCCCCCTGTAAAGCCCCCAAAACCAGAGGCAGATCCCAACTAGGCACAAAGGACTTAATGACAGGCTTCTGGACGAAACAACTCCGCAACAACCTGGACACTAGGGGAACCATCGGCTCAAAGTCCGAGCCCCAAAAGGCCAGAACAGCCACCCACTGAGCCCGCAGTGAGGACACAGCCAGACCCAGCCAGATAGCCACCCCCGAGACAGAGGGGTAAAAGAAAGGGGACAAGGGACCACCGGCAACCTCCAGCAAGGCCCCACCGATAACCTCAACAACAGAGGGAACCAAGGTCTCCTGGACCAGTCCGGAGCCACCAGGACCACTGAGGCCCGATCCAGCTTGATCTTAAGCAGGACCCGTGGAAGAAGAGCAATTGGGGGAAAAGCACACATCAAGCCCCCCTCCCACCGGAAGGACAGGACATCCACCCTCCAAACCGCGTCCGATCAAACCAGAGAGCAAAACCTGTCCCTCAAGGCACTCCCTGGAGCGGCAAACAGATCCATCACCGGGACCCCGAACCGAGTCATCAGGCAACCAGACACCTCCCGCATCAGGCACATGTCGGACAGGGAGGGAAACACCCTGCTCATGCAATCCACCTCCAAGTTGAAACCCCCGGCGATGCAAAGCCCTCAGAGACAACAAGTGCGACTCCACCCACATGCAGATCTGGAAAGCCAACAGGTTGAGGGAAGACAACTTTGCACTCCCCTGGTGGTTGACATAACACACCACCACTGTGTTGTTTATCCGCACCACGACATCCCTCTGGAGGACCCAAGGCAAAAAATGAGCCAACGCCAACTGAACCGCCTTCAGCTCGCTCCAATTCGAGGACATGCCTGTCTCCAGCACAGACCATAACCCCTGCACCGACTCCTGAGCCAACACCGCCCCCAGCCGAGTTCGCTGGCATCTGTCGTCAGGACCAACCTCTCCTGGGACACAAAGGGCGAGCACTGTGAGAGGTTCCGCTCCACCAGCCACCAGGACAACTCCCGGGCGATGTCCACACCCCCCGGAATCAACAGCTCGTAATCCAGAGAGGCCGGATCCCAATGCCTCAGAACATGATTCACCAGGGGGTACAAGTGCAAACGGGCCCAAGGAACAATCATCACAGTAGCCGACATCAGCCCTTGAACACGCAACCACTGAAAAGCCGTGGAAGACTGAGCCCCAACACCTTCCCCAGTTAGTGCACCAGAGTCAGTCTGTATGGTTCCGATAGGAAGACTTTGCCCAACCTGGTATTGAAACCCCCCCAATGAACAGCAGTTCCTGAGTGGGGCAAAGATGGGACTTCTCCAAGTTCAGAATACACCCAAACTATTGAAGGAGCCTGCAAACCTCCTGGGAATGTGCCTGAGCCTGCAGGAAAGAAGAGGAAGAAATCAACCAATCGTCCAAGTAAGGGAACACCTGGATCCTCTGAGCATGCAACAAACCCACCAAAGGTGCAAACACCTTAGTAAACACCCTAGGAGAAGCAGACTGTCCAAACAACCATACCTCGAACTGGCAATGATCCACCCCCACACAGAAACGCAGGAACCGTTGCGAGGCCCCATGTACCGGCACATGAAAGTAGGCGTCCCGGAGATCCATAGAAGCCAGGAAATCCCCCACCCGACAGGAAGGGAAAAATCATCTGCAGAGTCACCATTTTGAAGAACAAGTAAGGGACACACAAATTCACGGCCTTCAGATCCAGGGCAGGACGGTGGTCCCCATTCAGCTTCTGAATCAGAAACAGGAACGAGTAAATCCCCGGACCCTGCTGACTCACAGGCACCCTCACCACAGCCCCTTTGGCAACCAAGTCCCGGACTCTGTCCAACAGTGCACAACACTTAGAGTGACATCTGGGAATAGGGGTTGCCCTGAACACATCCACCGGAGGAACCCCAAATGCGGTCCTGTAGCCCAGCTGGACCACCTGCAGGACCCACTGATCTTGAACAAACTCCTTTCCCAAACAGGAAAAAAATGACTTGAGGCGACCCCCAACGAACTCCCCACACAGTCACGACTTAGAGGGACCTGCAGAAGAGGAAGCACCCTGGTGACCCCGGGATTTGTGGAAGGAAGGGACACCCCGGCCACGTCCCCTACCAGGAAAGGGCTGGGCCGCCATCTTAGATTGAAAAGTCTGCTCAAAAGCCACTTATAATCTGCAAACTTCCCCTTCTGATAAGAGTGGACCAGAGGCAACAACTTCTTATCCTCAGCCATCTTCTAAATCAGTGCGTCCAACGGTTCCCCAGACAGGTTAGTGCCCGTGAAGGAAACCTTCATCATAGCAGCCTTCTGAGCAACCTCTGCCTTCCAAGGCTTAAGCCACAACTGCCTCCGAGCAGCCACAGAGGCCCCAGCCTCTGTCGCCGCCGCACTGAGGGAATCGAAAGACACATCCACCAGGAAACGCAACTGCTACTCCAACAAGGACAAAGATTCTGAGAGATCCTCATCCTGCAAGAGGTGCTCAGAAATACCATGACAGTCTTTTAGAAGCGATTAAACCAGATAGCGATGTAAGCCACAGACCGGACATCAAGATTAGAGGCAGCAAAGAACCTTTTCAAGGCCCCCTCAATCCGCTTGTCCCCAGGATCCAAAGGAACTGCATCTTCGGACACCACCAGGCTCTGAGATGTCATACCAGCCAGCAGGGAATCCACCTTCACCACAGCCGGGAATTCCTCAGCGAACCCCTGCAAAAGATACCTCTTCGCCAGAAACCGGGGAAAGGCATGTTTGTCAACATCCTTCCACTCCCCCTCCAGCACAGACTTATGAATGGGGAGGCTCTCAGGATCCTTCTTTGGATAATTGGTGAAAAAGTCTTCAGACTCTCCACCCTCCAAGGGACTAGGAAACCCTAAATTTTCCTGAACATGTTGCAGAACACAGCGAAGGACTGCTCCCTGGAAAAAACGACCCTTCACCTTTTCATAAGAATCAACGTCCAGATCGACCTCTGCCGAGGCATCCAATTTTTGCTTTTTAGGCCCCTGGGGACAACGAGCCAGAAAAGCCGCAGCCACTGCGGCCTCAATCATCTTCTGCAACTCAGCCAGGGAAGGAGTAGCGGAAGGCCCAGCAAACACCACCTCCTCCTCACCCTCAACAGAACCTCTACCTTCCATGATGGACACAGTAAAGCAGAGAAACCACATGTCCATAAATACCCAGACCAATCAACCAAGGCCTGAAGGGCCAATCAGTGACCCATAGCCAATCCCCAACGGGACCGGAGGCCAGCTCCAAAACGGCCAATCAGAGACTATGGAGCAAAATATAAAACAACAGAACCACGCAGGCCCCTGCCGTAAAGAAAATAAGCAGACCGTGTCCCCGGAAGCCGCCTACGAGAGAGAACACTCCAGGTAAGGCCCCCCCAGACACGCCCTCTTGCACACCTAGGACATATCGCAATCACCAGGTGCCAAACCCAGCACACCACCGGCAACGAGGCAGAGACCCGACACGTCGGGAAAAAACGGGAAATCCCTTGTGGTCTTTAAAGAGGCCGCAACGCATAGAACCAGTTAGAAAAGGGAACCGGGCCCAATGATAAGGCCCCACCCGGTCCCATCGATACCAAAACAGAGGCCAGAACCAGGGAACAGCTGCTGCTTCAAAAACCACGCAGTGCCCCCGCGGGACCTCCATCAGAATAGGAATGGTAAACAAAACAGCAGGGCAACTCGGACTCAGAAACGAGAAGCGAGCCCCACTCGCAGAAGATCTCGGAGGAGGAGACCTATGGGCACGCCTACGGCATGCAGATAAAGTCACAGTCGTGCCCACACACTTCCCCTCCTTTCCAGGTGTTCCCGCTAGAGCAGGGAACCATCCAGAAGAGGGGAAGCTGCAGCAGGACCGTAACTACACCATAGGCAGCCCGGCCCCCAACACCCGAGTCCCTCTACAGTAGGGACTTAGATACGGACCCAGGCAGGCACGCAGGGCACAACGACGGCCGCTCAAGCAGACCACCACACACTTACCTACGGGAGGCGGTAGGCCCCCCCAATGAGGAGTCAAGCCCGGTAACAGTTCAGGCAGAAAAAACAAACAGGTTGTGGTTCCGGGGGTCACGTGTTATATGCCTAAGGTTATGGGAGTGGCCTGGAGGGAAGGGATGGGCGTGGAGTTTGCTTGGGAGTTTCTGGTGGGAGGAACTATGCTCATCTGGTTTGGACTGGGACAAGGAGGGCTGACGAGGAGGTAATTCCTACTAGCAAAATCACGTTCCATGCTTGGTATATTACAATTCTATTTGACCTCTCTGCAGACTTGCTCCCACCTTACTGCTGCATTGCAATCGCAAATACCAAAAGTGTAAACACACAGTCTTCCATCTCCCTTAATAAGCAAACACAATCCATTGGTATAGACCTCTCCACTGCTAATCAATTTTGTGTTCTCATTGTATGCAAAGAAATATCCTGAATAATGGTGGGATTCATCTGCTTTTATCTTTTTTTTAAACATATCTGAGACGCCCACAAACAAAGGTGTTTCATTTGGTTTGACTCAAGG
Source organism: Triturus cristatus (assembly GCF_964204655.1). Lineage (NCBI taxonomy): Eukaryota > Metazoa > Chordata > Amphibia > Caudata > Salamandridae > Triturus > Triturus cristatus. Next base: position 609,534,763 of record NC_140581.1, on the reverse strand, counting down.
TATTATTATAACAATCTGGATCCCCCATTATCCAGCATATTTCTCATTAAGAGCTCCCTCTCACTGAGGCCGAGTCCACCCTGCTAAAAGCATCTTATCAGGGTTGAATGAGGTGGCTTTTGATGGAGCATGCCACAAGACTGTGGGTGAGGCATCCTCATTGTGTATACACTAAATACCCTAGGTTACCAGGTTGTTGACTCACTATTCTTTAACCCTGTGCACCATAATTATCACCCTATCCAACAGGCCTTTTCATTCCTAGTGCATGCAATCGAGTCAAGTGCATGGTCTTGACAGAATGAACGTTTAAATGTAAACAACTGTTGTAAAGATACAGGTCCTTAAATGTTTTGAAACCTGTGTCTAGCAATTTGTGGGGATACATCCCTTTTTCCAGAACCATCTCTAATGGATAGGCAGCTTTTCCTGTGCAGTGACCTGTCAATACTGCCCTTAAACCTCATATCCGCAATACACTGTGCATCCTAAATGCTACTGAGTGTCCCCTTGGCCAAGCAGCATTTAAAAAAATATTTTGCTTTGGGATCATCTGCTCCCATTAGGGTGAGGAGTTTTTTAGAGTTAGTACAGATCAGGGACAGGACACACGGCATCACAGACGAATACAATAATGTCAAGTAAAGTGAAGACTAGGTATCTCCATTCAGCCCTGTGAGGATCATGGTGTATTTTAAGATGTGATTGTGCTACCTTACTGGGTAATAGACTCACGGAACCATCTTAAATCTAGTCAGGCTCATTTGCAAAACCTCTAGCTCAACCCTGGGCAGCTGCGGCTTCGAGCATCAAGGCTTAAACAAAGGAACTAATGTAGGAGAGTGGAATCTGACTAATGGTTGCCCCCAACTTTTTGCCTGGTATTTGAGTGGTTTTTGACTAGTCTGGCTGGGATCCTGCTATCCAGGACCCCAGCCTATCTGCTTTCTCCCTAAAACTGATGTGAGTACCCTAGGTACAAACCTAATTGGATGCTGGGCATACCCTACCAGCCCCTTGTAGATGGTACCCTAGGTACCCAGGGCATGGGTCCCCCAGTAGGCCTACCAGGGCTGCAGCACTTATTGTGCCACCCTGGGACCGCCACCCAAACTGACACCACCAGACCACTACTGTAGTCTGGGTGAGGTGGTGCTAGCACCCCTTACAGGGATGTAGGTACCCTATATCCCATACCATTACAACACATATACTCTCATAGGTCACCCCTATGGCAGGCCCTGGTAATCCTACAGGGCTGGGTGCTGAGGTATGTGTGAGGGGGGACCCCTACGTGAGTAGGACCTCTCTGCAACCTTCGTAAAACCGTTACTGGGTTGTTTGTAGTGTAGCCATACCATATACTCTTAACCGCATTATAAGTAAATCGCGTCATCGCGATAACTTGAGAATGGCTACACAGAACCATATCGTGTTTGGTGTCAAACATGAAGGAATCATACCCCCAGTCCAGCCATGGGCATGAGGGCACGATTCCCCCTTGCTAGGAGGGTGATATGGGAAAAGCGGTAGAATTTAGACACCAATTTAAAAGTGCACATGTACCACAAAATGGCTACTGTCCGCCACCTACACGACTCTGGCTGGCTGTTGCTGGGAAAAACCCCAGCCTCGCCATATGGACAATAGGGCTCCTGTGGCAGGGAGGTGCCAGCACCTCCCCAGACAGGATATGTGGATTGGAACAGGGTGGGTGCACCAAATGTCCATTCAGAGTTGCACGTAGGCAGCTGCAGAGCCCCAATTCTGCATACACCGCCTGGAACCGGTTCAGGGGCATCCTGCCCCTCGCCCAGGCGGGAAACACACAAAGCCACCCTTTCCCGCCTCTACTCTGATTGGTAGGCTCTATTTTGGACCATCCCCTAATCTTGGGGATATATGGGAATAACTTTGCCCTAGAGCCTGGAATTCGTCCAGAACTTCACAGAACTGACCTTCGACGAGCTGCTGCCCAGCTGACTGAAGAAATCTCCCTTGGGATAAAGGAGTTATCCCCCTGCTTGGCAGGCACCTAAAAGAGTGCAAGATACCCGGTTGGAACTTCGCTGCTCTCACGAACTTTGACGCCTTCCATCAACCTTGAGGTGGGTCTCCAGTGCATCCCAGAGTCCTGTGAGCGTGCCCAGCGAGCCTGAGCACCGTGGACCACGTGGGTGCCGAGATCCCTGCATACCTCAAGACCCCGGCCACCTCTTGCATAGCACACGACCCCGACCAATGGGGAAGTTGTGCTTTGGCCCATTTCTGAGCCAACCTTTAAGCAGCATCCGTGCCAAAGCTCAGCTCCCGAGTCTGCTCCGGTGGCCCGTGGGAGCCCTTTTACGCACTCCATTTTGCTGCCCTCCACGGTCCCTTGTCTCTCGACTTGTGGGCCCTGACGGAGGAAAACCTATCTTTCCAAGAGTTCCCCTGGTTGCTCCAGGCCTGCTCTGCGCTCCCTGCAAAGGAGAGCACCCTCAGACCTCGTGGGTCTGCACCAGCAGCTGCTTTGTATATCTTGCGTGGGTTGCGGTTGCCAATGCTTAGTGGACCCAATTGGGATACTAACACCGCAGCGACCCTCAGCCGACATGGGACAGTCGCTCTCCTGAAGCTGGCCTTCCTTGAAGCCTCCCGGAGCCCGTTACTGCAGAGCCCAGCTGTACCTTCTACACCTGAAGCACCCGACATCCACGAGCTCCTTCCTGTGAGCTCCCTGGTCACTGTGCTGTGACCCAGACTCTGTCCCCTCTGCTTTCAGGTTCCTCTTTATCTTCTCTTCATCTTCAATCTTCACGACTTCAACGACGCTTTCAGCTAGCAGCAGTTTGGACTACTTTTCCATAGAAAATCAGCCCGCGACCCGACACCAGAATCGACCTATGCACCCGGCTTCCCTGGGGCAGGTAACAGTGGTACTTCGGTACTCCAGTGGTGGTGGGCTCTCCAAAGCCTTAAGTATCAAGCCTTAACTTTGTACTGTTGCTAGAAGTGTCCTTAACCTTTAAATATTCAACCGCGACATTCTCCATAGGCTAACATTGCGATCCCGTTAGCAGCTCTTTGCACTGCACGCGTCTCCCGTGGGTCCCCTTCATCTTAACTGTGGGTGGATTCTGAAGGGGCAAGCGATCCTGAATGCCCTAGGCATTGCCTGTAGAATTGTCGTGGTTCTTATACCACTATTTTAGTATATGATTTGGTCCCCCCCTGGGGCCCATTGATTTCTGTGCTATTTATTGTGTTTAGAAATGCTTGTTTGAATTGTAAATTTGCCACTAGCCACATAAAGTGACTGTGGGATTCTGTCTAGAATAAATATGTATATTTTATATATATACCTGTGTGGGCTACTCTTTCATTTGGTTATTCAAGAGGTTATTATGGTAAAACAATAAGCTTAACACTCCTTCAAGACTTAGCCTGAAGGCTGCTCTCCACAGCTACCACTAGGATAGCTTTCTTTAAAGGTTGTCTTAAACCTATCATCAATAAGAGTCGAATTGGACTGGTGCAAGGTGTCCTTATAACTAGGAACAGCATATGCCAGGCCAACTTCTCACAACTAATATAATGATTTTTGACAGACCAAACAACACAATAAGAAAGTTAGGTAGCCCAATAGTAATCCTACATCAATTTATAATAATAGATGATATTTGTTTTTTAATTTGTAGTCACCAAGATGAGCAAAATCCACTGGAGGGTTCTAGAGATATATATTTTTAACTAAAACATACATCCCAGCATTGTAGGCCAAAGCACAAACAAGCATTGGTAATTGTAACCTTTTAAAACCTTCTAAAACATTTAAACAGTTGTGTTTGGCTACTTCGACCCCAAAAGGGCAACAAGTTTCAACAAGGAGAAGGTCAAGAAGGGCAATAAGGAGTACTAGGACAGTTACTTGGTCACCAAAGCAGTCTTTAGTCCAGGTGCACACTTTATGCAAGGATCCTCATCTACTTCAATGAAGGCTGGGGATACAGGATGCTGAGGAGGCTGTAAGATGCTCTGGGTGATGCGCAATCGACAAGGGTCTTCCTGGTGTTGTTCCTCCATCCACAGTCCAGGTGGGGCGACTTTAAGCACATGGGCCGATGTCCCTCAAAGTCCTCTTTGGTCCAGCAGAAGTCCAGTTATGACTGGCTATTGGTCTCCGGTCACAGCAGGTTCAGTGGTTTCCTTTGGTGAGGGCTAGTGTCCTTCTTTGGTAACCAATCTTTATTCTGACAACTCTCCTGGGTCCGTCATACTCAGTCTCAACTTTTCAGCGTTGAGGAGAAGTCTTCTTGGCTGCACATCAGCAGTCACAGCAAATTTGATGAAAGTGGTTACTGACAAGCCAGAATGGGCTACCTCAGCATTTATGGTCGTGGTGCTGGAACAGGGAGTGAACCGACTGACTCTTGGAGCTCACCTTCTCTGTCTGGGGCTCTGGTGTGGCTTTTCAACAACCCAGGCACCATGAGCACAGTCCTGTCTTTGATAGCCCAAGAAGCAGCAGGTGCAGTTCAAAGGTTGGTGCTGCTTCTTGTGCCAGGTCCAGGGGTCAGCAGGGCAGTCCTTCTTTGGTTTCTCTCCATCCAGATCTGAACTGAGGTTCTGGGTGCTAGAGGTGCCATATTTATGCCCAGAAAGTGCCCTCAGGGGATGAAGTGGTCACTATCCAATGGACTACCAGGTTCCCTCCTGCCTTATGATGAATTCTGGCAATGTGTGTTGTCTTATTTATCCCAGAGTGCACTATTCTGCCCACTCCCTAGATGTTTGAACCCTTCTCTTGGTGTGAAAAGCATCGTAGCTCACCCTCAGTGTGTGGCTCCCTGTAGGCTACATGCCCCTGGAAAAAACGTTTTGGCAACTGGTTTACCCTCTCTGTTCTCACTGCTAGGCCATTTACATGCATAGAGGAGCAGTCCCTCTCGAGTTTGGTTGCCATTTGCCCAGCTTCTCCTTTGAAGCTTGCCTTGCAGGCCAACACCCCATGTGGCTTTCTGCGAGGTGAAGCCTCTTTCTATGGCAGGCCTCTATTGTTCATTTACTCTCCTCCCCAGGAGGGCAGAAGGCTGTTTGATAGATAGCATCTGTAAGTGGCAACCTGAATAACTGGGCAACAGAGTGGCACCTTTCTGAACGTTGCCTTTCCTTAAAAGTGATATTAAATTTGACTTGGGAATCAAGTCAGGTCTGATGCCACAATTAATTTGATACCTTGAAGTACAGCTTTAGTAGTCACATTCAGAAGTTAGCAGGCTGAGATGTCAGCCTGTAACTCTTTACTTGCCAAGGGGGCAGCTAGCCTTTCCACAGTATATACACCAATTTGGGGCTTTTGCTGTTAGGCCCAAGAAATTATGTTTCCTACTTAATAAAATATAGCACCCTGCCTTAGCCCTCAATAGGCCTTCTGTAAGGGTGACATATATATTATTAAGGGAGGTTTGGGCTTAGCCATAGGTTTAAATGGCAAAGTCAAACTAGCAGTTTTAAAACTGCTGTTTCAGTCTGCAGTAGCACCTTGTAGCCATGTTGTGCTTTGCCACAGTCAGAGTGGCACAATGGGTGGAAACTTTAACTTACATGGCATGGGTAGCCCTGGTACCATACACTTGAGGCTTATAAGTAATTTATCTTACACCAATTGGAGATGCCATACACTTTGCAAAGGATTAGAACACTACTGACACTGAGGTCTGGTTAGTAGGCCTCAGTGCACTTTGAGAAATGAAAAACCAGCAGCATCAGTCCAAATCTTTGGGGGGTGATCATGCACAAAGAGGCAATTCCTTATATTCCCATACTGGCATACCTTCGTGTAAGCATCTTATTTTTTGCAATCATTTTAATAATAATTTTGGAGGAAAATAGTTGTTTTTGCTTGTTTCACTTTGCAGATTTAAAAGGCTAATCATTTTGTAAAATTTCAAGGCCCTAATCTGACTAATTTGCAAACTTTACGAGGGTTGTTTCAATGACGTGACAAAGCACCATTATGACTGAGAAATGGATTCATGTTGTACAATGAGTCTGTATTATCAGTTTAGTATTGCTAATTCTTTGGACCACAATACTGTATTAACAGTGGTTGATATAATCCTTTGTTTGTATTGTGAACAGTGTAAAAGATGTGTTGTTGCTTGGAAACTCAGACATGACAAAAGCTGAAGGTCAGTCTCGAGATGGTGTGCTGCCAGAGGACTACACACATTTATTTTCTAGAAGGAAAACTGGAACATTTTTATGGAAAAGCTTGTCATGCATTGTAAATTCAAAGCAATTGTGTCATAAAGGTAGCAAAGCAAACATAACTTCCTTGATTAACAGAAGCAATGAGTGTGTGCAAAATTGGAGACAACGAACCATTCACAGAGGAATGTTCAAATAAACTTTTATTAAGAAAACAGAAAGTGAACCATTTGAAATATTGCTCATTCTAGACGAAACATTTTTGGGTGCCGTGTTAAAGATTACCGAGCAGCGTCCTTTGGAAGCTAAGTACCTCAGCCTGTGTACCCCATCCTAGACATCTGTCTTCAGACAAAAACTTCTCCGGCCTCAGTGAACCTTTTCACACCCAGAACCGAAACATCAGGAGAACTCCAGGCATATATATATAGAATCACTGTTTCTCCAAATCAGAACACAGTTTCAAAATAAACCATGAAAATCAATGCGTTCTGATAACAAAGGTCCATGTGTTAATTTAGTCTTAGTTGCTCTCAATGCTAGAAATTAGTTCTGGACACAAGAGAGAATTCTGCAAGTGAATTATATTTTGACCTTTATTAAGGGCCATTGAAAGGTCACGAGAAGCAGTTGTGGCCGGCATGACTCGCGGGTGAGGGGAGAGGTCACTCGGGGAGGGAGGGTTACTTAAAGAAATTAATTATAACTTGCCTTCGCCTCCGGTTTCGCTTTGAGTCGCATCTCCTCTCTCTGCACCTTGCAGGAAGCAGGCAGCCTCCGTCTCCTCCCCTAGGCACATCACAACGCTGCAGCGTTGTCATTGGCTAGGACGGTGACCCCACAGGCGTCTATGGGGAGGCCATTTTCTAGAGAAGATGCAGAGTGTGCATGACTGGTTTGGTCAGTCCTGGGGCTGACCAAACAGTCAGCGCCCACAACAGTGGGCAAGCCATTCTTCCCCTGCATGGGGCAGGAACGCCCATCTGCCCACCCCAACCAAACCCTGCCTTCTGCTTTCTCGCAGTGCGAGAAGCAGAAACATAAAATGGTATTTAAAATACCATTTTATGTTTCTGCTTCTTGCACTGCGAGAAAGCAGTGGGGCGATGCTTCTCAGCCCACGTGGAGGAGCCGCCCTGACGAGAAGAGAAGCAAGTCCCTCTGACCCCTCTAGAGATGGAATTTAACAGAAACCCCAAGGAAAGGCATAGCCAGTGTTAAGTTCCCGATCCCACCCTACCCCCTTCCGGTCCACCTCCTCCTTCTACAGGACAGTCCATCCCACAAGAGACCTTGCTCCAAGCAATCAAGTTCCAGGACGAAAAGGGACACGTTAGGATCTTGAAGTGTATCCTCTTCTAAAGTCCACCTTCCTTTGCTTAGTTCACTATACTAATGCTGTGTGAGGACACCAAGTGAACAGAGGAAATGGTCAGAATCTCTCACTAGCAGTCATGTCATCTGTATATATCATGAAGGAAGACCATTGACCTTCCAAAGCCTCTTGGCCGAAATATCTCCCTTTGCATTCCAGAATAAAGAACAATCATGAAAAGCAAGCAGGACAGGCTTTATTGGAATATATATTGTTTTTTGGGAATGTGTATGAAGAAAAAAGCAATTCACAAAACCCAAATCATGCATTGTTCAGTAGCAGTGATGTATAATACTAAGGGGCAGATTTATGAGGGACTTGTGCCCCTTTTACGCCGCCGTTGCGTCACTTTTGTGACGCATCGGCGGCGTAAACCCTGCGCCATGTTGCGCCCCATTTACATCGTGACGCATCTATGGAGATGCGTCACGGTGTAAAGCCCTGCGCCACATGAAACCTGCGTCAGGTTTCATGTGGGCGTGTCTACTGAGGGGGGGCGTTCCGTCATAGGAACACCCCTGAAAAGTGACTCAGTGAAATCTATAAGATTTCACTGAGTCACTTTCCCAACGCTGATGCGTCAAAACCCTGCGCCTGCTTGAAGCAGGCGTAAGGCTTGATGCACCATGTTAGGGATAGGGTAGGTTGGAACAGTGCTGGAGTTGCGTTGCGCTTGTGACGCAACTTCAGCACTGCGCCAACCTTACGCCGGCAGATGCGTCACGTATCTGCTTGTCCTTGCGCCACGATGCGCCGCATTGTAAATGCGGCGCATCTGCGGTGGCGCAAGGGCAAACTTGCATGACGCATCTTCCCTGGCGCATCCATGCTGATTTGCAGGGATGCGCCAGGGAACATAAATCTGCCCCAAAGTATTGCAGAGGAGAGGCCAAATAATGATCTGTACTCTTCACATGCATCTATACTAAAGAGAAACAGAGTGCTGCTGAGAGACTCAGAGATAACTTCCTGGACTGGTGTGATAGAGCACTGCCTTTGAATCCTCTGGAATATATGTAGCAAATACATATGTTACACAAACTGTTTGCCCAACCCACATGTGAATCCCCAATAGATGACGGTCATATACTCTTATGCACTCTGACACATATATAGAAGCTGTTGATAAAACACATTTTATGTCTTGCCATGACGCGCCTGTACCATGAGAATGTGGATATCAGAAATGTCTCATTGACTAAGTTTATTGGTCCAAATCCATCCCTAGTCCACGACTCCACTGTTACCTCATAGCGAAATAACACAACACTATTTTGCCACTGTTGCACAGCATGATCCTTTGAAACAATAAATGTTTGCCCCACATGTTGTACTTCTGAGGAAAGGCTCAAACATGCACACATAAATTGCAGGATACTGAGCATGGGTGGAAAAAGGGATAATCTATGCTACAACCCTGGGACAACATATATCTGAATTTGAAAGCTCCTCACTGGATTACAGTCACCAGGATGATAGTTTTCTAAGCTATCTGCATAGCAGACAAGGCTTATCGTATGGATTTCATTTTGCTGTATAATAAATTCCATATCTGATTGCAACAGAGAAATTGATATTTTTAACTGCACCAGGATATGTCTTTCTCCGTTCAATTTGCTAATCCATGGAATACAATGCCAGAACACAACTCCTAATTAACATTTAATCTGACCTTCCCTTGTACCATCAAAACAATGAATGTCTTTTTGGGGTCACCATGAGTCGCAGCTGCGACCCATTGGCATTCCCCTGGCAATGCCTTTGCGACACCTGACCTCAGATGTGGCAAAATCAGTGACAGGAACAAAGTGGCAGCAACTCCTTGTGGATATCTGTTTGGGCTCCACTCTCCTTGTTTTCTGTCAATTTTGAATTACACTAATAGTGAATAATAATGTATCATTCACTGTAAGTGTAATGAAGAATGGGTAAATATTAGCAGGAATATAACCCTCCCTAGCAGAAGCGGTAAAGAAAAAATTGCTTTCAAATGTATGTTTTATGCATGCGTGCAGGTGAGAGTTAGTTTATGTGAGAAGCAGTGTGTATGTGTGAATGTGTGTGTAGACATGCATGTGCGAGTGAAATTAAAGGTTAAAGGGTGTGTTATGTCACTTCCACAACGCCCAGCATTTTGATTAATTGATGTTCATGATCAAAAGCTGGCTCTTTCCTCTGCACTTACTTAAATGCTTATGATGTTGGTGCACATTAAGGAGTGACTCACTAGTAATATGCAGAACAATATATTTCACTACATTGAAGCTTCTACTGCACCCCTTCTGAATAATGCACAAGGCTATGATAAGCTGATGCAGGACATGTCGAGTACCGAAACCATAACTCCAAGCTAAGAGGGAAAGTAGTAATAAATGAGGTAGTGGCGGAGCAGCATAATGTAGGGCCCACCCTTTATAAGTCATGAATATGCATTTATACACTCATATATGAAATTTATATTCAATCTATGATTTAACTTCAACCTCGTGTGTGTAACATTTCAACAAATCAATAAATCATATCCAAGAACCAGCAACATTGCTGAATGTGAACTACCCACACATTCAGCAATTTCGTTGGTTCTTGGTGGTGAGAAGAGCGATATGGATGTTTTTGAAGCTACTGTTATATTTAATTGGTGTTTCCTTTGGTAGTTGGGAAGCCTTTCCCTTGGCTCTGAGAGGTAACAGATCACTCTTTTCTGAACTTCTATGGAAGTTCTATACTATGCTGACACCTCCTATGCTTCCTGAATAGAACCCCCGTTAGCCAATCCTGCTCTCTATCTATGTTTAGAATCGAAAAGCAAAATTTCTTTATGATACACCTATTTGTGACAATTTGCTTTATCTGCGATGTGATCATTACTATTATATATCTCATTTTATTCTGACTTAACTTAGTGGCACATTTCAGCCTTCAGGCGATATTGCTGTATCTTGTGACTCTATTATTACTTCGCATTATATACTGGATGGGTTAATATCCAGAAAGAAAGCCAGGTAATTGTAATAATTGATTATTGGTCCTCATTATGGAGTCACATTGGCTTCCCAAATTGGAATTGTATTTCTGATTCTTACCCCCTTACAGCGCTTCAAGTCAACTTACAAAGGTCCATACTGCCAATGGGAAAATATATTTGATGATGTTACCAAGAAAATTAGGTGTAGATACCAGTTTGCCATAAGCAGAGTGCTACTAATCTTGTTGGGGGACCTCTCTGTGGTGGCAAACAGTCCTTCTAGTAAGAACCAAGCCCACAGACTTCTAATAGAATCGTCACCAGCCAGCCAAATACAACACATGTAAAATACGCATACTGGGCTCACAATTGGTCTTATATGACGCCAACCATCACACTATTCCAGTGCAATAACTGTTACACCAAAAAGTGGGTGAGGTGCCTTCTCACATATACCATCATTCGGATCAGGCTTCACAAGTATCATCAGCTCAGTCTAATAATGGGATTCTGTGGCATGCTAATCGATAGCTGACACACAGGGCTCTTGAGCTAGGGCTGATCTAGGCTGCAAACCATTGTTGATGCCAGAGCATAATGCCTTCCCTTCTAGGCCAATGGCCGTTCACAACCTCTGAATTTCTTGTCAATGATGACATCAAAGCCCACTCCCTCCCAGCTGGGCCATCACTCTCTATACAACCCAAGTCTAACATGAACGCTGTCTCACATGTTGATGTAGAAAGGGCTTGAAAGTAATTGAACCTTTAAGCAGGTGATGTAGCACAATTTATAAAAATCATAATACACAACACATATGCGTACTAAAAGACGAAAAGCTGAATGTACACTTTGTACATGTGACACATGAAAATGAGACACGTGTAGTAGAGGCACAGTAAAAGTACAATTTAAAATGTGAGATGAAGAAAACACACATTTAAGAGAATATTAATACATATAAACGAGTAACACAAATGAATTTGTAATGCATATGTTGCTTATTAACGTATATTGATGAAATTTGGAATAAAAATCAAGCGGCTTAATGTTTCAATTGCTTTCTGCTGTGAATGCACCAGTTAGAAAAGTCTGTGCAAAATGTGTAGAAGTGAAGTACAAATTTGAAACTCCACATGCTGATATGAGGGCTTCTGTAGTTTATGAAAATACAGAAATTATATTTGAAAAAAATGAATTTAGATAAACATGCACTTATATGAATATGGAGAACATTTCAGGTAGTAGAGTATTTCTAACATTAGTTATTTTTATGCAATAATTATTTGTGAAAATGTAATATATTCCTTATTTGAATTGATTCCATTTCAATATATTTGATGTTGGTTTAAAGCTCTTTTCATTTGACATATATAATGCAAAATTAAAGGCTTTTTGGAAATGCTTTTTCTAATGCCGACCCTTCTCTTGACTTAATACAGCAGTTCATTTTCACTAAAGAAATGTTGCTTTATTTGTCCTGTACATGTGTACACCCCGACATTCTTGAATGTTTCTTCAACATTCACAGTGAAATATCCCAGTGGGAACAGGATTGCTGCTGTTACTTTAATTTACAACTTTGTATTTCTTCTCCACCAGTGCTAGATAAATGAGGACTTGAGAATCTTTTTTTTCTCTTGACTAGCATGGGAATACTTCTTATTGTTGCAAGTGTCCTAGGTGGCACTAAGCAAATATGGACATGTGATAGTCTTTCATTGGTGGTGTGAAGCCACGTCACTGGGACGATCTTAAAAACTTTATAAAAGAAGACACTCCAAAGGAGGGGCAATGCCATTTTGACTTTTCCTACATGAGACCCGGATGCTATGCTGATCGATTTTTGAACTATCCTTTGCTTTTGGACTGCCTGGTACATGCTACAGTCCGTAGCTGATGAACTGAATCTTCTTTGCGGAAACATTTTCCATTTGTCCATTTCTTTATTTCCTAGTTCATTCTAATGGACTCACCTTTTAATGGACTTTAAATTTGAACCCTTTTTTCCATCATTATAGGACCTGAGTTGTTAGACAACAAGCTATCCATCTGCCTAAATAGTGGTATGGCTCTGTTACTCTGTAGTCAATTCTGATAAGAAATATCCAAAAAAGTCTGCTTAAATGTTTAGCATTGTTATACAAATTGTGATATTCTTAACTGAACTTCTTAAGAAAATACTTGTGGGAATGTATTTTTGATCCTTAATACAATAATCGAATTAATCAATAATCTGTCTAGTACTGAGTCCTGTTGATTCTTCCATTTGAACTGTGCTGCGTCCTAATGACTTGATACATTGTAAAGATAATCATATAGCCCTGACAGAACATCAGGTGTTACTAATCTTGTTTTGTGCTGCAGTTGCAGAGCTCTTGGTTTGAATTATCCTAACTTGACTTGAAAACTTCTTTAGGAGGTTCGGTCTTCCTGTTGCTATTCTTTATTTCTATATCATGGTTTTAAGAGTGGTGTGCCTAAATTTGATCTCTAATCTGTGAGTTGGCTGTCAAGTAATGTTCCTCATTGGACAGCTAACGTGGAGTTTGGTCACCCTAAGTTCCAACCCTCCTATTGGCGAAGAGAGATTCACCAGAGATTCATTGCCTCTGTAGTAAATTGAAACATTTCAGATTGTCTAATCATAAAGGGCCCAGGGTAGTTAGAGTAATAAGGAGAGTAAAAGTGTAATAAATACTTTGCTCCGCTTTACTCTGCACCACAAGTTCTCACCTCAATCATAAATATACCCCTTTGAGCCAACTATCTTGCTGCATCATGGACTCCAGACATTATCCACAAGGAGGTGTCACAAACATCAGATATACATCTTAATAGATTCCCATGCGCTCACCACAAATGCTCTCAGTCAGCAAGTCACAAAAAACAACATCCTAAAAGGCACCCGGAAATGCGATGCTGTGCTCTTAATATAGCTTGAGCAGAAACAAGTTATCACTCAAAACCTCACAATGTGTCAAGCTACAGCCCGCCAATCTGTCACTTCCTAACTTCCTGTTATTTAGCATGCCCATTTACTATCGCTCAGCTAGTTATCACGTAAAACAATGTCTGTCACTTTTCTTCGTCTCTTTCCTTTCCTGTCACTCCATACTTAAATCAGCAAACATAGTTACAAATATGATGCAGCAATCGCATAGATTGGGTTATGACATACATTCAATCAATCAATCAATCAATCAATCAATCAATCATTTGTAAAGCGCACTACATACCCGCGAGGGTCTCAAGGCGCTGGGGGGGGGGTGCGCTACTGATCGAACAGCCAGGTCTTGAGCATCCTCCTGAAGGTTATCAGGTCTTGGGTCTGTCGTAGGCTCAGTGGGAGGGTGTTCCATGTCTTGGCAGCGAGGTGGGAGAAGGATCTCCCGCCGGTGGTTGTTCTTCGGATGCGCAGGACGGTGGCGAGTGAGAGGCCGGTGGAGCGTATCTGGCGGTTGGGGATGTAGAAGGAGAGCCGTCTGTTGAGGTAGGCTGGGCCGGTCTTTTGGAGTGCCTTGTGTGCGTGGATGAGGAGCTTGAAGGATATCTTCTTGCTGATGGGGAGCCAGTGCAGGTCCCTCAGGTGGGGGGTGATGTGGCCGTGGCGTGGTACGTCGAGGATCAGTCGTGCCGAGTCGTTTTGGATGCGTTGTAGTCGTTTGATGAGTTTGGTTGGGGCTCCCGCATAGAGGGCATTTCCATAGTCGAGTCTGCTGCTGACGACTGTCTTTCTTGTATCTGTCGGGATCCATCTGTTGATCTTGCGGAGCATGCGGAGGGTGTTGAAGCAGGAGGAGGAGACGGCGTTGACCTGCTTGGTCATCGAGAGCGTTGAGTCGAGGATGATTCCCAGGTTGTGTGCGTGGTCGGTGGGTGTCGGGGATACTCCCAGTGCCCTCGGCCACCAGGAGTCATCCCAGGCTGAAGGGTTGGAGCCGAGGATGAGGACCTCCGTCTTGTCCGAGTTCAGCTTCAGACGGCTGGTCTTCATCCAGTCGGCGACGGCCTTCATTCCTTTGTGGAGGTTGGCTTTGGTGGTGATGGGGTCCTTGGTGAGAGAGAGGATCAGTTGAGTGTCGTCGGCGTAGGACATTATGTTGAGGTCGTGAGTTGGGCGACGTGTGTAAGCAGGGCCATGTAAATGTTGAACAGTGGTGGGCTGAGGGAGGATCCCTGGGGTACGCTCAAGATGATCTCAGAGGCTTCGGACCGGATTGGGGGGAGGCGGATGCTCTGGGTTCTGCCGGAGAGGAAGGAGGTGTTCCATTCCAGCGTCTTGTCTCGGATCCCTGTGGCGTGGAGGCATGCGCATAGTGTGTGGTGGCAGACGGTGTCGAAGGCGGCGAAGAGGTCTAGGAGTATTAGTGCTGCGGTCTTGCCGATGTCCAGAAGGGTCCTGATGTCGTCGCTGACTGGGAAGGGTCCAGGATTCTGTTTTCTTCGAGGTATCGGGTTAGCTGTCTGTTGATGATTTTCTCAATGACCTTGGCCGGGAAGGGGAGCAGAGAGATGGGCCGGAAGTTCTTGAGGTCTCTTGGGCAGCCTTGGGTTTTTTCAGTAGGACGTTGATCTCGGCGTGTTTCCAACTCTCTGGGAAGGTCGCGGTCTTGAGGGAGAGATTGATGACGTTGCGCAGGTGGGGTGCGATGGAGCTGCTTGCTTTGTTGAAGACGTGGTACGGGAAGGGATCTGACGGAGAGCCAGAGTGGATGGTGCTCATGGTCTTGATGGTTTTTGTATGAATGTATGTTTGCCTCTGAACCCATAAATCAACACTATATTTGATCTATCAGTCCTTTTTATTGACTGAGAGTAACAATCTTATTTTTCTTTTTTACATTTGCTTCAAACAGGACTTGAACTAATTAAAGAATTGGAGGAAGCTTTACTGAGCAACACAGCACTTGAGAATGCACAGGCATTACTAACAAAACTGGAGAAAGAAAACGAAACCTTCCAAAAAAATACTGAAGACCAAAAACGCCAAAAACTTCAAAAGGATATAACGAATTTTTCAGAAAAAAATACTTATCCATACTTGGATAAAGAATATTACAAGACTCCGTACAACATAGGAGCATTAAAAACATACGGAGGAAGAAGTAGGAGACGTTTCTTAACATTCTCAGATCCTTCCTCATCCGGAAGCTCAAGTGAAAACGAAGCCAGCTCAAGCGAAATCAGCAATCAACAAAGAACCAACTACCAACCGGCTCCTTTTTTAGGCAGAGGTACCAGCCGACCCAGAGGGCGCCTACGAGCAAGCAGATGGCACAATCCTCGCTCCAATCAATATCAAGGGGAAATCACTACCAGAAGGAATGTCTATCGTTGGTAACTACGAAAAATAAGGGCATAGATGAAGGAAATGACTGTATCTACAACTTATCCAACTATGAGTTGTCACCAAATGAACTGAATGTTTTACAGAAGGGTCTCTCTTTCATCCCCACAGTAAGGCCGGATTTGAACCAAACAAAACTGGAAATAATACAGCTGTTCCGAAAAATGCGCCTAAAATTTTTCTTTCAGGACAGAATGGAGATGAACTCACGCAATCCCTCTTGCCTAAAAAATCCCTCTACCTTCTTTCCGAACACAACCAGTATGCCTGTCGAATTGCTGTCATTTGAAAAGAACGTCCTAAGAGACATAGACAATCTAGACAAGAAAAAAGTTTTCATTAAATGGAACCTCACGAAGGAGCAACAACAGGCTCTAGACGGTCTTTCCAAAAATAAAAACTTGATAATCAAGCCTGCGGACAAGGGAGGAGGAATAGTGATCTGGACCAGAGACAGTTACGAACAGGAAGTATTACGTCAACTATCCGATGAAAAGTACTACCGGAGAACAGATGAAGACTGGAATCAAATAATAAAAACCAAAATCATGTCTATTGTAGAAACCGGAATTGAAGACGGATGGCTATCCAAAAAGGAATCACAATTCCTTATCAATGAAAATCCGAGGATCCCGATCATGTATGTCCTCCCTAAAATACACAAGGACCCACAGAAACCACCAGGAAGACCCATAATCTCGGGTGTCAACTCCATTTTAGAGCGTCCAGCAAAATATGTGGATACGTTTCTAAAACCCCTTATATGGGATACCCCAAGCTACATAAAAGATACCATGCAAGCAATCAATATGTTGGAAAATCAATCTTTTGATGAAGACAATGAGATACTAGTGACGTTGGATATTGTGAGTTTGTACTCCAATATCCCACAAGAAGACGGTATGGAAGCCCTAGAAGTCTTTCTAGAAAAACGACCCAGACCACACATCGTACCCACCTTGGCGATATTACAATTAGCAGAGATATGTCTAAAACATAACTTTTTCAGATTCAATGACATCCAATACCTACAAACCATGGGAACCGCTATGGGTTGTCCCTTCGCGCCGGAAATGGCCATAATGTTTATGGCATTATTCGAAGAGAAGTGGATTTATAACAACAATCCCCATGATGGACACATTAAAATGTGGCGTCGATATATAGACGATGTGTTCATGCTCTGGAGAGGAAATGAAGAACAACTCCACTCGTTTGTGACATGGCTAAATGACAGAAATCAAAACATCCAATTTACCATGAATTTTAACAAAACAGAGATGAATTTTCTAGACATACTGGTGAAACATGAAGATGGCCATTTGTACACCACATTATTCACAAAGAAAACCGATAGGAACACTTTTTTGGAATTCTCTAGTTTCCATCAGCGTAATCTACGTGAAAACTTACCATTCAGCCAATTTTTAAGGATAAGACGCAACTGTTCAAAACAGGAAGATTACTTTAAAAACGCGACGGAACTTCTAGAAAAACTAAAAATACGAAACTATCCCTAAAAACTCCTGAAAAAGGCGATGAAAAGAGCTTGGTACACTCCACGTGAGTCCCTCCTCACTCGGAAATATACTTTAGAGCAAATGCCTGCACGCCCAGATTTTTCACCACCCTAAACTCTGATCCAATCCCCCTCAGCACAGAGCGCATTAAAAGATGCCGACACGAGAAACCAACAACTCCAATGGAGCAATCGACACCAAAAAGTAACCTTGTGTACCAGGAAAAGCTCAATGTTTCAACAGGGAAGCTCAGATGTCTGTATAGAATGAGAGATGAATGATCTATTTCGTCACAACTGAAGACAGCGCCAGTCAAACTTTATTGTTCTTCAAATTTACATCGCTACAACAACACTGATGCTAGTCCACGAACCACAAAAAGAAGGGATTAAACCAAGAAGCGCGAAATGTTCTAACATAGAAGTCCAGATATCTCTAGGCCGAACACGGAGAAAAACAAATCATTTGGTCAATACCAAAGACAGCGCTCATAATACTTTATCGTTCTCTTTTTTTTAAAAAAACATCGTCATAGCAACAGTGACGCTAATTCCCGCTGTACAGAGAGAAGGGCTTAATCATCACCCGGGTAACAGCAACGCCACGACGCAAGACGCAGGCACGTCACGCGCTTCGCCAAACCAATCAAACGAGCTCAGCCCGGAAGCTCCGATAGCTCCACAGTGGCGAAGACGCGGAGGACACGAAGAACAAGTAAACGAAATTCAAGATTTCACCTTCTTCGAAAGACGTAAGTTCCATCTGGCAGCAGAAGCAAAATTTAATACTAACATCACGGTGGGGGAATTAAAGTCAGAGTCAGGAAAGAAAAATAGAACCCACAGGCAACACCGCTGTAAACTAACGCTAAGCGCATGGTTCAGGAGGGATTAACGAGACGCTAAAAGCCCCGTGCACACACAAAATCAATCAGACCCCATTTTTCAATCACGGGTGGTGCAGCATGAGCAAAAGAATGCAGGAACGAGTCACCTTTAGAGCAACCTCTAAACTATAAACCCTTTTCTAGATAACTTCAACAGGCACCGGAAATCACTGCAACAACCCGAGTGCAAACCTGTAAAGAAACGGACTGGCTTCTCCCAACAATTTGGAACCTAGCCGGGTAGGTGTTCATAAACACCTTTAAATCGCAAGTGATTTGAAACGACTATGAAAATATATACCCCACTCATTTTTGAAAACTTAACGCATATTAATATAGACATATATACTTACAGGACAAAGAACATCACCGGTTCGAGCCATACCGGCAAAGTAAAGATTTTGGTACGTAAACTTGATCCTGACCCACTAGATAAAACGCATTTCCAAGAATGCACATTGTAAATAAGGCCCACTGTTATTCTTGCAGGAGACCAGTAAAGTTTATGGAGAAAGATGTCCACATGCCAGTAAAACAAGCCCTGAAGAAGACCTTGCCAAGAACTTGTAGGTCCACACACAAAGGTCGAAACGCGTAGGCTACGAAAACAGACAAGCAGAGAACCAGAACAAACAGGGACAGCTAAAAAAGTGTTTTTGCTTCCCTAGGAAAAGGAATTTAACAAATATAAGGTTCCCTCGTATAAGTATTGCAACGATTGTTTCTGACCCTGCTTAGGACCAAGAAAGGTTAACAAATTTGAGGACAAAGTTGTTTTAGGTCCCAAAGGTGTAAAGTATTGGACATTTTCATAAAGTACTGCGAAAAAACAAATAGTGGAGATTTAAGTTACACAAACGTCATATTATTTGTTTTATGTATATGTTTTTGTAAAAAAGTGTAAATATCATGTACAGGATATATGTGTGAATAATGTAAGATACAAAGTAGTCCATTGATGAAGAGTTTACTCTGTTTGAAGCAAATGTAAAAAAGAAAAATAAGATTGTTACTCTCAGTCAATAAAAAGGACTGATAGATCAAATATAGTGTTGATTTATGGGTTCAGAGGCAAACATACATTCATACAAGTACATAACTGATTCTGGCCTCTGCTACCCTTATTGAATCAATCCCCCCCCTTTTCTCATTCCATGGTCTTGATGGTGTCATCGATGCTCACATTGGCCCAGGCTAGCAGGGGGTCGTGGTCAATGGTGTGCAGAGGATCGGTTGTGTTGCTGTCTGTTGGGTCTGTCTGGGTGTTGAAGCTGTCGTGGATGTCTGCTATCTTGCGGTGGAAGAATGCGGCGAGGGAGTCGCACAGGGCTTGTGACGGCGGGATGTCGTTGGTGTTGGAGCTGGGGTTGGAGAGTTCCTTCACAATGTTGAAGAGCTCCTTGCTATTGTGTGCGTGATTGTCGAGGTGGTTTTTGAACGAGGTTCTCTTGGCGGCCCTGATGAGGTGGTGGTGGTTGCGGATGGTGACCTTGTGTGCTGCGCGGTTGTCCGGAGTTTGTTCGCTGTGCCATTTCTTCTCTAGTTTCCGGCAGGCTTGCTTGGAGGTTAGGAGTTCTGGGGTGAACCAGCTGGCCCTCTTGCTGGTGTCTCTGTGGGGGGGTTTCTTCAGCGGGCGAGGGTGTCTGTGCAGTCTTTGATCCAGCGTCTAAGGCTGTGGGCAGCGTTGTCGGTGTTGGAGAGTTCGGTGGGTGGGCAGAGAGCGAGGTTTGCATGTAGTTGGTCTTCGGTGATTTTGCTCCAACAGCGGCGGGGGATCTGTTGGGTGCAGTGGAGTGTGGTGGGTTTCTGAAAGGTGAAGCGGATGCAGCGGTGGTCGATCCAGAGGAGTTCGGTGGTGTGGCTGACGGAGACGTGCGGGCTTGAGAATTAGACGGGGTCGAGCGTGTGGCCGGTGGAGTGGGCAGGCGTTGTGACGAGTTGCTTTAGTCCGAGGTTGGCGAGGTTAGCGATTAGGGTTGTGGAGTTGTTGTTGTTGTTGTTCTCAAGGTGAAAGTTCAGGTCTCAGAGGAGGATGTAGTCGGTGGAGGTCAGGGCGTGCGCGCTGATGAAGTCGTCGATGGAGTGGCTGAACTGGGGGCGGGGTTTGGGGGGTCGGTAGACGAGGGTGCCTCTGAGGGTGGAGTTGGGGTTTGTGTGGATCTGGAAGCGCATGTGTTCGGCGGTGCTAAGCGCGTTGTCGGTGCTAGTCGCGACCCTGATGCTGTTCTTGGGGACGATGGCAATTCCTCCTCCGATTCTGTTAGTGCGGTCTCTGCAGGTGATCTTGTAGCCGTCTGGGATGGCTATGGCGATGTCGGGTGTGGAGGAGTCGTTCAACCAGGTCTCTGTCAGGAAGGCGACGTCCGGGGATTTTGTGTCGAGCAGGTCCCAGAGCTCGACGGCGAGTTTGCGTGCTGAGCGGGTGTTCAGCAGTATGCATCGCAGGTGGGTGCGGTCATTCTTGGCGGGTGGTTCGTCAGTTCTGAGGCTGGTGTAGCTGCAGTTCTGGCAGGTGAAGGGACCGTGTGTGCGTTTCGAGGCGGCCTTAAGGCAGGTGTGGGTCCGTCCGCGGATGAGGGCGCGGAGCGTGCTGGCGTCGTGGCAGCGGCGGTTGTCGTGGCGGGAGCGGGGGCCAGGGGTTCCAGCGCTAGGCACTGTCCAGGCATGGACGGGCGCAGACGGGCTGGCCTTAGGCGCGCCTTCGGCGCTTCAGCGGCGCAGCCGTGCAGCGGCCGGCATATATGGGGAGGTGGGAGGGAGGAGGAGGTGGGAGGCGGGGGCAGCTTATGGGCAGCGGGCGGGGCCACAGGGGACACAGCGGCGGTGGCGGTGAGGAACGACAGAGGGAACAGAAGGAAAAAGGGCACAGAATAGGGCAAAAGGGCACAAAAATCAATAAAAACAAGTGGCACAGAAGGCAAAAGGGGCACAAAAATGAGGGGGAAACGAGTGGCACAGGAGGCAAAGGGCACAGAAATCAATAAAAAACAAGTGGCACAGAAGGCAAAAGGGGCACAAAAACGAGGGGGAAACAAGTTGCACAGAAAGCAAACGGCACAGAAGTCAGTGAAAAACGAGTGGCACAGAAGGCAAAAAGGACACAGAAATACAGGGCAACTGGGAAACAGAAGGCAAAAGCAGGCAGAGAGGCACGGGGGCAGCGAGGGGAACAGAAGGAAAAAAACGGGCAGAGGGACACGGGGCAGCGAGGGGAACAGAAGGAAAAAACCGGGCAGAGGGACACGGGGCAGCGAGGGGTACAGAAAGGAAAACCGGGCAGAGACACGGAGGCAGCGAGGGGTACAGAAGGAAAGAAAACGGGCAAGGACCACGTGCAGGCAGCGGAGGAAGACAGACAACAGCGGTCACAGAAACAACAAAGAAAATACAGGCAATACAGTAAAACAGTAAGCGGAAGATGAACAAACTTACGATTCCTCAGCAGCGGCAGCTGGGGCAGGGACACACAGGCGGAGCTGTGCGGAGGGGGAGCGACCTACCTGAATGCAGGTTTGGTTTTGTGCAGGAAGGGGCAATTTCCTGCACAAAAGCAGTCCTTAAAGTCATATTCCTGAATGTATGTGTGCTGCAGAATGCTCCTCATTATGCCTCTCCTGGGGAGTTGCTTCAATTTGGCGCATTCCCAGGTTTATCAGGTTTGGTAATTCTGGAAATGCATCAAGAACCACTTCCGTCTTACTTGCGCACAGTAATGCAAGGCACCAATTTGAGCTGCGTTGCATTACTCCAGATATTTGAAGCCTTTCAAAACCACACACAGTGGCTTTGCATAGCTTTAAAAATCTGAATTAAGGTTTGTGTTGCTCTTGCACCACATTGCTTAGTGCAAGAGCAATGCAAATCAGGTCATATATATGGCCCCCGTGCCGATCTTCGGTGCCGTGAAATCCATGGGGACCGCCACCCAGGACATAGCTGTTTGCTGTACCTTGCTGGGAGCTTTAACCACTCCTGCCAAGCTACAGCAAACGCTCTGCTTTCAGCAACCGAGAGCGAAGAAATGCTCTAGCTTTCTTGAAGCTGGGCATTTATCTGTTTCCCTGCCTGCTGTCAAGAGAGTAGGGAAGCAGATGAATCGCGCACAGGGAGCTGCATGTTTAGAAGATCCCTGTGTGTGAAAGCATTGCCGGCTCTCGCAGGGGGTGGGGATCTGGCAGGGACTGCGGGGGCCTTCTCCCCCGCAGTTCCAATGCACACTGGGTTCCCTGGAGGCAACCAGAGAACCATGGCTGGGCCACGGGGGATAAGGTCGCTCACCAAAATCAGCCTGGGAAGGGAGGTGGCGCGACTATCTCCCGCATTTTTAAGTGGCCGGGATCCAGGGAAATGGGGTCCCTGGGGCTGAAATTCGCCATGGGAGGGGTGAGGCGGCCCCTCCCCTATCAAAAAAATGTATTAAATAAAAGGCGGTGCCCTGGGGGATTGAGTCCCTGAGGGTGAAATTGGCTGGTGAGGGGCAGCCTTCAGACAATCCCCGAAGTCCCAATGTATTCTGGGTGCCCTGGGGCACTCAGAGAACATGGCTGGGCCACAGGGATACGTTCCCTGAGCCGAAACTGGCCCAGGGTGAGGTGGTAGCGCAGCCCTCCTCTCCCATATCTGAATAGCTGGGCCCTGAGGGATGGGGTCCCCTGGGACAAAATAGGCCGGGAAGGTGGGCCATGTAGCCCCCCTTTCCTAATAATAAAAAGTAAATAAAAGGCCAGGCCCCAGGGGATGTTATACCCGGGGCCGAAATCGTCTGGGGGAGGGGAAGACACAACCCCTCCCCCATTCAGTAATGGCTTGGACATGAGGGATGGGGTCCCAGGGCCAAAATCGGCAAGGGGAGGGGGGCTGCGTGATGCCCCTCCTCTATTTAAAAAAAAATTAAAAGGCCGGACGAGGGGGATAGGGTCCCTGCGCTGAAATCGGCCGAAAATGAGAGGCCATAGTTGTGTGAGTAGTTGTGTGAGTGAGTGAGTGGTTGTGTGAATGACTGTTCTGGTGAGCGAGTGGATGACTCCGTGGCTATGTATGTGAGTGAATGGTTGTGTGAATGGCTGTAAAAGTGGATGGGCAGTAATGTGAGTAAGTGGCTGTATAAGTGGGTGTGTAAGTGACTGTATGGTTGAGTGAGTGGATGTCTGAATGGCAGTATGAGTGAGGGACAGGCTATGTAAGTGGCTGTATGGATGAGTGAGTGGCTGTTTGAGAGGTGTTTGGTTAAGTGAGTTGCACTTTGAGTGGCTGTATTGTAGAGTAAGTGTCTGTGTGAATGGATGTATGGGTGTGTGAGTGGATGAGTGAGTGCTTATATAGATGTGTGAATGGGTATGTAAGTAGTTGTGTAGGTGTGTGAGTGCTTTAATGGGTGAGTGACTGACTGTGTTGTGAGGTTGTATGGGTTAGTGAGTTGATGTTTGAGTGGCTGCATAGGTGAATACGTGGGTGTGTGAGTAGCTGTATGTGTGAGTGTGTGGCTCTGTGAGTGGCTGTATGGGTCAGTAACTGGTTATATGAGTTGCTTAATGGGTGAGTGAGTGGTTGTCTAAATGCCCGTATGAGTGAGTAAGTAGGTGTCTGAGAGTCGGGATGGATGAGTGAGTGGTTGTGTGAGTACTTATATGGGTTCGTGAATGGGAGTGATTCTGTGGGAGTGGGAGTGGGTGTATAAGAGGTTATATAGGGGTGTGACCGAGTGTGTTGGTGCTTCTGTGAATGATGTCATCAATGATGTCATGAGTGATGTAATTTGATATGTCATCAGTGATGTCACTGACCATGTCAGTGTAGCCGTATATAAAGTTCCTATGGAAATTAACATAAGGAAAACAAAGGCAGTTCCTGTATGACATGGACAGCTGCAGTCCATGCCGTGGAGGTACTGGGGTGCATGCACAGATGGGGGCACATGTTGTGCCCCCCTGTGTGCATCCACATAGCGTGAGGCACATGTGGGCCCCTGTAGGGCCCCATTTGTTTCCTCACTGCCACACTTTGGTCACACTGCCATGAAACGTGTGGCAATGTGGAAACTCCTAATATGCTTGTTGGGGCTGCAGCAGCCCCATCAAGCATATTGCTGGCACCACAATTGGAACGCCAAAGAATCGCCCACCGGACAGGAGAAAACTCCTAATCTGGGTGGCAGCTCAAACATGGGTTTGGCGGTCCCTTCGTTTTTATAATAACTACAGTGATTGACTTTCATTCATTTTGGGATTCATATGCAGCCAAATGCTACTAAAAGTAGCAAGGAAGTCCAAAAAATAAGCTACATTCAATTTGTACATTTTCAGAAATACATGAACAACTAAATGACACATTTATGGGCACATGATTATGTAAACTAATAAACAAATACATAACAAATAAAGTAGTTAAAAATAAAGAAGTCACATTAAATAGTATTGTCACTGTGTAGTTATGGTTAGGATTCCCAGAGATAGACATCCCTTGGATTTCTGCTCCCTAATACCTTTCCACCTGTTTGGTGAATCATCATCAAACTTTCCGGACCTATAGTATTTTTTACATTTTCTGTTGTGAAATTTTGTGGTGAATCGTTTAAGGGATGCATAGATCAAAGGAGGGTCCCAAAACATGTTTGTCCACCAACGCAATTTCCCAATAGATCATTATATTTAATTTAGCGCAAAAAAGGCTGAATGGATTTATATGAAATTTAGCAGGATTATTCATTGTAGTGCACAGATGATCCTTTTAGGGTACTACAGGTAAGTAGGGTAAGAATATTTTAAATTATAAGGCATTTTCTTGGTGATATCTGTGACTGCTGTACTTTGCGGAATTTCACAAAATTCCATGAAAAATATTGATAACAAGTCGTTAACTGTTTGGATAATGACTGCCTTTACAACAGTTTAAGGCAGTCGTGTTGTTTTAAGGCCACTTTGCCAGTGTTCTAGCTTAGGGCCCTAAATGTAGGAAAGTATTAGGTATTATCATTTTTCCCTACCTATTACCACTTTAGTAAGTACCACGGTACTTAAAAAGATAAAAAAGAGTAAATGTCTTTAAAAATTGGAAAAACAATGTACTACACTATATTTCAGAAATATAATGTAGTACTGTGTATTTACAATTTTTAACATATTTAGTTCAGTGGGAAAAAAATGTATGGTGTACATAAAAAATCCTAAAAGTTACAGCATAACTTGCAACTGTTGATTTTAAAGAAAGAAGCATTTCCTAAAATATATGGTAGTTCTAGGTAGTAGCGCAGTACTCCATAAACCTATTTAAAAATATGCAAAAATATATAAATACATTTCACTCCCTGTTACCACTTTATTAAAGTAGTAATAGATAGGGAACTACAATAAAATCTACTACTTCCCTATATTTAAGGCCCTAACATCGAACACAGCCATAGTGTAGAAAAGGCAATATGGCTGCCTTTTAATTTTCTAAAAAAAAGCCATTACCTAAAATATATACTGACTTGTCATGTACCAAGGTTAACCTCAAAGCTTTCACTTGATACCATGGTGCAAAATATAACTAAGGCTTAGCAGTATTTTTGTATTGCAGTACTCTTTCATCAGGCATGGTGTCGCATGGGCAACGCAATACTTAAGCCGGATTTACAAAGCAAAGCAAGGCCACTCCACTGTACGCCACTACACTATACACCACTCCACTCTACAGTCTTACAGTATACACCAATAATGTGAGTGGTGCACTGATGATTCCTCCAGCAAACTAACAGACACTGATTACAGACCAGGGTATGCTATTACAACAGTTGACACCATAGTTAAAAGTGCAGCTCTGCCATCTGGCACATCTGCCCAGCAAGCTGAGCCTAATGCTTTAACAAGAGCATGCATTCTAGCTGAAGAAAAAACTCTGAACATTTACTCTGACTCACGTTCTGGCTTTGGAGTTGGCCATGATTTTGGCCAGCTGTGGCAATATCGTGGTTTCATAACAGCAGTAGGGTGCCCCATTCAAAATGGTCCTTTAGTTACAAATTTGTTGAAAACAATGCACTTAACACATAGGATAGTGGTAATAGAATGTGAAGCCCATACAGGCACTAATACTAAGATCACTAGAGGTAATGTCCTGGCTGACACAGCAGCAAGAGAGAGCATGTTACAGTCAGTACATATGGTGCCATCAATGACCAAATAATAATACGTAGAGGGTAGGCCCAATAAACCCTTGAGGGCTTAGGCAGATAAACTAGTAAGGTAAGGTTGCCAACAAGGGATTCTGTTTATGATAACTGAGTTGGATTTCTTTCTAACCAATTTTAGAGATGTACTTTAGGCTAATTGTACACGTAACATGAATGTTGTCAACAAACTATTTGCATATATAAAAGGTACACACACGGGATTTGTTTTTGTGAATGAATCACAAGTCTTTTTATATAAATCAAAATCAAAAGAAGGGGGGACATACACAAGGTACAATGAATTTCAAGCAATACAGCGTGAAAGATGGGTTAACTTAAAACCGCATTTCATCAGATAACATCTATTTCCAGATGATTTTAACAGAGACTGATTTCATACATGAAAAGAAATCAACTGTAGTTGTCTGATACTAGGGAATTAGATGGTGGTGTCGACGTTTCGGTCTTGGTGGCAGAAGTCCGTTAGACCATCTTCAGGACGGTTAATAATTGCACAAAACACCCTTTATCAGTTTAGAGAAACACACGTAGCTTATTATTTGCGTTTGTATGTTCTTGTCAAGACGTGTTGGTTGAATATATCACCTATTCGCTGACAAACTTTCTCCTACATGGAGATTCACACGATCAAAGTCCTCGTTTTTTCAACTTTCGTAATTTTGAATCGTAGATTAGGCTCGAGAAAATCCGCCAAGATCAGGAACGCCAAAAGCATACCAACCGTTTGGCTCATTCAGGGACAATTGTTGCTAGAACACCAGATGTGGAGAGAGTGTGGAATGATGCTGGATGTGAGGAGAATGATGAGGGATTGTGGGCCCACCAGAATGAGAGGTCTGTGAGCCCACGCAATATGTTCCTATCCCTTAGAAGGCTTGCGCATGGACCCACTCACATGGGATGAATGGGCTAATTAGACAGGTGTGATTTGCACCAGGGATAACAGCTTTCCCTGCTCATTTCTACTTCCAATGTCTTGTTTGTGTCCAACATTCTAAAGGATGGTCCCCTGCTACACATGATCACTTGCCAGTACCACAGGGTCCCTTTACTAATGTACAGATCGATTTTGCTTATATGCCCCAGTAAATGAATTGAAATATTTGCTGGTGTGTGTGTGGATCAATTTTCAAAATCGGTGGAGGCTTTTCCCACAAGGAAGAATGATGCAGCACCCAATGCGTGTCCCCCAGGGCACAAATAGTGACAGAGTGGGTGAGTTTGTGTTTGCAGTGGTGCAAAAGATGTGTGGCTGTTTGTAAATAGAGTGGAAACTGTTGCCCATTACCACCCCCAAAGTTTAGGCCAGGTAGAGAGGATGAACTCCACAATAAAAAATAGATTAGCAAAGGCAACTGATGCAATAGACCTGAAATGGCTTGATGCTGTGCCTTCAGTGCTGCATGCCACGAGGGTGATACCATCTAGAACAACTCTTTTGGCCCCCCATGAGGTACTGACAGGGCGGCCTATGTCAGTGGGGTTGAGGTTGCCTCTCATAGCATACAAAGCAGCACTGCTGTGGATGGATGAAAACATTTCTGACTATGCTCCACGGTTGTCAGCGGTCTTGAGGCATCACCATCGCCAGGTGAAGGAAGCTTTGCCCCATCCATTCTCAGAGCCCACACACCCTTTTAAAGCTGTAGACATGGTCATGGTGAGAAAAATTAAAGATGTTTCTCATTGTTCTAGGTGGACTGGACCCCACATTGTGCTCCTGGTGACGTGGACAGCGGTGAAGTTGAAGGAACATCCTGAGTGAATTCATGGAACAAGCCACAGAGCTGCACAAACAAAGCCTGAGACAGAGGTACCTGTAACGGATGAGCACTTGTCACCCGTGGAGCAGCGCGACATACCAGAAAAGGAGGAGACAGACCAGACAGCTTCCAGGAGCCACACTGAGGGCCCATCACCAAGTGTCTGAGGTAGAGGAACACCAACTGATGTTGTTGACTAAAGCACACAACAGACCCTCGAATATACTTGAATAAAGGTGATGGTCTGCATCTGCAGAAAAATAGACTGACGAGGACACCCCAGGGCAGGTTCGTGAAACCGCCCCTAAGCAAGACGACTGCAGACCAGGAGGAGAAGCAGATGACAGCGCACTGCATGCCTTTGCATTACTGACACTTAAGAAAGTGCCCTGGAGCTGAGTGACAGAAAGACTATGTTTTATTATACATTGCATAGTGCATTAGTATTTTTAGTACCTTAATTATATGCGTGCTGCCTGTAGTATGATCACCAGCTGACCATTGCCTCATTGCAGTACATGAGAAAGATGCCCAAGTTTTAATTCTTCAAGGTTGTTGAGTTGGTAGGAAATTATCCAGACACTCCAGCAATCCTATTGGGATATATGAGGCCCCTGAGCCCGTACAGAATTACATGCAAGGAAAAGGATGCCTCATATCCAATGTATCTTGGGATTGTAGAGAAGGAAAGATTGGATTTTCACCCACATTGTACCATACTGCCAAATATTCAAGCCCAATACCAAGTGTCACTTACAGTGGAAAACAATGTTGAGGACAATGCATTTCCTGTATGTATTAAGCGTAATGTTTCAGGATGTACCCCAGTTTCCTGATACTTAGCATATTTAGCAAGTAGCAAGTGTTCTAACATATTGAATTTTGATAATGCCTTGGGTAATTAGATTATAAGGACAGGCAGTTAGTGAATAGGAACTGGACAACTAAGGTACAAGGGAAACAAGTTTACTTCACTTTACATTACTGGAACCTCACTGCAGATAGAGAGACAGTATTAATAGCACCTGATGGTCTTCTATACCATACGTTAGTTGAGCAAGAGAATGATTATGCTATTGCACCAAATGTGATTCCTAAAATATTAGAAAATCCCGTATTGTCAAGATCGCTGCTCTTGCATGGCACCGTGGCAAATGTTACACTTATAAATTCAGCATGGATTGATTACAAATGGGGTGATCAATTTCAAAACAGTTTCCCTGAGGGAGTAGGCCTTCCTCCCAGTAAATATCACACATTCGACACACACACATTTACAGGGAGGTATGTATTTCATTTGTGGCACAGGAGCATACAAGGTGCTTCTCTGGCACTGAGAAGGCATGTGTGCTATTTATGATCTTATACCAAACATTTCAGTCATGCTGCATATTTCAGCAGGAGCCACTACATTTGGAGCAGTTTGCTCATAGGTATACAACAGATATACTTGCACCGATTTGTAGAGTCTGGACACGGTCTATTTTTTCAGCTAAATGTGTATATTAATTCCTGCATATGGTGTATATGATTTAGAATTAGCCCTTGATAACATGTCTGCTGAGTTAGTCATATGAGTCAATACAACAAGAGATGCACCTCAAGAATTGCAGGTGGAAATAAATTCAGTGGCTGCCATGACTATTCAACATAGAATTGAACTTGACCTCATGACACTACATCAAGGAGAACTGTGTGTTTTACTGAACTCTTGATGTTATTTTTTTTTAATAAAAGAGGAAACACCAAGAAATGTAGCACAAATTAAGCATTTGGTTCAAATGTTCTGTGGCACAGAGAAAATTACATATTCCGGGGATTGGTCCTGGCTATGGTAGTGACTATCAACAGGATGGTTGAAGAGCTTAATTCTAGCACTATTTGGTATCGTTTGATGCAATAGTGGTATTTTTTGTTGTCTTCGGTGTTGTTGCTTCATGGAACAGCAATTGTGTAGTAAGAGCATCATCCTTTCAATTTCTGCAGTTAAAGTTCTACCTCCTACAGAGCAGGAGCTAGACTGCAGATATCATAATATACAATAAGACGCAGAGGAAGCGCACAAAGAAATGCTTGAATTAATGGCTATTGACATACAGCATATAATTGCATTGAATACTAGTGTATCAATTTGTTTGAATAATGAATCCCTCTTAGGTGTGTCTATGTGCCAATATCTGCATGTTATTTAAGAGCTGTGCAATGCCACCCGAAGAGAAGCACTTTATTGTTATATTGTTACCACTATCTTTTATACCTCATATATATTTTTACACTGGTGTATGATATAAATATCCTAAAGAGGGGATTGTTGGAGAAAATATATATATATTCATAGTCATGCACTTCATAGATATGATAGTTAGTCCCAATTCCCTCCCATACTATCTCAAACCTACAGAGCTATCTATTTCTGTCCCTGAACAAACTGCTCAGAGCTGCAGCTCAGCCACTGGCAGTGCTCTCCCCTCCTTCACAGAGTGGCTTCCCCTTCTTTCACAGATCTAAGCCATACTTGACCCAATGCTCCCCTCTGACCTTTCTGACAACTCCAACAGCTGTGCATACATACCACTCCGAGGTCTCTGTGGTATCTCAACTATCACCATGACCATTGCCATGGTTATTGTGACTAAATACTGACTTACTGTTCTAGATCGTTGAGTGAGGCAGTCAGTTATAGAGTGGTCTTGTCGTGTGTGGATGTACCTGCTTACTCTACAATAAACTACTCTTCTTTACATGAAATACCTTCTGGAATCCTTATTACAAATTGGCGACTTCGGACGGGATTGGAATCCATTTCATTGACTTCTTTAAACAGGATTGAACTCATTTTTACACATTTTTCTTTTAAAAAAAAAGTAAACAGAAAAGAAGAAGAAGGAAAATAGGAAAATCGAATATTCTTCAAAAGCAGCTATACATAAAGGAGTAAGCAGAGTGAAGAACCGCTTATTTTAAAGGAAGTCATTACTTCTCTTCAGACTTTTGAATTTAATTCAACTTTATACATGAGGAAACAATTTTACGAAGATAAACAACATTGACTTTATTCGGATTGCATCCTCACCGTAACGAGAATTTCAAACAGAGCTGTATTTCAACTTAAATCGCATTTAAAGTAATTAATTGTTACTTGCGATATCTACAGTTGGCATCTCTACAGTGCATTTTTCGAAGCGGAAACGTTCCGAGGAGACGTTCCAACTTGCGACGGACATCTTCCATTCTCGAAATGCGCGAGCGCTGAGGACGAAGATGGAACTCCACTGCAAGTTTAAGTGAACGGGATAATCACGGACGAAACGTCAGCGCGTTAACACGTCACCACGTAGGGTCACGTAACGTGACCTTACGCGACCGCCATTTTAGACTTTGTGTTCTTATCTTGAACAAATCACTTGAAACGGAGCATCGGATGCAAGGATCATCATTAAAAGACAACATTACCCAAAATGTAAAAGAACCAGCAATCGGAGGTAAAGCTCATCTCTAAAAGACGACATTACCACCAACATAATAAAAATAAAAAAAATCGACTAGCGCTGCAGTAATCTAACGTATCAACTGGTGGTATTACCTGATGTAAACTATATTCACGGTGATATGCACACCATAGCTTAACAAATGCATGTCATCTTTACAGTGAATAGCACACCATGAATTTATGAATTAACAGCAATTAAACAACACGGTATAAGTATTATATTGTATTATCCTAGTATATAGAGGTTATGTGCAATTCCTAAATTTTTGTTGTTGTTGTTCACTGTAGATATATATATATATATATATACATATACATTTTTAATCTTGTATATATCTACTACATTGTATAGATATGGCAAATCAAGGGTGTGGATTAGGTTTACCAGTTCCATTTCTAACTCACCCTGGCGATCCTGTATTAAAGTGGTTAAATTGGAAAGATTACTTTCTCAATTACATCTCAGCATTAGAGGAGGAAAATGAAGATGAATTTACCTCCCCAAGAAAAAATAAAAATGCTTTTGCATAGTTTAGGACCTGAAGGATCTAGACTATATTATCAAATGGAAAAAAAACAGACCTAGTGAAAACTGTAATGTATTTTTAGATGCATTACATGATCTTGCTGCTTATTATCCATCCACTGTCTGTGTAGGAATTAATAGATACGAGTTTTTTCAACATAAACAACAAAAAAACTAATCAGTAGAAGATTATGTATCTGCATTAAAAAAGCTTTCAGTTAACTGTCAATTTGAAAATCTCCATGACAGTTTCATCAGAGATCAACTTGTAATGCATTCAAACAATGGTGCTATACAAGAAACATTATGGGTTTGTGGGGATTCACCTTTAAGTGAAATTATAGCCATTGTTAAAAAAGGTGAAATGTCACAAAGATGTGCACAAATGGCCCTAAAGAAAAGTGAAGACAGTAATGTTGTAAGCTAAGTGTCTATTAATAGAACTACTAGTAAAATTTTAGGAAAAAACAATTACAAAGATCTAAACAAAAAAATGAATAATGACAACAAAAATGATTATGAAGACACAAGACCAACATGTTATAGATGTGGTTATAAGGGTCATACTGAAAGAGATAAGTGGTGCCCTGCTTTAAAATCAAAATGCAGTTATTGTGGGGTAATTTGTCAGTTTACCAAAGCATGCAGGAGAAGGGTCAACAAAAACAACAAGAAAACCGTAAGTTGTGTCAATGACAGTAAAGACGAGGAGGTTGATGAAAATGTTATTTCAAGCGATGAAGAAATTCTTTGCATTGACGACTTTGAAGAAAATGATAATGTAGTTTTGAATGTTGGATCATCAAGGAAAAAGAAACCGGTCTGTGAAATAAAAATTGGTGGGGTAGACTTACAGATTGTTCCTGATTCAGGCTCACCCTATACTATCATACAACGTGCAGTATGGGAGAATAAATTTGAGAAAGTAATTGAACAGAACTTAAAACCTCCTGACATACAACCAGTAATTTACACAGGTGAAAAAATTCCAATGGTTGGTTTTGTAGAGCTAGTCTTCAAATTTAAAGACAGAAGCACTACTGGCAAGTTATATGTTGCTGAAAATGGTCCTTCTGTTCTAGGCTGGATTGACCAAGGAGAACTTGGGATCATACTGAACCCCAATACCCATGATCAAGTTCTATTGTTAGATGAACCTGATAAGAAAATGGTGGATGACATGATTAAACAAATCCCTACTGTATTTTCGGGTGAAGTAGAAAAACTAGATCGTTTTGTTCACAAGATACTCCTCAAAGATGATGCAGTACCAGTAACTCACAAAACTAGAAACATTCCTATTAGCATAAGAGAAGGCGTTATGAAGGAACTAGACAACTTAGAAAAAAGAGGGATAATTGAACCAGTGGAATGTGCAGAATGGATTGCTCCCTTAGTCGTCGCGCGCAAACCTGACGGTCGGTTGCGCCTATGCATTGATCTGAGAGATGTTAATTAGAACATAGGGGCATATTAACAAGGAACAAGGAAAATTAACGCTAAGGGCCCTAAGCGTTAATTTTTTTAACGCCCACTATCGCTGGATAATATCGCCTGGTTATCGCGTTATTAACAACGCTAACCGCCTAGGCGATAAATAATCCAGGGATAGCTGCATTTTGGGAGGTTATCGCTGGTAATGCAGCGATAAAACTACAAGGATAGGGATATCCTTGTTGATAGCCCATGGTGGACTTAGCCATGTTATCCACCTCCCATTGGATGACATGGCAAAGTCTGAAAAATTAGCAGACGTAAAAAAGCAGCGTTAACCGTGGTTAGCGCTGCTTTCTTTGTCTCTAACAGGGTTAGCGTGAAGCTTGATAATAGGAGAAATGTCGCTTAGCGACATTTCTCCTATTATTTTGCTCTGGAACGCCCACTTTGCATCTCATTATAGATGCAAAGGGAAGCGTAGTGAAAAAGGGTGCTAACATGCCTGTTGTTGATAGGGCGATATTTTTATCTCCGCTTCTTTGGCTTTTAAAGCCAAAAAAGCAGAGATAAAGCCCTTGTTAATATGCCCCATTGCAGTTGACAAATTTCCATTACCCAGAATTGATGAATTATTAGCTCAATCTAAAAACATAAAATGGTTCTCTACTAGGCCTGGGCGGTAAACTCCGTTCCGTTCGCGGAATTTGCGGAATTTGGTTAATTTCGCGTTCCGTGGAGAACGCGAAATTGCCCCAAAATCTGCGTTTCGCGACTTCGCGAAATTTTTTGCTTGTTCGCGTTCTCAATATGCGTGTTCGCGAGATATTTCACCCCGAGCACGCAAACAGCGATCGCGAACAGGAAAAAAGTATCGCGAACAAGCAATTCCGCGTGTTCGCGGAATTTCTGCGTGTTCGCGGAGATTTTTTACCGTTTCGCGGAGATTTGCGTAACGCGATTACGCAAATTCCGCCCACCCCTATTCTCTACAATTGACTTAACTTCAGCGTATCACCAGATCCAGTCACACGACAGCAGCACAAGCCTTACTGCTTTTATAACTCCTTTTGGATGTTATCGTTTGGTGCGTATGCCTTTTGGTTTAGCTTCTGCTGCTGCCGTGTTTCAAAGGTTGATGCACAAACTATTTAAAGGTTTAAAAGGCGTCATCTATTAACAAGATGATATTTTGATAATGGGTCGAGACAGGAATGAGCATGATGAAAGACTTAATGCCGTTCTTTCTAAATTAGCAGAAAAAGGATTGACTGCAGAAATCAAAAAGTGTAAGTTCAGGATGAGGTCTGTCACATACTTAGGACATGAAGTTGGCGGGGATGGCATTTCGCCAAAGAAGAGTCTAATTGAAGCAATCAAAGAGGCCCCATCTCCAAAGTCTAAAGATGATTTAGGATCATTTCTTGGAATGGCTGAATTTTACTCGAAATTTATAAGAAATTTTGCCACAAAGACCTACAAAATGAGGCAATTATTAGAAATAAAACAAGAGTTCGTTTGGAATGATGACTTAGAAAATGACTTCATAAAATAAAAAATTACCTATTTTCTGCTCTACCTCTTCAGGCCTTTGATAGTTTAGCACCTGCCATAATTACAACTGATGCTAGTGGAAAAGGGTTAGGGGCCGTACTATCCCAAATTGATGAAAATGGTGAAGAAATAACCATTTCCTTTGCGTCTCGTTCCCTTTCACCATCCGCGGAAAAATACTCTGTTATAAAGAAGGAAATGTTAGCTACCATATGGGCAATGGAAAAGTTTAGGCAATTTGTGTGGGGAACCAGTTTTGTCCTTCGCACAGATCACAAACCCTTGCTTAAAGTACTAACATCTGAAGGTATATTCAAGGCTACACCTAGAATAACCAAAATGAGTTTGAAACTTCTTGACTTCAATTACGACGTGGAATATTTACCCGGTAAAAGGAATCAGGTAGCAGATTACTTGAGTAGATCACCACTACCTTACCAGAATTTTGGACAAGCTGATTGGGATGACTTTAACTTAGCTGCAGTATATGACAAAACTATTGCTATTTCTAAAGTAGAATGGGACACTGAATACTCGCAGGATGAAGCTTTAAAAAAAACTGCACATTTTATAACCAGAGGTTGGCCTAGTAAAAACAGTAATCAGGGCGATTTAAGAGCCCTTTGGGAAATTCAAAGTGAACTTTCCATAGATTATTCAGGTTACATTTTCGGGGGTGATAGAATCATTGTATCTACAACATTAAGATCTAGAGTATTGGAATTGAATCATGAAGGTCATCTCGGCATCACCAAATTGAAAGCTAAATTGAAATTATCATATTGGTGGCCAGGGATAGATAGAGACTCAGAGAAATTTGTAAGGGAATGCTCAGATTCAGATAAAACACTACGTGTATTAAGACCTACCCTTGGCACTAAATTACTTCCTAATGGACCATGGGAAAACCTAAGCATTGATTGGATGGGTCCTATTGATGATAATGATGGAAGTCACAAGCATATTTTAGTTGTAATAGACGACTACTCGAAATGGCCAGAAGTTGACATTACTGAAAACTGTGATACAAAACACACAATTACATTTTTAGAAAACATATTTTTACTCGAGGGAATTCCAAAAATCATTCGCAGTGATAATTGTCCACAATTTTTTTCTGATAAATTTAATTTTTTCTAGAAGGGAACGGAATTTGTGAGAAGAAAACTCCAATGTATAATCCAGCGGGAATTGGCATTGTAGAAAGATTTAACAGGGTCATTATGGGAAGTGTACAAGCTTCGTTGAAAGCTGGTAAGTGTTGGAAAAAAGAGCTTTTTAGCGCACTCTGGGCTTATAGGATCACTCCAACAGGGACAGGTTATAGTCCTTTCAGAATACTGCGTGGCAGAGAACCTTTATGTAAAGGCAATGTTGCATGTTGTAATATGAAAACTTATGGAAAATGGTCACCTGCGTTAGTTAGAGCCAATCTTAGAAAGATGCATGACACATGCAAAATTAGCTTTGACAAAACTCATAGCACTTCTGATTGCACATTAGAGGTTGGTGATTGGGTCTAAGTTAAATTAGCTACTAAAGTAAGGAAAGGTCAAAGCAAATTTTCAGCACCATTACAAGTTATCACTACTTACTCTAAATCAGCTAAATTGAGTGATGGCAAAATTTGGCATTACAATTGACTTTTAAAATATGTTAATCCTAGTCATAATAAAGAGTCTGAGAAATTTACTTTGAAAAATGATTGGATGTAGGATGATGTCACAAGTCCCAATGTTATTGATATTAAAAATACCCATGTTCAATCCTCAAGTGCAATCTGCAACGACGGAGCTCGAGCCTCTTGCAGTGCTAGAAGAACAACACATACTGGTAGAGCAATAATTATGCCACTGAAGTACAGAAACTATGTCATGCAAAATGAAAGGATGGAAATGGGTTCTTTATAATATCTGTTCTTTTTACTATGTATTTTAATACTTTACTGTATACTTTCATTCTTAAACTACTCTGTATAGTTTTCCTACTTCCTGTTATTATGCGTTATATTTGGTTATCAGTTTATTTGTCTCTGTAAAGGAGGGAGATGTGGTATCTCAACTATCACCATGACCATTGTCATGGTTATTGTTACTAGATACTGACTTACTGTTCTAGATCTTTGAGTGAGGCAGTCAGTTATAGAGCAGTCTTGTCGTGTGTGGATGTACCTGCTTACTCCAATAAACTACTCATCTTTACATGAAATACCTTCTGGAATCCTTATTATAGTCTCCATGGCTTATTGTAAGTTTAACTCCTGTCTCACACGTTAAGTTAAGGTCATCAGGACAATCTACAAGCAAGGTCATATCTTCCTTTAGCTGCCTAAAACTGTACACCTGTTTTCTGTTCTCTGTTATACCTACACTGCATTTATGTATATTTGACACTGTGCTCTTTTAGTTTGTGATAATTCTGTTTTCTATATGTTTGCCCATGTTTGGACTGTGTCCTTATTGGTTTCTGCTGATGGCTGCATTTCCGTAAGTTATATAAAGGCACACAAGAGTCCATTAGGGCAGAAGAAGCCAGTTTCTAAGTCATTATAGTGGGATGTTCTTCTGCCTTCTGCCTTGGCTGGCCAATAAGCATTGGTACCTCCAAATACATTTAATCTATTCCTGAGCATTGGTGTCTGTGTTTTCTTTGCATCACTTCAAGGAGGGTTGGAAAAGTTGTTTCCTGGTACTGTGCGCAACTCAACTCTCCGCCACTTGAGTGTATGACACTCCGCTATATGCTACTACACTATATGCTATTCCATTCTATGCCATTTCTCCCTACGCGAGTCCACTCTATTCTATTCCACTGTACACCACTCCAGTGTATGCTATTACACTCTACCCCATGCCACTGTATGCCTCTATAGTCTACACCACTCCACTGTATGCTATTTCACTCTACCCCACAACACTGTACGCCACTTCAGTCTACACAACTTCACTGTATGCCACTCCACTCTATGCTACTTCACTATATGCTATTTCACTCTACACCACTCCACTGTATGCTATTCCACTGTATGCCAATCCAATCTAGAACACTCCTCTGTATGCTATTTCACTGTATGTCACTGCACTGTATGCTACTCCACTCTACGTCACTCAATGTATGCCACTCCACTCCACTCAACGCCATTCCATTCTATGCTATTCAATTGGACAACTCCAGTGTATGCAATTCCACTATATCCTTTTATGCCCTACCTCACTCCACTGTATTTCACTCTAGTCTTCACCAATCTACTGTTCACCACTGGACTGTACGCTATTCCACTATACGCTATTCCATTCTACACTGCTCCACTCTACCCTCTCTACTCTAAGCTATTCCACTGTATGCCACACCACTATACACTACTCCAGTCTACACAAATCTAGTGTACACCACTCCAATCTACACCACTGCATTGTGCGCTAGTCCATTGGATGCCACTGCACTCTTTGCTTTTCCACTCTTGTCCACTCTACTGTATGCCACTCCTGACTATGTGATTCCATTGTATGTCACTCCACTGCATGGTATTCCACTGTACGCTAGTTCACTCTACACCACTCCACTGTACTCCACTCTACACGATTCCACTGTACGTCACTCCACTGTATGCTGTTCCACTATACTCATCTTCAATCTTCACCAATCTGCTGTATGGTTTTCCCCTCTATCCCATTACACTGTACAACACTCCTCTCTACACCACTCTGCTGTGCACCACTCCAGTTTATGCCACTCCATTGCAGGCTACTTCGCTATACGCTATTCCACTATCTGCCACTCCACTCGGTGACACTTTAGTGTATTGTATTCCACCTCTTTATGCTACTCCACTCTGCATCACTCCAGTGTACTCTCCTTCACCCTATACCACTTCACTCTACAAAACTCTACTGTACTCTATACCACTCTACTAGACTCTGCTCCACTCTGTCCCCATACACTCCATCGTCTAAATTTGCATTTAACTCTATGCTCTGTTGTACAACACTCTACTCCACTCTATGGCAGTTTTCAACTATCTAAGATACAGCAATCGACTTTACTGTATGAGACACCACTACAATTTATGACAGGTTACTCAATTCTACACTACTTCAATGTAACCCAATGCACTCTACTCTAATCCACTATACCCACTCCACTCTACACCGCTCGACAGTACTCTACGCTATTTCACACTATGCACATCCACCCTTCTACACAAAACTATACTGCTTGGTATTTCATTGTACGCTATTCCACTGTATATGCTACTCCACTGTACGGTAATCCACTCTATGCCACTACAATATACGTCAATCCATTCTATGTTGATCCACTATATGACACTCTTGTCCACTCATAAAAGTTGACTACACTTTATGTCACTCTACAATACTCTACTCCACTCTATACCTGTACACTCCACTCTCCAACTCTATACTCGACTCTGTGTCTGTACACTCCATTGTGCAACACGCTATTCCACTATATGACACTTTTCTATATTCTACGACACAGCACTCCACTCTACTGTATGAAACCCCACTCCAATTTCCAACAGTTTACGACCTGAGTTATGCCACTACATTCCACTACATGCCACTGTACTCTACAACATGCCAAAACACTCTATTATACTTTACTCTACAATACTTTACACCAATCCACTCACCTCTACTCCACTATATCAGATGTTACCTCACTCTTTGTTACTGTACAACAATCCACTCTACACAGTTCCACTGTTTGACACACTATTGCACTCTATGCAACACCTCTCTGTAACACTCTACTACACTGTATGCCTCCCTCCAACACTTTAATCCATTCTATACCCCTATTCTTCACTGTACAACAGCTGTACCATACTGTATGACACTGTACAACACTCTACTTCTCCCTACACAGCTCTACAATACTCTAGTCCATTATATGACACTGTATCCAACTCTTTGAATGCCAGTGCACAACACTTTACTCCACTTACTATATGGCCCTGTACTCCACTCCTCCACTCTACGCCACTCCACTCTATACCATCGTAGTCTATGGCACTGTATGCCAATTGGTAGAAATGGGGGTCTCTAGTTGGCATGGTGTTACTTTGTCCAAGTAGGGACCCTTCTTCCTAGTCAGGATAAGGGGGATACACTTCCAAGATAAACCCCGCTCACCTTCTTGGTAGCTTGGCACGAGCAGTCAGGCTTATCTCAGAGGCAGAGTGTAAAGCATTTGCACATAATCAGCAGTAATACAGTGAAAACACTACATAAGGACACCACACCAGTTTTAGAAAAATATAAAAAAGACAAGACCAAAAATGATAAATATCCTCCATATATTTCTTAGAAATGTCAATAAGAAAAAATAGTCTTAAAATACAGTTCTTTGAAGTCGATAGCTCCGTCCGGGGTAATAACTTAGTTGTGAACAACAAATCAAAACAGTTCTGGTTGACTTCAGCATTGTGGGCCAGCTACGGTGTCAGGAAGACTCACAAACAGTGCCTGTAGAAGTGCAGGGCATCGATGACTGTGCGATGAGCCTTGAAGAGTTGGCATTGGCAGACATCAGTTCCGGAGGTCGTGCAGGATTAGTCGGGCCCTTGAAGTCACAAACATAGCAGATCAAACTCTGTGTGGTTGAAGTCAGCAGCGCTGGTGTCGACGGGTGTCAGGGCTGGGGTGCGAAGTGCAGCAGTCTGCCATGCGGTGCAAGCAGCGGTGATGGTTGTTAAGCAGCGTCTGTGAGACCAGGGTTGCGGTGCGAAGTGGTGCGGTGCTCGTTGTGGTGCTAGCAGGTCACAGTGCAGGCAGTGGTGTCTTCATTGCTGAAGCGATGTCATTGGCTGATGAACTGGAGTTGAGGGCGCCTGTGTGTGCAGTGAGGCGGTGCAAAGTGCAGTGGGTGCCCACACGTCACAGTGCAAGCAGTGGCTCAGAGGCGCCATCAGGCGTAGTTGTCGGTGAGACCAGGGTTGCGGTGCAAAGTGCAGCAGTGCCCTCTTCGTTGCCGTCAGGACATGGAGCCAGCAGCGACATCGTTGACGGCGTTAGGTTGCTTTTTCTTCTGTTGGATCACAAAACATACAGTTCCCAGTGCTTGTAGCAGATGAACTTGAAGTCTCTGCTGTTCCTGAGACTTCTTGAGTGGGGGGTAAGCTGCACCTCAATCCCTTGGAGAAACTTAAACAAAGAAGTTGCAGAAAGTTCAGTCCAATACTTTCTCTACCCAAGACACAAGCAGCCACTGTAGGCCAACACAGCAAAGTTATAGTTCCTCCTCACAGCTTCTCCAGCTCTTCGTCTTGGCAGGTTCCTTGATCCAAATGAGTTCTAAAGTCCTGGGGTCAGGGCCCAATAGTTATACCACATTTTATCTTTGTTCTCTTCGTGGCAAGGGTCTTTGAGCCCAGTCCAGACCTGTTCTATCCTCTCTGGCCCAGCTTCAATACGGGAGGTGGATACTGCCTCGTGCAGAGGACACACTGCCTATTCAGGTGCTGGTGAAAACTCCTCCCACCACTCTAAATGCAGACCAGGTATATTCAGCCCTCCTAGGAGCCTCCCAGGAAAGGCAGGACACACCTGAACCCCCTTGTGACCGTCTAGAGTGAAGGCACATCCCAAGTCATGTCACTCCAAAAACAGAAAGTCAATACACAAACCACAGGGGTACACAGAATGGTTAAACAAGAAAATGCCTACTTTCTAAAAGTACAAAAACCTATAGGGGTTAAGCTCAATGGACCGTGGCCAGGTAGGGCTATTCAAAATTCAGAACACAAAACAATGAACCTGGCTCCGTACTACCGTACACTCCTACTACTCATGGAGTAACGAACAGTCAACTCTTTTATCTGTCTGAATGGAATTTTTATTAGACCATTCTTATTTCTTATTAATTTTAAAATTGATCAAAACTATTTTTTGGACTGAAAAAGAAACACAGACTTATCAAATTCACACATGAACTTACACGTATATACAATTCACATTAACATACACTTAAAGACAAAAATGGACTTAGACACTGTGAAAAAAGTATTGGCAACAGCTTGCAACATGAAAAAACAGCAAATGAATTCATACATTAATCTGATGCAAAACACATTTTTAGGAAAATTTACATCATACAAAATTTAGTAATAAACATGAAAATATCCAATATTATGAACCAAATGTGTTATTCCAACTCCAGCGTCAAAAGAGTGTCTGAATAGTATATCAATCATTTATCCAATAATTTCCTTCAACTCTTCCCGCATTCAGAATGAACTAAATGCCTCCCAAAATGTCAACGCGTTTCAAGACCCAGGCGAATAGTACTGGGACTATCATCAGGGCTTCATATAAATGGACCGGATATTCTACAAAAAACAAAATAAATAAATGATGCAAAAACTGCGTCAACCCGAACTAACACTCTCTCTTGTACATATAACTAACTTAGTGAGTACCTGTTTTCTAGAGACGGAGCGGCCGTTCCAGCTCGTTTGCTCCAAGAGTTTTTGGCTTTTCTGCCACTGGACTCGTTTATGATTCTGCCTACGAGGCTCCCTTAACCCTTTGCCAGTATGGATTTCTGAAATGAAAGAACCAAAGTATTGAATATATCTACTGCTACTCTCGACTTACACCCCCAGAGGGAAGCACCAAAAATATATGTACCTTTACTGCATGGTATGGGCAGGACTGAGTTCCTTGAAGACTCTTTATTCTACAAATGAAAAAACAATATTGTCCTTATTTAACAATGTATCCAAACAGGCAAAATGCATGAAGCACTTTAAAATACTATTAACAAGCGGACTTACTTTACCGCATCTTCACCAATTCAAAACTCTGAATTTAATGGACTTTCCATTTGCTCAAGTACGGGCGTGCTTTCCCTCAGAGGTATTATCTATAAGAAGTACAAACGTAAGCGCATTTAAGCATACGGTCGTATGTTTTTTAGTATTGTAATTTTTAACCAAACAAACACAGGGGCAAAACAGTGACTTACTTTTCACTCAAAAACAAGAAGGAATATTCAACTCGTGCACCATGCTGGTTGTAACTCAACTCGGCATCTCAAACCAGAGCACTTCCTGTTTGGAGAGCTATGATTCATGGGAAAAGGAAATTTGCCCAATCAAAACACTCTAAAGCCCCTCTTTTTGCAAATGCTCATGAATTGCATTATGGGATTTGTAGTATACACACTACACTCTAGATAATTCAGTCATACCATTAAATCCAGTGGAAGCGCTGTCAAATTTTAAAATAAGATAAGCTTCCTTTCTCAATAATGCGGCATCAATATCAAAATAGCGTTTGGTTGTTTCAAAGCTAGACAAAGCCGTCCATTTAAAATCCTTCTCAGTATGGGAATTGTCAATGAAGTGTTGCACCATAGGGGCAGTCAACACTTTCTTTTTAATCCTAGAACGGTGCTGCGTGATCCTTTGATTTATTTGTTGATTTGTTTTGCCAATATATAATAAGGCACATGGGCAGACAATTGCAGACACTACGTTTTTTGATTTGCAATTAGTGAATTCTGAATGGCACCATTTGGTACCATTATGGGAAAATTCAACATCTTCAATGGCTGAATCGCAAACTGCACACTTTCCACATTTATGATGGCCCTCAACCGGTTTCAATTGCCATTGCGATCTTAAAGA
The DNA here is from genome assembly GCF_964204655.1 of Triturus cristatus. Lineage (NCBI taxonomy): Eukaryota > Metazoa > Chordata > Amphibia > Caudata > Salamandridae > Triturus > Triturus cristatus. The sequence goes on along the minus strand of NC_140581.1, from coordinate 609,490,885 downwards.
CTGTTTATTTTGAATGGGAAAGATGTCTGCTCATATTAGTTGTTGACCAATACTCTTGTTTTTTCTCATTGCAAACAGGGGTTTTGGAAAACCGCATTCTAATTTTTCAAGCAAGTGACAATTTTTCATTATAACTTGCCTCAATCTGTTTGTCTCCGGACCAAAAGTGGTCGCACAAATCATACGTTCCAATGGTGGTTTCTCCTTCTTTTGAAAAAGATCTTCCCGAGGCGTGTACCACGCTCTCTTTATTGAATGCTTCAAGAGCTTTTTTGGGTACCCACGAAGGATCATCTGTTCTTTAAATAACGCCGCATGATGTTCAAAATCTGATTTTGATGAACAATTGCGACGTATTCTTAATAGTTGTCCATACGGAAGATTTTCTTTCAAGCTCCTAAGATGAGCACTTGTATGGTGAAGGATGGTATTTTTATCAGTTGCCTTTCTATGCAAAGTAGTTGTTAACTTTTTATCATTGGACGCTACTTCATTATCCAAAAACGTCAGCTTTGTCCTGCTCATGGTCAATGTAAATTTGATATCCTGATGGGGGGTGATTAGCCAACCATAGAAACTTTCCAATTCTTCCTTAGACCCATTCCACAAGCACCAGATGTCATCTATATAATGCAACCATTGCGCTATATGCTCTTGAAATGGATTGTTGCTAAAAATAACTCTATCCTCATATTTGGCCATAAAGAGGATCGCCATTTCTGGCGCAAACGGACAGCCCATAGCTGATCCTTTGATCTGAATAAAAAAGGAATGATCAAATCTGAAATAATTTTCTTTAAGGCAACCTCTGCTAGTTGAAGAATAAACTGTGAGGGTACCCTATGAGGACGAGGTCTTTCTTCCAAGTAGGACTCAATCACTTGAAGTGCCTCATCGTGGGGTATCCGCGTGTATAATGAGGTGACGTCAAACAACACCATCCATTGGGTCAACTCATCAAATTCATGGCCTTCAATCTTATTGATAAAATCAGCCGTGTCACGCACATAAGAAGGTACCTCAGTCAAGAAGGGTTTAAGGAAAAAATCCACGTATTTGGAAATGGGCTCTAATAGAGAATCACTCCCGGACACTATTGGCCTGCCCGGGGGATTAACCAACCTCTTATGTACTTTGGGTAAAAAATATAAGACTGGGATCCTTGGGAACTTTTTGGACAAATATTCAAACTCTTTCGGACCCAAGAATCCTCCATCGAACCCCTCAATATTCCAAAAATAACCTCTTGAGTAGACTTAGTTGGATCATCCTTGACCTTGCGGTACCATTCCTGGTTGTTCACCTGCTGCCTTCCTTCAGACACATACATTTCCTTAGGCCAGATGATTATGGCACCGCCTTTATCGGCTTGTTTTATCATCACCGATGTGTCCTGTTTCAAACTCTCAATGGACTATTGCCGCTGTCTCATGATATTACGTTTAATGAAGACTTTCTTTGTTTCTAATTGGCTGATGCCTGATAACACCTATTGTGCCTATGCAAGGATCTGAGAGATCTTAATAAAAACATAGGGGCATATTAACAAGGAACAGGGAAAATCAATGCTAAGGGCGCTTAGCGTTAATGTTTTTAACGCCCACTATTGCTGGATAATATCGCCTGGTTATCGCGTTATTAACAACGCTAACACCCTAGGCGATAAATAATCCAGCGATAGCTGCATTTTGGGAGGTTATCACTGGTAATGCAGCGATAAAACTACAAGGATAGGGATATCCTTGTTTTTTTTTTTTTTTTTTATAAATTTTATTGTGCAGAGAAAAAGGGTACAAGCACGGGCCTACAACCTCCTGGGCCGGCCGCTAGTATTCAGAAATGATCAAGCAGTTCAAAAGCCATGACCGGCCCACAGGGGCTCCGCTAAATTACAGGAGATCAGACTGCACATAAGGGACGTCAGGATACACCCTTTTTACATAAATATCAACAAAAGTAAAGAAAAACAAAAAGCAAGGTGAAAAACATTGAAAAGGCGTCTAACCACAGCAGAGGAACTCCACACCCGACCACCCTAGGGTGGTCAATAAAAAGGGGGTCTGAGAGGGAGGGGGGGGCCACGGGAAGACCAAATCTCTACACAGATGAACAAATTAAGCAGGGAACCCTCAAGGATCAGGGGGACAAGGCAACCTCAGACGTATCCACCAGGGGGGGAGAACAGATAGTCCCTCGATACACATTCCACTGACCCCAGATTCTACCCCACGCCCCCGGTTTACCACGAGCCACATACACCGTATTCTCCCTGAACATGCACCAGTCCATGTTCTCCTTCCATACGGACACGGTGGGAGGCCGTTGGGAACCCCAAAGCTGCGCAATATCTCTTTTTGCGATCATGTTCCCAAGGGCCGCCCACCGAGCCTGGGCCGCATTATAGTCACTGGGCTCCCACACATTCAGAACACATCGGCGCACCTCCGGCAGCAGAGCGACCCCAGTGACCCGTTTCATAACATCATGCACCTGGCGCCAATATTCCGCCACCTCGCGGCACTCCCAGAGGATGTGGAGAAAGGTGGCACTGAGCCCGCAGCCACGCTTACAGAGCCCGTCGTCAGAAAACCCCATCGAGACCAAACGGGGACCCGTCACATAGACACGATGGAGTATCTTAAGCTGGACCAGACGGAGACGGGCCGGGATGGCAACCTCCTTAGGGGATGACAGCGCAGACTGCCAGTCCTCGTCGTCCAGCTCAACCCCATCTCCCGTCCATGCCTCCCGAAGACGCACCAAGAGATCAGCCCGATTATTTATTAGTTTTTTATAAATCAAAGAGATAGTACTGTCGGGGACGTGTCCGTCGAGTATACGGTCCTCGAGAGGCGAAGAGACAGGGACCGTGGTCCCCTCCCCAAAGACCGAGAGTAGGGCGTGCCGAACCTGGGCATAGCGGAAGAGCTCCCTTTCACTAAGCTCGTACTCGCTCTGAAGCGCCGCGAAGGATTTAACCGCGCCTTTAACCCATAGGTCCCCCACTCTGCTAATGCCGATCGTATCCCAGTGCTCAAAGCCTTTCGTTGTCCAGAGGCTTCCCAAGCGCTCTGAGGCGAATAAAGGAGTAGCACACATTAAACGCTCACTCCAGCCCACCGCTACATTCGCCGCCTTCCACACACGTACCGCAATCCTAGTAGGGCCCGTGAGGGTCCTTACGGCAGATCGAGAGTAAAGCGCTCTGTTATAGTTGCCGCTGGGAAGCAGGAATTTATCCATCTCATATGCCGGGTTCGAACCAGGAGCGTACGTAGCATGGTTAATGGCAGACAGCTGGGAGGCCCAGTAGTACCCTCTAATGTCAGGAAGCGCGATGCCCCCATCATACCAGGGAAGAGTCAGCTTTGCCAAAGCGATACGTGCACGACCGTCCCAAACCAGTCTCCTCTGCAAACTCTCCACTTCCCTAAAGTAGGCCGCCGGAATGATATCGAAGGAGTTCTGGAGTGCGTAAAGAAATCTGGAAAGGGACATCATTTTAAACAGTGCTGCGCGACCAAGTGGAGACAAGGGCAACTTACACCACCGAGCCGTGTCCACCCTCAAACGCCGGAGGGGAGACAGGAGATTCTGCTCGTAGCGGACCGCCGGATCCAACGAAACGTACACCCCCAAGTATTTAAAGCCAGATTGAGATGTTTGGTTCGGAAGCCGAGACGGCAAGAGAGGAAGGCCACCGGAGATAGGATACACGCAAGATTTGGACCAGTTAATTATCAAACCCGAATTTCTCCCGAAGGAAGTAAGGACATCAAAAAGTACATTGAGCGACTTCCGCGGCGAGGTGAGGTACAAAAGAATATCATCCGCGTACAACGAGACCCGATCCTCGAAGCCCGGGGCCCACCGGATCCCTCTGATTGAGGGCTCCCAGCGGAGCCAGGCAGCGAGCGGTTCCAAGGCGAGAGCAAAGAGCAGAGGGGACAACGGGCACCCCTGCCTAGTACCCCTCCCGAGAGCGAAGGGCAGAGAAACCCGCCCATTGACAACAACCTGAGCCATTGGTCCAGCATAGAGGAGCTTCACCCAACTAATAAATCCCTCCCCAAAGCCAAACTTCGCCAAGACGGCCCAAAGGAATGGCCACTCGATGGTATCAAAGGCCATCGTGGCGTCTAAGGAAACCAATATGGCCGGTTCAGAGAAGTACTCCGCCCTAGCGAGGACGCCATGTAGACGCCGCAAGTTGAGAGCGGTATTACGGTGAGGGATAAAGCCGCATTGATCCGGATGTATCAAATCACATATAACTCTCAGCAAGCGATTAGCGATGACCTTGGCAAGGATTTTCGGTTCGGCATTTCGTAGGGAAATAGGCCTATATGAGGCACAGCGGTCTCGTGGCTTACCGTCCTTGGGGATCACAACTATAGTAGCCAGACGCTGGTCGCCGGGAAGGGAACCCCGCTCGAGCGACTCCAGAAACATACGACGGAGGAACGGCGCGATTTTATCCGGGCGTAGTTTATACAGTTCAATCGGCAGTCCGTTGGGGCCCATAGCCTTACCCGAGCGAAGGGAACGAATCGCGGTAGCAATCTCGTCGACAGACAGGGAGGCATCCATCTGCTCACGATCCCCGACGGATAAGCCGGGCAAGGCAATATCCCGCAGCAATAGACGAGAGTCATCCTCATCTCTATCAGACACCGGGGAGTACACCGCCCGGAGGTGGTCAGCAAAACACTCCACAATCTCACCAGGGTCAGTCACACACACTCCATCCGAAACCCGAAGCTCCGGGACCACACGATTCACTCTCTCCTTCTTATCCAACCAAGCAATCAGTTTACCCGCTTTGTCCCCGGCATCATACAACCTACCCTGCTGCTCCCTATACATGGTCTTGGCAGCGTCAGTAACAAGAGACTTATATTCAAACTGCTTCAAGCTGAGGGCATGAAGCCCATCCTGAGTGACACCCGTCCCCAAAGCTGCCTCCAGCCCCGATATTTCAGTCTCCAGCTTCACCACCGCCTCATTCTTAACCCTCTTAGCCTCCACTATCTGGGATAGGGCATGCCAGCTGAGCACTGCTTTGAAGGCTTCCCACAGGGACACTGAGGACAACACCGACCCCTCATTCTCGAGAAAATACCGATCAATCGACTTAACAAGGCTATCACGAATCTTGGGGTCTCGCAAGTACCAAGGGTTAATAGGGGCGATCCGCCCAGCGGACCGCGTCCCGGTGTCGAAAAGCAACCACAGTGGGGAATGATCAGAGATACCCCGGGCCAGGTGCTTAACCTCTCGAATCCGGGCAGTCTGGGCCGCGGGCATAAGAAAATAATCCAATCTGGAGAGACTCCCATGGGCCCCAGAGTGAAATGTGTACTGACACTGTGTCGGATGCATCAACCTCCAACAATCCACCAAACCGAAGGTATCCAAGAGTCCGCCGAGCCATGCCTGGGCAGCAGGGAGGGCCCTGGGCAGGTGGCGATCTAGATCACCCGAAACAACCAAATTAAAATCCCCACCCATAAGCAAAAGACTGTCAGGAAGCTCAAGCAGCATACGACCCAAGTCTGAGAAAGTGGAGTTCTGGAGGCCCGGGGGAACATAAACCGAAACCAAGGAAAGGGACTGTCCCTCCCACCTCCCAATCAGGGCCGCATAGCGCCCTCTATCGTCTAGGACAACCCTGGTGATCTCTAGCGGAAGTGAAGATCGTAGAAGAATGCCCACCCCTCTAGAGCCAGTGGTGAAACCGGAATGGACCACGAGTCGGTATCCCCCCCTGTTCATGGCATGACAAACATTACCAACCAGATGCGTCTCCTGTAAGAATACCACATCAGGAGTCAAACGACGCAAATATTGCAGCACAACACCCCGTTTGATACGATCCCCCAATCCATTGACGTTCCAAGACATCAATCTCAACCCGTCCCCCCCCATCCCCTCCAGTAGATCAAGGGTCCCCCAGCAAATAGCGCGACACCTGAAACTGAAACAGAGCCAATACCTCGCCTTGAAAACAAAGAACACAAATTCAAACAACCCCTCCCACCCACCAACCCCCCCCGAATTCAACTCCCCCCACCCTGCACCCCTGCGGTCCAAAAAACCACCCCAACTTGCAGTGTGCCTGTCGCCCTACAAACCCCATTCTACGAAAAGACCCAAGAGGAGGAAAGGGACCCGTCCCTGCCCGCCCCAACACAGATCATAATTAAACAAAATGTACAAAAGAAGTAGAACCCAGCCCAACAAAACAAAATGTCAAAGTCAAGGACCAAAAGTCACTCCGAAAGAGGCCCGCCACCCTCGGTACCACCAGAAGGCCCAGGCCGGTCACCCCGGTCCGGCAGAGAATCCAGCCAGTCACTCACAGTCGCAGGACAGTCAAAAAAGGTAGTCCGGTCTTCGTATTCCACTCGGAGCCTAGCGGGAAAAAGCATAGAGTACTTAAGACCCAGGTCCCGGAGACGGCGCTTCACCCCCTGGAAGCCCATCCGCTGTTTCTGGACAAGTTGGGTGAAGTCCAGGAAAAAGTTAACGGATGGGTTCTCATATCGGACCGGGCCATGTACCCGTGAGGCCTGCAGAATCGCATCTCGGTCTCTGTAGTGAAAAAGTTTTGCAACAATAGGCCTCGGGGGAGCTCCCGGTCGCGGCCGACCGCCTGGGACTCGATGGGCCCGCTCCACAGCAAAGAACTTACTCAGGCCAGTGGGGGCAAGCTGGTTGAGGATGAGATCCTCAACCATAAGATCAACCGGGCGATTGTCGGAGGTCTCTGGAACACCTATGACGCGGATGTTATTGCGTCGAGCCCGTCCCTCGAAGTCCTCCAGCCGCCGGGCCATCAGGTCGTTGGCCGACTTGAGGTCGCCAAGAGCAGTCTGCAGGTCCGACACATCCGTACCAAGGGTGGACGTCCGCAAATCCAGCGATTGAACCCTCTCATTGGTCTTAGAGAGATCCGCCCGAATTAGCGTAACATCAATGGCCACCGTGTCGATTTTACGGGCCAAGGCCTCGTACTGCTGAGCGATGGTCTCCTTGATGCCGTTAATGGCGCCCATGATGTCCTGCAATGACAAATCCGGAGGGACAGACGGAACACCACCAGCGTCATCCGGGAGAGCACTGGCCGTTCCAGGGGACCCTTTACCTTGCGTGTAGCGGTCCATGTTGTTAGTCTGGACCGGTCCCCCGCGTAGGGATGTCTTGGTCTTACGCCTCTCGGGATCCCCCCTGCCTCCCATGTTGAACCACGCTCGCCGAAGGGGACCACCGAGCAAGCGTCGAAGGGGCACAGCGAAGCAGACACGGGCCGTACCAGAGTCCGCAATGTGGCGGTGCGAGAGGATCAAAGTCAATGGGCGCACTGGTATCAGGCGGAGACAAAGGCACCAAGCGAAGGCCGAGTGAAAACCCAGCCGCACAAAGCAACTCCACTGTCCAGCCACTCAGAGATCCAAAAGTGAAACCAAAAGTGATGGGACGGCCGCTGGCACAGCCCCGATGCCGTTGTTGTTCAACTATGCCCCGGCTCCACAGTTCACCTCCGCACCGGGCACAGCCATCAGTTGGGCCTCAAAAGTTCCAACCGCCATAGATCAGGTCTCCCAGGTCCGATTTGGTTTCTGAAAAGAGTTTAGGGTTCAGCCAACGTTCATCTTCCAGAATCCGCCAACCAAATCAGGATAAAGTCAGGATAAGTTCCGAGGAGCAGCGAGGGTCCGGGGAGCCCTGTGCTCACGCGACCATCTTGGATGCGTGCTAGGCTCCTCCTCCAGGGATATCCTTGTTGATAGCCCATGGTGGACTTAGCCATGTAATCCACCTCCCATTGGATTACATGGCTAAGTCTGAAAATTAGCAGATGTAAAAAAGCAGCGCTAACCGTGGTTAGCGCTGCTTTCATTGTCTCTAACAGGGTTAGCGTGAAGCTTGACAATAGAAGAAATGTCGCTTAGCGACATTTCTCCTATTATTTTGCTCTGGAACGCCCACTTTGCATCTCATTAGAGATGCAAAGGGAAGCGTAGTGAAAAAGGGTGCTAACATGCCTGTTGTTGATAGGGCGATATTTTTATCTCCGCTTCTTTGGCTTTTGAAGCCAAAAAAGCGGAGATAAAGCACTTGTTAATATGCCCCATTGCAGTTGGCAAATTTCTATTACCCAGGATTGATGAATTATTAGCTCAATCTAAAAACATAAAATGGTTCTCTACAATTGACTTAACTTCAGCGTATCACCAGATCCAGTTACACGACAGCAGCAGAAGCCTTACTGCTTTTATAACTCCTTTTGGATGTTATCGTTTGGTGCGTATGCCTTTTGGTTTAGCTTCTGCTGCTGCCGTGTTTCAAAGGTTGATGCACAAACTATTTAAAGGTTTAAAAGGCGTCATCTATTTACAAGATGATATTTTGATAATGGGTAGAGACAGGAATGAGCATGATGAAAGACTTAATGCCGTTCTTTCTAAATTAGCAGAAAAAGGATTGACTGCAGAAATCAAAAAGTGTAAGTTCAGGATGAGGTCTGTCACATACTTAGGACATGAATTTGGCGGGGATGGCATTTCGCCAAAGAAGAGTCTAATTGAAGCAATCCAAGAGGCCCCATCTCCAAAGTCTAAAGATGATTTAAGATCATTTCTTGGAATGGCTGAATTTTACTCGAAATTTATAAGAAATTTTGCCACAAAGACCTACAAAATGAGGCAATTATTAAAAATAAAGCAAGAGTTTGTTTGGAATGATGACTTAGAAAATGACTTCATAAAAATAAAAAATTACCTATTTTCTGCTCTACCTCTTCAGGCCTTTGATAGTTTAGCACCTGCCATAATTACAACTGATGATAGTGGAAAAGGGTTAGGGGCCGTACTATCCCAAATTGATGAAAATGGTGAAGAAATAACCATTTCCTTTGCGTCTCGTTCCCTTTCACCATCCGAGGAAAAATACTCTGTTATAAAGAAGGAAATGTTAGCTACCATATGGGCAATGGAAAAGTTTAGGCAATTTGTGTGGGGAACCAGTTTTGTCCTTCGCACAGATCACAAACCCTTGCTTAAAGTACTAACATCTGAAGGTATATTCAAGGCTACACCTAGAATAACCAAAATGAGTTTGAAACTTCTTGACTTCAATTACGACGTGGAATATTTACCCGGTAAAATGAATCAGGTAGCAGATTACTTGAGTAGATCACCACTACCTTACCAGAATTTTGGACAAGCTGATTGGGATGACTTTAACTTAGCTGCAGTATATGACAAAACTATTGCTATTTCTAAAGTAGAATGGGACACTGAATACAGGATGAAGCTTTAAAAAAAACTTCACATTTTATAACCAGAGGCTGGCCTAGTAAAAACAGTAATCAGGGCGATTTAAGAGCCCTTTGGGAAATTTAAAGTGAACTTTCCATAGATAATTCAGGTTACATTTTCAGGGGTGATAGAATCATTGTACCTACAACATTAAGATCTAGAGTATTGGAATTTAATCATGAAGGTCATCTTGGCATCACCAAGTTGAAAGCTAAATTGAAATTATCATATTGGTGGCCAGGGATAGATAGAGACTCAGAAATTTGTAAGGGAATTGTCTATTTGTCAAGATTCAGATAAAACACTACGTGTATTAAGACCTACCCTTGGCACTAAATTACTTCCTAATGGACCATGGGAAAACCTAAGCATTGATTGGATGGTTCCTATTGATGATAATGATGGAAGTCACAAGCATATTTTAGTTGTAATAGACGACTACTCGAAATAGCCAGAAGTTGACATTACTGAAAATTGTGATACAAAACACACAATTAAATTTTTAGAAAACATATTTTTACTCGAGGGAATTCCAAAAATCATTCGCAGTGATAATGGTCCACAATTTTTTTCTGATAAATGTAATTTTTTTTAGAAGGGAACGGAATTTGTGAGAAGAAAACTCCAATGTATAATCCAGCGGGAAATGGCATTGTAGAAAGATTTAACAGGGTCATTATGGGAAGTGGACAAGCTTCGTTGAAAGCTGGTAAGTGTTGGAAAAAAGAACTTTTTAGCGCACTCTGGGCTTATAGGATCACTCCAACAGGGACAGGTTATAGTCCTTTCAGAATACTGCGTGGCAGAGAACCTTTATTTAAAGGCAATGTTGCATGGTGTAATATGAAAACTTATGGAAAATGGTCACCTGCGTTAGTTAGAGCCAATCTTAGAAAGATGCATGACACATGCAAAATTAGCTTTGACAAAACTCATAGCACTTCTGATAGCACAGTAGAGGTTGGTGATTGGGTCTAAGTTAAATTAGCTACTAAAGTAAGGAAAGGTCAAAGCAAATTTTCAGCACCATTACAAGTAATCACTACTTACTCTAAATCAGCTAAATTGAGTGATGGCAAAATTTGGCATTACAATTGACTTTTAAAATATGTTAATCCTAGTCATAATAAAGAGTCTGAGAAATTTACTTTGAAAAATGATTGGATGTGGGATGATGTCACAAGTCCCAATGTTATTGATATTAAAAATACCCATGTTGAAGCCTCAAGTGCAATCTGCAACGACCGAGCTCGAGCCTCTTGCAGTGCTAGAAGAACAACACATACTGGTAGAGCAATAATTATGCCACTGAAGTACGGAAACTATGTCATGCAAAATGAAAGGATGGAAATGGGTTGTTTATAATATTTGCTCTTTTTACTATGTATTTTAATACTTTACTATATACTTTCATCCTTAAACTACTGTGTATAGTTTTCCTACTTCCTGTTATTATGCGTTATATTTGGTTATCAGTTTATTTGTCTGTGTAAAGGAGGTAGATGTGGTATCTCAACTATCACCATGACCATTGTCATGGTTATTGTTATTAGATACTGACTTACTGTTCTAGATCTTTGAGTGAGGCAGTCAGTTATAGAGCGGTCTTGTCGTGTGTGGATGTACCTGCTTACTCCAATAAACTACTCATCTTTACATGAAATACCTTCTGGAATCCTTATTATAGTCTCCATGGCTTATTGTAAGTTTAACTCCTGTCTCACACGTTAAGGTCATCAGGACAATCTACAAGCAAGGTTATATCTTCCTTTAGCTGCCTAAAACTGTACACCTGTTTTCTGTTCTCTTTTATACCTACACTGCATTTATGTATATTTGACACTGTGCTCTTTTAGTTTGTGATTTTATGTGGTAATTCTGTTTCCTATATGTTTGCCCATGTTTGGACTGTGTCCTTATTGGTTTCTGCTGATGGCTGCATTTCCGTAAGTTATATAAAGGCACAAAAGAGTCCATTAGGGCAGAAGAAGCCAGTTTCTAAGTCATTATAGTGGGATGTTCTTCTGCCTTCTGCCTTGGCTGGCCAATAAGCATTGGTACCTCCAAATACATTTAATCTGTTCCTGAGCATTGGTGTCTGTGTTTTCTTTGCATCACTTCAAGGAGGGTTGGAAAAGTTGTTTCCTGGTACTGTGCGCAACTCACCTCTCCGCCACTTGAGTGTATGACACTCCACTATATGCTACTACACTATATGCTATTACATTCTATGCCATTTCTCCCTACGCGAGTCCACTCTATTCTATTCCACTGTACACCACTCCAGTGTATGCTATTACACTCTACCCCATGCCACTGTATGCCTCTATAGTCTACACCACTCCACTGTATGCTATTTCACTCTACCCCACAACACTGTACGCCACTTCAGTCTACACAACTTCACTGTATGCCACTCCACTCTATGCTACTTCACTATGTGCTATTTCACTCTACACCACTCCACTGTATGTTATTCCACTGTATGCCAATCCAATCTAGAACACTCCTCTGTATGCTATTTCACTGTATGTCACTGCACTTTATGCTACTCCACTCTACGTCACTCAATGTATGCCACTCCACTCAACGCTATTCCATTCTATGCTATTCAATTTGACAACTCCAGTGTATGCAATTCCACTACATCCTTTTATGCCCTACCTCACTCCACTGTATTTCACTCTAGTCTTCACCAATCTACTGTTCACCACTGCACTGTACGCTATTCCACTATACGCTATTCCATTCTACACTGCTCCACTCTACCCTCTCTACTCTAAGCTATTCCACTGTATGCCACACCACTATACACTACTCCAGTCTACACAAATCTAGTGTACACCACTCCAATCTACACCACTGCATTGTGCGCTAGTCCATTGGATGCCACTGCACTCTTTGCTTTTCCACTCTTGTCCACTCTACTGTATGCCACTCCTGACTATGTGATTCCATTGTATGTCACTCCACTCTATGGTATTCCACTGTACGCTAGTTCACTCTACACCACTCCACTGTACTCCACTCTACATGATTCCACTGTACGTCACTCCACTGTATGCTGTTACGCTATACACATCTTCAATCTTCACCAATCTGCTGTATGGTTTTCCCCTCTATCCCACTACACTGTACAACACTCCTCTCTACACCACTCTGCTGTGCACCACTCCAGTTTATGCCACTCCATTGCAGGCTATTTCGCTATACGCTATTCCTCTATCTGCCACTCCACTCGGTGACACTTTAGTGTATTGTATTCCACCATATGCTACTCCTCTTTATGCTACTCCACTCTGCGTCACTCCAGTGTACTCTCCTTCACCCTATACCACTTCACTCTACAAAACTCTACTGTACTCTATACCACTCTACTAGACTCTGCTCCACTCTGTCCCCATACACTCCATCGTCTAAATTTGCATTTAACTCTATGCTCTGTTGTACAACACTCTACTCCACTCTATGGCAGTTTTCAACTATCTAAGATACAGCAATCGACTTTACTGTATGAGACACCACTCCAATTTATGACAGGTTACTCAATTCTACACTACTTCAATGTAACCCAATCCACTCTACTCTAATCCACTATACCCACTCCACTCTACACCGCTCGAAAGTACTCTACGCTATTTCACACTATGCACATCCACCCTTCTACACGAAACTATACTGTTTGGTATTTCATTGTATACTATTCCACTGTATATGCTACTCCACTGTACGGTAATCCACTCTATGCCACTAGAATATACGTCAATCCATTCTATGTTGATCCACTATATGACACTCTTGTCCACTCATAAAAGTTGACTACACTTTACGTCACTCTACAATACTCTACTCCACTCTATACCTGTACACTCCACTCTCCAACTCTATATTCGACTCTGTGTCTGTACACTCCATTGTGCAACACGCTATTCCACTATATGACACTTTTCTATATTCTACGACACAGCACTCCACTCTACTGTATGAAACCCCACTCCAATTTCCAACAGTTTACGACCTGAGTTATGCCACTACATTCCACTACATGCCACTGTACTCTACAACATGCTAAAACACTCTATTATACTTTACTCTACAATACTTTACACCAATCCACTCACCTCTACTCCACTATATCAGATGTTACCTCACTCTTTGTTACTGTACAACAATCCACTCTACACAGTTCCACTGTTTGACACACTATTGTACTCTATGCAACACCTCTCTGTAACACTCTACTACACTGTATGCCTCCCTCCAACACTTTAATCCATTCTATACCCCTATTCTTCACTGTACAACAACTGTACCATACTGTATGGCACTGTACAACACTGTACTTCTCCCTACACAGCTCTACAATACTCTAGTCCATTATATGACACTGTATCCAACTCTTTGAATGCCACTGCACCCCACTTTACTCCACTTACTATATGGCCCTGTACTCCACTCCTCCACTCTACGCCACTCCACTCTATACCATCGTACTCTATGGCACTGTATGCTAATTGGTAGAAATGGGGGTCTCTAGTTGGCATGTTGTTACTTTGTCCAAGTAGGGACCCTTCTTCCTAGTCAGGATAAGGGGGATACACTTCCAAGATAAACCCCGCTCACCTTCTTGGTAGCTTGGCACGAGCAGTCAGGCTTATCTCAGAGGCAGAGTGTAAAGCATTTGCACATAATCAGCAGTAATACAGTGAAAACACTACAAAAGGACACCACACCAGTTTTAGAAAAATATAAAAAAGACAAGACCAAAAATGATACATATCCACCATACAGTTCTTAGAAAAGTCAATAAGAAAAAATATTGAAAGGTAGTGGCCAACAATGGAGTGGGTCACAATCCGGCTGCACAGCTTTGTGCACTTGGTACTTCAAATTAGTACACATCCACCAGAGTAATCCGTAGTTTATCCATTTTATTTTCTTTGTTTTTCATCATGTTTATCCTTGTTTTTCAACACGTCAAAGAATGTACAAAATTCATTAATTTACTTTCAGCATGTTTTTGTTCTAAATATTGCCCATCCAGGCCTATAAGTGAACAATCATAGAATTTTCGTGTCCTCCATCTGTTTCAATACACATCTAACTCAATGCATTTCGGTTTGTATAACCTTCATCAGGAGTATCTGCGAATTTAAAAATATGTGTGTTTCAGTAACATTGCATTAACAACCCCCGTATTAACAACATGTAAATAGCCTCCGTGCCCATGCTGAATATGTCCCTTGCGATTTCTCCACAAATACACATTACCCCAATTCCTACTCTCTAAACCTGTTCTCATTGTCTCTGTAAAAACTAACACATACCATATAAACCTAAAGCGTCCCCTTTATTTCGTAACTTAAACTAAATCACTTCATCCTAAAACAACTTCATCCCTTTTCGTGTTCAACCATTGTGCCGGTTCCCCATGCATACCTGATGTGAAGCATGTAGCGTTTTAGCTCTCCCTGTTCTCGCTCGTTGTTTGCAAAAGTGCTACATTGCTCTTAAGCTTTAAATAGATGTTAATCGTCCCTCCTCCGTAATCATGAACGTTAAATTCCACGTGTGTTCTCTCCACCCGCTTCTCCCATTCAAAGTAACACATTTGAATTCAAAACTACATTACCCACACACCTTCCCTAATGCAACATAAGACTTATCCATCGTGTGTGCTATGAATGAAAACTGTAATCAACTAGAACATATTTGTATACAATAAACAAAATTAGGAGTTGAGAATCCACCGATGATAGCTATTCGTGATGGAAGCGAGGCAAACTCATTTGACGTGAAACTTGTTGTTTATTTCGTTTTTCCATTTTATCCTTGTGTTGGGGTGCTACCAGGAAGTGAAACGGTGGTTATGACGACAGGACGAAAGATGTCCTGAAGCACACCCTGCGTTATTCAAAGGTAGTTCATATGTATTTCCATTTGGATTTCAGTTCGCGTGCAAACCCAGAAATGGTGCGCCGTTCCTTCGTACCAAAGCACTATGTATTGAAAGGTAGTGGCCAACAATGGAGTGGGTCACAATCCGGATGCACAGCTTTATGCACTTGGTACTTCAAATTAGTACACATCCACCAGAGTAATCCGTAGTTTATCCATTTTATTTTCTTTGTTTTTCATCATGTTTATCCTTGTTTTTCAACACGTCAAAGAATGTACAAAATTCTTTAATTTACTTTCAGCATGTTTTTGTTCTAAATATTGCCCATCCAGGCCTATAAGTGAACAATCATAGAATTTTCGTGTCCTCCATCTGTTTCAATACACATCTAACTCAATGCATTTCGGTTTGTATAACCTTCATCAGGAGTATCTGCAAATTTAAAAATATGTGTGTATCAGTAACAGTGCATTAACAACCCCCGTATTAACAACATGTTAATAGCCTCCGTGCCCGTGCTGAATATGTCCCTTGCGATTTCTCCACAAAAACACATTACCCCAATTCCTACTCTCTAAACCTGTGCTCATTGTCTCTGTAAAAACTAACACATACCATATAAACCTAAAGCGCCCCCTTTATTTCGTAACTTAAACTAAATCACTTCATCCTAAAACAACTTCATCCCTTTTCGTGTTCAACCATTGTGCCGGTTCTCCATGCGTACCTGATGTAAAGCGTGTAGCGTTTTAGCTCTCCCTGTTCTCGCTCGCTGTTTGCAAAAGTGCTACATTGCTCTTAAGCTTTAAATAGATGTTAATCGTCCCTCCTCCGTAATCATGAACGTTAAATTCCACGTGTGTTCTCTCTACCCGCTTCTCCCATTCAAAGTAACACATTTGAATTCTAAACTACATTACCCACAAACCTTCCCTAATGCAACATAAGACTTATCCATAATGTGTGCTATGAATGAAAACTGTAATCAACTAGAACATATTTGTATACAATAAACAAAATTAGGAGTTGAGAATCCACCGATGATAGCTATTCGTGATGGAAGCGAGGCAAACTCATTTGACGTGAAACTTGTTGTTTATTTCGTTTTTCCATTTTATCCTTGTGTTGGGGTGCTACCAGGAAGTGAAACGGTGGTTATGACGACAAGACGAAAGATGTCCTGAAGCACACCCTGCGTTATTCAAAGGTAGTTCATATGTATTTCCATTTGTATTTCAGTTCGCGTGCAAAACCAGAAATGGTGCGCCGTTCCTTCGTATCAAAGCACCATGTATTGAAAGGTAGTGGCCAACAATGGAGTGGGTCACAATCCGGCTGCACAGCTTTATGCACTTGGTACTTCAAATTAGTACACATCCACCAGAGTAATCCGTAGTTTATCCATTTTATTTTCTTTGTTTTTCATCATGTTTATGCTTGTTTTTCAACACGTCAAAGAATGTACAAAATTCATTAATTTACTTTCAGCATGTTTTTGTTCTAAATATTGCCTATCCAGGCCTATAAGTGAACAATCATAGAATTTTCGTGTCCTCCATCTGTTTCAATGCACATCTAACTCAAGCATTTCGGTTTGTATAACCTTCATCAGTAGTATCTGCGAATTAAAAAATATGTGTGTATCAGTAAAATTGCATTAACAACCCCCGTATTAACAACATGTAAATAGCCTCCGTGCCCGTGCTGAATATGTCCCTTGCGATTTCTCCACAAATACACATTACCCCAATTCCTACTCTCTAAACCTGTGCTCATTGTCTCTGTAAAAACTAACACATACCATATAAACCTAAAGCGTCCCCTTTATTTCGTAACTTAAACTAAATCACTTCATCCTAAAACAACTTCATCCCTTTTCGTGTTCAACCATTGTGCCGGTTCCCCATGCGTACCTGATGTGAAGCGTGTAGCGTTTTAGCTCTCCCTGTTCTCGCTCGTTGTTTGCAAAAGTGCTACATTGCTCTTAAGCTTTAAATAGATGTTAATCGTCCCTCTTCCGTAATCATGAACGTTAAATTCCACGTGTGTTCTCTCTACCCGCTTTTCCCATTCAAAGTAACACATTTGAATTCAAAACTACATTACCCACAAACCTTCCCTAATGCAACATAGGACTTATCCATCGTGTGTGCTATGAATGAAAACTGTAATCAACTAGAACATATTTGTATACAATAAACAAAATTAGGAGTTGAGAATCCACCGATGATAGCTATTCGTGATGGAAGCGAGGCAAATTCATTTGACGTGAAACTTGTTGTTTATTTTGTTTTTCCATTTTATCCCTGTGTTGGGGTGCTACCAGGAAGTGAAACGGTGGTTATGACGACAAGACGAAAGATGTCCTGAAGCACACCCAGCGTTATTCAAATGTAGTTCACATGTATTATGTAAGAAAAAATTGTCTTAAAATACAGTTCTTTGAAGTCGAAAGCTCCGTCCGGGGCAATAACTTAGTTGTGAACAACAAATCAAAACAGTTCTGGTTGACTGCAGCATTGTGGGGCAGCTACGGTGTCAGGAAGACTTGCAAACAGTGCCTGTAGAAGTGCAGGGCATCGATGACTGTGCGATGAGCCTTGAAGAGTCGGCATTGGCAGACATCAGTTCCGGAGGTCGTGCAGGATTAGTCGGGCCCTTGAAGTCACACACATAGCAGATCAAACTCTGTGTGGTTGAAGTCAGCAGCGCTGGTGTTGACGGGTGTCAGGGCTGGGGTGCGAAGTGTAGCAGTCTGCCATGCGGTGCAAGCAGCAGTGATGGTTGTTAAGCAGCGTCTGTGAGACCAGGGTTGCGGTGCGAAGTGATGCGGTGCTCGTTGTGGTGCTAGCAGGTCACAGTGCAGGCAGTGGTGTCTTCATTGCTGAAGCGATGTCATTGGCTGATGAACTGGAGTTGAGGGCGCCTGTGTGTGCAGTGAGGCGGTGCAAAGTGCAGTGGGTGCCCACAGGTCACAGTGCAAGCAGTGGCTCGGAGGCGCCATCAGGCGTAGTTGTCGGTGAGACCAGGGTTGCGGTGCAAAGTGCAGCAGTGCCCTCTTCGTTGCCGTCAGGACATGGAGCCAGCAGCAACATCGTTGATGGCGTTAGGTTGCTTTTTCTTCTGTTGGATCACAAAACATACAGTTCCCAGTGCTTGTAGTAGATGCACTTGAAGTCTCTGCTGTTCCTGAGACTTCTTGAGTGGGGGGTAAGCTGCACCTCAATCCCTTGGAGAAACTCAAACAAACAAGTTGCAGAAAGTTCAGTCCAATACTTTCTCTAACCAAGACACAAGCAGCCACTGTAGGCCAACACAGCAAAGTTATAGTTCCTCCTCACAGCTTCTCCAGCTCTTCGTCTTGGCAGGTTCCTTGATCCAAATGAGTTCTAAAGTCCTGGGGTCAGGGCCCAATAGTTATACCACATTTTATCTTTGTTCTCTTCATGGCAAAGGTCTTTGAGCCCAGTCCAGACCTGTTCTATCCTCTCTGGCCCAGCTTCAATACGGGAGGTGGATACTGCCTCGTGCAGAGGACACACTGCCTATTCAGGTGCTGGTGAAAACTCCTCCCACCACTTTAAAGGCAGACCAGGTATATTCAGCCCTCCTAGGAGCCTCCCAGGAAAGGCAGGACACACCTGAAGCCCCTCGTGACCATTTAGAGTGAAGGCACATCCCAAGTCATGTCACTCCAAAAACAGAAAGTCAATACCCAAACCACAGGGGTACACAGAATGGTTAACCAAGAAAATGCCTGCTTTCTAAAAGTACAAAAACCTATAGGGGTTAAGCTCAATGGACCGTGGCCAGATAGGGCTATTCAAAATTCAGAACACAAAACA
This sequence comes from Triturus cristatus, assembly GCF_964204655.1. Taxonomy (NCBI): domain Eukaryota; kingdom Metazoa; phylum Chordata; class Amphibia; order Caudata; family Salamandridae; genus Triturus; species Triturus cristatus. The sequence continues at coordinate 609,471,818 of NC_140581.1, read as the reverse complement.
ATGAACCTGGCTCCGTACTACCGTACACTCCTACTACTCATGGAGTAACGAACAGTCAACTCTTTTATCTGTCTGAATGGAATTTTTATTAGACCATTCCTGTTTCTTATTAATTTAAAAATTGATCAAAACTATTTTTTGGACCGAAAAAGAAACACAGACTTATCAAATTCACACATGAACTGACACGTATATACAATTCACATTAACATACACTTAAAGACAAAAATGGACTTAGACACTGTGAAAAAAGTATTGGCAACAGCTTGCAACATGAAAAAACAGCAAATGAATTCATACATTAATCTGATGCAAAACACATTTTTAGGAAAATTTACATCATATACAAAATTTAGTAATAAACATGAAAATATCCAATATTATGAACCACATGTGTTATTCCAACTCCAGCGTCAAAAGAGTGTCTGAATAGTATATCAATCATTTATCCAATAATTTCCTTCAACTCTTCCCGCATTCAGAATTAACTAAATGCCTCCCAAAATGCCAACGCGTTTCAAGACCCAGGCGAATAGTACTGGGATTATCATCAGGGCTTCATATAAATGGACCGGATATTCTACAAAAAACAAAATAAATAAATGATGCAAAAACAGCGTCAACCCGAACGAACTCTCTCTCTTGTTCATATAACTAAATTAGTGAGTACCTGTTTTCTAGAGATGGAGCGGCCGCTCCAGCTCGTTTGCTCCAAGAGTTTTTGGCTTTTCTGCCACTGGACTCGTTTATGATTCTGCCTACGAGGCTCCCTTAACCCTTTGCCAGTATGAATTTCTGAAATGAAAGAACCAAAGTATTGAATATATCTACTGCTACTCTCGACTTACACCCCCAGAGGGAAGCACCAAAAAGATATGTACCTTTACTGCATGGTATGGGCAGAACTGAGTTCCTTGAAGACTCTTTATTCTACAAATGAAAAAACAATATTGTCCTTATTTAACAATGTATCCAAACAGGCAAAATGCATGAAGCACTTTAAAATACTATTAACAAGCGGATTTACTTTACCGCATCTTCACCAATTTAAAACTCTGATTGTAATGGACTTTCCTTTTGCTCAAGTACGGGCGTGCTTTCCCTCACAGGTATTATCTATAAGAAGTACAAACGTAAGCGCATTTAAGCATACGGTCGTATGTTTTTTAGTGTTGTAATTTTTAACCAAACAAACACAGGGGCAAAACAGTGACTTACTTTTCACTCAAAAACAAGAAGGAATATTCAACTCGTGCACCATGCTGGTAGTAACTCAACTCGGCATCTCAAACCAGAGCACTTCCTATTTGGAGAGCTATGATTCATGGGAAAAGGAAATTTGCCCAATCAAAACACTCTAAAGTCCCTCTTTTTGCAAATGCTCATGAATTGCATTATGGGATTTGTAGTATACACACTACACTCTAGATAATTCAGTCATACCATTCAATCCACTGGAAGCGCTTTCAAATTTTAAAATAAGATAAGCTTCCTTTCTCAATAATGCGACATCAATATCAAAATAGCGTTTGGTTGTTTCAAAGCTAGACAAAGCCGTCCATTTAAAATCCTTCTCAGTATGGGAATTGTCAATGAAGTGTTGCACCATAGGGGCAGTCAACACTTTCTTTTTAATCCTAGAACGGTGCTGCGTGATCCTTTGATTTATTTGTTGATTTGTTTTGCCAATATATAATGAGGCACACGGGCAGACAATTGCATACACTATGTTTTTTGATTTGCAATTAGTGAATTCTGAATGGCACCATTTGGTACCATTATGGGAAAAGTCAACACCTTCTATGGTTGAAAAGCAAGCTGCACACGTTCCACATTTATGATGGCCCTCAACCAGTTTCAATTGCCATTGCGATCTTAAAGACTGTTTATTTTGAATGGGAGAGATGTCTGCTCATACTAGTTGTTGACCAATACTCTTGTTTTTTCTCATTGCAAACAGGGGTTTTGGAAAACCGCATTCTAATTTTTCAAGCAAGTGCCAATTTTTCATTATAACTTGCCTGAATCTGTTTCTATCCGGACCAAAAGTGGTCGCACAAATCATACGTTCCAATGGTGGTTTCTCCTTCTTTTGAAAAAGATCTTCCCGAGGCGTGTACCACGCTCTCTTTATTGAATGCTTCAAGAGCTTTTTTGGGTACCCACGAAGGATCATCTGTTCTTTAAATAACGCCGCATGATGTTCAAAATCTGATTTTGATGAACAATTGCGACGTATTCTTAATAGTTGTCCATACGGAAGATTTTCTTTCAAGCTCCTAAAATGAGCACTTGTATGGTGAAGGATGGTATTTTTATCAGTTGCCTTTCTATGCAAAGTAGTTGTTAACTCTTTATCGTTGGACGCTACTTCAACATCCAAAAACGTCAGCTTTGTCCTGCTCATGGTCAATGTAAATTTGATATCCTGATGGCGGGTGATTAGCCAACCATAGAAACTTTCCAATTCTTCCTTAGACCCATTCCACAAGCACCAGATGTCATCTATATAGCGCAACCATTGCACTATATGCTCTTTAAATGGATTGTTGCTAAAAATAAATGTATCTTCATATTTGGTCATAAAGAGGATCGCCATTTCTGGCGCAAACGGACAGCCCATAGCTGATCCTTTGATCTGAATAAAAAAGGAATCCTCAAATCTGAAATAATTTTTCTTTAAGGCAACCTCTGCTAGTTGAAGAATAAACTGTGAGGGTACCCTATGAGGACGAGGTCTTTCTTCCAAGTAGGCCTCAATCACTTGAAGAGCCTCATCTTTGGGTATCTGCGTGTATAATGAGGTGACGTCAAACGACACCATCCATTGGGTCAACTCATCAAATTCATGGCCTTCAATCTTATTGATAAAATCAGCCGTGTCACGCACAAAAGAAGGTACCTCAGTCAAGAAGGGTTTAAGGAAAAAATCCACGTATTTGGAAATGGGCTCTAATAGAGAATCACTCCCGGACACTATTGGCCTGCCCGGGGGATTATTCAACCTCTTATGTACTTTGGGTAAAAAATATAAGACTGGGATCCTTGGGAACTTTTTGGACAAATATTCAAACTCTTTCGGACCCAAGAATCCTCCATCGAACCCTGTTCTCAATATTTCAAAAATAACCTCTTGAGTAGACTTAGTTGGATCATCCTTGATCTTGCGGTACCATTCCTGGTTGTTCACCTGCTGCCCTCCTTCAGACACATACATTTCCTTAGGCCAGATGACTACGGCACCGCCTTTATCGGCTTGTTTTATCATCACCGATGTGTCCTGTTTCAAACTCTCAATGGCCAATTGCTGCTGTCTCATGATATTACATTTAATGAAGACTTTCTTTGTTTCTAATTGGCTGATGCCTGATAACACCGCTTGTTCATAAGCCAAAATTTCTTTTGGTACTGTATGTGGGAATGGGACAAATTTTGATTTATTAGAAAGACCAGAAACCTCATTCATTTTAGTATATACTTTTCCATGGAAAAATGCCTTCGGGCGAATTTTTCAGCAAAACTCTAATGCCTCCAATTTCATTTTGGTAAAATCAGTCATTCTATTGGGGACAAATTTAAGGTCCAGTTCTAATACGGAAGATTCCTCTTTAATCAATTGTCTCTGTGATAGATTAATAATACTAGAGAGTTTCACGACTTGTAGTATTGTCATTGAGTCCTCATCTCCCACGGCTGGGGTTTGAATCTTCCTCTCTGCCTCGGTTCGCCTTTGTCTAAAAAATCAACCTGCTTATGTGTAGGACCAGCCCTCGAGTCTGAATCACTGGAGGTTTCTGAAGATGATGTTTCCAAAAAAGTGAGAAAACGATTCCTTGAGCGTCCCTGAAAGTTTGATAAAGCCCTACGTGACTCCACCGATGTGTAGAACTTGTCTTTAAGGAAAGGATATACTTGATCTATATTGAATGATTTTGTGTCTCTTTCAAATTTAGCAGTCTTAAGGCTAATGGTATTATCTTTAAATGACAAGATTTCTTTTTCTATTTTCTCTAATACATTTTTAGCTTCCACCACAGAGTGATTATCCTTAATCGCTTGTGTTAATTTGTCTAGCTCTTCCACTTCTTTCAAGCACAATCTTTGCGCCGTTTCAATGGTATGAACCATTAAATCACGGCTACACTTGGTGTTTATGTAGCTGAACCCTTTTCGGTATTCCAAATCCTCAGTAAATACAACTGGTATGTTCTTCACTTGAAGACCCCAAAGAATAGTACCAGCTCGCGAGTGCTCTAGTAGGAAATGACCGTGGAGCTCAGTTTGGATATGCTTTTTATGGAATCGAGTCAATTTTTCAGCCTCGTTATGTTGTTGGGCTGAAGTACTCAAGGTCACTGAAGAGAAAGGAAAAGGGGTTGACATCAAATTATGAATATGTGCCTCCGAAAAAGACAGAGTTTCTTTCTCAGACATAATATTGCAGGGAACCTGTCTTGATTCAATCAATCAGCTAATGAGGGGGCGCTATAGCCCTAATGTCCAAACCCTCGCGAGTAAAAACCCGCTCTAAATTGCAAAAACCTATAGGGGTTAAGCCCAACGGACCGGGGCCAGGTAGGGCTATTCAAAATTCAGAACACAAAACAATGAACCCGGCTCCGTACTACCGTACACTCCAACTACTCATGGCGTAACGAACAGTCAACTGTTTTATCTGTCCGAATTGAATTTTTATTAGACCATTCCTGTTTCTTATTAATTTAAAAATTGATCAAAACTATTTTTTGGACTGAAAAAGAAACACAGACTTATCAAATTCACACATGAACTTACACGTATATACAATTCACATTAACATACACTTAAAGACAAAAATGGATTTAGACACTGTGAAAAAATTATTGGCAACAGCTTGCAACATGACAAAAGCAGCAAATTAATTAATACATTAATCTGATGCAAAACACATTTTTAGGAAAATTTACATCATATACAAAATTTAGTAATAAACATGAAAATATCCAATATTATGAACCTCATGTGTTATTCCAACTCCACTGTCAAAAGAGTGTCTGAATAGTATATCAATCCTTTACACAAAAATGTATCCCAAAAATTGTTTTGATCAATTTTTAAATTAATAAGAAACAGGAATGGTCTAATAAAAATTCTATTCGGACAGATAAAAGAGCTGACTGTTCGTTACTCCATGAGTAGTAGGAGTGTACGGTAGTACGGAGCCGGGTTCATTGTTTTGTGTTCTGTACTTCCTAAAAGTGGCATTTTCAAACACACAATTTAAAAACGATATCCCTAAAAAGATGTGTCTAAACTCCAATGCTCCTTCTTGTCACAATGAAAAGTTATACTTTGTAAGATGTTACAAAGCAGCTCACATTTTAGTCTATGGGAAAGATAGACTTGCAATAGTGAAAACGTAATTGTCAGTAGTTCACTATCAGGGAGTGTCCCACACACCAGGACATGTCCTACCTTTCACATCCACTGCACCCTTTCCAGGGGGGTACCTTAGGCCTACCTGAGGGGTGCCTTACATTTAAGCAAAGGGACGTTAGGGCCTGGCAAGTGGGGCACTTGCCAGGTGGACAGCACTTGCCAGGTCGACATGGCAGTAAAAACTGTGCACAGACACTGCAGTGCCAGGTCTGAGACACCTTTAAAAGGCTACTTATGTGGTTGGCACAGCAGTGCTGCAGGCCCACTAGTGTTGTGGCAACAAATGATGGATGGAATGCTGAATCATTCAAACATTCACCCCCAGTCGAGAGATCTGGGTTAAATCCATTGTTCTTTTGCTCACTATGCCATCCCAGTTTGGATGCAGCCATATGCAAATCAGTCTTTGACCCTGTTCCTCATGGGAACAGTCCAGCACAAACTGCCATGCGTGGTCCTCCCTGGACTGAAAACAAGCATCCTGGGACTGGTTTCAGTGTGACACCCCTCAGCAGCCAGGCTAGCTTGAGTCCTATGGTGCAGCAAGCAAGGGACCCACATCTGGGCATACCCATCCCACTTAGGGCACAAAGTCTTGCGGCAACAAATGATGGGCAGAATGTTGAATCTATCAAACACTCACCCCCAGTCAAGAGATCTGGGTTTGCTCTGCAGGCCCACTAGTAGCATTTGATTTACTAGCCCTGGGCACACCTGTGCACATTACTAGCTAAATATTAGTGAATCAAATATGCCAATCATGGATACATCAATCTATAAACACAATTTACAGTAGGAGCACTTGCAGTTAAACACTGAACAGCAGTGAGAAAGTGTGCAGAGGCACTAAACCAGCAAATCAAAAAGTCCAATGTACCTTGATAAACAGGGGGGCAGAAAGCAAACAGAAAGGGGAATCACCCCAATGCACTCTACCACACTTTACAACACTCTACTGTACTGTACACCGCTCCACTCTAAATAACTATACTAGACTGTATGCCACTCCACGCTACTATTCTTTACAAGATTTTCCAATACTGTACAACAGACCACTACACTCTACTGTACAACATGACACTCCAATTTATGACTGTACACTACACCACTCCACTCTACTGCACTTCATGGTGCTGTAGTCTATGACATGCCACTCCACTCTGTAACAATTTACTCCACTCAACACTACCCACCTCCATTGTACTTCACTACACTATACTCCACTCTATACTACACTTTACCCGACTCTATGCCACTGCACCATACACCGCTCAATGTCTCTCCTCTGTCCAACACTCTACTCCACTGTATGCAACTTGACTCTACAACACTGTACTACTCTATTTGTCACTCTGTCATTGTACTCCACTCTTTTTCCATCCACTCTACACCACTGTCTGGCACTCAATGACACGCCACTCCACTCATATTTACCATACGCCACTCCAGTATATGACACGGCACTCCACTCTGTGACATACTCCTCCACTGCACTCTACATAACTCCACTCAATAATACTCCATTCTGCGACACTCTAAAACACTCTATGACAGTGTACAACACCCTATTCTACTGTATGACATACCAGTGCACTGTACAACTCACTGCTCCACTCTACGATAGTTGACTCCACTATTTGAGACAGCCTGCCAGTGCAGTGTATAATACTTTACTACACTGCATGTTACACCACTCCACTCTACTCTAGTTAACTCTATTTCACTCTACAATACTCCACTCTATGACAATAGACTTTGCAACACTCTCCTCCACTGTACTGTACGACACTCCACAGAGCGACATTCCACTCGATGATACTGGACTCTACGATTTTAAACTTTTTTATTCAAAAATATTTAAAAAAACATTGAAATTCAGAGCTTAGTTATAGATAGGAACACTTTTTTTCTCTGTAGAAACCAAACTTAAACTACACAAATTTCACATTATTATAAGTAGCTTACCTCCATACACACACTTTTCAGCTCGCTAACCAGACAACACAAAAAATAACTCACCATAACCAGCTCAATGTGCGAATGTTATGAATTGAGGGTGTAGTAATACCGCTGTGTAGTGCAGGCACTGCCCTATGAAATTCAAAGTCGTTCTGCTAAGAAATGTTGTTAGAGTCACCTAAAATACAAAACATGTGTTAAGAAGTATCCATACAGCTAGGTTGTAAAAATAATGCCCTATAAAACCTCTATCAGCTCCGTAAGGAATTACTTGAGCTGTCTGAATCAGGGATTGGCAAACCTGCTGGGACTGATGTCCGATTTGGGATATAGCTTCAATGACGAAAAGTCAATGATCAGACAAAATATGATAGTCTTGCTGAGTAGTGTTGTAAAGGTGCTACGTATAACAGCCCTCATCCAGATATGACTGCTTCCTACTACTGTACAACGTATCTTCTACGGACCAAAGGAACACTTGAAAGTTCTGGGGGCACTTTACCCCTGATAGACTAGAGTCTTCATTTTGAAATTCCCATAATTTGGTATGAGGACATTGAGGGACAGCAACCCCTGATTTAAGCTGGTATCCCTACATCGGACTCAAGAGTTTTGTCTCTGGAATGGGGAATTATACACAGACCTCGTCATTTGAGGACAAGAAATACTCACATTTTGCATCTCCTCTGAGCGGATCCAAATTGTCAGCTTGATGGCCAGTGGGTGTTGGGAGCAGGGTAGCGGTTCAGGGGTGAGGGCAGGCTTCACCCTGTCCAGGGGGAGGTGGGGGCACTGTTGGTCTCCCCATAAATGCTGCAGGGGTCAGGCGGGGCCTGATTCTGCAGCTGCTCTGGTGGGTCAAGTTTCTCCGGGCCCAAAATAATTGGGTCCAGAGTTTTTGGCCCTTTATTTTCGGGCCCAGAGATACTTGAATTTGTTGGTGACAGAATTCCACTCAGAGTTATCACTCCGGGTAAAATGTCACCACTCATAATGAGGACTTAAGTGGTTGTGACTATGGAGAGAACAGTGAGAACTTAAAAGAGAAATATAGACTGACCCGGTTATCATATACAGCTAATTCCCTTACATTATGGGTTTATTAAATTTCAATGCACTTTGCAGCGGAGGTGCTGGATATTTACAGGGCTGTCCTCTTTCACTACACAGATTATACCCATATATAGCTATCAATGTAGTATGGCAACGCATATCAAAATTACCTTAGATTTTTGTAGAACACATTCTTCAGGAAAACAGCTGCAGGAACTCAGATAACATATTCAAATGTGCTTCATCATTTGTCCTAAAAAACAAAACAAATGAAAAACAAATTTGTATGCTCTCAGAGTTCTCCAGATCATTTTAAGATTATCTTGTAAAATGTTCTCCTAATGTTAAATAGAAATTGCACAGTGGAATTAGCCGAAAGTGGCAAGCGGGTATCATCATTAGTTATTCTATCTGAGTTGTATTCACACAGTGAGAAATAATATAATTGAATGCCAGCTGTTTGCAAAACATATCAATTAGAGAAAAATAGACCAATTATGGGCTGAGTTGTTTAAGGGTTATTGAGCTGCTCTGCATGTGCTTCATTTGCAAAGTAGCCATGGTTACATTTGGGAGCTATACTGCGCAGTAAGGCAAGCAATTGTCATCCATGTTCATCCCTGCACTGCGCACTACTGGCTCCTCTGCAGCTCTTTATCAATGGTTGTCACTCTGACATTGTGGCAAAATACAAATGTCCTAGCTCACCAAGGCCCTTATTTACTGGGGTTTTGGCGTAGGGCAGCGCAGCCAGTCATCTTGCTGCACTGACCTACACCAAAGTGAAAGGGCCGGAATGCTTTGTATTTATGCACGACAGTGCATTTCTATCCTCTCTTCACACACTGGTGCCGTTGTGGCTGCCTAGCGCCAAAGCAGGCACCCTTGCACCATGGTGCAAGGGTGCCTGTGTTGTTGGCAGGAGTGTTTTTGTGCAGGAAGGGGCACCTTCCTGCAAAGAAATAATGCTAAAAGGCGGTTTTCTCTTTCTATTTGTACTGCAGAATGCAGCACACTTAGAAAGAGGAACTAACAAGGAGAAATTAAGAAATTTCTCCTTGTTACTCCTCACCTCGGGAGGCGTCATAATTTGGCACTTCCACAGGTTTACATGCTCATGTAAATCTGTGGCAGCATCAAAATCCATAGGTATTGCATGGAAAAACCCACCACAATGCCCATGAAATGTCTCTAGAGTGCAGTGTAAGGCAACGCAGCGATTTGCACTGCGGTGCCTTACTCCATATCCATGAGGGCATTCAAAGCCATGCATTGTGGCTTTGCGTGGTCTCATAGTTATGATTTTGTAATTCGTACCACCAGAGCGTCACAAACAGTGCCACTCTGTCGGTGCAAGGGGCTCGTAAATAAGCCTCTGAGTGATTGTGGACATAAATTGAGCCGGACTGTGCAAACATCAAATTTCAAATGGGTGAAGGGGAAAGCCGTGCTCAAACTGGTCAACATTTTAGATCACCTAAAAAAGAAAGTTACAGACAGAAACAGGGTAATTATAACTTCTCATTTAATTGCACCAAATTGGCATGTATGGTTCTCAGTGAGAAGATTTTTTTTACCAACTGAAGAAAAAAATTCTAAGCAAAAACATGATTTTACACCTGCGGAAAATTTACGGGAGTGCTCGTGGAGGACTACTTGTATGTGTATCATACATGTTTTTGTGAATCACCAAAATTATGTAAATATATATTTAGATTTACACATTTAACATTATCAGCTGGCATTTTTTTTTTAAACTTTGCCTCACAAATATTTGACACCAATGCAGCACAGTTGAGTAGATGAAGATGCCCTTATGAGATGAATACTGTAAGGACTTTTAAAAATGATGGGCCTCATTTATAATGATTTGGGGCAGGGCAGCGCCACAAGTGTTTTTGCTGCGCTTCCCTATGCCAAATCGAAAGGGCAGGAATGCAACATATTTGTGAGTTATGGTGCATTCCTGTCCTTTGAGCCAGCGTCTTCACACAGTTTGGTGCCTAGCACCAACGCAGGCAGGTGTCTTGCAGCCTAAGCCTGGTAAAAGTCTATTATACGCTTACTCTCTTTACTACTCTAACCGTACTAGGCCCTTTACAATTAGGCAATCTGCAGCAGTTCCATTTACTACAGAGGCAATAATCCTCTGACAAATCTTTCTCCCCTGATACGAGGGATGAAAATTAGGGTTGCCAAATACCACATTACCTTTTAAATGAGGACCATACATTGATAGCTAACTCACAAATTTGAGATCAGATTTAGGTACCTCACTTTCAAAACCATGCTGTAGAAATATAGAATAGCAATGGAAAGACCCACTCTCCTGAAGCAGTTAAGCTGAACTAGAATTATGCAGACCAACAGCTCTGCAACAGCTCTGCAACAGCAACACAGAACAAAAGAAGTAATATCTGATGTTCCAAAGGAGTTTGCTGATTCTCCCTACAATGAATTTAAGACATCAGTAAAATAGCACAATTAAATGGAAGAACCAACTGGACTCAATAATAGACTCAGACAGATATTAGATTAATGTGGTTATTATAATAAAGAGTCAAAATCCATAGCAATAAGCAATCTTTTGAGAATTTCAGTTAAGAATATCACAGCTTGCATAAAAGCGCCAAACATTTAGGCAAGGCTTTATTGGATGGTATTTATAACAAAATCATTTCAGATTTACAGAGTCCCATCACCATTAAGGCAGAAATATAGTTTGTTTGTCTAACAGCTCAAATCCTACAAAGAAGGGGAAAGGTTTCAGATTTAAATTCCATTAAGGGTGAGTCCATTAGCAAAAGTAATAAGGAAATGAAATCAAAATGGTTCGGCAAATGTAGCCTCAGCAAAGCAGTCCAAAAGTAAAGGATAGCTCTTAGTAATCACCAATAATCGATCAACATAAGATGGCTTTTGTGGAGAGGCGGGGGTGGATTGGTCGGTGGTTGGGAGTTGTCTGGGATAGGATGGATATCACAACAAAAAGAGGTTTATGTTCGCAAGGACACGGCACAGAAATAATGTATATTGTATGTTAAGCAGTAAATACCTTCAGGTATTAAGATGTAAAATAGGAATAAATGTGGATCAGGTTTATTAATGTTTGCAAAATCAATAAAATGTTTTTGTTTTTTAATTTATCGATCAACATGTTGTTCTCTCGTAAGGTGAAAGGTAAAGTATGGCATTTGTCATGAAACAAAAATCAAAGACGTCTCTCCTTTGGGATTTCTTCTTTTATGAAGTCTCTAAAAATGTTCCAGTGATGTATCCTCACACCGCCATCAAAAGACTGTCATATAGTCAGAATCATATAATGTCACATAGAACACTTGCAACAGTAAGATGCTTTCCCGTGCTAGTCATGAGAAACAAAAGATTTGAAAGTCCACATAGGCCTAACATGAGAGCGACATACAAAGTAAACATCTATGGCAACAGCTGAAATCCTGTTTCCACAGGAAAATTTAATTGTGAACATTGAAGAAACATTTAGGAATCTTGAAAGTGAAACATGTAAAGAACAAATAAAGCAACATTTCACTAGTAAATTAACCCTTATTAGGTCGGTGGAAGCGTCAGCGCTTGAGAAAAAAGCATTTTCGGCAGCGCCTTTAAGTTAAGATTACACATTTTAAATGAAACAAACTCTAAAACAATATCAAATATAATGTAATTAAATCACTTTAAATAGGGGATTTGTAGCACTTTTACCACACATCATTACATGGAAATAGCTAATGTTAGAAATACCCTACTACCACAATTTTTCTCAACATTCATATAAGTATATACTTTTCTAAATTGACATCACAAAATTAGTTTTTTCCATTTTCATAAACTATAGAATCTCTAGTTTTTTTATCCGAAATTTCAAGATCATACTTAGTTCCTACACGTTTTTGAACTGACTCTTCTAAATGGTGCATTCTAAAAGAAGACATTAGAAACACTAGGCCTCTTTATTAATAAACCAATTACACCAGTAAACGTTAATAAACAACATGTTCATAAGAAATTTATTAGTGCAACTCGTTTATATGTATTAGTATTAATTTGTATGTATGTTCTCTTCCTCTTACATTTTTAAGCACACCCATACGGTGCTTCTAATACCCTTGTCTTGGTTTCATGTGTCACTGTGTCTAACATGTGCAAAGTGCACTTTCAGCTTTTCCTATCTTTAATCAGTAAATGTGTTGTGTATTATGATTTTTAAAATCTTACATCAGCAGGTGTCTGCGTTGTTGGCAGGATTGTTTTTGTGCAAGAAGGAACACCTTCCTGCACAGAAGCCATCCATGGAGGTGTTTTCCTCTTTCTATGTGTGCTGCAAAATGCAGCACACATAGAAAGAGGAAAAACGTGGAGAAATAAACATATTTCTTCTTGTCACGCCTGCCCTGGGAGACGTACAATTTTGACGCATTCCCAGGTGTACAGATCATTGTAAATCTGGGAATGTGTTACAACCCATGGGTGTTGCGTGGGAGCACACACCACAACCCCATGGAATACCACCCTGAAGCAGTGTAAGGAAACACAGTAACTTACGCTGTGTTGCCTTACACCATATCTACTAGGCCATGAAAAGACATGAAAAGTTGCTTTGTATGGTCTCATAGATATGGGTCTGCATTCTGCGTCGCTGGAGCATCATAAAAAGTGAAGCAGGGGCGGCGCAAGGGGCTTGTAAATCAGCCCCTCTGTTTGTTGCGTAGGAAATATTGCTTTTTGCAAGAAAAAAGTAAACTAAAGTTATGTCTTTGATTCAAGAAATACACTTCGATCAGAAAACATTCATCACAGTGATATATACTTGTTTTATTTCTGTTGTTTACTTTTGTTTCAATACATTAATATGACCTCCTCTATGTGTAACAATTAAATGAAGGACAAAAGCATAAAAGCAGAAGAAGTAGTATGCGCTGATGGTTTGTATCTAGCTTTAGCCATGATATGGCCCGCTAGTATCATAATTCTAATGTGTTTAAGAGAGAGATGGCCAGAATCACTCCCAACCTCCCACACCGCAATCACACCACACCACACCTGAAGGAGCTCCAGTAGCTCCCCATTTACAAATGAGCACAATTCAAAACCCTCACCTACACTTTCAAGGCACTACTAACACTGGCCCAGCATACCTCAACAATTGCATCTGCTTTCACAAACCTTTCAGACTGCTCCGGCCTCCTACCTGCACAAATCCAACACATACAAAAAACCAGATCCTGCAGCTGAGCCTTCTACATTGCTCCTAGAGGACCTGCCGCTACACATAAAAGCCACCTCCTCACTTCTTGAATTCTGCAAGAAGCTGAAAACCAGTTTTTTCGAGTAGTCCCACTAGGCTCTAGGTGTGGCTATACAAATACCAGTTCAGCGCCAGGATACCCCCCTGGGTGATAGTGCACTCTACAAATCTGCATAAAAGAATATATCCCAACATAACATAACACAGATAATAGCACACAGCACTGCACAGTGGGCATGCTGAAGACCTACTGGCAGAGCTATTGTTATAACAGTTTATGAAACCTAAGAGGGTGTTTAGGAGATTAAATGGGTGATGTGAGTGGAGCACACTGAAAATGTGTGACTTTCTTGAGCATCTTTTGGCAGGGCGAGATTCCCTTTTCGGTAGTGGGAAAAAATGCTGGAAGAACTTGGTAGAGGAATCTATTTTTTGCTGACATGAACCGGTTTATGGCCGGTCTGTTTTTTATGTGTACAATGTCTTGTAGATACAGCACAGGTAGGACATTTCAATATGGCATTTGATTTGCCACAAGAGCCTTCGATGTTCCTGTGCTGCTGCCCATCTTCACGTTAGGTTCACTTACTACTAATTACACATTTTCCCAAGACGGCTAATACAAGGGTTAGGGTGCTTTAGTGAATGCGAGCATTGAGTTTGAAAAGCCCATAGGTAATTGTATGGTATTCCTCGTTTGACCTCAAGCCAAGTGACAAATTGTCTTAATTACTGTGTTCAAGTCATTTAGACACAACTTTACAACACAGGCTTCTTTGTGGGAGTACGTTAACACTAAGCATGTTAAAAAACATATTTTACTTGATCGAGGATTGAGCGATGGCTTATTAAAAGCAGAACTGAAGCCTGTCACGTTTTTAGGATACCCACGCTCAGTGTTTATGAGACCAATTTACATATATTGAATTTCAGTGGGGATTATTTTCATGGTTGGTAATCATTCTCAACACCCCACAGAATTTTACTATTCAGGGGCTGTGTGATCTCAGCCTTAATTAAAAGGAAACGGTTTCTAAATAACATGTGCATGAATCAATTTTAATTTATGAGCAATAAATAATGTTATATTGAACAATTTATTTATCCAACATAAAGTATGGAATATTTTGGCAACCAGATGCTGGGTTGAATGCTGAATGTGTTAATTATCGTAGGATCGTTGATGTAACAATATGTTAACCTAAATGAACCAAGGTCCACAAAAAGTGCAATTAGCTGGTGTAATTTAGTCAATTGTATATTGTTGGATGCGTGTGTTAGGCAAGCTCTAAGTTTAAAGTGTGGCCTTTTGTCAAATCCTGCTCCAGGGTTCCTGAACCCAGCGCCTGCTGCACGTAGCCTTGGACTGTGCCTGGCAGGTATTGCGGATATGGCGTTGCCTTGGGTGATGCTTTGCACTTAGTCTCCCTGAACCAAGGCACATTGAAAACAACCTTTGCCAGTGTGCAGAGGGCTCTAGGTACAAGATGTTGCCATCGGCCAAGACAAGTCACCAGCTCTCTTGCCGCCACAACCTTTGCACTTGGCTTTGTGCATGCCCAGATTACTACCAAAGCAGCCCATGGCTTAATGGTGATATGGGGCCAGAATATTGTTGTCAGAATATTGTCTAACATATATGTTGTGACTTAAAGATAGTTTAAAAATAGTGCCTTAGAGTTAATAGCAGAAAATCAACATCTAATTCGACAATATTTTGGTAAACAATATGTAGGACACAATATTTATTGCACACAGTGTTTCTGTAGATGATATTCTGACATGCAGCCGAAACTGAAATGCACCCTTTCTTCTGCCCACAGATTCCATGATGTCCTTGCTCCCTGACCCCACCTGTAAAGCCCTCAGCCATACTGGTCAGGCTCTGGGCACTGAGTGTGATCTTTAGTCATTCCCTGCACCTGCCCCCTGCCTCTACAGCATTACGAGCTTCTTCTCCAAAAGACTGCTGTGCATCTTATCGTTAGGCCATACCCAGCAGGCTCTGAGCTTGGGATGTAGTCTTCAGCCATGTAAAGTCCCGAGTCCCCATGTCCCCAGAGCCTACATGCCACAGCTTTCGAGTTAACCCTGATCTCAGTCCCTGAGCTTTGGCAGTACCCTGAGAGTAACTCGGGGGAGGGGGAAAAGTGAAGGGGGGCAGATGTACTATCCCTACACTCTAAACTAAGCAACAATGTGGGAAGCATTCAACTTCACAGGCTTCAGTTTTACTATTCCCACTCTGAACTAAGCAACTTTAAGGAAAGTTCTGGACCCTGGAGGGGTCAGAATTACTATTCACACTCCAAATGAAACAAAATTTGGGAAAGCTTTGTACCCTGGAGGGGATGAATGTATTACCAAAACAAAATAGAAAAATAATTTTATTTAAAGAATAAAAAATTAACATAAATATAAAAAAGTAATACATGTAATAAGGGAAATATAATTTTACATTAACATAATAATTACATTCACAAAATACTTTTCTAATCTGCAAGAATTCATTAAAAAATGTTTTACTTAATGTTAAAATCAGAAACAAAACAAATAATTCCCCAAAATAAAAAAATACATTTAATCAAAAACAAAATGTAATCAAATATTTTTTTTAATCTTTTTTAAACAGTATCCGCCCAAAACATCTATAACCAGAAAAACAAGCCAAAACAATATATATGTCTAAATAGTAAATTGAAAATCTAAATAATGTTAAAAATGTAATTACCGTCTGATATGTTAAAAATGTTATTTAAAAAACCCTTAAAAACACAACAGTCAGAAAAATGAATAACAGATAACCTAAATCAATATATTGAGATAGGTAATTAAATATATACAAATAATTAAATATGTTCAATATTTAACACTACCCATCCAAAACCTCTATATAATCTAACACCCAAATATATGCAATTGCAGATGTATTTAAAATAAAGAATGTAACATTATTAAACTTAAACATTTAAATACCACCCTCATAAAACAAAAAATTCAATAACAATAATAAAATAAATTGCACATTATTGAAGAAAAACATAAAACCAATGTTAAAGACCACAATACTAAAGTAAATGACAATAAAAATGTTGGCATTATTGTTAAGAAAAAAAAAAGATATACTACCCGATATTCAAAATTTCCATATTATTGTACCATCAATAATATGACTTCAATATTAATTAGCATCAATATTTTGCCATTGATATTAAGGATCTACACTTTCTATATTTATCGCCTACTCAAATGTAATGCACGCCTTCTATCCTCTCTTTAGAGGAGATTACCATTCTGTTGCGTAGTAGGTTCATTGTACTGTTAAAATTACTATCATGATCCCTCCATGGTGGGATCAAACTGTCAGGGAATCACACTGAAGTGGTTTATGGCTTGTTTTATTTTGCTCCTCTTTTTTGGGGGGGGGGGTTGAATTCATAATTTTGTAACTGTTTTGAAATTCCACTGACATGGGCAGAACTGTTCTTTAATTACTTTGTCCTTCTTGGTTGGTCAGCTATTGCTTTTTTTTGAAGAGGGAAGAGGATTGCACATTTATGGCAGTTTCTGCTAGCTGCAGAAAGGAGGCTGTGTTCCTCCTACATTTTGCTAATACAATATGTGTGGCCCTCTAAGGTTGGATCTCTTCAATTCTCACCAACAGAATTCTGAACAATTTGGCTTCCTGAGGCTGGGAAATACTTGGTAGACATTTTGGTTGCATCTAAAAAAATAAAAAGTTTGAAAGGCAGCTTCTCAGATGCCCACTTATAAGCCATTTGGGCCTGATTCACAAACCTTTTTGCATCTAATTTAATTTAAATCAAACCAGCAAGTTAAAATTTCATGATTCTCAATCACAAAATCAAAGTTTAATGACAGTATTTGGATAAAATATTTAGTTGTAGATATCGAGAGACAGAAATACTGGGAAACAAATTATTGTGATACAAAAATATTGTGATGCAGAAATATCATTGTCAAGAATATTGTTTTTTTTCAGGTAAGTAATATTGTTGTTAAAAATGTCGTTGTTAATATCATTTTCAATAATAGAGTTGTGAAAATATATATATTTTATTATCTTAATGTGTTCACATATTAATTTTATGTGTTATTATTGTTTGAATAATTGTTACCAATATTTTAAAATATGTTTTGCAATTTTAAGTGATTTAAAATTTATAATAGTATTTGAAAGTGTCATAGAGGGCCGCTGGGTTTTTAGAGGTATTGGGTGGGAAGATAAATAAGTAATAAATAATTAGCAATTAATTATTAATTTCTTATTAATAATTTAATGTATTATTAATAATGAAAATTGTGTAATAATGACACTATTAGTTACATTTTAGCTGTGGGCTGCAGGGTTTGTGGAGAGCACGGGACTCACGTCTGAGCATACCCGTCCCACGCGGGGTGACAAATGCAAAAACAACAGTTGATGGACAGAATGCAGAACAATGTCATACATTCACCCCAGTACAGGGATCTGGGCCTAAATCCATCGTTTTTTTGCTCACCATGCCACCCCAGTTTAGACCTGGCCATATGCAAATCAGTCTTGACCCTGTGCCTCATGGGAACAGTCCAGCCCGAACTGCCAAGCCAGGTCCTCCCTGGATCGGAAACAAGCATCCTAGGACCGGTTTCGGGGTTTCACCCCTCTTCGGCCAGGATAGCTTGATTCCAGTGGCATGGAGAGCACGGGACTCACGTCTGAGCATACCCGTCCCACGCGGGGTGACAAATGCAAAAACAACAGTTGATGGACAGAATGCAGAACAATGTCATACATTCACCCCATTACAGGGATCTGGGCCTAAATCCATCGTTTTTTTGCTCACCATGCCACCTCAGTTTAGACCTGACCATATGCAAATCAGTCTTGACCCTGTGCCTCATGGGAACAGTCCAGCCCGAACTGCCAAGCCAGGTCCTCCCAGGACCGGAAACAAGCATCCTAGGACCGGTTTCAGGGTTTCACCCCTCTTCAGCCAGGATAGCTTGATTCCAGTGGCATGGAGAGCACGGGACTCACGTCTGAGCATACCCGTCCCACGCGGGGTGACAAATGCAAAAACAACAGTTGATGGACAGAATGCAGAACAATGTCATACATTCACCCCAGTACAGGGATATGGGCCTAAATCCATCGTTTTTTTGCTCACCATGCCACCCCAGTTTAGACCTGGCCATATGCAAATCAGTCTTGACCCCGTGCCTCATGGGAACAGTCCAGCCCGAACTGCCAAGCCAGGTCCTCCCTGGACCGGAAACAAGCATCCTAGGACAGGTTTCGGGGTTTCACCCCTCTTCAGCCAGGATAACTTGATTCCAGTGGCATGGAGAGCACGGGACTCACGTCTGAGCATACCCGTCCCACGCGGGGTGACAAATGCAAGAACAACAGTTGATGGACAGAATGCGGCAGGAGGCACATTTGCAGAGTGGTACAGAAAGGGTGTGTGGCCTCCTACCAGGTCTCAGTAATTCTGCGGTGTGGGACTCACTGGAGGTAACAGAAGGAGTAGTTGGCCCCTAAGGACGTCCTTGGGGGCCAACTACCCCTCCTGTTATTTCCAATTAGTCCCACACAACGGGATTGCTAAGAGGTCTTCAGAGGTCATGCCCCCTTTCGCCACCACTCTGCAAACGTGGCTCAAGGTGCACTACTGGTTGGAAGATGAAGTCTACTTTACTCCTGAGGTAACTTGGGGGCCAAGATGCCCTACCAGTGGGATTCCCAAGAGCTGGTCTGAGGCCAGGCCCCCTTTCTTCACCACTCTGTAAACACAACTACAAGTTAAAAAAACATAGAAATTAACTGAAAAAAACCAAAAGATTACAGGGATGTTATATTTAAGAATTAGTATTTAAAAAACCTGCGAAATTCACTGAAAAAGCCAAAGGTTACAGGGATGTTATAGGTATGAAATTGAATTTTAAAAAACCTAGAAATTCACACTGGAGCGGGAGGAGAGGAACTGTGATTAACGCCACTGCCGGATGCCTGGGTTCCTGCGTGGCTGGGCAGGGGCGCCTCTGGTCGTGATTCGCTGCTGTTCCCGAAGGCCCGCATCGCTGATTGTCCTACGAACTTGCGCCCGGGGTAGGCCTGAGGCCTAGGATCTTCGTGGGCGGGCAGAGGCCTGCTTTCTGGTGCTTCTCCCCGTCACTCCATGGCTGTCTGCAACCGTGACATTGTTGGGAGCGTCCTGGGGAGTGTTGCCTGCAGCCCATCTGCCTCTTAGTGATTTCTGGCTGTCTGTTGCTGGTTGACTGCACGGGTCCGTGTGCCGGTCTGGCTCTCCCCCTCCTTTTTTTGTGGCTGCATTGTTTGCTCGAACTCTGGAGCTGACTTGGGACCCTGTGGTTACTGGAGTCCACCATACGCCTGGACCAGCCTGGGAAATCGATCTGGCACAAACCTGGTCCTGCGGCGCTGCCTGATGTCAAGTGGAAGGTGAGCCATTCCGCCTGATTACTTAGGCATCTCCCCTTACTTATTGCGGCTCCTTGTGTTCTACTTGGCCGCACACAATACCTGCCCCCCTGAACTCCCCCCGCGGTGCTGGGTGGCGTTCCCTTGGGTCTGGCGGTGTGGGCACCCAACAAGACTGTGGCGGCTATCACCAACTCTTGCAGTGGTGTTTGAAGGTCTGCCCGAGCCTGCAGCCTATGGTAGCTCACTGTGCCGCAATGGGCCGCCCCAGGGCCAAGGGGCCGGAAGCTGGTGCAGTCGATAGTCAGCAGCTGGATGACTCTACGCCCGCCAAGCAGCCGCCTGCCGGCGACCTGCCCTCTGTCTCGGGGACTCCCCCGGACAAGCTGGACCTTATTCTAAAGAAGGTGCGTGATTTGCGGCAGGTCATTGAGAAACAACTTGGTGCTTTGACGTCTGGGTTCACCCTTCTCAAAGCTGATCACAACAAACTTGCTGCGGTGGTCAAAGATAACAAGCACACTTTACTGGAACTGGCGCCACAACACAAGGAACATGGTGCAAAGATTGCGCTGCTCCAAAAACAGGTTGTGGGTCTGCAGGAGAGGGTGGATGATGCGGAGGGACATGCCCGGCGCAATAACATCCACGTCATAGGCCAGCCGGAGCGCTGTGAAGGATCTGACGCTACTCGGTTTATGGAACAGTGGTTCAAGGAACACATGGCCTCGGCGGGCCTCTCTGATCTTTTCTGTGTGGAGAGGGCGCACAGGGTGCTGACAGGCAGACCAGTGGCGGGAGCACACCCTCGGCCCCTGATGGTCAAAGTCCTGACCTTCAGGGATCGAGATGTTCTATTACAAAAGGCGAGGGAGCTGGCACATATTCAAAATGAGAACCAGCAGATATCCCTGTACCCGGACTACACGCCCTGGTTCAACGCCAACGATCCCATTACTAAGATGTGAAGGTCAAACTCAGGGCACTGAATGTTAAATATGCACTGTTATTCCCCGCCAAGCTGAAAATGATCCATGATCACAAGACATAATTCTTTGAATCCCCGGACGAAGTGGCAGAATGGATCAAAATTATGTTCCCCCGGCGGACCTGGGCCCTCTTCACAAACGGCCCCTGCCTCTCCAAGGCCATGGCGAGTTTGCAGGTCGAGACACCTCCGGGGGGGACGCACTGCAAAACCTAGGGTTCCCACTCCGGAGCAGGCCTTGCGGGATCAAGCTGAGGCCCTGGAGGTGGCCGCCAGGTTCAGGGATGAAGCCCATCCAATTCTATCGGACTCATCTGATGAGGCATCACACCAATCGGACTCAGGATCTAGCATTAATCTATTTAGTACCTTTACACCCCGGACTGCTGATGGTTATTTAGGATAATGATAGCTCATGACCCATGTTGGGACGGGTTGTCTATTGCCCCCGCCCTTCCATCTTGTACCCGGCAGCACAATGTCATATCTCTGGTACCAAAACTGCGACACAAGAAGGTAACAATAGCGGTCCGGGCTGCGAAAGGCTCGTAACATTCCACCTCAGCTTCCCTGGCTGTTTGCACACACCCCCCCTAGAGCAAAAGCAACATGCACAATGTTTTTAGTTTGCACCGTTGTGCATTGGATTTGGACCAGCAAAGTTCAGATAGCTGGCCCGAGTATTGCAGTTGGGAGTTCTGTAACTTTTAGTCTCTGGCCCACCACCTGCACCCCCTGTTACACTGCTGCTCCCACACTCATACGCAAGAGTTACATGGTTATACATCTTAGGTATTTATGCAAGATAGCTATAACGTGATCACTTGGAATGTAAGGGGACTGGGAGTGGATCCACAAACTGCACAGAGTACATGCACAGCTGAATAGGCGGCGTGTACATATTGTATTTTTACAAGAGTCCCACCTGACCGCAGCTGAAGCGACTAAACTTCGCAAAAAATGGAGTGGCTAGATTTTTTCTACGACATATTCTGCATTTGCGAGGGGCGCGTCCATATGTGTAAGGAACGAGGTCCCCTTTGAGGCGCTGGAACAACGGGTGGATCCATTGTGCAGATATATATCTTAGTGAGAGGCACACTGGATGGAGCCCAAATTGTCCTCGGCAGCGTATATTCACCCAACTTTAAACAGGATGCATACCTCTTAAGCCTTAATCCTGTCTCTCGCCTTGGTCTGAGTGTCCGTGGATACTGGGAGGGGACTATAATGCTGTAATGGACCCCTCCATTGATAGATCCCATCCCCCCCCTTGGCGGAGCAAACACTGTCCGACAGGCGGAGGCACTATGCAGCTGGGCTGAGGGCTGGGGCCTGAGCGATGTCTGGCGTTTAAAATTCCCAAACAGTAGAGAATACTCATTCTTTTCGCACCCGCACCAACTCCATACTCGCATAGATAGGATTCTTTGCTCCAACCACATCACGACCCAGGTGACACATGCAGCATATTTGGGTAAAACTCTTTCTGACCATAACCCATTGGAGATCTCCCTTAGCTGGGGCAGAATCCCAACTCCGGTTCCTACCTGGAAATTATGGCCCTTGATGCTTGAGAACTCTGTTTTCCGGGAGGCACTGGCGACAGGCATAGACAACCACTTTGCTGAGAACACTGGGACTGCATCCACACCTCAAGTGGAGTGGGATGCATTCAAGATGGTGATCAGGGGGATAGCTATCAGCACCACAGCAGGGGCGCGACAGGAACTGCATACTAACTTGAAAGAGGTAGAAAACTCTCTAAGTAGTCTCGAGCAGGCTGCGGCGACCGATCCCACTAAAGGAACGCCTTTACAAGATGCCCGAATAAAACATGCAGAGCTATTAGACACACTTAGGCACCTAGATTATACCGCCTACATGCACGCGAGACACGCCGCCGCGGACAAGGCAGGCCCGCTACTAGCACATATTCTTAGGGATGACCCCCCACATTTCCCGATCCATGGGATTATCACCAGCAGCGGGGACACTGTAAATACGCAACAGGACATAAATGAGGCCTTCTATGATTACTATCAGGCCCTATATCGGGCGCCCGCCCAACTGGTGGAGGCAGCTCTTTATGCCTTTTTAGCGGAGGTACAGTTCCCACAACTGGACAAATCAGCGCAGGATGCGCTCTCTGGCCCTATTACAAGGAAAGGAAAACAAGGCGTCCATCAGGGCCCTACCCCGGAATAAGGTCCCAGGCTTGGACGGACTCCCGGCCGAATTCTTTGCCACATTTTCGGATACCCTGGTGCCGCATCTAGAAAGCTTGTACAAAGCCGGGCTGTCTGCAGGGTTCTTACCCTATTCCACTAGACAGGCTCTGGTGGTATCTCTCCCCAAACCAGGTCGCCCGTCGACGGACCTGTCTGGATAAAGACCATTATCGCTGCTCACTACAGAATACAAAATATTGAGTAAGGTGCTAGCTGGCCGCTTGCTCCCATATGTACACAAGCTTATCCACTCAGATCAATGTGGCTTCGTGCCAGCGTGGTGCACCTCGCTTAATATCAGGAGGTTGTACCACGTTTGGCAGCCACCCCCCAGGAGAGAGCTAACGCTGGTTGCGTCACTCTAGATTTGCGACAGGCATTTGATACGCTACAGTGGGACTACATGTTCCGAGCGCTGGAATGATTTGGTATACCCCCAGACTATTTAAAGTGGGTGAGGCTTTTATATACGGATCCCACGGCACGGATCCCACGGCACGGGCCCGCACGGGACGACACATCTCAAAGGACCCGGTTGGTAAAGACACCCGCCAGGGATGCCCTCTATCGCCCCTGCTCTTTGTGCTGGCCCTTGAGCCCTTAGTCCTTAGGGTGCGGCAATCTGCAACGCACCAGGGGATCTGCCTGGGACACACGACACACGTAATTTCCGCATATGCGGATGACATCATTCTGTATGCTGATGACCTTGATTCTCTCTCACCCATCCCTAGCATTTTTGACTCTTTTGCGTGGCTTTCGGGCCTTGAAATCAATGACAGTAAGTCTTATGCTTTCTTTTTCCGACAGGGGGACCGTCCAGAGATGATTCAGTTTGGGCCCCATTCCTTAACAGTCGCCGCACATACTTTTAGATATCTAGGGATACAGATTAATCGATCAGCACCAGATCTCATAGAGGGAAATCTGGGAGGGCCATACGTTCGCTCCGAACCCAGGTCACTTTCTGGTCATCCCTACCACTTTCGGTGATGGGCCGGGTGGCGATCTCGAAAATGGTGGCCCTGCCCGTCTCCTGTATTTTTTTACTAACTTCCCAGTCGTGATTCCGACTCCGAGGTTTAATTCCCTGAACACTATACTCTCCGCTTTGATATGGGGTAATGGCCGCCATAGAGTAGGGCTAACCAAGCTGCAATTGGACACAGATAAGGGCGGGCTGGGTGCCCCTGACTTCCGGGCATACTGCTATGCGGGCCAATTGCAATGGCTCTCTTATTGGCTGGCAGGGTGCAATTTACAGGAAATAGATTTTTCATCTGCCGATATGGACCGAGGACGGCTCCACACTCTGCTTCTCCCGTAGGCTAAGATCCCGACAGACGCCCCACTGCTTTTACACACAGCGCTCACCTATTGGAAAAAAGCCACTCACTACACACGTAGTTGCCTCCCCTACTCTGACACTACTCCACTTCTTGGGATCCCTACTTCCACTGGTCTACTCACGAAAAGACGACTGCTTCCTTGGGCGGAGGGCGGTGTGACCACAGTGGGTGACTTATTTGAGGATAGAAGGGGTCATTGAACAATCTTCCACAAGGCTGAGTTATCATCCTGAATAAAACTTCAGAAAAGTAATAGGACAGGCCTCAAAATACCTGGTAAATGGGAATAAATCAGCTTAGTTTCACGGTTGTAACTAAGAAGAAAAATAAACCAGAAAAGACAGCAAAAGACAGAATTGGGAAATGTTGTTGTTAGTGAGCTATGCAGAAATTACCCTAACCTTCAAGGGACTCCAGGCCCTTCTTAAAAGCAATGTGACAGTGACAACTAAATGTATTCAGATCTAAACTTAAATAAACCAGATCAAATCTAAATACCCCAATTTTAAATCGATCTGGGCAAAGTAAGGTCTATTAAAATGATATCATGGCCACAGTTATCAAGGGTAAATGATATAATATTAACTGAGGAAGACTGCCCCTTGAAATATTTAATTGATGTACCTAGAGGGGAGGAGGTCATAAATGAGGCATTTTCCAAGATAGTACCCATGTCTCAATGGGCTTTATATATAAGCAAATGGACGAGGAAGCAAGACCAAACTCTTTATAAAAAGCTTGCAGGTTGGAATGGAGAGGCACATTCAACTTTTATTCCCCTATGAGACAAACCTCATGTTCAGTTAAAATACCCCATTAAATTGCTGGCTGAACAAGATAAAAGAACATATTAAGTGAGCTCCAATATCAAAGAGTTTCCCTTCTTTGTCACTCCTCCATGAAAACACTGTTTTCTCAGTTTCCAAACTCAAGTGGACACGTTTTGGTATTGGTTTATTGAAATGTGACAGTCAATTCAGATCACGTTGTGAAGAATATACAGATGATATGGTTATTGACTGATCTAGTTTGTTAAAAAAGAACACTAACTTTGAAGTTTAAGCAACTTTAGACTAATTGAATCTTCAGTTTCTAACCACATTTGCTGGTTTTCAGTTTACTTTTGCCCATTTACCACAGGAATAAAATAACTTTTCAGGCATTCTTTTCTCTAGGCACTCAGACGTGGTTTCATTTGCTGACAAGATATGCCTTACAAATTATGACTTAGCCTGAAATTAATTTCATCCCAGATGGCTACAAAATCACCCGCAGAGACCGCACCGACGGAGTTGGAGTCGGAATCGCTATCGTCCACAAGAACAGCAGCAGGATCTCTACCAGCACCGACGACACTCTCAGCACCGCCGAACACATGCATTTCCAGATCCACACAGACCCCAACTCCACCCTCAGAGGCTCCCTCATCTACAGACCCCCCGGACCCTGACCCCAGTTCAGAGACTCCATCGCCGACTTCATCAGCACGCCCTGACCTCCACAGACTACATCCTCCTCGAGAACAACAATGACAGCAACTCCACCACCCTGATCGATAACCTCGCCAACCTCGGACTGAGGAAACTCATCACAACACCTACCCACTCCGCCGGCCACACGCTCGACCCCGTCTTCTCCTCAAGCTCCCACGTCTCCTTCAGCCTCACCATGAACTCCTCCGGAACGACCACCGCTGCATCCACTTCACCTACCAGAAACGCACCACTCACCACCGCACCCAACAGATCCCACACCGCTGCTGGAGCAAAATCACGAAGACCAATTACATGCAAACCTCGCTCTCAACCCACCCACCGAACCCTCCAACACCGACGATGCTGCCCACAGCCTCAGACGCTGGATCGACGACTGCACCAACACCCTTGCCCCGCTGAAGAAACCCTCCTACAGAGACACCAGGAAGAGGGCCAGCTGGTTCACCCCAGAACTTCTAGCCTCCAAGCGAGCCTGCCGGAAACTAGAGAAGACATGGCACAGTAAGCAGACTCCGGACAGCCACGCAGCCCACAAGGATGCCATCCGCAACCACCATCACCTCATCAGGACTGCCAAAAGGACCTCCTTCAAAGACCGCCTCGACAACGGCGCACACAATAGCAAGGAACTCTTCAACATCGTGAAGGAACTTTCCAACCTCAGCTCCAATACCAACGACATCCCACCGTCGCAAGCCCTGTGCGACTCCTTCGCCATTTTTCCACTGCAAGATAGCAGACATCCATGACAGCTTCAACACCCAGACAGCCCCAACAGACATCAACACAACTGACTCTCTGCACACCATTGACTACGACCCCCTGCTAGCCTGGGCCAACGTAAGCATTGATGACACCATCAAGACCATGAGCACAATCCACTCTGGCTCCCCGTCAGACCCATTCCAACACCACATCTTCAACAAAGCCAGCAGCTCCATCGCACCCCATCTGCGCAACGTCATTAATCTCTCCCTCGAGACCGCAACCTTCCCAGAGAGCTGGAAACACGCCAAGATTAACGCCCTACTCAAAAAACCCAAGGCGGACCCAAGAGACCTCAAGAACTTCCGGCCCATCTCTCTGCTTCTGTTCCCAGCCACGGTCAAAGAGAAGATCGTCAACAGACAGCTAACCCGATTCCTCGAAGAAAACATAATCCTGGACCCTTCCCAGTCAGGGTTCCGCAGCAACCACAGCACCGAGACTGCCCTCATCGCCGCCACCGACGACATCAGGACCCTGCTGGACAACAGTGAGACCGCGGCCCTCATCCTCCTGGACCTCTCCGCCGCCTTCGACACCGTCTGCCACTGCACACTACGCGCACAACTCCACGCCGTAGGGATATGAGACAAGGCTCTGGAATGGACCACCTCCTTCCTCTCCGGCAGAACCCAGAGCGTCCGCCTCCCCCCATTCCGATCCGAAGCCTCCAAGATCATCTGCGGCGTACCCCAGAGATCTTCCGTCAGCCCAACACTGTTCAACATCTACATGGCCCAGCTCGCACACGTCGCCCAGCAGCACGACCTCAACATAATCTCCTACGCCGACGACACTCAACTGATCCTCTCCCTCACCAAGGACCCCATCACCGCCAAATACAACCTCCACGAAGGAATGAAGGCCATCGCCGACTGGATGAAGAGCAGCCGACTGAAGTTGAACACGGACAAGACGGAGGTCCTCATCCTTGGCTCCAACCCTTCAGCCTGGAACGACTCCTGGTGGCCGACGGCACTGGGGGCAGCCCTGACACCCACCGACCACGCACGCAACCTGAGAATCATCCTCGACTCAACGCTCTCCATGACCAAGCAAGTCAACGCTGTTTCCTCCTCCTGCTTCAACACCCTCCGCATGCTCCGCAAGATCTACAGGTGGATCCAGACAGATACAAGAAGAACAGTCACCCAGGCCCTTGTCAGCAGCAGACTCGACTACGGAAACGCCCTCTACGCAGGAGCCCCGACCAAGCTCATCAAACAGCTGCAATGCATCCAAAGCGCATCTGCATGACTGATCCTCGATGTGCCTCACCACAGCCACATCACCCCCCACCTGAGAACTTGCACTAGCTCCCCGTCAACCAGAGGATATCCTTCAAGCTCCTCATCCATGCACACAAGGCACACCACAAGAGAGGCCCAGCCTACCTCAACAGACGACTTTCCTTCTACATTCCCAACCGCCAGCTCCGCCGACCTCGCACTCGCCACCGTCCCTCACATCCGAAGAATAACCACCGGTGGGAGATCCTTCTCCCACCTCGCCGCCAAGACCTGGAACACCCTCCCACTGAGCCTACG
This sequence comes from Triturus cristatus, assembly GCF_964204655.1. Lineage (NCBI taxonomy): Eukaryota > Metazoa > Chordata > Amphibia > Caudata > Salamandridae > Triturus > Triturus cristatus. Next base: position 609,443,304 of record NC_140581.1, on the reverse strand, counting down.
ACAGACCCAAGACCTGCTGACCTTCAGGACGCTACTCAAGACCTGGCTGTTTGACCAGTAGCGCCCCCCCCCCAGCGTCTTGAGAACCTCGCGGGTATGTAGTGCGCTCTACAAATGATTGATTGATTGATTTATTGATTGATTGATTGATTGATTGATTGATAACCAGGGAACAGTAGTGAGGGTAAGAGACTGTTTAGTGATGTCCCCCACCTCTGCTTAGGTAAACTTGCAATGTCAGGCAACAGACTGTTAAAAGATGTCCGGTGTTTTTACATGCTGTAGAGACTGTCAGCCTGTCTCTGTACAGACTGAGAACTGGGCATGCACCAGTCAAAAAGAAGCAGTGGGAATGTATGTGTGCAAAACCAAGACTTGTATGTGCCTCTCAGGGCCTGCTTTAGAAACAGCGGCGCCCAGTGCAACAGCCTTCTTTGGCACTCCCTCCCCAAAAATGACCGTCTTCTCCACAAATTCCCTCACAATCATCCTCCAAAAGTGACCCTCATCCCTCCAGCGCCCCTCTCTGACATGCATTTCATTTGTTTATAGTGCTACTCATAGTTCATTCACTCTCAGTTATGTGATATGCATGGTACAGGTTCTTTGAAGCAAGCACATTAACCCCCTGTGCTAGTTTATGATGCATCAAATCTACCACTGGACAAAGCTTACATCTCTCTCCAGCAAGAAAATTAACCACCAGTGTTATCTTGACATTTGCATTGCTGCTCAAAACTGCTGGACATACAAGGGACTTTGCAGCACATGCTACTTTTACAAGTTACTTTTAAACACAGCACACTATTCCCCAGTGAGATACAAGTCAGGGACATGTCCACAGGAATTCTGTGATGCTTGGCAGCTGTGTAAGAAGCAAGTCTACAGCAGATGACTGACTTCAACCCAGCCTATCTTGCCTGACTGAAGAAAAGTGTCACTCTGGAGCTAGGGAGTTGTAGAAGAAGCCACTAGTGGCCACTTGTGATTAGTTAGTAGCAACTTTCACTGCCTTTTTATACCGAACTGAGAAGAATTAGACATCAAAATTATTACTTTGTAACTCAGGCCTGATTACGATGTCGGTCGGTAAGGCTCCAGACGGCATTTGGTTAGTCCGAATCAGTGTCGGAACCCATGTTTCTGACCGACTCGGAAACATTTCTGACCAATTACGATGGTGAGTAACCATTTAGTCCTTCCGACTTAGTTTCAACCGGCATTTGGAGTAACCAAGTCGGACGGAGCCAACTCGTATGGGTCTATGGACCACATTACCGACTGACTGATTACTATGTCAGATACGGACAGCATTTCTGACTTGGTTTGTTCGACACAGATCGGCTGTCGGAATCTGACTTTGGAGGACCCTTATCAGGCCCCCCTTCTCCCGGAGGCCTCCGGTTGGGGTCCGTGGGGGTACCCATGGGACACTTCTTTGCAACCATGAACAGTGTGGCAGGCACCATGGGTGTCCATCACATGGTGCACGGTTTCCCGCACCCACCCCGTTCTTCAATGGGAGCCTGTGTATTCGGTCGGAACACAGGCTCCCATTGAAGTCAATGGGAACATAACGGTGTTCGGAACAATTGTAATCAGTTGGTCAGACTCCCCGAACCCGAGTCGGTTGGTAACCATTTTGAAACTGAGTCGGTCGGGATGCTTTCTGACCGACATCGTAATGAGGCCCTCAGTGTTTTTGAAGTGACTGATCCACATTTTATCATTTTCTTTTAGTCTAATTTTACTAATGGATGCTTTTTTATTATATTATTTTGATCTGGGAATTTACTCACTTGTTTCTTGAGTAACATGTGCTGATACTGTTGATTCTGAATGCACATTTTCTTAAGTTCACTTCCAGTCGCATACATGTACTAGTAAAGAGAATATGTTGTGATCCATGAAAAAACGTGCTTGCCTAATATTCCAAGGTGGAGAGAGAATTTCCCCAATCGAGGCAACCAGCATTCCTTGAATAAGGCTACACATTAGTTTTTTTTCCCAATCAAGGCCAGACAACACCTGCTTGATATAAATCTAATCTGTACTCTGCTGAAGCAAAATGTACATTCAGGGAAAATTACTGACAGCAGTACAAACAATCTTTATAAATGAGAGACTACCAGCCCAGGGAAAATCATGTTTCTCTAGTACCCACAGTGTCCCTGAAACAAATAGCACAGGACGTTCTGCAATACCCCCAGAATAGCCTTCAAGGAGTTCAGAAAGATAATTGTTGTTATCCTGTAGCATTTACTAACGTAGCATTTCAAAGACACAGGTTAAATGCCAGCCAATGTATTCTGACAAATTGCTGTTTATTGTTTTAATACAGGCATGGTGCTTATTTTTTTTTTCTCTTACTGCATAGTGAGGGAATCTTGTAACATTATTCTGGTAAAAATCTACTGTATGGCAAGTGTTTTCTAATACACGTTTACATTGAAATATCTCTAAATTACATTTATGGGTATTTGAAAATATAGTAGTAGCAAGAAAAGTGCTGATAAATTTTTCTTTAATTCTGAAGCCAGATGGAAACAAATGTTTTCATTGGGTAAGATCAAATCAAAGCAGTGTGCAGAGCAAATAGCAACTATGCGTTAAAACACATTGCCTTATTTGCAACGGTTATACTTTTAGGAGAAAGGCTGCATGTGTGATGCAATATTACTGTATCAATGATGAGATAACACCACATTAGAACAAGCAATATCCGTAATCCATTACCACCAGCAAAAATCTGGTCGTAAATGAGTAAATACAGATATTAAAAGTATGCAGTAACTGTGGGCCAGATGTACTAACATTTCATTTGCATAAAGATCTTGCAAACTGCACATCAAAGTTTTGCAAATGAGATCAGATTTTGTGAGTGAGTGGGTCTCAATCTCACCTACCTCATAATTATCAATGAGGTTGGTTGCAAATTGCTACTTACTCTGAATGGATCCCATCATAGGGATGGTGGCCTGCTGGGGTCAGCAGGTCACCATGTCAGTAGTTGCATTTTAATAAAGTACTTTTCTTTTAATTGCAGCCCGTTAAGGAAATGGAGCTGCATTTAAGAAAACATTCAGGCCCTGATTACGATGTTAACACTGTTGCGGAATGGGAACTGACCAACCTCAGGTCAGCAGTTCCAGAGGGCATCATTTGGATGCATCTGCACACAGTGAGGTCTGAAACATCCATTCTTCTATGGGAGCTTGTACGGCAGGCGGAAAACGCCCGCAGCATTTGCTCCCATAAAAAAATGGATGGTTCCAAAGATCTATGCACCATGTGGCAGGCACCTTATGTTTAGGGGGCACCATAGGTGCCCGCAGCTCCATATACAGAGGGCCAGGGACGAAGGGGGTCATGCTAGGGGCCCCCAAAGTCAGTTTCCGACAGCCAATCCATGTTGGGAAAGCCATCATGGATAGGCTGTCGAAACCGACATCATAATCCCGATGGTGGAAACGCTATCCTAAGGGATGATGAGGCCTTTCACAATGGCCGACGGGCTCCTCGAGCCGGTTTAAACTCTGACCGTCCTCATCATAATATGGCGTTTGGGCTTTAAACCTACAATGTCGGTCAGAAAGCCTCTGACCATGTCCCTTTCAAACTGCAATTTTTAATGCATTTCTAAATCCATTTTGCTATTTGGTAACCAGTTACTGAATGGCAAAATGGGTATAGTACATTTGCAAAATCCTTTTATTGGTTGCAAACCCTGCGATTTAGTGAATCACAAACTTTGCAGCAACTAAACGGCTTTGTACATTTGTCCCTGTGTTACTTAGCTTAAGTTTTACCCGACAAAACACAAAATCAGTGGGCAAATACCCGCAGAATCATTACACCTACCGATTTAACAAATTGTTGCAAGAACCTGAGTCACTAGCATATTTAAGTGCCCAAGAATCGCTTAAGTGCACAAATAAACATATTGCAGATAGTTTTTCAACCTAAAAACTGGTGCACATTGAGGCCCTAAAGTTTTTCCTCTTGCAAAGCCTACTATTTAATGCAGGATTTGCCAAAGCAAAATGTAAAACTGCAATGTACAAAAGCAACATATGGTCCCGCATCGCTGGTGGGGGCTTTGACCTACCGTGCCTGTCGCCCTTGGTGGGGCTGCGCTGTGAACCCGCTGTGTTGCTGTGGCTGGTGAGGAGCTGCCGGACGGGACTGTAGGTCCCAGGAGTCCGTGAGGTCCGCAGCTGTGCAGCGGCCCGCCCATCCGACATCAAAAGCAAATAAAAGACCTCACGGAACCCGCTGGCACGGGTCCCGCATCGCTGGTGGGGGCTTTGACCTACCGTGCCTGTCGCCCTTGGTGGGGCTGCGCTGTGAACCCGCTGTGTTGCTGTGGCTGGTGAGGAGCTGCCGGTGGGGACTGCAGGTCCCAGGAGTCCGTGAGGTCCGCAGCTGTGCAGCGGCCCGCCCATCCGACATCAAAAGCAAATAAAAGACCTCGCGGAACCCGCTGGTGCGGGTCCTGCATCGCAGGTGGGGGCTTTGACCTACCGTGCCTGTCGCCCTTGGTGGGGCTGCGCTGTGAACCCGCTGTGTTGCTGTGGCTGGTGAGGAGCTGCCGGACAGGACTGCAGGTCCCAGGAGTCCGTGAGGTCCGCAGCTGTGCAGCGGCCCGCCTATCCGCCTATTGGTTTCCGTTTCCGCTAAATATCACAGGACTCTCCGGCGCGGGACGCGACGCGGGACGCCCAGGACGAAGCCCGGACAAAGGGCGGACAGTCTGTGACACTCCGGGACAGGAGCGGGCTGGTGGGGGCCGTGGACATCTTGATCTGTATAGAGGTACCAGCGGGCTGAGTATATAGTGTTTTGCTGTGAGAATATATCCCCCAAGTGGGTAATACGTAAGGGCTGGTAATCGCCTGTTAATTGTGATTAAAGTATTGTAGGGCTGCACTAGTTATTAATCCATGTCTAAAGCAAAATCTATCCCGGCGAAGATAACCATGGATAATTATCTTGTTAAAATGGTTGATAAGATAAATCAGGAACGGAGAAAGTCCTTGGGGCGTTCAGGAACTGCTGACCCTATCTCCTCAAATACTAACCCCCTTATTTCTTTGTCCGTTTCTAATCAGGATGTAAGTAATGAGTCTAATGAGTCTAATCATCATATGGATGGTTCTATAGTGGTGGCCCCCTTAGAAGGAAACAGCCCTGTCGGTTCCTCATCCGGGAATTTAATACTTACACCAGATCCATCGACTCCTACCCTGACGGCCACAACATCACAGAGAGTACTACGTTCTAGCCGGAACCATAACAAGAATGTACATTCTAAACGGGGGGGGGGGGGTGCGATCATTTAAGAGAGCTGATCCTTTACCCACTAATTCTGCTCGTGATCCCAGCGTAGTGCAGGATAGTAATCCGGTCACCTTAGATAGTAAGCAGTTGGACCTTTTAATCAGCATGATAGACGCTAAGTTTGATCTATTAGTTAAACCATTATTGAATAAACTTGACATGGTAGCTAATGAAGTGGTCAGACTAGGAGGCCTGTTAGAATCGCACTTTAATGCCAGTACTGGTACTAAAGCTACTGATGAGGTTTTAGAAAGTAGTCATGTTCCCCCGCGGGTTTCTATGGTAGTCATACCAATGGCTAAGACCAACCCTCCCAAGATCCCATTTGGAGAACATTGTGAGGAGAGAAGAAATGCTCCAGACCCCTTGCAGACCCCAGGACAATATAGCTCATTACGTATTCCAGCCCCCGAGAACCAGCTAGGACCTAGTGCTAAAAACTCTGGTACCCCCAGGCCCGATTTGCCCCCGGCTTGTGCCCCATTCGTGGCAGCTCTCACCAATATCCCCCCAGTAAGTGAGACCGGCCGTAATTATAGTGAATCCCATGCTTCTCTGAAGAACAAAACTGTGGATTGGCTGCATTAGGAATGCGGTTTCCCAGTTGTTTTAGCAAAGGATATTTTAAGCACAAGAAGAGTTAACTGGATTGGTAGCTCGCGTAAGACTTGTGGGGGTGATTGTATTGTGGTTAATTTTAGAAACCCCCATCTTGCCTCAACTGCCCTGTTAAGAGCACAATCATCCTCCTCACGGGATCAAGGGATATCTCTTCGGCCCTTAGGGTACTTTTATAGGCATCTTAACTATCGTCCTAATGTCGAACATACTGGGACAGGAGAAGTAGATACGAATGTCTTCCCTGGTTCTAAAATTACCATGTCAAACCGATTTCAAGCCCTGAGTGGACTGGATTGTAATGATTGACTGGAGCCAGCCCTGTCTAAAATAGAGGATGTTGTTGTTGCCGTAGGAGACACGGGAGGGGACGTCATTCTGAGGGTGTTAGATACAGTAGATACCAGTGGTAACGATAACCCCTCGGATAATACCAACAGGAAGCCTAGTTGTTGTGATAGTGAGAATTGGGTCCATTTGGCTGGCAAGACTGGGGTCCAGTCTTGTAATCACGTCCCCCCTGTTCCTACTAGCCCCATACCCTTATCAAAATCCTGTAGACAGAGTGCCTGTTCGATTGTTAGCTGGAACATTGCGGGACTTTCATCAAAGGACATCTGTCTGGGATGGACAGAGTTCATTAATGCTTTTAATATTGTATGCTTTCAGGAAACCTGGTGTGTGGACCCAATCAATTATAATGGTTTTGTTTCTTTTCATCTACCTGCCGTGGCCTCACAGTCGGGCAGGGCAAAGGGTGGGTTATTGGTTCTGATTTCTGTAGAAATACCCATCAAAGTTAAGAAACATGTTTTGGTTGGTGCACACTCCCAGATTTTATGGCTTCAACAGGAGCAGGGTAGAAATATCCTTTTAATTAATTTTTATAATAATATTTTTGACTGTTCGAGGTATCAGGTTGTACTTGCTTTGGAGTCTGCCATGGAAGACATTATAACCAAATTTGATATTGTCTTTGATATCATTTGGTTAGGGGATTTTAACACAGTGGTGTGCCCCTTTGCTGCTCAAAGGGTGTGTGGTTTTATTGACCACTATGGGGATGGTGTCCCCCACTTTCTGCATAACTCCTATGGTAATTCTTTGAATAAAATTCTAACAACTTATGACATGGAAATACTGGTTAACCAGGTTAACTCCTCAGATGTAATTATTCCCACTTTCACGGGAAGGAATGCTAATACAGTAATTGATTTTATTTGTATGTCGTCCGGTATTAGCTCATGGTGTTCGGCCCCTGTGGGTGTGGACAACTTAATCAGCGATCATAATTGTATTACCGCTGAGGTTACACTATGGAAGGACCAACAGGTTTACAATCCATGTACTATTACCAATATTGAGCCACATCGACCTAATGGCATCCGTATTAGATGGAAAGGTAATAATGCGGATATTACATCTAACACCATTGTTTCAAAGTGTCTTACGGAAATTATCATAATTTTAGAAAGTGAGGAAGTAACTGTTGAAACTGTGTGTAATTTTATCATTATTAACTTAATTATAGATAGCAACTTCACCATACTCTCTAAGGGTAGGAAACTTCAACAAAGGGGGTGGTTTGACCATGCATGTTCTATAGCGCTTAAGGGGCTCAAAACAGCATTGGCAGCAGAGAGGAGAGATACTGGAATGATTAGGGAATTGCGAGGTATCTATCAGGCCGCAATCAAGTCCAGGAAAACAGAATTAAGACAAGAGGCATGGGACAAACTAGATCAGGCAGCTTCTACCGCGGATTTCTCTTTATTCTGGGCAACAGTTAATAGTCCCTTTTTAAAGGACGATAAGATGCCCGAATTATCGGCTAACGTCAGTGCGGAGAGCTGGGTCACCCACTTCTCTCTGATTTTTGACTCGGTCAGAACTAGGGGAGTCTATGATGATGGGTGGCCTGTCATCCCCTTGGATATTACTATTGCCGAAGTGTGGGACAGCATTAAATCTAGCAGGGTTGGGAAGGCCCAGGGACCTGACGGGGTACCCATTGATGTATACAAAACAGCACCAGAGATCTGGGGTCCGTTGCTTACAAAGGTATTTAACGCTGCCGTATGCAACGGGGTCCCCCACACATGGGAGGAATCCATAATCGTACCAATCTACAAGAAGGGAGACAGGGGGGATGCGAAGAACTATCGCCCAATCTCCCTCCTGGACTCCTCGGTGAAAATTATGAGTCGGGTGCTTATGGTTAGGCTGGAAGAATGGGCGGAATCTAATAATATCCTGGCTAATTCCCAATATGGTTTCAGGAAGGGTAGAGGAACCATAGAACAATGCCTTAACCTCGACTTACTAATCGGGAAGTACACGAAGGCTAAAAAAGGATCCCTCTACCTTTGCTTTGCTGACTTGAGTAGCGCCTTTGATATGGTGGACCATAATATTTTATGGGCCAAATTATTGGAAATGGGGGCACCTGAGTCCATTGTTTATTTTTTAGCAAGACTTTATGTTAAATTAAACTCCAGTGTCCGTTATGGCCAGGCAGGGGAGTGCACCCCCAAGTTTAGGGTCAGGCGGGGTATTAGACAAGGGTGTGTGCTTGCCCCCTTACTTTTTATTCTTTTTATTAATGAAGTGGATTTAGCTTTAAAGACGGTTGCGGCTGATGCACCAAAAATAAATGATTTTGACGTCCCCGTACTTCTTTATGCGGACGATGCCGTAATCTTGTCTAGGACCCCTATCGGTTTACAGCGCTTGATGGACAGGTTTTCGCTGTTCATTAAGGATAGGAAGCTGTTGATTCAAAAATCCAAAACTTTTATAATGGAATGTGGTGCGGGATGTAAAAAACCCTATGCCTTTTTTATTGATGGACACAAGGTGCAAACAGTGGAGTCTTTTAATTATCTCGGCATCACTTTTTCCAAATCGGGCAGTTGGTCCAGTGAGATCAACTGTGTCCGGGCCAAGATGGCGAAAAGCTCTCACGGGGTGTTTAAATTTGCTACCAAAATTGGAGATAAAAGGATCAAAGATATGCTAAAAATTTTCCAAATGAGATGTCTTTCAGTGGCCCTTTATGGAGCCGGGGTGTGGGGACATATCAAGGTAGGGAACTTGCAAGTGGAGGAAAATCTCTTCCTTAAAAGGCTCCTGTGTTTGCCCAAATCAGCTACTAACGATTTGGCTCACAGAGAGCTTGGTATTTTACATCTTTCCGACCTATTGGCAATAAGACCTTTAATGTTGTGGCGTTCCGTTTGGTCAAAGGAAGAGACCTCCTTAAATAGAGCTATTATTGGAGATTGTCTCTCCACTGATGGCCACCTAAAGATTCCCTGGATTAAATTTGTTTTAAATTGCTATCTAGAGATCTATGGTTTTAAACTTAAAGATGATTGTTACGCCCCTTCTAGTCTGCCCAAAGAAGTGATGAAATCAGTTTTTATGAACTTCAAATCAGAGAGGCGGGAAAGGATTAGTAGTAATTTAAGTACATGTATGTTCTACGGTAGATTCTGTGAAACCGAGGGATTCCAGCCGTATCTAAGTCTAGTCACCCGATCCTCTCACCGGTATGTTATTACCAGATTAAGGTTCGGGATAGTGCACCATTTGGTGGCCTACCCGTGTATTAAAAAACACCCGGTTGGCCCATGCCCATGTGACAATGTATCAGTTCAAAGCACTATGCATTTTCTTTTACTGTGTAATTTATATGGTAACTTTCGTCAAGCCTACCTAAAGCCTATCCTGTTAAAATATGGAGTCAGGAGTGTACAAGATGCTATGAAGTTGCTTTTTAAACCTTACCCTGATGTTTGCTTTTTTACTGCTACTTTCCTCCTACAAGCTATCAAAGCAAGGCCCAGTATGCTTTTTTAATCATTTTAAAATGTTTTAACCATGCAATCTGTTTTGTAATCTTTCCATTATGGTTTTATGACTAATGTATTTGTTGTGTATTTGTTTTGCTTTTATGGACTTTGTGTTTAAGCTCCGAATAAAGCCTTATGAAATGAAATGAATGAGTCTCAAATACCCACATTGTGATTACTTTTGAAAATTATTCAAAAAGCGAAATAAAATAGCACGTCTGCAGTCACAAACCATTGAAGGATTGATGAGACTTCAAAGCACCTGGTATCTTTTGCAAAGTGGAAAGTATTTGGAAGATATGTATGAGGGACTAGTTCTAATATATGAATGTCAGAAGGGAACATAGGAGGAAACAGAGAGTGGGTCATGCGACGGCATCCTGCTCCCTCCAATGTCTCTTTGCATTTATTTTATTTCCCCCGCTGCCCCTTGGAGGTACTGTTTAAGCACCTAAAAAAGTATAATATGATTTCTTATCCAAAATAGGGTAATTAAAATATGGCAAGCAAATTATTCAAAATTAAATAAGAACAATAACAATAATAATGGCAGTTATATTATTATTATTATTATTATTATTATTAACGTTGTTATCGTTGTCATTATTTCTATTATTATTATGATTATTGTAGTTGTTGTTGTTGCTGATGTTGTTAATGTCGTTGTTGGTATACAACTGTTATCATCAATCTACAACAATAAGAAACAATATTTTAAATTCCCATTTTAATACTTATAATCTTAAAATAAAAGAGATGGTGCACAGTGAGGAATGGTGAGCAGCAAGACTGGCATGAACGCTGGTTTGTAAAACAGGAGATTCAAGGGGGTTTCTGTCCCAAAAAGATCCTAAAATCAGAAAAAGGGTTGAGGAAGGGAGTTAAGAGGAGGGCTGTGCGGACTTAAAAATGAAAAAAGAAGAAATAGTCTCAATAAATAGGGAAACATATGGCAAGAGTATTTTGGGGCAGATTTATGTTGCACTTGCGCCACTTTTGCGCCGCCGTTGCGTCACTTTTGTGACGCAGCAGCGGCGCAAATCCTGTGCCATGGTGCGGGGTATTTACAACGTGACGCATCTGGGAGATGCGTCACGTTGTAAAGCCCTGCGCCACATGTAGGCGTTCCAGGGCAGGTGGGGGCGTTCCGGCGCAGGAACACCTCCTAAAAGTGGCTGAGTGAAATCTACAAGATTTCACTCAGTCACTTTTAGGCCCATGCTGCGTCAAAACCCTGCGCCTGCTTGAAGCAGGCGTAAGGATTGACGCAGCATTGTACAGATAGGGCCCCCCAGAACATTGCTGGAGCTGCGTCGCGCTTGCGATGCAACTCCAGCAATGCGCCACTTTTACGGCACAGATGCGTCACGCATCTGTGCCGTTTTTGCCCCATGGTGCGCCGCATTATAAATGCGGCGCATCCATGGTGGCGCAGCTGTGGCGCATAATAACTGGCGCATCCCTGCTGATATGCAGGGATGCGCCAGTTATCATAAATCTACCCCTTTATGTTTTGTGAAGATGTTCCTTATTTTGGGTTCAGGTTTTTGTCATTTATCAGTAATAAAAAACACTTGTAATAATGGTTTCTTTGTTTTTGGGTTGTGATAACGGCTCTCTCGATTTTGCATCCTTCACTTTCATAAAGCTACGTTTCTGAGGCTTTTACCAAAGGAGCATCTTCGTGTTTCTATTAGCATTGTGCTCGCGAAAGTACCACGCTGTTTCAGCGCCTAGCACCTAAAGCTATTTTTGGCCTATGATATTTATCTTTTATAACTTTTGGGGACAAAATGTGGTTTGCGCCGCGGGTTCATTAATCCCTGAACTTCTTTAGCATTAATTGACGCTCATTCAATTCTATCTCTAGCCCGTGTTCCCTAACCTCTCATCTGAAGCACAAGCAATACATTATCTAGATGGACCAAACTGGTGAAAAGAGTTTAGTGATGATGTGAAGTAATACCCTGATGGGCAAAATATTCCAACCAGGAGTAAGGATTAGTCAGGTTGAGGCAACCTTGCTCATTCCAAATAAATTAAATGAATTTTAAATTAAAATATACATTTATTGATTGAATAATTAACATGGTGCAATGTAAAATCATCAATTTCACAGCCATAATAAAAGCAGCCTTCAGTCTCGAGGAGCAAGGAAACAATGAGCAGGAAAGTAATATACAGTAAAAAAAAAAGTAATGTGTAATTATTTAAAAAGCCCATTTTATGTCCTTCTTACATATATACAATTTCTCCTTCATACCTTTAAATTATCGGCTATCACCCTTATGCATCAAGCCAAAATCCAGTCGGTAAAATACCGAATCGTTAATAGCTCCCGGTATTGCGTGAAAAATACCCAATCCCAATGCATCAACCCAAAACCTGAGCAAATAACGAATCGCAAAATAAATAACCTCGAACATACCGAATCGCTAATACCCAAAATGCTAATTTACCGAATCGCTATATACCGAATTAGCAATTACCGAAATCACTATTAGCTCCCGGAAAGTGCCAATAGCAAATAACGAATCGCACCCCAATGCAACAAAACTCGCTAATAACGAAAATCCCAAAAATCGCTATTTTGCAAGAGCTAAATAAGGGGAATCAAAACCTGGAGGTAAAGTTACAAAAAAAAAAAAAAGATGAGGCTAAATCCTTCCTACATGTGCAAATGATTGAGGCAATCACTAAACCCTTAAATGTGGCCCAGGAGACCCTGTTGGCTCCCACAAAATGGCTGCCCTCTACGTGCTTGCAAGGAGGATGCGGATCAATGCAGCAGGACAGCGCAGGAGAAGGGTCCAGGAGCGAGTTTTCAGACTGCGCATAACCTTGCTCGGCCAGAATGAGGACGAGGTGTACCAGAAGTATCGCCTCAATCGCGCTATGATCATGCGCCTGATTGCAGACCTGGAACCATTACTGCAGCACCAGACACACCGGACAAATGCTATCCCTGCGCACGTTCAGGTCCTATGCAGCCTGCACCTACTGGCCTCAGGGAGTTTCCAGGGGGTAATTGCGGTGGCCGGAGGTGTTTGGCAAAGCGCACTGTCACGCTTCTTCAAGAAATTCCTAGATGCCATGCTGACAATGCTCCACACACACATCAGCTTCCCCACAACCCCACAGCAGTTGGACCGCACCAAACAGGCTTTCTACCAGGTGGCACAATTTCCACATGTGATTGGATGCATCGACTGCACGCATATCCCCATATGTCCTCCGTCAGCAAATGAGTACCTATTCCGGAACCGCAAGTCATACCACTCGATCAACGTGCAGGTTGTGTGCGATGCCAACAACATCATAACGGACCTAGTGGCACAATTCCCAGGGAGCACACACGACTCATACATCTTCCGCAACAGTGGAATGCACAGGCGACTAATCAATGGAGAATTTGGAGAGGGACTCCTGCTAGGTACGTAGAAATACGCTTCCCCACACCAACACCACACATGTATGTACATCACCAATGCTAAGTCTATGCTTCTATCTTCTAGGTGACAGTGCTTACGCCCTGTGGGAATACATACTCACCCCATACCTAAATCCAGCAACCCCGCAGGAACATCGCTACAACGCTGCACACATCAGCACATGGCGATTCCTTATTTTTCGCTATTAAGGAATCGGTATTCGTTTGGTTGATGCATATGCCCCTTAGTTGGTTGAAAAGTCTTTTTAACAGTATTACTACAAATTTAAACAATCTAGGGGCATATGCATCAACAAAACGAATACCGATTCCTTAATAGCGAAAAATAAGGAATCGCCATTAAGGAATCGGTAATTGGCATGCATCAACAGATTCGGTGAAGTTTAGCGATTCCTTAAAAAACGCTAAATTTACCGATTCCTTAATAGCGGGGCACGCAAACGGCCTCACTAGCAAATAGCGAGTTCGGTAATACCGAATTGGCTAATAGCGAGTTCGGTAATACCGAGTTAGCTATTACCGAATCGGTAATAGCGAAATCGCAAATTGCCGCGTCGCTCCGGGAACGTGCAGATGACATCACCAACCAGGAAATACTGCTGCCCCACCCACATAGCCTCGACAGAGGAGCAGACAGGAGCTGGGAAGAAGGACAGGCTGTGCAGAGTGAGGCCACACCGATTCTGCAAATCACATCAGACATCCATCATGTCGCAGGAAGTGCCATCCAGCGCAGAATCTGCACGCAAGCGCAAGAAGAAGTTTTCGGACAGGGAGCTGGAGTACCTCATCGAGGGAGTGTCCAGCAAACACGACCGCCTCTTTGGCAAGCTGTCCCTCAAGGTGCCTGAGACAGAGAAGCGGCGCATCTGGCAGCGCATCCGTGAGAGGGTCAATGCGGTTGGCGTCACTACCCGCAGCATCGACGACCTTAAAAAACGGTGGTATGACCTGCGGAAGCGCGCCAAAGAGAGGATTGCTGAGAGGCTCCGGGAGGCTAGAAGGACTGGAGGCGGCACATCTACTGCACCATCCAACACAGCCCTGGAGGACCTTGTGGAAGGGACGATAGAGCGGGAAGCCGTCGTGGGGGTGACCCAGATGGACACGTCCGGCACAGCCACAAGTGCCCAAGGTAAGATGCATGCCTGTGCCACACCCAGCATAGCGTAAATCCATACCCATGCCCCCAGCCCAATCTCACTGTGTCTGCAGCTCTGGCACAGACAGCTCCACACATGACACTACTGCATCTTGGGAGTTGTAGTCTAGTCAGCCCAGTGTGCATGTACAGGCGTAAATCCAATGAGCATACACCACATAATTTGTACATGGCTGGAGACTGTTCATTTGTTGGACCACAGAGGGACATTAATGGGTACAACACTATGTAGGTGTAATCATCCCACTAATCATGCACTGTTTCACACACAGATGCATCACCTGGGGACTCTGACGACAGCGACCAGCTGATCATTTCGGAGACACCCGTGGAGTCAGAACAGGAGACAGCGCAGGATGCGCACGCATCGCCAACACCTGCCACCCCACCAGCACCACCTCCACCAGCGCCACAATCAACGGCACCAGCACCAGTGCCACAAGCTAAGGCACCAGCACCTGCGCCACTAGCCAAGGCACCAGCAACAGCGCCACAAGCAACGGCACCAGCAAAACAGCCTGCAGCTAGTACAGCCACAATACCGCAGAGGCACAGGCACCAAGTTGCGCCCTTGCAGGAGATGGTAACACCCCCCCCGCAATTGGCACCCAGGCAGCGCACATCCACACCACCTGCTGCACCACCTGGAGGCTCAAGACACGCACGGCGTCACAGGGCCCGTCGCAGTTCCGTCTCCTCAGCAGACCAGGATGTCCCAACAACCTCTGCAATCGAGGAGAGGATGCTGCGTACACAGAGCCTGCAGGGACGACATGTGGCTAGCATTAGCTGCAATATCGTGCGCCTTGCGCAGGAGATGCGCGCCATGACTGCAGCTGTCACCGACATGGGCTCCGCGGTCAGGGACATGGGCACGGCGGTCAGGGACCAGACCACTGCGGTTGCTGATGGCAATGCTCAGCTCAGGGAGGAGGTACGTGAGCTCACCCGTGCCATCAGGGAGGGCCATGAGTCCCAGAGGAGGAGTAACCGGCAGCTAATGTTGCGTTCCGCCGCCGCTACCAAGGCCATACAACATCACAGCAACAGCACCGCTTTGTTGGCACGCCGCACAGTCTCCCTGCAGGTGGACCTTGGGCACTTCTGCGGGGATGTGGCAAAGTCACTGGGACACATCACCACTGCTGTGTAACAACTTCAGAGCAGCACATGCAGTGCTGCAGCATTGGGAGGGGATGACACAAGTGAGGCTGCCTCCAGTGTCAGCAGCGTGTCACTGGCAGAGGCCAGCACCAGGCGCCGCAGTTCGCGTGCCTCCACGGGGACAGGCCGTGGTGAGGCATTGGATGCACCTGAGCGGAGGCTTGGTGTACGTGGCAAGCGCCACTAGACAGTTGGACATGCTGCAGGACCATGGTGGGGCAACCATGGCCATCCAATTATTGTGTTTGCACAGGCCTGACTTTAAGGCACCTTTTATTTACATGTATGCAATCGGAGCATGATTCACAATGCTAGTTCTGTTGCACAATCCTCAGTGCTACTGTGCATTAAACAGTTGCACCCAAAACCAACTTGTAATATCTCATTTTACCCAGGGTCAAAAATGATTTTGCATTATGTATGTCCGCCTCCTATGGCCCTCTGCTGTGTTTGGGATGTGTGCCTGTCGTCGTTGGGCGGGTGGTTGGTCAGCCCGGTGGTCCTCATCCCTGTCCACCTCCATGGGTATCCCCCTTCTGGTGGCAATGTTGTGCAGCATTGCACATACAGCAATTATCCGACAGCATGTTTCTGGTTGGTATAGCATGGCGCCGCCAGTCTTGTGGAGGATACGGAAGCGGCTCTTGAGAATCCCAAAAGTCCGCTCTATCACATTCCTCGTGCTGATGTGTGCAGCGTTGTAGCGATGTTCCTGCGGGGTTGCTGGATTTAGGTATGGGGTGAGTATGTATTCCCGCAGGGCGTAAGCACTGTCACCTAGAAGATAGAAGCATAGACTTAGCATTGGTGATGTACATACATGTGTGGTGTTGGTGTGGGGAAGCGTATTTCTACGTACCTAGCAGGAGTCCCTCTCCAAATTCTCCATTGATTAGTCGCCTGTGCATTCCACTGTTGCGGAAGATGTATGAGTCGTGTGTGCTCCCTGGGAATTGTGCCACTAGGTCCGTTATGATGTTGTTGGCATCGCACACAACCTGCACGTTGATCGAGTGGTATGACTTGCGGTTCCGGAATAGGTACTCATTTGCTGACGGAGGACATATGGGGATATGCGTGCAGTCGATGCATCCAATCACATGTGGAAATTGTGCCACCTGGTAGAAAGCCTGTTTGGTGCGGTCCAACTGCTGTGGGGTTGTGGGGAAGCTGATGTGTGTGTGGAGCATAGTCAGCATGGCATCTAGGAATTTCTTGAAGAAGCGTGACAGTGCGCTTTGCCAAACACCTCCGGCCACCGCAATTACCCCCTGGAAACTCCCTGAGGCCAGTAGGTGCAGGCTGCATAGGACCTGAACGTGCGCAGGGATAGCATTTGTCCGGTGTGTCTGGTGCTGCAGTAATGGTTCCAGGTCTGCAATCAGGCGCATGATCATAGCGCGATTGAGGCGATACTTCTGGTACACCTCGTCCTCATTCTGGCCGAGCAAGGTTATGCGCAGTCTGAAAACTCGCTCCTGGACCCTTCTCCTGCGCTGTCCTGCTGCATTGATCCGCATCCTCCTTGCAAGCACGTAGAGGGCAGCCATTTTGTGGGAGCCAACAGGGTCTCCTGGGCCACATTTAAGGGTTTAGTGATTGCCTCAATCATTTGCACATGTAGGAAGGATTTAGCCTCATCTTTTTTTTTTTTTTGTAACTTTACCTCCAGGTTTTGATTCCCCTTATTTAGCTCTTGCAAAATAGCGATTTTTGGGATTTTCGTTATTAGCGAGTTTTGTTGCATTGGGGTGCGATTCGTTATTTGCTATTGGCACTTTCCGGGAGCTAATAGTGATTTCGGTAATTGCTAATTCGGTATATAGCGATTCGGTAAATTAGCATTTTGGGTATTAGCGATTCGGTATGTTCGAGGTTATTTATTTTGCGATTCGTTATTTGCTCAGGTTTTGGGTTGATGCATTGGGATTGGGTATTTTTCACGCAATACCGGGAGCTATTAATGATTCGGTATTTTACCAACTGGATTTTGGCTTGATGCATAAGGGTGTCGGTATTTTACCGACTGGATTTTGGCTTGATGCATAAGGGTGCTAGTTTGCTATACGCAAGTCACAAGGTCCTCGCTTCTTTTTTGCTAAAGTCAGACATGTTGTAAAGTTTGCATTCATGATTCATGATTATATCAGTAGGTTTAAAACAAACTACCAGAGCTTGCCTACAGGTTCGTATTCGTGGGTTATTAAAATGTCTTTTTAGATATCTGCTTCTTTCTTCCATCAATGAAGGGCATGTGAAATCTGAGTGGATTCCAACTACTTACATGGTTCAGTAGCTGGTGAAGGTTTGGATAGAACCATTTTACCTAGATGTTGAAGGCTCATATCACGGAGTCTGTTATGTGGTATTCCACAAAAGATTCTAAGCTTCCACAGGAGTGTCTAAAACAGTAAGGTATAAAAGAGTGAGACATCATTCTTACCTAATTAAAATTTATTTGGCAGTCTAGTGTTTCTCTCATGATTTAGTTGCATGAAGAGGCTGTTTACATTGAAATGTGATCTCTGTGAATGATAGTACCCTATACTTTAGCGATGCACTTGTCACAAGGTGCTCACAAAATGTACTTCTGTACTCCTGCTACGCTCTCACACTCTCCCACAGTTCTACTGCTGAGCAGATGTCCCCCATTTGCCTCACTTTTTCTTAATGTAACACTTGTATTTTTGCACAATTCTGATTACTTTAGTGACATAACTTTAATGGCGAGCACCCTGACTCTGAAATCTGTTCCAGCACCACTGCCTTTAGCCAATGCCCTGATTTTGCCATTTTGCAACACAGGATGGTGGGTGAGGCTCCATTTTAAAGGCTGGCACACTGACAGCTGCCACAATATCACAAGTGGATGTGAGACGGGATGGCTTTCAAAATGTCTTCGGGCACCAGCTCATCAAGAGATTCAAGCTAGCCACCAGTCTTTATTTCTTTGATGCCTTTGGTGAGAGTGTGAGCCCCTTAAGACAGAGGAAGGGAGACCAATCAGTACTGCATACAATTTAGAGAAGGGTCCTCTTCCGCTTTGTGGGGTGTTGTGGTGCCATTCATCTCGGATAATTGTGGTTGACAACACTGCCTCCAGCACAATGGTGGAGCCTCCATAGGCTGAGTCTGCCAGGGTATGGAACTCAGCACCATGCTTCTTACCACAGCAGTCGCAGACTCACCTCTTGGCAGAGAAACATGACATCATAATTTAAAGTGAATAGTATACATAAACCTCGGAGAATTAGTATATACTTAACAGGTCAATGATCCCTGCTCATACAATGAGTAAATACCTATTGTTTGAGGTCTTTAGAGAAATAAATGTATAAACAAAGCCAATTTACTTAATTAAATGACTAGTAACAAAATTCTACCTTATGAATAAAATGGTAGGATGGGTTGCTACTACGAACATTTTAGCCCCATCTCTGACAAACAGTAGTTATAAAAATATGTATTTATTAATTTAGCACTATCTAGCACATCACAATATCTCCTACACGGAGATAATCATTAAGTACACAATATTGTAGCACAGACATAATTGTAAATAGCACAAATACACAGTGGGCCCCAGGGGAGACCAAACCATATACTAAATAAGTGGTATAAGAACAACGACTCGAGTCAAGACAGTGTTGAGAGGACGTAGAATCATTGGGACCCCAAGGAACCACCCAAGGTGAGTAAGTAGGGACCCCACGGAGGACGATTGCAGTGTGGGAACACGACCGCGTGCTCCGTACAATGATATAGGGAAGTAGTGGTTGAAGTTTTAGAGTTTAGGGACCCTTCCCAGTGGACTATGAAGAAACCCCGTGGATCATAGGAGGTTGGAGAGCCCCACCATCTGTGGATACCATAGTACCAGAGTTACCTATCCCAGAGAAGCAGGGTGCATAGGCCTGAAGTGGTTTTGGAAACCTCAGTTGATCTCTGTGGAAGACTTCAAAGAAATGTCACTGCTGGAAGGAAGAACAGTGTCTGTTGGAATCCGCTGGTGGATTCTTGTCAAAAGGTAACTGAAAGCAGTGGGGACAGAGTCTGGGTCACTCAGGAGTGACCAGGGGCTCGGTAGACGAATGCCCACTGATGTCGGGTGCTTCAGGTGTGTTGATGGAGACCTTGACTCTGCAGCTGCAGGGACCAGGAGATATCGAGGATGACCAGGGGCAGGATGCGAGCTGTCCCACGAAGGATGTCGAGTGTTGAGGGGTCGTGTCCGTCAGGAGCACCAACAAGCCTTGGCAATGGCTACCCATGAATAAGGTCAGAGAAGGTTATGGTTCGGACAAGCAAGGTCCAGGAGACTCACCACAGCAAGGGGTGTCAGGGCAGGCCTGGAGCAACCAGGAGAGCCCAAGCAAAGCAAATTTGGCCCTCAAATGGACTCACAGGCCGGAGGCACAGGAGTCGCAAGGGGACCTCGAGCAGTTTCACCAAACAGCAGCTTGCAGAGCACTCGGTGTAAAGAGGCCACAGTTTTTGGCAGGAAATGGTGCCAGAGGTTGGGGCTTATGGTATCCCAATGCGCTTGTTCGGGAAACACCAACAAGAATATGCACTTGCAAAAGTACACGGTTCAGAGGGGTTCAGGTTATGCGGTCTCCACAAGGGATACTGTCCTCAGACTAAGTGAGAGGGCAGCACAACCTCAAGCAATGTAGGAACCCACCTCCTGTGATGCTGGAGCCTTTGGAGTCTGCAGGAGCTCAGGATCAGTAGATCAGTCAGATGCGTTACAGTGCCTGTAAATGCAGGGGAGTGACTCCTTTATCCCAAGGGAGATGTCTTTGGTTGTCCTTGATGTTCCACAGGTTCTGCACAGAGTCTGTATGGTGCTCTGGCACAGACAATGCTTCAGACTGAGAGAGAGATGAAGTTGGGCCCAAACGAAGTCCAGCGAAGTCCAGAGTGTCCATAAGGTCGAAGTTCAGTGTTTTTTTGTTCAGAATCTTGTCCACATCGAATATAGGGCCCTACAGCCAGGTAAGCCCTTAAGTACACACTGGAGAGGGCTGGACACATTCAGAAGACCCTCCTAGGAGAGGGTCTGGACAATGGGGAGGATACTCCCCTGTCCTTTGTACAGTTTCACGCCAGAGCGGGTCCCAGGACTGGTTTGAACTGGACTATGCACAGGGACACCTTATGTGCCCCTCATGCAGACTTTCGGTCGCTGAGAAGCGCGCCCACCCAGCCCTAATACACTAAATCCTGTCCGGCAGGTGGTCACACCTCCCTGTGACAGGATGCCTATTGTTCTGCCTTTGCCTGCTTGAGCTTGGATCAGCAGCGGGTAGGCAGGAATGGGTCTCTGGTTGGCAGCAACCATTTCTGGATCGAGAAGGCTGGTACCGGGAAGACCAGGGACTCTACGAAGCTTGCTTTTGCTGGGTGGAATCATACCTCCCACACCGGTTACTGGTGTGAGGGTATAATTCCAAGATTTTTTATGCCAACCACAATAGGGTTGGGGTTAGCCGTTTTAGAGTTGGTCATCAGGCGGTCGCTTAATGCCACTCTACATGTCATAAATGGCTGCCTCACTGACAACCTGGGAGAATGGACTCCTTAGGCTTCAGGGGTCTCCTGCTCATGCAGTGGCACCCTCTCACTTAGAACCAAGCACCCTGCCCTCAGGATTGTAAAGGCCTGCTAGAGGGTTGACTTATAGGTTTTTAGTGCAGTAGCCCTTAGATATAGAAAATCTATATCTAAGTAAGTGGTGCCTGCACCAGCTTACATAGGCTGCAATGGCAGACCTGTAGTTCCATTTTGCATGGCCTCTCATGGGGGCTTAACCTCTTCAGTGCCACGCCTTTTCCCCGCCCTGTGCCGGGCGTTGCATTAGCGGGCAGGGTTCATGACGAGATAGTCTCGTCATGGGCACAGCGCAACCGCGCTCCATGACGAGACCATCTCGTCATGGGCACTGAAGCGGTTAATACATGCTTCAGCCCATGGGAGGACTCTGGGGTACCTATGCCCTGGGTACATGTGTACCATTTACTAGGGACTGATAAGGGTACTCTAGTATCCAATCTGGAGTGTACCTAAGTACATGGCATAACAGTTTAAGGAGAAAGCAGATAGACTGGGTTCCTGATTAGCAGGATCCCAGTCAGACTAGTCAAAAACAGTAGAACATCAAGCAAATTGTGGGGGTAACCATAAGAAGCAGATCCTACTTTTCTACAGCTGCTGACAACCAATAATGATAACGACTTGAAATCTTGTTATCAGAAATGAAATAACTGTATCTTAAGGACCATTATTGAATAGCCACTTTTAGGAGGGCAGAAAGCCCCTTCTCGATTAGCACCCCTGTCCACCTGCCTGGCACCAGCCTCCCCACCAACTGTCCCTTCATTATGTCCCCAGGCTGTGGAGACAGCATTTCCACTACCAACCACGTTCCTATGTCTTGATCTCAGCTCTCTCTGTTGCTGGCTCTCCGGCCTGAGATGATTTAGTATCATTTCCACAACGTCTATCAAGTCTCTGTCTCTGTCCCTGTGGGTGGGAGCAATGCCAGCTCCTGCTGTATGCAGAGAGCCGGGTTAGGCTGCTGAAGCCTTGGAGCTCCCCCGTGACCCCCAAAGTGACCCACGGAATGGGCTAACTGGGGGTGGGGGGCGATAATAGCTCTGGGAGGGGGCCTTGCGGCCCACCTCCTCATGAAGGAATAGATGGCACTGGGGATGGGGTCCCAGGATCTAAAGAGGGTCTGGGGGGCTGCATGACCTCTCCCCTTTTTAAGATATATGGGGGTTCACCTCCCCTTTAGGAAATACACAGCCCTGGCAGATGAGGTACCCAGGGCCTAAGAGGAAGGGGCTGAACTGCCCATTCCCCTTTATTTAAATAAGTAGCCCCAGGGTTTGGATCTCCAGGGCCAATAATGGCTCAGGGAGGGATGACATGTAGTCCCCTCCCCATTATGTTTAGAAAACGCCTGTGGATGATCACCCCAGGGCCTAAGGAGGCTCCAGAATGGGACCACATGCCCCTCCCCTTTAAATACATTTTATTAAGTGGCCTTGTGGGATGCGGTCCCCGGGGCGAATAATAGCTAGAGGAAGGCAGCCACACAGCCCCCCTCTCCTTTAATGAAAGAACAAAAGAACAAACAGCCCTGTGGGGTTGGGCCCTCAGGGGCCTATAAGGTTTGCAGGGAAGGTTGCACTGCCCCCAGGGAAAGATGCACGGCCCCCTCCACTTGTAACATGTATTTACAGCCCTGGAGGACAACATCCTCAGAGCCTTAAGAGGCTTGGGGATGGGTCTGCGTCTCCTCCCCTTTTAACTTATATGTACAGCCCTTGGGTAACATTTTAGTTAAGTGTGATAAAATAATCAAATTTTAGGTTTCACCTACGCAGCGCGCATGCGCTGCTTAGGAAAAAGACCTTTAGTCATCGGCACAGAGTTGCGGGCAAAAACGTGCACTCGTTGCATTGCTTCCAATGGCAACGCGTGCACGTCTGGTGATTCCCTTGCGGGAGCGAGCTTTGGCACCATGTGTTAGCAATTAAAGCTCCTGGTGCTGCTCGCTCCAGAAAAGGGAAACGCATGCTCTTGCACTCCCCACACCCCTCCCACTTGTTTACCGAGCGTTGCAGGCGCGCAGGGGCCATATGTTTTTTCGCAGCCGCAAGGCGCATGGCAGCACAAGGACAAGTGCTTGTTTTTTCATTCTTCTTTAGCCATACTGAAATACCTTTTTGCTTTGCTAATGCTGGCTTTGAGACACTGGGCAGTTTTAAGCGCAAACAATAAAGCAGACATCAATATTTCGAAACAAGGAGCAGTGTTGGCTCTTCCGGTGTCCGACTTGTGAACTTTGCAGCTGAGGCGCTAGCTCTGCGACATTCCTTGTTAAGTGTAAGCGCTTTAGAACGTGCAAGTCTTGAAAATAAATGCGCAGCTCTGCTCTGTGCCACTACCTGTAAATCACAACTCTGGTTTCCATTAGGCAGTACTATGTGGCCGCATTTTGACTGCCTATGAACCCTGCCACCATGGAGAATGCTAAATTGCTTCGACTAACAGCAAATATGATTCAGTGTTTCAAAATGTCACTTTGCTGGGGCTGCAAAAATCCTTCCGATGTTATTGCCTAGTGTGGTATCTTGATCCTCTTCTGATCACTGTGCAGACAAATCAGTGTTTCCCGAAATTGCGCAGCCCACAGTGTATAAATGAACTCGAAAAAAACCTCAGAATTAGCGCATTAGCTGTAGACAGCAACGCTTGAAACAGACAGCCTTAATTGCCTCACTGTGGCTCCGAGCCGTGCTGCATGCATTTCATTTGTTAACTTTTTTTTTTTTAAATGTGTTTAGTCAAATCAGCAAGTCAATGACAGTACAGTGATGGACATACATATCAGCAACAAAAACCAGATAGAATCAAGGCACTGTAAGCAACATTATAACGAATTTCGATTTTCGTTTAACCTCAAAATCCCTTTTTCTACCAACCTGAACAAAACAAACGGTGGTACAAACGGAAAGTAGCAAATTAGGGAAAACGTACGTCTCTGGCAATGGAGAAGCAAGACCTGCAAAGGAAACAACGCACAGGCAGTGTTCACAGATAACAGCAAATTAAAAACAAGAAAGGAGAGAGATGAAAGAAGAAAAGAAAAAACAACCAAATACACCTATGGTGCGGGCAGCCGTTCGGTGTGAGAGGCGCGAGTGGGCGCCTGGCAGTACGCAGACTCTGGAACAGACATATCATGACACCTCACCCCCCAGACAGCAGAGCCCAAGTGCTATCTCACCACCCACAGAATGCAGCTGCGCGCCGCGAAGCTGACCCGGACTCCGCAGCACAAGCAAGGCCATCCACCTCACCAACAGAGTCAACCCATATCATCGGATACACTGCCAGACCCAGAGCGTGTGGAACTGGGGGAGCACACTCTCTCCCGTGACCATTGCAGAAACGGCTCCCAGATATCTCTGGGCCGGGATGCAGCCGGCATCGCCTCCCAATAGCGTTCAAGTTGCGTATTACCATATGTGACATCCTTCACCCACTCGGTGAATTCAGGCCGGGATCTGCGACCCCAGCGCACCGCCACCCGCCTCTTAGCATAAAGGAGCAAGAGCGCATGTAATTTCCTAGCCTTTGGTGGAGTATCCTGAACATACCCCAAAAGCCCATGTGGTGGAGTTGGCGTATCAGAACGATGTAAAATTTGATTAATGGCCGTAAAAATGTTCGACCAGTACTCCTCCAGCCGAGGGCAGCTCCATGCCACATGTAGAAAAGAAGCATTTACGGAACCGCATCTCCAGAAAGTATCATCCTCCCCGAGTCCCATGCGGTGCAGCGCCCGCGGCGTGCGATAATACCTGTGCAAAAACTTGAAATGCACCAGACGCAACCTGTAGTTAGGCGAGAGTTCCGTCAATTGTCTGCAGCAGAAAGCCCATTGGTCTTCCGACAACTGATCGTCTAGTTCCGCGTTCCATGCGTGCCTGGAAAAAGGCACAATCACAGGGGTCTGTTCCTGCATACTATTATATAACCTGGACACAAGTTTTTTGGAAGATGCTTTTGAGAGCAAATTTTGCAGAGCCTGGAGCTGCGGGGGCTCCTCCGGAAACTGTGGCCATAGGGCTTTACAGGATTCCCTGAGCTTATGGCGAGTAAAGAGGTCAGCAAATGACTTGGGTGGGCCAACCCCCACAGACTTGGGAGCTCCGAAGGAGCCGTTGGGATAAACGTCGGCGAAGGTACGCAAGGGCTTCCCCCCAATAGTGACGTCCCCCCCCACTGTCCAGCAGGCAGGGCAGCATCGGATTGCCCCTCAGGGGAATGGCTGTCGCGTAAAGAAGAGGGAGTTTGCCCTCCTCTGCAGCTCTCGCCACGTCCAGCAAAGCAGGGCAACAGTATCAACATCCTTTGAGGGCCGGGGCGCTGTCCCATACAATGCCACGTTGAGGGGCAAAGGAGCCGCGATTGCCAATTCCACCGCGACATGTGGCTGGTAAGGAGTGGGGAAAGCCCAAAAGTGAAGAAATTGAGCCTGCGCACATAGTGAGTACAGTTTCATATCAGGGGCCCCCAGTCCGCCCTGCCGCAGCGGGAGCGTAAGTAGCGCCCAAGATGACCGCGCCTGGCCCCCAGCCCAAACCAGTGTCAGCAGTAGCGATCGCACTCGCGCGTGAAAGTGCACCATCAAGGGTATCGGGAGGTTTACAAATAAATACAAAAATTTAGGCAGGACCACCATTTTCGCCAGTGCTATGCGTGCTACCAGAGACAGGGGAAGTTTGTTCCAAAGTTCTGTTTTCCTCTCCAGCCAGTCTACCGCTCTACCATAATTCAAGGACCACAAATCACTTAAGCTGCGGCTGATCCAGACCCCTAGGTACTTGACTGAATCCGATTCCCAGCGCAGGGGGTAATCCGACCGCAACTCAGGTGTACCATCCGTTAAAGGAAATGCAACCGATTTGGACCAGTTGATAGACACCCCCGCCAGACCCTCGAAGCGCACAAACTCCCGTAACAGTGGATTTAAGTTTTCAGCGGGGTTGGCGACATAGAGCGTGACATCGTCTGCATATAGGGAGATCAGCAGGCTGCGGGAACTAAAACCAATACCCCTGGCTGTGTGGTGTTGCCGCACCCGTGCCGCAAGAGGCTCCATAGCTATAGCAAAGAGTAGTGGAGACAGGGGGAACCCCTGCCTAGTCCCGCGGGAGATGTCAAAAGGCTGGGAGATCAACCCGTTCACCCGCACTCGTGCCCTGGGAGCTGCGTATGACAGCCTGACGAGTTTATGAACAGGGGGCTAAAGCCCATTCTGCCCAGAATCCTAAACAGGTAGGGCCATTCAAGCGAATCGAACGCTTTTGTAGCGTCTAGGAAAATGACCGCCGCCTGAATGGAAGGGTGCAGATAATGCAGGACTGAAAATATCGTTCTGAGGTTGTGCGACGTAGCACGGCCAGGAATAAACCCAGACTGATCGGGCAGCGCCACCATTGGCAACAAGGGCTGGAGCCTGTTCACGACGAGTTTAGCGTGAATCTTTACGTCCACGTTAATGAGGGAGAGGGGGCGGTAGGAATCCAACAGCTGGCAATCCTTGTCCGGCTTTAGCAACGTTATTATTAGGGCTTCACGCATGGAATCGGGAAGGGAACCGGTCTGCAAGGCCTCCGCAAAGACAGAGTGGAGTCTGGGGGCTAGCTCCGCGGCGTAGGTCTTATAGAAGGCGGGCGTCAACCCATCCGGGCCAGGGGCCTTGTTTGCCGGCATACTTTTTATTACCTGCTCTATTATCTCGAACTGTGAAGGGGACATCCATATACCGCCGGTGGTGGTCGCTAAACCAGACGAGGGCTATTGAATCTAAAAATGCGTCTAGGGATGCCGGGGTGGCAGACTGTCTGGATGTATATAGGGACGAGTAAAACTCTGCGAACGTATTAAGGACTGCCTCCTGCCCAAGAATAAGCGCCCCCTCACTATTTGTAATGGAGTGGATATAAGTTGACTGCAAACGTGGAGTAATGAGCCGCGCCAGGGTCCTGCTCGGTCTGTCCCCTTCCCCGTATCTAAGTGCCTCTGCCCGTTGTCCTAAAAATTTCACCTCACGTTGCGCCTCGTCGCCATACTGCAGCAGCTTTGCCTTCGTCTGGGCCGCCAGTTCTGGTGAAGGCTCAGCGCAGAACCTCACGTCTAACTCTTTTAACTCTCCCTCCAAGCCACTCAGGGTACCTCGGATGGCCTTAAGGACACCCGCCTGTCTGGAGATGCACTGACCACGGATCACCACCTTAAATGCATCCCATAGCACGGCCTCCGTAGTCACCGACCCAGCATTCGTTTCAAAGTATGACACAATGTCCGCCCGGACCTCCTCAGTGAAAGCCGTGTCTGTAAGTGCATGGGGGGGCAAACGCCAGGAAAACGCGCGAGTGGGGGCCTCCGGCACCCTCATCTCCAACAGGCAAGGGGCATGATCGGAAAGCGACCGGGCTTGAATGTCCACCCTCCCCACCCAGGAAGCCACATCCCGCGATACCAGCCAGTAATCTAGGCGAGACCAAGCAGCATGTTGGCTCGTGATGCAAGTCCCCACAGCATCAGTTGGGTGCCGTGCTCTCCACACATCCGATAGCAACCCTTCCTCCATGATGTCTAAGAGCACCTGCCGGGCTCTAGTGTGAGTAGGCCCACCCGTACCTCTGCGATCCAACCCATCAGAAAGCACTACGTTGAAGTCTCCACCAATAATAATCGTAGAGCAATCCAACAACATAACCTGTGCCCACATCGCCCTGAAGAACTCAGGGTCATCCACATTAGGGCCGTAGATGGCTGCCAACACCAGAGCCCTCCCCTGAAGTACGCCATGTGTGATAACGTAACGCCCCTCCTTGTCTAGCAGAGTGTGGTGCTCCCGCCAGTCCAGCCCATTACGAATGAGTATCGCCACTCCCCTAGCATAGTTAGAATAAATGGCGGAGTACGCCCATGCCCATCTGGAGTGCTTTAGTCTAGGTGATGTAGTTGAGTGAATGTGTGTTTCCTGTAAAAAGCAGATATCTATCTCATGCCTAGCTAAGAACCCATGCATCAGTCTGGCCTTTTTGTAGTCCCCGAGCCCTCTAATGTTCCATGTTAGTAACCTAGCGCTCATCATCCCGCTGCCCGCATCACGCAGTAACTGCCCCACCCGTGCATAACAATCTGTATAGCTACCAGAGCGCACATCACATGTTGGGAAAAGAGTCTTCCTCCGTCCCGCTGTGAAAAAACATTTCCGCTGTACCAACACGTAGATAACATTAAACATCCCAACTCCCCCCCTCTCCCGCCACCCTCACCAACCCCCCAAACAGGTTGTGATATACCCCCACCAAATGAGCGCCGAACATGTCGGCAACTGAACCACCCAAACAAAGGGAGACACCCCATGAGGGCGTGGTGCTCCAAGCGTACATCCCCGTTCGCACAGGGTGGCTGCACTATAGCAGTCCAGACACAGCTCCAGCGATGTCCACCCCGCCCAGCCCGCAGCCCACACCCCGGAGGAGCATTATATTGGGAACACATGTCAGCAAGGCCACACAAAGAGCAGGGGCCGCCCACCCATGTCCACCTCGAGGTCGACGCAGATCCACAAGGACAACTGCAGGCCGAAGGGAGCCTTCAGCGTACTAGCAGTGGAAGACACCCCATGAGGATATGGCACTATGCCCAAGGTCAATAATATCACTCATTCTCACTTAGATGACTGTCACCCGACTCCGACCTTGGTGATCTCTGTCTCGCCCCTGCTCCCCCCAGGTGCCTAGCAAATTTGAGCGCCGACTTAGCATCTGTGAAATGATGGGTAGTTCCTTCGTGTGTCACTCTCAACTTAGCTGGATACAGCAGAGCGTATTGGACATTAGCTTGTATTAGCAACTTTTTAGCAGGCAGGAATTATTTACGGGCGGCCTGCACCAAGGGGGTAAAGTCAGGGTAAAAGGAGATAGTGTTGCCGCTGTGTGTGATTTTACCCCTTTCCCTAGCAAGGCGTAAGACGGTGTCTCTGTCTTCGAAATTGAGAAGCTTAACCAGGATGGGTCGCGGCGGCGCCCCCACTGGTGGCTTTCTCCCCAGCGATCTGTGTGCCCGTTCAACTGCAAATACCTGGGACAGCGCAGGGTCAAAGAGTTCGTGAAGCAGGTCAGACACATACACCTCCATTTTGCCGATGTTCGTCGTCTCCGGGACGCCCATGATGCGAATGTTGGACCTGCGAGAGCGCGCTTCCAAATCATCCGCCTTGGCCCGGAGGAAGTCCAGTTCTTTTTCTATAGATGTAAGGTGGCTTTTGGTAGCTTGTTGAAACTCGCAACACTCTGCATGCCCGCTTTCCAGGCCCTCCAGCCTGGTTTCATGCGTGTCAACCTGCTTTTTCACTGAGTCCAGTTGCAAGGACATGCCATCTAGCTTGGCGTCTATGCTTTTGAGGCTTGATCTAACCTCCATCATCAATTCACGAAGATCCCCGTCCGAGCCTGCTCCCTGCGACGACGGCTCCGCCGTGTCCATGTCCGTCATTCGCTGCTTGGCCTGACGCTTCTGTTCGAAAACGAGTTTGGGCTGCTTGGCATCATTCTTTCCCCCCATGGCGACGGTCCAGCGGCGATTACTGTCGGGGGTGCCGCACAACCACTCACCAATGCCAGGGAGCTACGCACCCGTCTGCAGCAACAGCGGCCTCACCCGAAGTCACAGGGGCACAACCCGCACTCCTTGCAGACACTGCACAGCCGAACCAGAGCACGAGGAACGCTGCACGTGCTTCAAGGTTCCATTAGTTAGGACGGCGGTGATATGCCGGTGCCGGGGGTCTCCCACAATCAGGAACCACAGCAGGATCCCCACAGGCGCCCAGCACCCAGCTCACCAGCGACGGGACCACGCTCAGCCGAACCCACACTGCTTTTACACCCCAGGGAGACCGCCAAGTAGTGTACCTTGCCGTATCGCTGCCTCCGGACCGTCACCACATCCGCACCACGCGGGGCCACCCTCTCCGCACAGCGTCCGCGTGGCACACGGGCGTCCGCCGTCCACTCGTCGGTCGCTAGCCAGGTCAGTATCCCAAGGCTCCGTGGCCAGGAAAGGATCCAGAATCACACACGCATCTCTATATCAAGCTGGGTGTCCACAGTAGCCCGCGCGGGCTACCAACTCAAGGATGGAGGGGGTGTATGCACTTGCAAGCGTTGATCCGGCGCAATCCCCGCTGTGTCCAATCCACTGAATGCCAGGCCAGACCGGGGAGACCTCCCTCTCAATCCGTCTTTCTCCCAGCGCCAAAGATCTGCACAAAATGGCGGCCTCGCCGGCCGGGACCCCGCAGACGAGGCCCAGGCGCGAGCGCACCAATCACTGTCCCAGCAGCAGGAGAGGCACGTCACAATGTCACCGCTTCAGTCGGGGATCGGCCCGCCGGTCCGCGCAGTACAGATCTACCTCTCCACCTCGGCCCAGAGGTCGTGGCCCGGGCTCACCCGCAAGGCCCCGCAATCCCCGATCTGGAGTAGCCGGCTCAGGCCGTCTCAGGCATCCAGGGTCGCGGACCGCAAAGCTGACCCGCACCCGGGCAGGGCGACCAGGTCTACAGCGCAGCCGCCTGCCGCTCAGCTGCCCCCAAACTCCGGCCAGCGTGGCTCCGGGGTTTCCGCCGTCAGCCGGTGCACGGTGCAGAGCGCCGAGCGCGTCTGGAACAGGATAAATAAAGGATTAAATGGTGCAGCCGGCGGAGCTCGCTCACGGAGCGGCCATCTCGCTGCCCGGTTGGCCACGCCCCCCTTTCATTTGTTAACTTGACGATTTTTTCTAATTTAGAGATGAGGACAACAACGCTTAATTTTTCGTTCAATATACAGTAACAAGGATTGGCATAGCCAATAGGTCTCGCCTTTGAGACCTATTGAAGGATTCTTATATTGCAGCATACCGGCTGTTCCCATCTTGCTCAAGTCCAGCGTCGGAGGTTTCACAATATAGATTACCTGTTGCTTGGTGGCACTGCAGAGGTTCTAAGTACTCCAGGCAACAATTTTCAGGTGTTACTTTTTAAAGGGGCCTTAACTTTGTATCTCATTAATTTTTATATTAATGACTTCTCCAACGTGCCCAACCAAAGATTTCCCGCCCTCTTTTGACTACATCTCCACTATAGTGGAGGAAAATTCGAATAAGGGCCAGCAAGTGTACATATGTTTCACCTGAGACTTTAGTGCTAAGTTGCCCAAAATTAATTTGCGCAATTGGTCAGATGCTACTGTGGGAGTAGATTCCAGGGCCAAAGAGTTGGAGGATTTCCTTACCTCCTCAGATCTGTTGAATGCACGAGAAGTTGATGGCACCAATGACTTGGAAGTGCCTGCCTTGAGGGGAAGGAATTGCCTCACATAATTTAACTATCTGTTAGACGGTGTTGTTCCTAATACAAACCTTTAGTGATCACAATCCAATTGAATAGCTTTGGGTGTCCCATCTAGGGACAACTTCCCCACTATAACGGGTCTCATTAACTTATCACCATCCGCAGACAATCTTAGGCTTCATTGGAAATTGTCAAATCCTCCCCAATTTTTGGGAAAAGTAATCTCTGAAAAATACTGAACTTCTTATGGGCCACAAAGCAGGGGCTGCAGGAACACATGTGATAGTTAGCTCTTTTGTAGCTCTTTGTATTGAGATTTTACAGTCCCTTGTAAACGCCTTAGACCAGTGCACCAGGCCCCGCTGGTTTGACCAGAAGTATTCTTTGTCAAACCGCCAACTATGTAAAGCCATAAATACGAATCCTAGAGATCAGGCTGTAGTGGCCACCCTCCGGAGGCGCTACAAGTTAGTCATATCAAAGCGGCAGAATGAAGTCATCACCCATCAGTGGGACATAATAATATACGCCGCCCGTTCAAAGGGCAGTAAATTCTTTTGGAAAGCTGTTTCTAGCATGCAATCTTTTGACCAGGCAATCACCTTGATTAGCTGCCATATAAACAGCCATACATGGGTGGATCACTCCTCTCGGATTTACTCACCCACTGAATCAACCCCAATAATGCCAGCTCACAGGCACCTTTCCAAATTAGAACAGTTTCCGTTCAAGAAGTCACTATTGCTGTACAGCAAAGCGTACGGGGGTAAATCACCGGAGCTAGATGGCGTCCCCATAGATTTAATTAAATGTAATATGAACCTCTGGGATTCTGCTGACTAATGTTTTAAACAATTTAACACATTCTACTGTATGAAAATCTTGGATGAGCTCAATAATTGTCCCTATATTTAAAACAAGGGGTCGCTCTAAGTCCCAATGTTACCATCCCATTTTGCTGATTGATATCCCAGCTAAAATCTTAGGACGAGTTCTAAGGATGCAGGAGTGGGACAAGGGTAATAACATTCTAAGGTCTTGCCAGCATAAATTTGCGCATTGGCACGGTGGAGCAATGCTTACATCTGAACTTAGTTATTCAGAAATACACAGTAGCGGGGGTGGGGCTTGGCGCCTGATTGAAGATGGCCGCTGCCTGAACAGGCTCAGTGTCGGCTTGAGGGAAGTGCAGACCCTCCGGCGGACCTTCCACTCCTTGCTGCTCCTCTAGGACCGGAGTTGCCATGGGATGCATTCCGCCACCGCCTCATGACTTTCTGTGGCTTCAGTGAGCATTTTTTTACAGGAAACGAGACCGGCAAGTTTTTTCTCACCTTGCGCCCACCATTTGGTCTCTACATGACGCTCGTCGCCTCACAGCTTCTACGAGCAGCAATGTTTCCAGAGATATCTGTTTTTGCTTATTCCTCACATTCTCTGCTTTCAATGCATGACATTTGGTGCTGGCATTCTTATTATTGCTTTCACTCATGATATAGAAAGGTGCATTTTGGAACCTTAATATTTATGCTGCTAATCCATGAAAGGTCTGCGAAGTCTTGCTGGAATTATTTCTTCATATGACTGCCTCCTCTTGACATTTTCTATGCTTGGAGAGTGACATACCTATTTTTTCTCTTCAATCTTCATCTGCACTGTGGTCTCTTTGCAGGAACATTGCCGACGGAAGGGAGTGCTACATTATTAAGTCAATTGTATGGGGAGAACGAAATCCCGATATAGTGTAGCTGGTCCTCCTGTCCCTTTTTCCTCTTTGGCAGATCATAACCCTTATTCAATTCTCTCAACAACAATAGACAAAATTGAAGGCCCTGCAATGGCACCTCATATGGACGCTCTGGTAACATCTGCTAATACATCACTTTCTTCACCTACTCTTGCTTCGAAATTGCCTACTACTACTGGTAAACGAGTTAAAACGAATCCTCCATCACCTACCACATCTCCTCCACCAGACACTATGGAGATCTTACTTGAGGAAATATGAGCGCTTCGCCCATATATGGACGAAACAAACAGGCGCCTGCAATCCTTGGGTGACAAGTGGTCTACAATGGACAATAAAATCATACTGATGGAACGACGAATGCATTCTATCCAAGATGTAGTTCATCAAGTTCCCACTGTACAATCCGACATTCTCTCTCTCTAGAAACAGGTGGAAAATTTGGAAAACAGGCCGTCGCAATAACCTGCACATTTATGGCCTGGCAGAGGGTTTGGAAGGTTCAGATCCCATCTCTTTCTTTAAAACTTTTCTTCGTCAGATTCTTGGTCTCCCTGTGTCTCCTGCCTTGAATATTCAACGAGCTCCCCGTTTGGGTCGGAATCGATCTGCAACATCCTCTTTATCCAGACCCAGAAGAGTCATTAGCTATTTTTTAGAGTATACTGACTTACTACAGGTCTTACAAACTGCTAAATTTAAAGATCGTATCACCTGGCAGGGTTCCACCCTTTTCTTTGCTCAGGACTATGCCAAGACAACAGCAGAACGTCGGAAGCAATTTCCTGCTATGCGTCCAGCCCTCCGTGCTCTCAATGCTCGTTATGGACTCTTCCACCCCTGCCTTTTCAAAGTTACATATCGAAATAAAACGACAACCTATGAAGATCCTGCTCTACTCCAGAGATTTTTGGACCAATGCCGTGATGATGATATGGACATATTTTGTTTTGTCCCTGTCTAATTGTTGTCCTTATATATCTTTTTGTGCTATTCCAGCCTAAATATTTTGGTGTTTTTCATCTCTCAGCCCATTTCATGTTATGTTAATATATCGTGTTTCTATGTTTTATTTGTTTTTATCCTCTAGGTGCAGTAATTTTACGTATGTAATTTATGTCATCTCTGGACTGTCCTGGATGGTGTTCCTTCTTCCCTGATCCGTCCTGAGTCTCTTGGTAGCTGTGCCATTTTCCCTATGTGGCTCCACCACCCTTCATCCTTTTATGTTATTTGTAGCAAGTCAGTGTGTTTTTGAATTTTCTATTTTGCTCTTTTTCTTCAATGTATTTAACCTTCTTTCTTTGTTGTACTCTCTTTGCCCCTCTTCCCTTACTTCTGAATCTCCTTGCTTTTCAATGATGCCTTGTTTTTCTCTTTCTTATTTCTATCTCTTTCCTTTCTGCTCTTTTCTCTTCTCTTTTTCTTTCTTTTGCTTTTATTCTTTCCTTCATTCTTACATTCATTTTCATAACTACCTACCTTTTTTCGTTTACTAAGCAAGTTAATATTATCTGTTTTCAATTGCTTTATTGATTACCATATAATGTTTATACTGTTCTAGCTCTTATAAATGGCATTAAAAGTTGTTTCATGAAACGTTAAAGGTTTAGGTTCCCCGATCAAATGCCAGAGGGTTCTCTCCCATTTATCTAACTTGAACTGTGATATAGCTTTATTACAAGAGACTCATGTTGTAGATAAAGACATTCCTAAACTTAAAAGATTATGGGTAGATAACATTTCTGCATCCCCAGGCACAGGTCATCGCAATGGTGTTATCATTTTATGTCATAAACGTCTTGACTTACAAATTATTACTCCGGAATCTGATACTTAAGGTATATGGGTTTCTGTCTCACTCGTACTTAATAATATCCCAATGACCCTTTTTAACCGTTATGCTCCTACTGCTCCTGATGTCACTTTTTGGCCCGCTATTTTATCCAAATTAATGTCCTTTCAAGATGATTATTTATTAGTTGGAGGTGATTGCATTATGGTTATGGATCCGATCATTGATCGTAAATCCAGTTCTAAATTCATCCCGTCCACTATGTTCTCCCATTTTGCTTCCACTATTCAGCAACAGTCATTGGTAGACACATGACGCCTATGTAACCCTACTCTATTAGAGTATACTTTCTTTTCTGCAGCACATTCTTCACACTCTCGTATTGACTACTTTTTAACCTCACAATCACTCACTCAACATATCCTGCAATCTGACATTGGTTCTATCCTAATTTCTGATCATGCACCGGTTATTTTAAGTCTAGATATATCCTCTCCTGAACAAGGCACTAGAAGATGGAGATTTGATAACTCTCTTCTACTAGACCCTAAGTTTACTAAGCAATTTGAATCGTTGCCACTACTTTCTGTGCTGAAAATGAATCCCCTTCTATATCTCCTCAAATTGTTTGGGACTCTTTAAAAGCAGCCTCCAGAGACTTTATTATTTCTTTTGTATCCCGTCGCAAGAAATCTTCTCTCTATAAATTACAGCATCTTATGACACAAATTAAACATTTAGAAACTTCCTTTGCTATCTCTGGCTCTAAATCTTGTTTGTATGAGATTGTTCAAAACAAATTTCAATTTAACAAACTTTCTACAGAAAATGCTAACTCATTTCTACTTAAATCTTCAGCTAAATATTATGGTGGCCTGAACAAAGCCGGGAAGCTTCGAGCCAATTATTTAAAAATTAGTAAAGAGCGTACTAAGATTAGTTCTATGACTCCAATAATCGTATGATGTATAAAAATGAGGACATTTTGTCGGAGTTCAATCACTTTTTTCAATCTTTTTACACCCCTGACTCTTCTGTTTCTCCAGTCTCAATCTTTCAATATCTTTCCTCTATTACCCCTCCTTCCTCTCCAGATATAGACTTTTCGATATTAAATGATGACATTAAAGAATCTGATATCAGTAATGCTATTCGTACTTTTAAACGAGGTAAAGCCCCAGGAACTGATGGTTTTACCATTGAATTTTTCTCTCATTTCTCTCGGTTCCTCATTCACAAACTGTTTCAATTATTTCACTTCTTTATTTCTTCTAAAAAATCTGGGGGAACTTTTCAGGAAGCTCTAATATGTCTAATACCTAAAGACGGCAAAGATCATACTCTTTGTAAAAAATGTCAACCTATTTCTCTCATTAATCTTGACTATAAGATTTTTGCTAAAATCCCGGCACTGCGTTTAGAAAAATTTCTACCCTCATTAATTGGTCGTGAACAATGTGGATTTATTAAAGGTAGGCATCTCTCTGACAATACTAGACTCCTCTTCAATGTCCTTACTAAAGCTAGATCCTATGAAGATTCATTAGCAGCCATTTCTCTGGACGCTGAAAAAGCCTTTGATAGAGTGGGATGGCCTTTTATTTGTTCTACTTTATCCTGGTTTGGTTTTGGTCCCCCATTTATAAATTATGTATCTAGTTTCTTCTGTACTCTCAAACGGCCTTCTTTCACCAAACTTTCAATTACACCGTGGGGTGCGCCAAGGTTGTCCCCTTTCTCCACTCCTTTTTATTCTTGCTTTAGAGCCTTTCTTAATAAAGATCCGTTCAAATTCCCAAATCACAGGTTTTTAATTTGGCTATAACCAATTGAAATTATCTGTTTATGCAGATGATATTTTGCTCTTTTTGTCCCATCCTCAATCGTCTCTCCCAGCTTTCTTATCAGAAGTAAAATCCTTTGCCTCTGTATCCGGCTACAAATTAAATATTGATAAATGCAAAATTCTTCCATTAAATAAATTCTGCTTTTCTGCAGATTATGCTACATCCGGATTCAAATGGAACACTGACAAAATTAAATATCTGGGTTTATGGTTTAAATCTTCCATTAAAAATTCTATTTTAACCCCTTCCCTGCTCATGACGGAACCACTCCGTCATGAGCCACGGTCGCGCTGTGCTCATGACGGACTGGTTCCATCATGCCGCGGCCGTTGGCTGCCGCTCCGCCCACGCGGTGCCTTTTCCCCGCCTGTGCGGGCGTGTAACGTAAGTGGGCGGCGCCGTGATGGAACCACTCCGTCATGAGCACAGCTCGCCCGTGACTCATGACGGCGTGGTTCCGTCATGAGCATGGCGGCGCCGCGCTCACCGAAAAACCCCCCAGCGCCGCGGCGGAATTCGCGCCGCGACGAAGGGGTTAACTAATTTAAAAGAACTTCACTCCTTTTTTAAATCTGCTACCACTAAATGGAATCCTTTGTTTTTATCATGGTGGGGCCGTCTTGACACGATCAAGATGATGTTAGTCCCGGTTTTTCTCTTTTATCTTTCTAATATCCCTATAAATATTGCCAATTCTCACTTTAAAACCATATATTCCATATTATCTTCATTTTTATGGAATAACAAACCACCCCGCATCTCCTTACATAAACTTAAACACCCTAAATTTTTAGGAGGCGTTAACTTCCCAGATTTCCAAATTTATCATGATGCATTCTCTTTTAGGCAAGCCTCATTACTCTTATTAGAAGATGATAATGCTCACCCTCTACCAGTATGGGTTACCGTGGAAAGGTCCTTTTTTCAACCCTTTTCCTTTCAAGAAACCATATCTTTTTCTCAACAACCTGCTTCCTTTTCTCTACCTATACTCAATAACTCTTGCAAACTTCTTAAACCCTTATTTACGAATTATCTTTCTCCTTCAGACAAATTTCTACAATCCTCCATATGGTATAATAAAGATATTAAACTAAATAACAAAGTTTTATTTTTGAAAGATTGGCATCTTAAAGGTCTTCATTGGGTACATCAGTTTCGTCATGAAGATACTTGGCTATCCTCTTCTGCTCAATCACGCTTTTCCTTTCCTTCCTCATATCTTTCCAAATATGTCTCCTTGCTTTCTCTAATACAAACCTCTTATCACGCCATTACATCCATTACTCATCCCCCCTCCTTACCTTCACATACTTTATCCATTCTATCTCTCTCCTCATCAGCATAACAACTATACAAATCTCTTTCACTTTATCGCCCATTAGAGATAAAACTGGTGTGGAACTACTCTGGGAAATTGACCTTCAAGCCTCCTTTTCCATGTCTACGTGGAATAAAATTTGGGTTAAAATTAGAAAATCTTCCAGAGCTGCCAATACTACCCAAACTTTGTTCTATAGCTATAACAGACTATTATTCACTCCAATCTCACTACACAAAATGAATCCCACTCTTTCCACCTCTTGTTGATCCTGTAATGCAAACTTAGCGGACTTAATGCATATGCTTTTTCTTTGTCCTCAGGTTCATCGTTTATGGACAAATTAATGCAATTTTTCACATCCAAGTCTCTTTTTCTTTTGTTAACATATTCCTAGGTAGTCTTTCTGACGACTGGAATTCTCAACCTCATAACCTCCATATCATTGATCTACTCCTTGCAATTGCCTTCCAACAGATTACCAAGTCATGGAAAGATACCTCCAACCTTTCCTTTCGCACTTGGTGGTATGGAGTTTGCTATAACCATAGATTGGACAGAGCATATGTTCACCCTATCTCCCTTGCCATTAAGAGAGACCTCCTATGGCTACCTGTTACTCATTTTCTTAATGTATCTGCACGTGCCTCGCAAACTCATAATCCTCGAATTGAAGAAGTTCCTAAACCTCCATAAGTTCTATTTTTGTATATATACATATATGTTTCCTCTTTGCTTTCTCCAGTTTAACCATTATATTCAGCTTCCCTCATATCTTTTACATTTTATTGTTCTAAATTGGGCTAGCACTTACATCGTAGTTATGATATATTGATAATTGATTGCCCTTGCCTTTTCCTCTTTTGTCTCTCCCCCCCTTTTTACCTATATTTCCTTATCAGTTTGTACACCAATATTCTTATGTTAACTTTGTCCGATTATACTGTATTGCATCTTATCTTGCATCAATAAAATCTCTCTTAAACTAAAAAAAAAAAGAAAAGAAATACACAGTGGCAAAGCAGACTTCTCTCTATCGTGCCTTTATGGACTTGTCCATGGCTTTCGATTTTGTTAACTGGCCGAAGCTGTGGCAACTCCTCTTAGAGATAGGGCTGGACGAGGAACTTGTGTATTCATCAATAACACTCCACACGAATACAAAGGCCGGGGTCAGGTTCGACCAAAACGGTGAAGTCTCAAATTAAATTTGCATTGGGCGCAGTGTCCGTCAAGGGTGTGTGCTCGCAACATTACTATTTATTCTATATATTAACAAACTCAGCTGATACTGGGCACTATGGATGTACCTAAAATTAACGACGCCTTACTTCCGTCTCTGCTCTACTCGGATTGACATTATTAATGCCCACACTCCCAATGCCCGGTATCTGTTAGTCTGTTCCTTTGTGGACTTCATGGCCAAACTCATCCTGACAGCAAACTATGTGAAATTCTATAATGATGTGTGGCCGCAAGTGCACCCAACTTACGACTATCACAGTCGCCCCTCATTCCTTACCATTCACTAGCACTTTTTCTCTTATCTCGGTGTCACTTTTATCTCCTCTGGATCTTGGGTCCCCAAATCATTCCCAATGTAGGACAACGCTATTCAAGGCAGTTGGATCACTCCTTAGCCTCCTCTCCCACTAGGTGGCAGGACATTGGGCCCTATGTTGCAGATATATGCCGCCCAATGCATACCAATAGCATCCTATGGCGAGACAATGTGGGGCATTGCCGATTGCACAGCCCTACAAATGGAAGAAAAACGATTTTGTAGGAAAATGATAGCTGCCCCTTTACCTACATCACACTACATCTGCCATATGGAGCTGGGCCTAACTTACTTAAGTGACTGCATCCGCATTAGACCCACAATATTGTGGCTATCTATTCGGCAGACGGAAGAAGCATCACCTGCAATAGATATATTCACTGATTTCCTGGCCTGTGATAAGGAACTATACATCCCATGGTTAACCCATGTTAAAAATCATTTGAAGGGCTCGGTCTAACACACATTCTCTTTAACCCAGCATCCTACGTTGCCCCTGGCAGAAAGCATGTGCAGGAATTTGTTACTAGCTCAAATGCAAGCAGGGAGGCTCAGAGCTTCGGCTTCAAAACCAACAGTTTCAAGTTATCTGCACTTAAGCCATGAGATTTCTCCCACTGGTTACCTGTGGCACACTCATTACTGTTCCATTTCGGAGCAGACACTATTAAATATTTACTTTGGTTGTCTTTCGGGTATCAGCACAATCTCGGACCAAGAAACTACCATGCAATGGTGTTTCAAATCAGACAATGTTACACTTTCTTTTCTTTTGTGATTTCTATAAAAGATATTTTAAAAAGTGGTTAGTCCCTTTTTTTAGGGTTCAGGAACTTGCTAAATTGTATCCTGACCTATCACTATGTAGAACATATACCTGATGAAGAGACTTGCATTCATGTGGGCTCATTTCTTTGTGTAGCTGTACTCTGCATGGTGTACAGTGAATTCTGACTAACACATAAACCTAGCATTTCTTGATTATTTTTTAAAGAAATGGACTGATGGTGGTGCATTTTGTGTAAGCCTCTGATATCACCATGTTACACAGATGGACTGTTGGTCTGGCATACTAGTGCTTTATAGCCATGCTGCTAAAATTGTTTTAATTATATGTACATTTTGCAACTACTGCTATACCAAATTGTATCCTGACCAATCATTTTTATACTGTGTGTAATGATTGTATCTATTGTGAATGATTATGTTACTTTTATGGATGTTTTTAGCATTCAAATATAGATTTTTCTGATTCTGATTCTGACCTGGTGCACAAAGTCTTGTATATTAAGTAAATTTAGCCATGCTGAGAGGATTCTGTCTAATACCTCAAGGCTGCTTACAATACTTAGTGTGTAATACATAGAATCTTTGCCTGTTGGGAATGTTTTCTTCAGTACCACAAACATGTGTGGAACATGCTGTCACCTGTACTCTGAGTTTCTCTTCAATACAAAGATCTATAACATGCTCATTATATCTACACACCTGTGATACATTAGGGGCACAGTTGTTTTGTAACAAGTCTACACTTTAGCTGGACACAGGCTGGGCAAAATTAGGTAGAAAATTAATAGGTAGTTACTCGCCACGAGGTACACTATAAAAACTAACACAATCATTGGATGATGTCATCATTGATGTCATCAAAGAATGTCATTTGAAATGTCATCAGTGATGTCATAAATGATGCCATAGATCATGTCATGAGTGATGTCATTTATGAGGTCATAAGCAATTCTTGGCAGGGGGCGTAGGCTATAGTTAGCTGTACTAACTATAACTAGTGAACTTCTGTGTTGTTTTTTGCTTTTATATTATATTCGTATCATATATATATAGCTTTTATATAAATTAACTACTGGCAGTCACCTGCAGGTAGTTTTAGGTAGGATATAGTTTCCATAGGAAGAGCGTTTTTTCATCTGCCAATACCTTTGGCATCGTTTGAAGAATCCTCACAAAATGTTCAAAATGAATTCATCAGTCACTTCAGCTGCTGTCTGGAAAGTTTTGTGGAGTTCCATCAAGCGGGGGCCGAGAAAAAGGGAGGTCCCGAAAATGCTTTTTCTCCATGTTTATTTCCATAGGAAACTTTAGACAAGGCTACAGCTCGAACTGCTAAATGGAATTACACAACATTTGGCAGAAAAGTAGCTCTTAGTCCAGCAAGCACTCTTTTTGTTAAATGGTCAAATCTATTCAGTAGTTGCTGAGAAGTTTAAAGAAATTTCCAGTTGTATAGATAGAGACACGGTGGATCCCGACCCCTCCCAATCTTGTGCTAGTATTTGATTGGCTGTCAATACTTCAAACCATGAAGTGTTGACAGCCATCTTGTGACTCAGTTGAATTGAGTCATAAGAGAAAACATTTTAAAAATAGAAAAGAGGGAAGGGTAGAAACACCCTGACCCCCTAGGTCTCTTGGGAGGGTCCTACAGGGACCCCCAAGGGCCCCAAAAACATTTTTTGGTTAATTTTTTAGAGGAATCATGCTGGATCTGTGACTCCCACAGAAATGTAAAAAGAAAAATGAAGCACAGGCTCCCCAGCTTCATTTGTAAATGGCCCCCGGGTGGGCCAGGTCCTGTGGGCATGTGTAATTATAGGAGAGAGGTGCACAGGCCCTCCCTATTTGAGCTATTCAAAGCCCCGGGCAGTCGCATAATTATTAGCGAGGGAGCCACACGTCTCTCCCGCTGCCCTGGGGACGGCCCTCTCCCTGGGGCATAGAAATGAAAGATAAATAATGCAGGCGAGGCCCTACGGACTCCCCAGCTGCCCCGGGGACTGCCACTTCCCTGGGGTAAAATATAACTGGAATGCGGGGGGCCCTTGTGGCCATGCTGCAGCCTCCTGAGGCAATAATTATTAATGCATGGGAGGCTCCACCCCGCAATGCAGCCCCAGGGATCACCCCCTCCATGGGGCAACACTTTTAAATTAAATATGGGGGCTGTACAGACCCCACAACCCTGGGGCCACCATCTCTACAGGGCTTAGTTAAAAAAGAAGGGGAGCAGTGTTGCCCACCTTATGGAGCCCTAGAAGGGCCTGGAGACCGCCAACCCCCAGGTCTACCTCTAGCAATGTCCCGGGGTGCCCACCTCCGGGACATTGCAGTTTGCTATGGCATGGCGGGAGCACAGCTCCCGCTATGTCATAGCAAACACTGCTCTACTTTGAGCAAGCAAGAGTATTTTTCTCTTGCGTGCTCAAAGCGGAGCACACTTTGCTTTTTACACACAGGGAGCTATATGTCAGTAGCTCCCTGTGTGTATAAAGCAATGCCGGCTCCTTCAGGACGCAGGGAGCCAGCGGGGCCCACCAGGTCCTTTAGGCTCCTCCGAGGTCCCCAACATGTAAAATGTGGGTGGCCTGGGTGGGCGTTGACTTCAGCGATTGGGTGATTAAACATAGGGTGTTTCTTGAGGGAATACCCCATAATCCTGATTTACCCATTTAGACAACTTCCCTTTTCAAAATTGTAATCCCATAGCTCATGACACAGGCATTGAAATAGGCAGAAGTCTTTGTGTAATAATTTTGTAAGGTCCACTTAGTGCATTTTTCAACCAAGGACTGCTCGTTTGTACAGTTTGATATTCTTCTTGGAAGACTTTGCACATTTATACTAGTTTTGTAATGTTTTGCACTGTGTTGTATTACAATTTTTTTATGCTTTATCATTTTCTTTTTAGTGTGTAAGTGAACACCCTCTGACAATGTTTATAAAACAAAGTGGGTTGTGATATTTGATAAGACACAAATGGCATAATTTTGCGTTGAAATGACAAAAGCTATGTGAAATAAATCACACAGACTTTAGAAATGCAGTCGAAGGTCTTGTTCAATCATTTATATGTTGCAAATTGTCTATATAGACACCTTGATTGTTATGAACTATTAGAGTGGTCCAGTCCAGGTAGTATAAGGACTCAAGCCTTTTTTTGATCAAAAACTGGGTGGGACCAGGGCACACACACTACAGGCCGTGCCCCAGTGGATGGGGTCCCCACTGCTAACATTGGCCCAGGAGGGGGCCACGAGGCCGCCCTTTCATTTAAAAAAAAAAATATATATATATATATATATTAAAAGGGGCAGGCTCCAGGGGATGGGGTGGCCGGGGCCGACATCGGCCCAGGAAGGGGGGCTGCATGGCCCCTATACCCATTAAAAAAAGGCTCCGGGGATGGGTCCGGGGGCTTTAAATGGCCCAGGGAAGGGGGGCTCCACAGCCTCCTTCCCTTAAAAAAACAATAAAAAAACTCTGGCAAGCCACTGGCGGACACGCCCACTTCACCACCACTCTGCAAATGCGCCTCATGGCACAGTGGTGGTTGAGGGATGAAGTCCCCTTGGATGCTGAGGGTCCATGGGGTCCAGGAACCCCTTCTGTTACCTCCAGTAACTCCCAGACAGCAGGATTGCTGAGGTGACTTGGAGGCCAAGCCCTCTTTCTCCACCACTCTGCAAATGAGCCT
This sequence comes from Triturus cristatus, assembly GCF_964204655.1. Taxonomy (NCBI): domain Eukaryota; kingdom Metazoa; phylum Chordata; class Amphibia; order Caudata; family Salamandridae; genus Triturus; species Triturus cristatus. Next base: position 609,399,021 of record NC_140581.1, on the reverse strand, counting down.
CCTGGCATGCTGCTGGTTGGGGAATGAATTCCACTTTACCCTTGAGGGACTTCTTCCCCTAACCAGTATTGCCCCAGGAAGTGTGTTTGATGGAGAAAGGGGGCGTGGTCTCTGATGACCTCTCAGCAATAGAGCTGTGTGGGTCCTACTAGAGGTCACAGGAGGGGTAGTTGGACCCCAAGGACCCTCAAGAGCCATGGGGACGTCATCCCCAACTAGTAGTTTGGCAGGAGATGCATTTGCAGAGTGGTAGAGAGAGGGGGCGTGGACACTGAAAACCTCTTACCAAACCCACTGTGTGGGACTTGCTGGAGGTAACATGCGGGGTATTTGGCTCCCAAGGACCCTCAACCACCAAGGGGACTTCATCCCCCCTACTAGTAGTGCACCAGGAGGCTTGTTTGCAGAGTGTTGAAGAAAGGGGATGGGGCCTCCTACCAGGTCTCAGCAATCCTGCTGTGTGGGACTTACTGGAGATAACAGGAGGGGCAGTTAGCCCCCAAGGATGTCCTTGTCGGTCAACTACCGCTCCTGTTATCTCCATTAAGTCCTACACAGTGGGATTGGTAAGAGGTCTTCGGAGGCTATGCCCCCTTTCTCCAGTATTCTGCAAACACAGTTTGTGGTTCACTACTGGTTGGGAGATGAAGTCCACCTTACTCCTGAGTTACCTTGGGGGCCAAGAAGCCCTCCTGGTACTTCCTCTAAGTCCTACAGAGTGGGATTCCTGAGAGTTGATCAGAGGCTCAGCCCCCTTTCTCCACCACTCTGTATATGCAAATACTAGTTAAAAAAACATAGAAATTCACTGAAAAAACTAAAGGTTACAGAACGTTATAGTTAGAAATTAGCACTTTAAAACCTTAGAAATTCACTGAAAAAAACAAAGGTTACAGGGATGTTATAGTTAGGCTCAGGTTTCACTCGTGCAAGACCAGAGAAATTCAGCCATTATAGATAGTGAGCTAACTATAACTCGTGTCCCGGCAATGCACTGCTTATGACCTCACATATTACATCACTAATGACATGGTCAGTGAGATCACTGATGACATCACTGATGCCATCTCAAATGACATCACTGATGACATCATCCACAAAATCACTAGCACACCCAGTCACACCCCATAGAACCTTTCATGCAAACTCCCACTATCACACAATCATTCACAAACCCATTCACAGACCCATAACAGTACATACACTCCCACTCACTGATTCAAATATCTACACACACATTCACTCACTCACCCATACAGCCACTCATACACACACTCACTCTCTAATACAACCACTGATAAATCCACTCATACATCAATAGAACCACTCACACACTGCGTCAGTTCCCCATAAAGCTACTCACACACCTATTCACTCACCCATACAGTCAATCACACAGCCACTTACACACCCATACAGTTACACACACACACTTACTTACTCCTAACATGTACTCACTCACCTATACAGTCACTGACACAAGCAGACACTCACCCATATAGCCACTTTCACATATCCTCACTCATACAGTCACTCACCCATTACTCACCTATACTGCCTTTCACATTCCCATTTACTCCTTCTTATACCACTGATACATCCACTCACCCACAAAGACTCACACCCACACTTTCTCACCCATACAGCCCCTCACACATGCACTCATTAATCTATCTACACAACCACTGACTCATGCACTCACTCATCCATACAGGCAGGCTCATACCCTCTCACCCACCCACACAGACACTCAGACACCCATACAGGTACTCAGACAACCAATCAATCACCCATAAATTCACTCACATAACCACTCACATACTCAGACAGCCACTTAGACACCAACTAACAGATTAATGTAAACCTTCACACAACCAATCACTCACCCAGACATTCACTGAGACATCTAATCTCTCACTTATACAGTCAGTCACGCACCCACTGAATCATCCAGACAGGCACTTCTACGCCCACTGATTCATCAGTGCACCTTGGTACATATATATTTAACACTCGTACAATTTTTTACTCAAATGCACTGGATGATGGTATCAGTGATGTCACCAGTGATATCATCAGTGATGTCACTGGCAATGTCATGAGTGATGTATTATGTGAGGTCATAGGCAGTGCATTGCGGGGGTGCAAATTATAGTTATCTCACTAACTATAATGGCTAAATTTCTCTGGTTTTGAATGAGTTAAACCTGAACCTAACTATAACGTCTCTGTAACCTTTGTTTTTTTCAGTGAATTTATATATATAAAGATAACCTTTGTTTTTTCAGTTTATATATATTACCTACTGGCGGTCGCCAGTAGGTAGTTATAGTTAGGACCCCTTTTCCATAGGAAATCCGCAACATTCTATTTTGAATAACTTTGGCGCCGGTCGATGAATCCTCGCGAATTTCTCAAAATAGGTGGGGCGCTACGCTCCGCTCCTACCCTGAAAGTCTCGGGGGGATTCGTCAAGTGGGGGCTGAGATAAAAGGGGGGTCCCAAAACGCGTTTTTCCCATGCATTTTTCCATAGGACCTTTAGACAGAGCTACAGCCCGAACGGCTGAACAGAATTACTAGAAATTTGGCAGAGAGGTAGTCCCTATGTCAAGGAAGTGCCTTTTGTAGGTTTGGTGTAAATCTGTTCAGTAGATTCTGAGAAAATAGCCTTTAAATCAATATATATATCTGAGCCCGCTTACGGTACGCTTACCGTACGCTTACCGTACGCGTACGGTGGCGTGCGCGAGCGCGATTCTGATTGGCTCTTAGATCTTAGTAAACATTCGAATCGGGCGAAACCAGGAAGCGGCGTCCGCCATTTTGTCTCTCGCACTGAGTGTTATTTATCAAACATGATGCCCAAAAACATGTTACGGGGCTGTTTTGACAACTCCCTCCCACATAGTCATGTTGAGGGAGTCCCCAAACATCCCCCAAGAGCAAAAACGGTTTTATTTTTTTTTCGGCAATTTCGCCGAGTACGCTTACCGTACGCTTACCGTAAGCGTACGGTAAAAAATAGAAATAAAAAAAACACTATCCACACTTACCCCACCCCCTGTGCTTTTGGTGGCCGTAGGCCACCAAATGGACAGGGCTTATTACATCAGTAAAAAAACTATATTTTGGCAACATGAAATTATAAAATCGAAATAAAAAAAACACTATCCACATTGACCCCACCCCCTGTGCTTTTGGTGGCCGAAGGCCACCAAATGTACAGGGCTTATTAAAGTTGATAAAAACCGTGCACGGAACGCACTGCGTTAAGTGGGCGCGCACGCCTCGAATGGCGTAAAGTAACTTAGCATTTAAAAAACCGTACAAATTCACTGAAAAAACCATAGGTTTCACACACGTTATAGTTAGGAATTAGCATTTAAAAAACCTTGCAAATTCACTGAAAAAACCATAGGTTTCACACATGTTATAGTTAGCGGAAATTTTACTGATAAAAAACCAATGAAATTGCCCCGTTATAGTTAGTGCTGGCAACTATAACTCACGCGACCGCAATCTTCTGCTGATGACATATGTGTCTTTATAAAAAAAAATATTTGTAATATATGTATAGCTAAAAATGTATGGAAGAAGACATGGGCAAATAAGTGTCTAAATACAGTATTAGCATCAGCAGAGGATTGCGGTCGCGTGAGTTATAGTTGCCAGCACTAACTATAACGGGGCAATTTCATTGGTTTTTTATCAGTAAAATTTCCGCTAACTATAACATGTGTGAAACCTATGTTTTTTTCAGTGAATATATATATATATATTATCTACTGGCAGTCGCCAGTAGATAGTTATAGTTAGGACCGTGTTTCCATAGGAAATCCGCAACATTCTATTTGGAATAACTTTGGCGCCGGTTGACGAATCCTCGCGAAATTTTCAAAACTAATGGGGCGCTACGCTCCTACCCTGAAAGTCTCGGGGGCATTCGTCAAGCGGGCGCTGAGAAAAAAGGGGGGTCCCAAAACGCGTTTTCCCCATGCATTTTCCCATAGGACCTTTAGTCCGAGCTACAGCCCGAACGGCTGAACAGAATTACTTGAAATTTGGCAGAGAGGTAGTCCTCAGGTCAAGGATGTGCCTTTTGTAGGTCTGGTGTAAATCTGTTCAGTAGGTCCTGAGAAAATAGCATTTAAATCAATATATATATCTGTAAGCGCGCTCCGTGCGCTTACCGTAAGCTTACCGTACGCGTACGGTGCCGTGCGCGAGCTCAGTTCTGATTGGTGGTTACATGACTGTAAACATTCGAATCGGTCGAAATCAGGAAGTGTCGGCCGCCATTTTCTGTCTCTCGCACTGAGAAACAAAGGTGGGGAACGTGAAAAGGGGGCAACGAAGAGAGTTGCAGACCCCCTAGTGTTTGTCAGGGGGTCCAAGAAGGACCCAAAAGTACGAAAAATACATTTAATAATTTTAAACAAAAATCGCGGAGTGCGCGTACGGTAAGCTTACCGTACGCGCACGGCAAAAAAAAAAAAAAAAAAAAAAATAAAGAAGTAACAATCACATTTAAAAAATAAATTGAAGGACCCACAAGGGAGAAAAAAAGAAATGTTACTGTGAAAAAAAAGGCGAGGTGCGCACGGCATGGACTGCGCAACGTGGGCGCTCTGTGCGCGAAGCGCACCGAGCGCCCACAGCGCGCGCACGGTGCGCGAAGGGCGCCGTGCGCGCAGGGTGTGCGCAAAGTGAAAAACCAGAAAAAAAAAAATATATATATATAACTTAGCATTTAAAAAACGTACAAATTCACTGAAAAAACCATAGGTTTCACACACGTTATAGTTAGGAATTATCATTTAAAAAACCTTGCAAATTCACTTAAAAAACCATAGGTTTCACACATGTTATAGTTAGCTGTACATTTCACTCGTAAAAAACCAATGAAATACCACGTTATAGTTAGATCAGGTAACTATAACTTGCGCGACCGCAATCCACAATGTGTAATTTCAGATGTCATCATTGATGTCATGAGTGATGTCACTGACCATGTCATGAGTGATGTAATATGTGACGTCATCAGCAGTTTATTGTGGGCGCGCAAGTTATAGTTACCTGATCTAACTATAACATGGAATTTCATTGTTTTTTTACGAGTGAAATGTACAGCTAACTATAACATGTGTGAAACCTATGGTTTTTTAAGTGAATATATATATATATATATATTATTTTCACTGAAAAATCAAAGATTACAGAGATGGTATAGTTAGGCTCAGGTTTCACACATACAAAACCAGAGAAATTCAGCAGTTATAGTTATCTGAGATAAATATAACTTACGCCCCCGCAATGTACCACTTATGACCTCACACATTACATTACTGATGACGTGGTCAGTGAAATCACAGATGATATCTAAAATGACTTCACTGATTACATCATCCAGTGAGTGTAAGCTCTTTCTTTTTTTTTCTTAGCCACTTGTAAGTACAATAAGAACAAAAACATACATAGCACAGAAAAGAAAAAGTACTAAACATAAGAACATAACATACTAGGCATAGAAAAGAACATGTACAAACAGCCATCATAGAAGTATTGACAAAGCCCAATCGAGAAGAGTTACAAATATATACAAACACTCAATACCTATAACAATTAAATAATTAATCCCACTGAAGACTTGACCAAAGCCTCCCAAATTTAGCCCTTAACCGTAAACCCCTAGCTTTAGCTAATGCCAATTCCATTTCATAGACCCCCCTCAATAATAACCAAAAGTCAGTAATCTTGGAACTAAGTATGTCAATCCATACCTTGGCGATACACAACCGAGCACAAACAATAATAATTGAAACTAAAGATTTCGATAGATTGCCCGAATCCGCTACTGTCCCCAATAGAATTTCTTTCTCGGTTAGTTGAATCTCCTTGCCAGCTAACCTACACAACACACGGGCAACCTCATACCAAAACATGGTTAGCCGTGGACATGTAACAAACATATGTCGGAGATCCGCGGCATATTCGTTACATTTAGGGCAGTATGACTTCGAAGAATCATGGGAGATAGCCCATTTAGAAATAACCTTAGGGGTGTAGTACAGCATAAACATAATGCGATGTTGTTGCAACTTTAAATTGATTGAGGTGACAGCAGAGTTAATTGAGACCATTGAATCAAAGACCTCTTCCGTAGTGATATCAATTGCAAAAATACGATTCAATTTAGCTGTAATCTGTATTCTGTCATCTTCCAATTCAGATATGAAACTCTGGTAAACTTTCCCTATAAAACCCCGCCCTGAGGTCTTAAAAATAACCCGTAATACCTCAGATGTATGAGGGAGGCCTAACAGGCCCTTCCCTTGGACAAAGAAGTCCCTAACTTGCAGGTATTTGAAAAAAGAATTATGGGATAACCCAAATTCATCTTTTAATGAGGAAAATGACCGAAAACCATATTCATCATAAAGCTGCCCTAGCCGTGTTATAGCACACTGTAGCCACATTCTCCCCACTGAGTCCGAAAAAGTATAAGGAAACCTCGGATTGCCCTACAAAAATATAAATTTGTGTAAATCTGGCACTGCAAAAGCTTTGCAGATATCTTGCCAGATGCAGGAGATATGTCTTGTTATCTTGATGCGAACTCTCTTGTAGTTGTTCGGATCAGACAAATGATGTAGAAGAAACCCCGTGTTTAAGCCATAAGCCAGCTGATACGCAAACCACAACTTGCCCACGTTGGGTCCAAAAAGTAAGCTCTGGATACGGTTGAGAAAGGCTGCCCAAAAGTAGGTTCTAAAATCAGGAAGTTTAAACACGCCTTGCTCATATGTCAATTTAATATATCTAAGAGCTCTCCTTGCTCTACGATAGCCCCAAATAATACTTCCAATAACACTATCAAGCCTCTTAAAAAAAGGACATCGCAACTCTTAAAGGAATAGTGCGAAACAAGTAAAGAAATTTAGGTAAGATGTTCATTTTTATTATATTACACCTCCCAATAATAGTCAATGGCAGCTTATGCCACCTACGCAAATCAGCAGCAATTCTTTTAAATAATGGTTCTTAATTCAAGGCCATAAAGTCCTCAGTGCGACAGCTGAGATACACACCAAGGTAGGTAGCAGAAGTAGTAATACCTAACAGAGGTGAAGCTGATACTGGTACGTAATTTATAATTGACTGTGTCTTGTTTAAATTAAGCTTGTAGCCAGAAAAGGATCCGAAATGTTGTGTCTCATGAGTTAACACTGCTATAGATTCCTCTGGCCGTGCAGTGAATACAGCGATGTCGTCTGCATAAGCAGTAACTTTTAAAATCATGCCATTGAAGGACACTGGCGAAATAGAGACATTATGGAGCAACTGCCTAATGAACGGCTCAATATGAAGAGCAAATAATAAAGGGGAAAGCGGACACCCCTGACGCGTATCCGCTGAATACTAACAAAGCTGGATGCAAGACCGTTAAGTTTAATAACAGCGGTTGGATTATGATAAAGTCTCTGTATCGCCGAGACAAACCTCCGACCGAGACCTAAAGAGAGCATAGTACACCATATGAACCCCCAAGCTACTCGATCGAAGGCCTTCTCGGCGTCCAGCATCTACATCCCAATCCGCATCTCCAAGTGGCTAGCAACATCAAATGCTGCAAAAGCTATATTTATGTGTGCTGCCGTGTCCCTACCTGGAACAAAACCATGCAGTTCTCCTGAAACCACTAAATGAATTAATGGGGCTAAGTGGGAAGCGAGAAGCTTTGAATAGATTTTCGCGTCCGCATTTATTAGGGATATCGGTCTGTATGAGCCCATATCCTCCACTGATTTGCCCTTTTTGGGAAAAACAACATTAGTTCTGGTCCACGATGGGGGCGCATCCCCTCCCTGCAGTATCTCATTGACCAACTCAAGAAGTACTGGAGTCAATACTTCCCTGAATATTTTATAAAACTCAAGCGGGATGGTGTCCTCGCCAACCGCTTTGCCACAGGGCGAAGCCCCAATTGCTAATTTCAGTTCCTCAGGGTCAGCATTACTTTCCAACCCCAAAGTTTGAGACACATCCAGAGCAGGTAGTACACTCTCTTGTAAATAATCTGTAGCCATTTGTTGATTGAAACTTACTGACTCCTTATACAGAGTGGCATATAAAATCCTAAATTGCTCTACTATGTCTTGGGGTTTTGTATAAGTTACACCATCCACACCATTGATTTTCTTAATATGCAACATAGGCCTCTGGTCAGCAAGTTGGTAGGCTAATACCCGTCCCACCCGCTCTCCATACTCATACTGTTTCGTTCTAGACTTAAGAAAATTATTAGCAACTTTGTCCTTCAACCTTCTGCTAAGCTTCGCTCTTATGTCGATAATTTGTGCATATATATGCTGTTCACCAGTGTCCTTCAAGGCGATTGCTCGAGAGTGCTGCTGTTCTAACTCAATATATAACCTATGTTCATTTCCAAGCTGGCTACTATTAAGTCGATTTTCCTTTAACTATATACTGAAAAGTAGCCCCTCTCACGCATGCTTTTAGACAATCCCAGACCATTGCAAAGGGATGTGGTATGAAGATTGTTTACTATATATTCCTTCAGAACCTCTTGTATGCAGATTACAAAACCAGAATTGCTTAGAAGATGCCTAGGAAAAGAAAATTCCCTAGCTTGCTCTCCCCTAGACGACCCAAGGTGTACAGTAAGCATAATGGGATTGTGGTCCGAAGTTACCTTGGGACATACCACCATAAGGGCATTGGCCAACAAAGCATAGTTAGTAAAAATCATGTCAATTCTGGAGACTGTTTGTGGGGATGGGGAAAAAAAGTAAACCCCCGCGTTGTAGGAAACAGTATCCTCCAACCATCCCCCAGCTGAATATGTAGCAGGTCATGTATAGCTACCCTCACCTGAACCATTCTAGCTCTAACAGAGGTACTTGTAGTATCAATTTTTTATCTAAAATGCCGTTGAAATCTCCCATTATTATGAGATCCCCAGCCCATTCCAACAATTCAGAGTTTAGATAAGAAATAACCTCAGGGCAATCAACATTAGGACCATAAACCATGCATACTGTCACCTTACATCCAAGAATTGAGAGCTGAGCAATTACCCATCTTCCCCTACAGTCGGCATGTGTACGTAGAACCATGATTTTGGAATATTTATCCTTCAGTAGGGCGACCCCACGTATAGAAGCCGTCTAAGATGTACACACAATCAAATCATAGCCAAGCTGTTTAAAATAAATTCTATCTTTATAGGCCAAGTGGGTTTCAGCAAGCCCGACTATTTGAGGCTTATATCCTTTAAGCACTTCAGCTACCAATCGCCTTTTAATAACCAGATTCAGCCCAAAAACGTTCCAACTCATAAATTTAACACTCAACATTAAACAAATTTTGAACTTCCGAATCGTACTCTATCAATAGCAATCAGAGTAATCTTTCCCCAGGCTTATGGTCAATACTATGTTTGTACCTTTTCTGTGCTACTTTAACTACAACGTGGCTATTTAACCCCCCCGCCCCCCACAACCCTCCACCACCTCCCATCCCCAAGCTCTTTCTAAGAGTTTATGTTTGTTAAACATATATAATCAGCTACTACAAAAGTTACATTAATATACTAGGTATACAACTAATGAATGACACTATTTCAAACATATATTATGTAAGTGGCTGTTTAACAGTGTGCATTCGAGTGGGTTTCTGAGTGGCTGTATAATTGTATGAGTGGGTGTGTGATTAGCTGTATGTGTTTATAAGTGGGTGCGTAAGTAGCTGTGTGGGTAACTGAGTGGCTGTGTGAGTGGCCATATTGGTGAGTGAGTGGGTGTGTCAGTGGCTATATGGGTGATTGAGTGGCTGTGCCAGTGGCTGTACAGGTAAGTGAGTGGGTACCTGAATGACTGTATGTGTGAGTGACTGGGGGTATAAGTGGCTGAATGGGTGACTAAGTGGCTGCTTGAGTGGGTGTTTGGTTAAGTTAGTTGGTGTGTGAGTGGCTGTATTTGCGAGTGTTTCTCTATGTGAATGGCTGTATGGGTGAGTGATCAGATGTTGGAGTGCTGGTATAGATGTCTGAATGGGTGTGTAGGTGGTTGTGTGGATGTGTGAGTGAGTGAGTGTGTTTGAGTGCTTGCATGGGTTAGCGAGTGGCTGTGTTGATAGGATGTATGGGTGAGTTATTGGATATGTGAATGCCTGTGTATGTGGGTGTGTGAGTAGCTGTATGGGTTTGTGTGTAGCTGTGTGAGTGGCTATATAAGTGAGTGACTGGTTGCATGAGTAGCTGTATGGGTGAGTGAGTAGTTGTGTGAGTGGCTGTTTGAGTGAGTGAGGGGATATGTGAGTGCCTGAATAGGTGGTTGAGTGGGTGTGTGAGTGGCTCTATGTTTGAGTGAGTGGTTGTGTGAGTATTTGCATGAGTCTGTGAAAGGGTATGTGAGTGGTTGTGTGGGTCTCTGAATAGGTATGGGAGTGGGTGTATTGGGGTGTGAATGGGTGTGTGAGTGGTTGTGTGAATAATATCATCAGTGATGTCATGACTGATGTCATTTGAGATGTCGTGAATGATGTCACTGTCCATGTCATGAGTGGTGTAACATGTGAGGTCATAAGCAGTGCATTGTGGGGTCATACATTATAATTAGCTCAGGTAACTATGGCTGCTAAATTACTCTGGTTTTGTACGAGTGAAATGTGAGCCTAACTATAATGTCACTGTAACCTTTGGCTTTTTTCATTGAATATCTATATATATCCCTGGCAGTCTGCTCAGATCAATTAAAGACCGGTGCAGATTCTGTTTCCTGTGCGAAAAGTTTATGAGGGCAACTCGTCTATCATTACGTGTTTTGGCCAAGCCCGGCCTTGCTCACATATGCTCCAAAGATTCAAACACCTCCTTAAGTAGTACACACATGATTGCAGGGAAGGAATGGCCATTAACAAAAGACTATACATTGGCAAAGTGCCTACGTTTGACAAAAATGCAACTTATAATTTCATCTTTTCGGGGGCGAATTATAAATTGTAAGCTGCTTCATATGTAGATGAGATAAAAGATTGCATATTAGCAAAAACGTTCTAAAAAATAATTATTAATATATGTACAGTGATATATGACAAGAATAAAGTGCAAAACGATCCAAAATTCAATTAATATATGGTTGATGGGCCTCTTTGCCATAAAATACATTTATGCTGCTATAAACAAATAACATTAATACCTCCTCATATGTTAAAAATAAATACATCAATGCTGATGGACTTGTCACAATGAGTGCAAATCTTTTTATTTATACTGCATGCATTATTTAGTGCACTGAAAAAATTGTGCCCAAAGTGGAAAAAGTGCTAAATTCATAAACTAGCAATTGTTCATTTAGACCGTATCTGCCAATATCAATATCTTAATCACATAATATACATACAAAATCAAATCCAATTATTGTTGCAACTTCAATTATATAAAAAACTATATAACAGATACCCTCTGCACTGAGCAGTTTGTTAATATCTCCCCAATTTGGTTTATTTGTGCATTGTCTGCTTTTGCTTACCTTACCCATGATTATAATAAGTAAAATGTGTATAACGAATATGAAAACGAAAGTGTTATATAACTGCCGGTATTATGTCAACTCTATCCCACTTTTCCAGCATTCCATTTAAAAACCTATGATGCTATAGAAAGTTGTGCAAATCCTCACTAATATTCAAACCATTCGGTGACTTGGAATCAAGATTAAGAATGTATTGTGTCTCCAACTGTCTGAGCAGTGCTTCTCTGTTGCCTCCCCATCTGAGCTTGGCAACTGCATCAATCACGAAGTATGTCAGACAGTTGAGGTTGTTGTTATGGTACTGCTTGAAATGTCAAGCCACAGGATAATTGGGGTCAGAGTTAACAATTGCTCCGAGGTGTTGTAAAATTCTAACATGCCCCTGCAATTTGGTACTTCCCACATACCATAATTTGCAGGTGCATTCTAAGACATACTCAGCAAAATCAGTTTTGCCTCTGGAATTATGAGCAATTTTGACAGGCATGTCACAAAAGGCAGTTAAGTAATGAAGTGTATTATTCCCATGGCAACATGCTTTGCACATGCTACACTTATGAAAGCCAGTCCTAGCGGAAAACCAATTTGTGATCTGAGTAACTTCAGGGCTACTGCTCACCAAAGCATTGCTCATGCTGAAAGTTATTGTGGGTTTCTTGGGAAGGTTAGATCCTGTAATTGGATCAGTCAAAATAATAGGCCATTGCTTTCCAAGAATGGATCTAATTTATTGTTCCTCCTTGTTAAACGGTAAAGTTAATCTAACATCAGTTTTATTATTATTAGAATGACTTTCTGCATTCTTGGTAGTCAGACGATCCCTAAATAGAATAGATTCCCTACTATCGTGATTCACCCTTGAGATAGCTTGGTCAAGGGTTTTTGTTGCGTACCCACGGGCCAAAAATCTCTGTTTGGCCTTCTGTTGGCACTTGATTAAGTCATGTTGCTGGCTTCAATTTCTTCACAGCCTCAACACTTCGCCATAGGGGTATCCTTAAGATGTCAGGGATGAAAACTGTTGGCATGTAGTATTGAGTTACCAGCTATTGATTTGCTATATAGCTTAGTCTCAATTTTGTTGTTTGCTATATAAACATGTACGTCCAAGAAATCAATTTCCTGTTTATTAATATGTGCTGTAAATTCCATGTTTAATGAATTGACATCGATTTTTTCCACAAATGTAACTGCACTATATAGTGATCCATTCCATATGACAAATACATCATCTATATAGCGCAGTCAACAGATGACATGCTCCTCCCAGTCAACACCATGCTCTCCCATGAGTACCTGCTCCTTCCACCGGCCCATGTGAAGACATGCAGAACTGGGTGAGAAACAGGCACCCATAACAACTCTTCTTAGTTGTTAGAAAATCTCATTGTTAAGGTTGGAAGTAATTCTTTTCCAAGCACCGTCTAATCATACATAGTATCATTACACTATGTTTGTACAATCTTAGTGGTCTGCTTCTAAAATAATGTTCGACTGCTCTTAGCCCATCATTGTGCCTGATGCTGGTGTAGAGAGGTGATATGTCCAGTGTCATAAACAGATACTCATTGTTCCAAGGCATATAATAAATACTTCTGAGACAATCCCCAGTATCTTTGATGAATAATGGTAGGTTACGCACATGGGGCCCGATTCACAGAACTAACTTAAGACAAAATCCTAAACTTACTACCATTTTCGTATTCACAGAATGCACTTACTCATTTTGGTATTCACAGAAGACACTTATTCACTTCGGTGTTCACAGAAGTTAGGAGTCCTAACTTTAGGACTCCTAAATGCCTTCTGTGAATACCGAAAGTCTTAAAATTAGGATTTTTCTCAGTTTACGAGTCCTAAAGTTAGGACTCCTAACTTTACTACTACTAAACTGAGAAAAGTACAAATTTTAAGGCTTTCGGTATTCACAGAAGGCATTTAGGAGTCCTAAAGTTAGGAGTCCTAACTTTACTACTACTAAATTGAGAAACATCCTAATTTTAAGAATTTTGGTATTCACAGAAGGCATTTAGGAGTCCTAAAGTTAGGAGTCCTAACTATACTACTACTAAACTGAGAAAAATCCTAATTTTAAGACTTTTGGTATTCACAGAAGGCATTTAGGAGTCCTAAAGTTAGGACTCCTAAATGCCTTCTGTGAATACAGAAAGTCTTAAAATTAGGATTTTTCTCAGTTTACGAGTCCTAAAGTTAGGACTCCTAACTTTACTACTACTAAACTGAGAAAAGTACAAATTTTAAGGCTTTCGGTATTCACAGAAGGCATTTAGGAGTCCTAAAGTTAGGAGTCCTAACTTTACTACTACTAAATTGAGAAACATCCTAATTTTAAGAATTTTGGTATTCACAGAAGGCATTTAGGAGTCCTAAAGTTAGGAGTCCTAACTATACTACTACTAAACTGAGAAAAATCCTAATTTTAAGGCTTTTGGTATTCACAGAAGGCATTTAGGAGTCCTAAAGTTAGGACTCCTAACTTCTATGAATACCGAAATGAGTAAGTGCCTTCTGTGAATACCAAAATGGTAGTAAGTTTAGGATTTTGTCTTAAGTTAGTTCTGTGAATCGGGCCCAACTTCTTGTAGGAAGAAGTCAACATATTGTGAGGTTTTTACAAAACTACTGTTCCGTGCTGATAATATTGGTCTTCCTGGTGTTAGAATAGTTTTGTATGTATTTTAGGAATAAAGTATAGGACCGGCATTGTTGGATGGTCATTCCGCAAAAACTGATATTCCTCTATTGTTAATAGTACCTCATTTTTCCATGTTATAAGATCTCTATGACATTTGTTGACTACCTCTCTTATATGAAATATATTGCTCTTTTTATAACATAGTTCATCCTTTAGGTGCTTTCAGGCCTCTGTTAGATAGTCAGATCTTTGCCAAAGAACAATGTTGCAGCCTTTGTCTGCATTACAGAATCTAATTTGCTTGTTGTTCCGCATTTTTTCAATTAAAGTCGGGTACTTTCCATCATGTTCATTGTATTTTCTTCGTGCTCTCTTTGTTTTATGGTTAAGTTTCATGATTTCTTCTGTTATTTCGTTACTGAAAATATCAATGGCATCACGTGGCATCATAGGCATAAATGTCGATTTTGGTTTAAAGGGAGTCTTAATTGAGCCAAAAAGATTAAGGGCTTGATCCTGTATCAGTTGTTAAGTGGATAGTATATTTTCAGCATCTGCACCTTCATTTTGCAATTCTTGTAAGTCCTGCATCAGCTGGATGTCTGTTATTTGCAAACTGTTAGTATCATCATTAGACGGCGTAGTTAACCTTGATGTTGTTATAGTTTTAGGCTTTTGCATAATATATTTCATTAATTTTAGTTTCCGTATGTATTTATACACACCATTTCGGGTCTGACTATAATTGAAAGCACCTTCCGGACCTATGATAGTCCTAATGCTGAAAGTTGATTTTCTGCTTCACTCAAATCCATATTAGATAAATTGACCACAGTTTCCTTATTCTGCCCTATTTGCATTTCCATCTGGCTCCTTGTTGTTTTTTTGGTTTGTTTTCTGTGGAGTTTTCTACTCTCTTGCAGTCTCTGGTTCAGTCTCTGTTTGTTTGTAAGTTCGGACATTGTGGCCGCAGGGTTTGGCGCCGATAGCGAAGTCAAAAGCCCAATTCTTTTGCAAGTTTGATCAGGCCTCCAGATTGACTTTTTGAAGCCCTGTTGTTTCTGAGTGAGTTTCACCTTCAACAGCCAAATTTAGATCAGAGCCAGAGGCTATATTTGATGTTTGTGCACAATTTTTGTTCCTCTAGTCTTGCTGGATTGCGATCCATTTGTTGTTGCCTCTTTAGAGTATCACATTTTTTAGCAAATGTAAATATATATATATTGTTTTCTTTTTTCTGTGTTTTAGGGTTTAGGGTAGGGAAAGGGCCTGGGGTCATGGGGGTCATGCAGGGGTAGAGTTTTATGGTTTAGGGCAAGGGAAGGGCTGGGGGCCAGGAGGAGTTGCGTTGGAGTAGGATTTTAGGGTTTAGGGCAAAGGATATTTTTATTTTAGAAGGATTGGGGCGTGGTGGTAGGGTGCTCCAGGGACCGGGATTAGGGTTTAAGGTAGGGGTCAGGGAACCCTTTACCACGCATACACTTTTATCATACATGATTTTACAATGAATTTAATTCTAAAGGCATGCGTGGTAAAGGCATTTTCATTGAAAAAATATGCGTGGTAAATGTTTGCGTTGTAATGGCATTCTCATTGTAGCGCTTGCGTGGTAAAGGCATGCGTTATAACGGAATGCGAAGTAACGTCATACAACCCTTGCTAAGAGCCCCAAAAAGCCTAAAGATGACACTGGGCTTGGTTGCTTAATGCAGTTCAGCTCATAATTAAAATCAATTTAAATAAATTATTCAAATCAAATGGAAACTATGCAAGCAGATTTCTAATTGCACATGTAACTGGTAGCGGGGTCTATAAAATACCAGATGTAAAGTTGTTGGAAGAGGCGACTTACATTGGGTCAGTAAAAGTATCCAGCTAACAGGTAGCCTGCCCTTTGTTTCATTTTCAGGTGAGGGCATGTTTGTAGCATTCCCTTTAAAGGCTTTGATGTTTTTAAATCTGTAGAGATGTTATTTGGTTGTTGTAAAGTTGTATAGCAACTTAATACTCGAATTTCCATCCTGAGTTTAACTTCTAAACTTAACTCCACGTTCATTCAACACTTTTCATCACTCCCGCAATACAGGAAAGGGCTCAAGGCCTGGCTGTCCGATTGAACAGATCAGCACAAAGCAGTTAGCAGCTCCAGCGCCTTGAGACCCCCGTGAGTGATGTGAGTCGCTTTATAAATCCTTGATTGATTGATTTCGAAAGCACAACTATGCATGCAGCATTTCCTGGACATAAATTATTGCAACAGGAGACATTCGAATGCAAGGAATGGAGTGAACCAGGGAAATCAATCCTCAGATAAGAGGCATGCACAATTGTAATGGTGAAAACTAGCAAAAGACTGATCATGAATGTGAGTGCTAAGTCCCTTCAAAACAGTCACGCAATTGAAGTAAAATGCCCCATCTGTTTCAAGGAAGAAAAACAGCACGGGCCACCGAGAAGTCACAATGGCACAACAAATTTACTTTATCTGCCTTTTCTATAGGTTGCATTGTATAGAGGCAGCACTATAGCATAATAGAGGGCCCCTCGAGCGGTGCCCTAGGGGGTAATGAAATCTATTGAGCCACCAGACGCTTAATGCATCCCTTCTGAAGACATCTGCTAAACTGTGTAATAAAAAACTATCATCCGATGACCCCTTCGTCCTCATTCATGGTAGGTGGACAATACCAGATTGTGCTGCGCGTCACGTGCTCAATGCTGCGTCCCAGAAGAACTCGTGCTCATTAAAGACAACTCTCCTTCCAGGGTCAGCAACAAGTGCGAAGAACTCAGGCCTCATATCTAGTGCATTTTACGTGGTAGCTGATATTAAAAGCAAGGATAACGGTGGGTAATAGTGTCCAAAGCATTCTACCTGTGGAGCAGGCACATTTCTGACAGATGATGTATATTCTGCTGCTGTAACGACAAAACATCATGATTAATGCTGTTATCTAAAACTCACCCATCAACAGGACCAGCCTGCCCTGAGGAAGAAGACGGAAGCGATATAAAGAGCAAAAGACATGTTCTGGCCGAGCTGTCGTGGCATTTCACAACCTAAGTCATCTCTCTTAGCACAGCACAGAGTATGGGATTCATGATGGCGCCAAACCAATTGCAGTGCGAACTTTCAAAATAACGAGAGAAGCACCCAATGGAAACAACAGCAGTGCCTTCCGTGCTTGCCGTATGTATCCCTGTAACGGTGTGTGAGTATCCTGCTGTTCTGTATCTTGTGTGTTTTTTGGTAGTAGTCGGACGTCGAACTCCTTCTGGTGGGGTGATGCTAGTGTCTGAACTTCTGCCCAGCTCAGTCTTCCTAAGTGTCAGCTCACGACTGTTGTCTACTCAAGGGTGAAAAGTGGCACAAAGGTACACAGCAAAGATAAGGTGAGCGGTATTTTTAGACGACAGGACCCAGATTTACAAACACTTTGTGTCAGTTTTGCGTTACTTTTTTAAATCCCAATCCGATGCAAAGTGTTGGGGTGGGATTTACAATCCAACACAAATCGTGATTTGAGTTCTACTGTTACACAAAGTAATGCACAGATGTGCAATGTGCTGCCTTGCACTACTTTGCATCTAGCGGGTGTTTCCTGGGTGGTGCATGGGTGTTCCTGTGGAAATATACTTAAGGTTTGACACAAATCCTTATCTGTAGTGAAATGTAGACAAGGATTTGCACCAAAGTTCTGTGCCTCCTCGAGGCAGGCATTGTGAGGAGAAATACTTCAGTTCTCCTGATTGTCCTGCTTTGCCTGTGTGCTGCACTGTACAGCACACATAGAAAGTGGTAAATGCCTTAGAGGAAAGGAACGATTCTTCCCCCAATGCAGATACCCTTGGTCTATGGTTTGAGGGTGTCTGTGTTGGAGCACTGGAGTCAAAAGTGTGTTAGAAGAATAGGGGGGCATATTATCAAGACAGGCGATAAAATTATCGCCGCTTTAGCGGCAGAAAACTTCCGCTAAAACGGCGATAATGGGCTTGATAATATGCTCTATGGAATTCCAATTGAAGCCCATGTTAGATTTGAAGGACATCTAACCTGAGCTTCAATTGGAATTCCATAGAGCATATTATCAAGCCCATTATCGCCATTTTAGCGGCAGTTTTCTGCCGCTAAAGTGGCGATAATTTTATCGCCTGGCTTGATAATATGCACCAGGGAGAGTAGAACAGCACCATATCATACTAGACACAGCGCTGTTCTGCTCTCTCCCATTCACTCAGTGCATGAACTTTACTTGCTGCCCTGTGTTGTGTGCATTCTATGTCAATCTGTGCGCAGGGCCAGATTTGCAAAGCGTATGTATTGGCGCTTGAGAAATGCAAAGGAACGCCAATCGTAGTGAAACACTTTAATGCACTACGAACAGCAGTGACAGTTTATCTTTCATGCAGGAAAGCTATTTTGTGCTGAAACATAACCTCTGTGCTGTGCTCAAACCCCTTTGTGACACCTCCCTGTTAATGGATGCAAAGGGATTGTATCTGGAGCAGGCCAGAGCAAAACCCAGAGGCTTTGGTGCAAAACCAGATTTACTAAAATAGGATCATCTTACTTTGCTCCAAATTCTAAAGCCTTTGGAAAGTAGGCACAAGCAACAGGCAGGTGGTATATCGCCTGATGAATCTACACGTAATTTGAGTACTTCCCCATAGAGCATACATCTTGCATGTGTGACCCTTATACTGGTGCCTACAACTAAAAATGTATACTGCAATGTGTATCTCCAGTACTAATATAATGCTAGAAAGTGCAGAGTATCTATTGTGGCACAGTGTGAGAACTTCTAGATATTGTACCCAAGCTGCAGATGACATCATAGGGCACTGCACTCTTTTCTGTCCTTCAAGCAATGCTGCGGTGCACCTTTTCACACAGTGCTCCCTTACATGAAGGACAGTAAATCTGAGGCAAATTATACACAACCATAGGCATGTGGAGCAGGCACTAACAATGCTTATGAGGCTTATGAGGCAGATGCAGAACAAAGTGTCTGCAAGGGATGATGGGCACTTCTACAAAGAGCGGCCGATTCACACGTGACAAACAGCCTGAAGAAGGATACAAAAGAACAGATCCTTGTGTCTGCACCAGGTAGTGGGTTCACTTTGGGACACAATAGAAGGCTCACAGACCCTTAAATGTTCGACACAACTGCCACAACTTCTACGCAGCCATAGAGGTTGCCACATAGCGCACATAGCGCACATTTGGCCATTGGGGGGAGAAGCAAAGGTAGGCAAATCCAGTTAGGTAGTAAATAAGGAGCCGAAAAGGGTGGGATTTGTCAATGCTTATGAAGCCAGCAGGATTTATCTGCTAGACATGTTTGCATCCAATCACTGTGCTCGGAAGAAGATAAAGAACATTCACATCTCAGATGAGCCTCTGGAGCACCTCTCAGAAAGACTGTGCATATCTAGAAGCGTATCACTGCCCTAAGAACAGGGAGCAATGCATACTATAGATCAACAACAACACTCAATGGATTTACCAAAAATCATGTAGAAAACCAAGGGGCATATCATCAACAAGGCGATACAAAATTATTGCCGCTTTGGCGTCCGTTTTCGTACGAAAAGCGGCGATAATTTTATCGCCTAATCAGCAAGGTCACGCTATCGCGTGAAGCCTTGCATTAGCGCCTGTATTCTGAACGCCCAGATTTGCATCTCTAATGAGATGCAAAGTGGGCATTCCTGCCCTAACATTACTGGAGAAATGTCGCTAAGCGACATTTCTCCAATTATCAATGGGCACGCTAACCTGCAGAGCGACAAGCACAGTAGCGATAACCTCTGTTATCGCTGCTTTCCTTACGCCTGCTTCAAGACTGACTTAGCCATTATATCCTATGTAAGGTGGATATCATGGCTAAGTATGCCTTGCCCTATCATCAAGCTATCGCCAAACTTTGTGAGATTATCACTGAATTTCCAGTTAGCGCTTGGAATTTTATCGCTTTTGAGATAAGCAATGCTAATAGCACGCTATCTCAGCGATAAAATTCCACGTTGCCCGGCAATAATTATCCTAGTGCTAAGTGCGCTTAGCGATAATTATCTCCGGGCCTTGATGATATGCCCCTAAGAGAGTTAACATACCAAAAAGAATTTGATAGGCATAAATACGTAAATAGGTGACTGTTTACAGGGATAGTTAATAAAAACAGGTGGCATGGAAACTAAAGTAGTAAATGTAGAGGGATAATGCATAAACAGTACATACATTAGGATGGCTGTAACAAACAATGTGCACATTCTGCCGTCATTTAAGTGTTGGTGGCTACACAGTGTATATCATTCATGAACTCACTGCCAAATATACAGACTAGATACATTTTGCAGTAAAATATGTAGATTAAACACATCCACAGTTGCCCCACTGCATTCAGATGATTGATTGAAACCATTACAGCATGACTGCTAACCACAGCCTGGAAACCTGTAACATCACAGGAAGACTGGTGGAATGCAACGCAACACGCACGCAGAGGTCAATTGGAAGAACACTATGTGTGAGCTACTGAATAGGAGATGTTGGTGCTTTCACATCACTAGGGAGAACCAGTTTGCAATATGATCTACCATAGCTGTTTTAAGTTATCATCACATTTCCCACATTACACAACATGGCTATCGTGTTACCACTTGGTCTGTACCCTAACCAATTCACTGCAAGCAACCGGAAAAACGAATGCATATATACAAATAAATGGGTTCCACCACTCCAGACTGTGCACTAGCGCATCACCACTCCTAACGCATGCATCGCAAGACTGTACCAATGATTCAGATGTATGATTCAGCCATTATTTTCCACCTGCTTCCAGGCAGAGAAAGGATCAATCCTTCATGTGCAAGCACAATCCATGCACTGGTTTCCATCAGCCTTGCTATATTTGCACCTATCATGTGCTTTTGCTTGATGTGCCTTTTATGTGGGCTACACATTTCCCAAATAACTGTGCTTGCCGTCAGCTTTTATCCACACATCCCCATATAAGCAACGACTGGCTTAAATGAACCTCTTCAAGAATACTCTTTCTTAAGGAAATGACCATAAACTGCCTTAAAAATTACCTCATGGTTTTCTTCAAACCCCTGTACTGGGGGCTTATTGTGCAGCATAGCTTTCTTAAGGAATACTGGGGCAGTGGATAGAGATGTATTTTGGCATTGGTTGAGCCCTTAATACCATTGCTTGTAGGCCTTTCCAAAATATTCAGCTGTCAGGCTGATATTCCAGGAACAACAAGGGCCTGATTACGAGTCTGGCAGTCCGAGGAATGGCAGACTCATGGTGGCGTGGTGGTCTTACGACCGCCACATTACAAACCTAGTGGTAGTGCCGGCCTGGAACCGCTGACTCCGTCAGGGAACAGCCAATCCCTGGCACTGGCGCAACGATCAAGAGGCATCAATTCGCTTGGCGGGACTGCCGCGATCCCGCCAAGCATATTACGACTTTCATCACCGCCTATGATTTCATGGAGGTTTTTTCTCAATGAAAACAGTGGCAGTGAGGAAAAAAAGGGGGCCCTGCAGGGACATCTTGTCCCTCGTGCCTCGTGGATGCACACAGGGGGGGCACAAAATGTGTCCCCCTGTGTGCATGCACAGAAGTTCCAGCACGGCATGGACATTTTAGTCCATGCCATTCTGGAACTTCCTATGACGTTTTAATTTTGATGCCTATTTTATAGGCACCGCCGTGCGAACGACAAAGGAAATGCTCGCCAATTACTAAAAAGTAATTATAGGATGGGCGGTCCTCATGCGGGTTTGGTGGTGCGGTGGCGGGGCGGTCCCGCTGCTGCACCGTCAAACCCATAAATAAAATAATTTCCACCGATCATTACTGCACTCCCTCTTCAGTAGCAAAATGGTGCTGCTGTAATTTCTGAAGTAAGGAGTACTTCCAGATATTCCATGGCTTTTCCTCGTAATTATCAAACATGTTTGTTAATGGTCAAAATAAATTGCTGGTAACCAGATTGCCGGATTTATTGTCTCTCTGTCCAGTGACAGGCAGCATTTTAATCTGAGGATGTGTTTCAGCTCTGTCCATAACATTTCAGGTGAACTATATATTTTACACACATTCAGAAAATTCCTAAGGGTTTTCAGATACAATTGTTTATGTTCATTTAGTTATAAAGTGTGAACGGCTAAACCTTGTTGCTTCTTGGCACTATGAAAGCAGGTGTAGCTTGTTGCAGTGATGAATAGATGCTGACATTGTTTCAGCTTCTTTCTTGTTAACAAATATGACAAACACAAACAGAACATCATCATGGGGACCTGCATTGCCATTATAGAGTCATTTTAGGACAGACATAAAGGCATGCAGTCAAATTATCTTTCACAGTGGAAGTTGCACTAGCTCCAGTTCCAATGCCTGAATGAGGCCAGGTGCTTAGAGTTGCAGTTAATTGGAGTAAATACTGATATTTTAGTCTGTGGCTGTAGAGATGTTAGAAATGGGGCATCTGGTTGGCTAGGGTTTGCACCTGAGCAAGGCACAACCCACCACTCTAGTCAGGGTAAGCTAGTTACAAACCTAAAACAATCTGTGCTGACCCTCTGGTAGCTTGGCTCAGAGCAGGCACGCTTATAATAAGAGGCAATGTGTAAAGTATTCGTGCAAAACACACACACACACACACACACACACGCACACGCACGCACACACACACACACACACACACACACACACACACAGTAACCCAATGAATACACCACAAAAGACACAGGTTTAGAATAGCAGGAAATATTTATCCGTATAAAATAAGATCAAAATGACAAAAATCCAATAAGTAGATCAGGAGATATGAATTTTACAAGGGCTAAATATTTAAGCAGTGTTTAAATCAACTGGGATGCTTTCAGAGCCTTTAAGGTAGTTCTGCTTGGCAAGGACTGCATAAAAGCAGTGTTTGAATCAGGACTCAAAGTGCCTCTACATGGTTTCAAGGGGGACAGAAATGCAGCTAAATAACTTCCCCCGCAACTGCCTGCGATGTTGCCTGGGCAGTGAAAAAAGATGTCACGATCCCTGAGCCCACAGTACCTTTGTGGATGGCTGCAGCCTCTGTGTGCTGAGTGACACTGCTGCATGGCTCGTAGATGGAGGCAGGGCTCGAGCAAGCCACGAGGGGTGTCGGCGGGCCTTGGACACGGACCCTGCATCGCTGTTCACTGTTCATCATTGGTGCAGGGAAGTTGGAGCAGTGTGGGCATCGCAGTGCATTCCCACTGCGTAGGCAATGAACCAGGCTAAGGATGACAGGTTTTATACGTGTTCCTCAGGGCTGAAAGTGGGGAGAGGTACACAACCTTTAGAGAGTTCTCATCACTAAGGCAGAAAAAACTGGAAAGACCATCAGCTTTGGCGTGGTCTACCCCTGGCCTGTGTTCCACCCTGAAGTCCATACCCTGTAGGGAAATGGACCACCTCAACATTTTTTTCTTCTCACCCCTCATTTGCATGATCCAACTGAGTGGTCTATGGTCTGTCTGAATCAGGAAGTGGGTGCCAAACAGACAGCCTCAACTTCTTTACTGCCCGGGCCAAAGCAAAAGCTTTTCTTTCCATTGCACTTCACCTCTTTTTCCTGGGGAGTAACCTCATGGAGGTGAAGGCTACAGGTTGGTCCTCTTCATTGATTTGTGAAAGTATTGCCCCATACCATGACTTGTCTGAATGAAAAACTCCTGGGAGAAGTCAGGCGCCTTGAGGACAGGAGTTGTGCACATGGCTTGCTTCAGGGATTCAAATGCTTTTTGGCATGTCTCTGTCCAAATCGCATTTTTCAGTTGCGTCTTTGAAGTTAGCTCAGTCAAGAGGGCAACAATGGTGTCATAACCATTGACAAATCTCCTATAGTACCCAGTGAGGCCCAAGAAAGAAGGCCCTGACCTCAGTCTGGGTTTGGGGACGCTCCCAGTCCATGATGGTTCCTACCTTGGCCTGAAGGGATTGCGCCTTCCCCCTGCCCACAAGGTGTCCCAAGCACACCACAGACCTCTACCTAATCTGGAATTGACTGGCCTTGATAGTCAGGCCTGCCTGTTGCAGGGCCTGAAACACTTCCCAGAAGTGAAAGACGTGATCCTCCCAACTGCTACTGAAGTCAGCTATGTCATCCAGGAATGCAGCTAAGGAGGCCTCCAAACAAGTAAGGGCCTGGTTTTTCAGCCTCTGGAAGGTGGCAGGGGTGCTCATTAATTCGAATGGCATCACCCTACATTGATAGCGGCCCACTGGAATGGAGAAGGCTGACCTTTCCTTGGCTTCCTCTGTTAGGCCAATCCGCCAGTACCCTGCTGTAAGGTCAAAGGTGCTTAAGTACTGGGCTGCCCCTAACATGTCAATGGGCTCATCTGCCCTAGAGATAGAGTGAGCATCAGTCTTGCTCATAGAATTTAGCATGCTGTAATCCACACAGAACCTCAGTTCAGGTGTGGTGCCCGATGACACAGCTTTTGGTACCAGAATCACAGGACTGGACCAGGGGCTACTGGAGGGTTATATCACCCCCAAATCCAGATTAGAGACTTCTCTTTTGATGGTGTCCCTCACCTTATCCAACAACCTGTAAGATTTATTCTTGACAGGGATGTTGTACTGTGTGTCCACATCATGGGTATACAGGTGGGTAATCCCAGAAATAAGGGAGAAAAGAGAGGAGTACTGTTGCAACACTTGGAGACAGTCCCTCTGCTGTTCAGGAGTCATAGTGGTAGAAAGGATCACTTCTTCCACAGACACATCCTTCTCCTCTGAGGCTAAGAAGTCAGAGAGAGGTTCATTCTCCTTTCCCTTTGCCCCAGCTGTCACCATCAGCATGGTGAGCTTAGACCGCTCAAATGGGGTTTGAGACGATTGATGTGAAGCAACCTATGGGGTTGTCTGGGGGTCTTAAGGTCCACCACTTAAGTAGCCTTACCCTTCTTCTCAATCACCCCATAAGGCCCAGCCCAATGGTCCTGAAGTTCCATGACCCACACTTTCTGCCCAGGCTGTAATTCCACAGTGGTAGTATTTTGGTCATACCACTTCTTCATTACAGCCTGACTGGCGTCCAAGTTGTTAGAAGCTTGCGTAAACAACTTAGCTCTTTGGTAACGAAAGGCCAGCATATAGCTTGCTACTTCCTGGAGAACTTTCCTGGGAGATTTCTCACATTCATCCTTCACCAATTTGAGAGGCACTCTGACAGGGTGACCATACAGAAGCTCAAAGGAGCCAAAACCCACCCCCTTCTTCGGTACTTACCTGTAGGAAAACAATAGATAGGGCAAGACAAGAGAATATCCCACTTTTTCCTCAGGCAGTCTTCTAATCATTCCTTTTATGGTCTTATTGAATTTTTCAACAAGCCCATTTATCTGGGGGTGGTAAGGGGTGGAGAACTTGTAAGTAACTACATGATCTTTCCACATGGACTGCATATATGCAGACAAGACATTTGTGCCCCCGTCAGACACAACTTTCTCGGGGATATCCACTCAGGTAAAAATCCCCATCAGGGCCCTTGCCACCACAGATAAAGTGGTGGGCCTAGAGGTACGGCCTCTGGGTATCGGGTGATGTCATCTACCAGAACCAAGATAAACCTGTGACCAGAAGACGTCTGGGGATCCATGGGCCCAACAGTATCGATGCCCACCCTTTCAAAGGGGGTGCTAAGGGGGTGCTAATGATGGGTAGTGGTTCCAGGGAATACTTTAACTTTTTTCCTATCTTCCCACTAGCCTCACAGGTCACACAGGTCATACAGAATGTGTCTGAGAATATTCTGATCATAAGCGAAAAGAAATGTGGGGGAATCCTTGCAAAGGTCTTGTCCTGGTCCAAGTGTCCTTCCAGGGCTTTGTCATGAGCCAGCTCCAGTAGGAAGGTCCTGTAACATTGGGGGACCACCAGGGCCTTGTTTTCTCATATACAGGAACCGTAGGCTCACTGTAATGGAGGTTGTCCTCCAAATAAATTGGATAGCTCCCAGAATCCTTGCATGCTGCTTGGGCTTCACCCTTGCGTGTCATGTCCTCAAGGGTTGGACACTCCCTCTGTGCCCTACAGAACTACTTCCTGGTTAGTCCTCCAATGAGCAGGTGTAGGCAGGTTACCAAGGGGCTCAATGTCCTCCTCAGTAGGCGCTGGGGTGGCAACTGCAGGTACCCATCGGTTCAATTTGAGTGCATTCAGGGGCTGGTTTCCCACACCCTCTGTCTTTCTTGATTTTACAAGCTGGCTGTTCCATTATTCCAGGCTCCAGCCCTTTATGACTACCCTCCCGAGCAGCCATGGACCTTGTAGCACAGATCAACTCAGGTAACTCCAACACCTGCAATTGAGGATTGAGCTCCACTTCTTTCCAGACAGTGTGCTCTAGGTCATTACCCAACAAACAGTTCACAGGCATGGCAGAGCTCACAGCAACATTGAGAAAACCCCCCCACTCAAATGCGTGGCCCTCCCTGTTGTTAGCCACCACAACTTGGTGGAATGCATTGGAAATCACCTGCTCTGGGGACACCAACTGACTCCTTATGATAGTCATGCTGGCACCTGTGTCTCTGAAGGCCTCCTCCCCTTGGCGGTTCATGGTGACCCATTGCATATACTTGGTAGTATTTGAGGGCACATGGATCTTAGGAAATCTCACTGTCCACCAAGGAGACTAAGGTAAACCCTGTCAAACCTCCCCATTAATTGTGACAAACTCCTCCCCAGTGCTATGCTAGCTACCCGTGGGTTCTTCCCTCCAGTGGGAGGGTGTACATTTCTTGGACATTTAGGATCCCCTTTGCAGTGTCCATATTCACCACACTCATAGCACTTGTGAGTTTTAGGCTGCTGACATTTGCCAGGGTATGTTGACTTCTGGTGGCCAGATTGGGACTGGGACCCAGATCCTTTCCCATGCAAAATATTTTTGGGGCCTTTAAATAACTCCTTTTTTGATCTCCCATCTTTTTCTTCCATTGGAGACTCTGACTATCCGTTTGAGAGTCCCCCTCAGATACCTTCTTGGACACTCCAGTGCTGACGAAGATGTCAGCCTCCTCTGTAAGCTTCCTGGAGTCAGTCAGCTTGGTATCCACTAGGTGTTTTTCACAGCTCTGCAAAACAATTATCAAGAATTTGCTCCTTCATAAACAAATCATACAACTCTTCATAATCATCAGTTTCGCTGTCTTCACCCAGCTCTTCAGTACCTTACCAGCATAATCCAAAAAATCTACTCATGTTTGTTTGGTGAGTTTGTGACTGGCCCTGAACCATTGACTGCACTTCTCAATTGTCAAACCAAACTTTTAGAGAAAAATGGCCTTCATGGCAGGGTAGTTGGTCTGGTTTGCCTTTTCTAATGTAAGGAGTGTGTCCTTCCCCACTGCGGGCATGTACCTATGTAGACTACCCCTCAGAGCTCCTCTAGGACCCTGTGTTCTCTGAGAGCCACGTCATAGGCTTTCAAACATTTATCTACGTCATCCCCCACATTGTAACTTGGCACCACATCTTTTGGGATATGAACTCTGAGATCATGTCAGGAAACTGCAGGTATGCTGCCACCATTACTGCTGTTGCTGGTTCCCACTTGTAGGGCTCTTATGTCCAGCTCTCTCAGGCAGATCTTGATGGAGCGGGTAGTACAAAATTTTGTATACCCCCCCTATTCTGCATGAGATCACTAATTGAATAATCTATTAATTATAATATTTTAAATGAGTTTGCATGTTCTATTAATCAACATTATTAAAATACAAGATATTCGTGGGATTTGCATTTTGCATGGCTAAATATTATTTCTAAAATCTGTACGCATACTAACAGTAGTATGTGTAATAAATAGAATATTCCATGGTATATGTTGCTTTTGTGATGTCTCTGTAATGTTGCCCGAGAAGACAACGCAAAGGGTGAATATAAACGCTTTAAATGTTGCTATACGCTAGATAAATACAAGCACACAGAGGGATTAGTAAGGGGTTAACATTAGATTTATTATTTCTATGCATTAATTACTCTTTTGTGTTTGTTTCGCTTAAGTTGGCGTTTGGGCCTAAATAAAAATGGCTGCCGACGCGACATGACGATGTGGCCACTGTCCCACATGGCGCGGAGCGAACTGCGCATGTGCAACACAGATGACTGGAGCCTCTGCATGACCCGTAACCCACTGTACTAAGTCAAGGCCACGGTGGGACAACAGCCAAGTGCCAAAACAAAGGATGTTCACAAAAGAAACCGGAATGGACTGAACTGTGACCTCACCCCTTAAACTGTGCTAAACCCCATCGGATGATCTCAACCAAACAATCACGACTGTACGAAATTATCAAAATGTAACTTTTACTGTGATTTTGTTATAAAAGTACATGGTAGAATAGAGAGGGACCTTCCTTCCAATCTTCCTATCCTACTAATCGATGACCACCACGACGACGGTGACGCTACACGAACTCTACTACTTAGAGTGACTGCTGCGTTCCTGAATCCTAAATGGTCCGGTGCTTCTCAAATGTCTGATGACTACGAACTTTTCCTAATTCTATGGGCATTGCCGGATGCTTGCATGTCTCTGGTCTAGGCCGATCTTTGAGACTGTGGCGTGCTGAGCACAGAACTTGAACATTAATCTGCTTTGACAAATGACGACAGACTTAGACTAGTCAGAATAGGTAAATATGATGTTCTGCGATTTAATTGAAATTTTGATATAAACTCTCCAAACGCAACTTTAACTTTCCTAAGAAATTTTAGATAAACAGATATTGATTGACAAAGAATGAGTTTGTGAGTTATTGAGAAGGGTAAGATCTAAATCTTAAATGTGTTTTAGCTGGTTCTAGATCACCATCAACCAATCCAACTATTTGGTCCATTGGCCACGTGGGAGGAGTGCCTTGATGTTTAGGATTGAGATCTGTAGGTGGAAGGGATATTGATGTATATTCTGTAAAATAACCTTTCTTTCACTATAAGATATAAGGTATTTTCCCCCACATGTCGAGCGCTTGAACCGCTCATCCCTCCAACTGTGTGCAAACCGGTGAATGGATAGTGTGAGTGTTGGTGTTATGGGCCCCACCAATGAATGCATGTGTGAATGAGTTAGTGTGACGTCGGGTCTGTGACGCAGGGAGGATATCGGTACGGGTTTGCTTTCCCCGTTACCAGGGTTTTTACGCTCCATCAATCTCATTAGCCATCCTTCTCTCCTCTATGGCCAACCTTTTCTCCTCAAGAGCTTGATCCAGTTTCTTTTACTCTCTGCCTTGCTCCTTCTCTAACTTGGCAACCTCGAATTTCAATTTCCTCTCCTGTTTCCTGGCATCCAGCTCCCCCGGGGACAGACTCCTGGATGAGAAACAGCTTCCTGTTCTGGAAATGACGGCTACGATTGGCAAGTTGTTGTCCCCTTCCACAGGCAGTCCTAAATCCACATTGGCATCTATGGTCAGCTTCTCTTCCTCCTCAGGAATTTCTTGCCCCAGATCTTCCTCTCCTGCACTATGGGTCTCCGCCCAGACCCTTAAGGCTTTCTGCAGGTAAACTTTTCTGGTGA
This sequence comes from Triturus cristatus, assembly GCF_964204655.1. Classification (NCBI taxonomy): domain Eukaryota; kingdom Metazoa; phylum Chordata; class Amphibia; order Caudata; family Salamandridae; genus Triturus; species Triturus cristatus. The sequence goes on along the minus strand of NC_140581.1, from coordinate 609,369,212 downwards.
AGCCCTTAATTAAGGCATGCAATTGCTTGCAAAAGTCTGTAATCTGAGCCATGGTATAGGACTCCAACCGGCCCGGTAAAATTCCTCAACTTCAGGTGCAGGTTCTCCAAACTAAGACATGTTTTAACAGAAAAATCAAAAGTTCAATCAGATAAAATTGAAAAATGAAAAAGCCAATTAGCGCTGACAGACAAATATTTCACAAATTAGGAGGCGTAGGTGTGAATTGGTCTAAGTATAGAGTTGCAGTGAACAACGAATTACTATATGGTATTGCACAAACACAAGACCTATTCCACTGCTGCCACCAATTCATCAGTTGGCTAGGGTATGCACCTAAGCCTGGCAGAACCCACCAATCTAGTCAGGGTGAGCTAACTACACACCTAAAATAACCTGTGCTTATCCTCTTGTAGCTTGATGCTGGGCAGGCAGAATTATCATGAGGCAATGTGTAAAGTATTTGTGCAACACACACACACAGTAATACAATGCATACGCCACACTGGTTAAGAAAAATAGGAAATATTTATCTGTATTAAAGAAGACCAAAATGACAAAAATCCAATAAGTAGATCAAGATATATGAATTTTACAAGGGATACATGTTGAAGCAGTGCTTTAATCAACTGGCCCCTTTTAGAGCCTTTGCGGTAGTTCTGATTGGCAAGAACTGCACGATAGCGGTGTTTGAATCAGGATTCAAAGTGTCCCTACGTGGTTTCAAGGGGGATGGAAATGTGACTAAATAACTGCCCCTGCAACTGCCCACAATGTCGAGTGGCTAGTGGAAAAAAGAAGGCACGTCCCTGCTCCCACAGTACCTTTGTGGATGGCTGCAGCCTCTGTGCGGTTAGTCACACTGCTGCACAGCTCATAGATGGAGACGGGGCTTGGACAAGCCGTGGAGGTGTTGGCGGGTCCCCGGACATGGAGTCCATGTCGCTGTGCACTGGTTGTAGTTGGTGCAGGCGAGCTGGACCCGTGGGCTGTTGTGGTTCACTCCCTGTTGCCTAGGCAATGCATCAGGGAAGGAGGTTGTCAGCATGCCCACAGCCCAGAGGTGTCGGGTTTCCATCCAACCACAAGGCGTGGTTCCTTATGGGCCAGGCCACTCATCAAGATTTTGCAAAAGGTTAAGCGAAGTGCAGATTTTCCCAGCTGCAAGCTCCCAGCTCGTGCAGGGAGCCAGACTGTAGGACAGGCCAACGGTGGGGAATGAAGTGTCGTGCTGCCTTATCACTCACGCCAGCTGGTAATCCAATATACTCCCACAATATGGGGCGCTTGTCTTTGCAGAACAGACTTTGGAATATGGAGGTGATTAAAAATAAGCAGATAGCAAGGTCTTTGATATCCCTGAGACTTCAGGGAGAACGGGGCAAGCCAGCAAGGCCTTTGAGTCACTCTGTGGCTTAGTCTTTGGTCATCTAGCAGGGCAGCTTAACAAAGCAGGGATGCAGTTCCTCAGAACAGTCAGGCACAGCAGAGTGGCAACCATTCTGCACAGCAACATTTTCTCCAGCAGAGTGTTTTCAGGTCCAGTAGTGTAGTTACTTGATAGGGTAAGAGCCCTAAAACATATACTCCAAGTGCCCTCTATGTAGGGAGGAACTTCAAAAAAGCCTTTTGAAGTCCACAAGTATCACTTTCAGTACAGCCCTGGCTCCAGGCTGCCAGTAGGGGGTAATTCCTGAGGACAGGGCACAACCTATTCAGATCTAAGTATGAACCATCACTCCCTCTTCCTGCTCAGGAAAACTATTAGTATGCAGATAAATGCAGATGTATCTGCTCTCACACCCAGCCCTTCCTGTGTTGCGGATGTCTAGAGAGTATGCACAAAATATAGCTGTCACTCAGCCCAGATGTGTATTGGAGGCAGGCTGCGGGCACACAGATCAAAGTTAAGAGCTGTGAAATGTCCACTTTCTAGAAGTGGTATTTATAGAATGGTAATGTCAAATCCAACGTTACCACTACACAGGATTTATCCTCACCATTCCAAAGATACTAAACCTAAAGAAGCTACTCCTTTCCAATCAGGAATTACAGCTTAAAATGTATTTTAAAGAATCCTCAATGCTAGCATATGGAAGGAGTAGGCCTCACAACAATGAAAAATGGATCTAGCTGTTTGTCATTGCCAGGACATGTAGAACTTAAAAAGTGCATGTGCTGGCTTTTAGCTACACAGCACCTAGCTCTAGGGTCACTTAGGGCCTGCCTTAGGGATAACCTATGTGTCATAAAAAGGGAGGTTTAGGGCTTAGCAAAGTTTAAATGCCAAGTCTAAGTGGCAAAAAACTATGCACACAGACCCTGCAATGGCAGGCCTGAGACAAGTTTGAAAAGCTACTTTTGTGGGTGGCACAACTACTGCTGCAGGTCCACTAGAACGTATTTAGTGTACATGCCCTGGGTACATTGAGTACCACTTTACAAGGGACTTAGAAGTAAACTAAACATGCACTTTATCACTGGTTAGTAGAGGTAAAGTGCTCAGAGTGCTAAGGCCAACAAAGCAATACAGCAGAAAATGGGAGGCAAAAATGTGGGGAAAGACCACCCTAAGGATGACAGGTCTAACAAGAGAATAGAGATGTCACCCATGTTACACAAGCCATACAGATTTGAGCTTACAACAGCATTAGCAATCTCTCTGTTGTTACAGAGATCTTAATATAAGCTTTGACTTCTCTGATGGAAGATATCCCTCTGGTGTGCATATCTTATAGCCTAAGACATCCATCCCTCGGATGTATGACGTTACAACGCACACTATTACAACGCATGCACTTACAACGCATTTTTTACAACGCATAATCCATTACAACGCATGACATTACAACGCATGACACTACAACGCATTTTAAAAAAATACCTTTACAACGCACTACCATTACAACGCATACTACCTTTACAACGCATTCCATTACAACGCATAATATTAAATTACATTTAAGGTAAGTATTAGATAGTATAGGGGTAAAAATTACTATTCTAACTCCAGGGGGTGCAACAGTAGGGTAAGTGTTGGATAGTATAGGGGTAAAAATTACTATTCTAACTCCAGGGGGTGCAACAGTAGGGTAAGTGTTGGATAGTGTAGGGGTAAAAATTACTATTCTAACTCCAGGGGGTGCAACAGTAGGGTAAGTGTTGGATAGTATAGGGGTAAAAATTACTATTCTAACTCCAGGGGGTGCAACAGTAGGGAAAGTGTTGGATAGTATAGGGGTAAAAATTACTATTCTAACTCCAGGGGGTGCATCAGTAGGGTAAGTGTTGGATAGTATAGGGGTAAAAATTACTATTGTAACTCCAGGGGGTGCATCAGTAGGGAAAGTGTTGGATAGTGTAGGGGTAAAAATTACTATTCAAACTCCAGGGGGTGCAACAGTAGGGTAAGTGTTGGATAGTATAGGGGTAAAAATTACTATTCTAACTCCAGGGGGTGCATCAGTAGGGTAAGTGTTGGATAGTATAGGGGTAAAAATTACCATTCTAACTCCAGGGGGTGCATCAGTAGGGTAAGTGTTGGATAGTATAGGGGTACAAATTACTATTCTAACTCCAGGGGGTGCAACAGTAGGGAAAGTGTTGGATAGTATAGGGGTAAAAATTACTATTCTAACTCCAGGGGGTGCATCAGTAGGGTAAGTGTTGGATAGTATAGGGGTAAAATTACTATTCTAACTCCAGGGGGTGCATCAGTAGGGTAAGTGTTGGATAGTATAGGGGTAAAAATTACTATTCTAACTCCAGGGGGTGCATCAGTAGGGTAAGTGTTGGATAGTATAGGGGTAAAAATTACTATTCTAACTCCAGGGGGTGCATCAGTAGGGTAAGTGTTGGATAGTATAGTGTAATATTATGCGTTGTAATGGTATGCGTTGTAATGGTAGTATGCGTTGTAATGGAATGCGTTGTAATGGTAGTTTTTAAAAATGCGTTGTAGTGTCATGCGTTGTAATATCATGCGTTGTAATGGATTATGCGTTGTAAAAAATGCGTTGTAATGGTAGTGCGTTGTAAAAGTTGCGTTGTAAAGGTTGTTCCCCCCATCCCTCAATTAGAGATTTCATTGTTCAATCTTAAAATAGCAGAGCTATCTAACTCCAGCACACAGGTTTATCAAGCTTTAGATTGCAAACCTATCACTCATGTTATACAGAGACCACCTGCTAAGGTCTCAGACAGACAAACTATCTGTCATGTTTCACAGATTTCTAAGGCTCAGGCTTCAAGCTACTTAGCTGTAGCACAGAATAGACAGGCTTAACTTAGGAGAAATGTGTAAAGCATTTATCAGTACCACAGCAGTTAACAACACAATAAAAAATCCCACACCAATGTTTAAAAATACAGAAAATTTTAATGAGCAAACAGACACCAAAACATAAAATATCTGACGTAGGGAATCAGGAAATGAGTTTTAGATGTTGCCTAGAGACAAAAAGTGCAAATTCCAAATGGGGCTATCTGGTCACGCTAGACCGGGTCAAAGTAAAAAGTTAAGGCAAGCCGCAATAGAGTGCAGGTCAGATACGGGGACCAGGTTCAGTAGGGGGGGAAAGTTCACCTTCTGACTTAGTCTTTTGCTTAGCGTAAATCCTCATTGATGAGTTTGTTGGCAGGTCAGGATGCCAGCTGGATCCAAAGAGGAGCTCATTGACCAGCTGAAGAACAGGACCTTGGTGGGAGCCTTGGGTCCAGCAGGGCGTTCGAGGCACTCGATATAGAATGCGGGAAAACCCCTAGCGGGTGAAGTCCGAACATTAGCTAGGAATAACATCAAGGAAGGTGTGGTCATCAGCGGTGTGCTGCTTGGCGTTGGACCCGGTGAAGTCCTTTGTGATGGTACTTAGAAACATTTCTGGAAATCAGGCTCCTTTCAGCTGGGCAACCCAGCAAGTTGAGGCCATCAAAGAGTTCATTGTTAGTGGAGGCAGCTCACAACAGTCCAGTGGTGGCCTCTGGCTCTTTTGGCAAAAATCCTTGAAAGAGTGTTGAAGTCCCAGCTTTCATGGATAGGCAATAGGAGTACACTCTGACACTTGTCTATGGGCTCCAGAACCTTAGAGACACCATTTTGGAGTCAGAATTTACTTCAGGGGAAGCCATCAGTAGGTTCTAGGGAAGTCCAGTTAAAACTGGTCTGCCGCCCCTTCGAGAAGGTGGGCTTCTTGCAGCTTTTGTGATCTTGTAGCTGAACAGGAGGTCAGAAAATAGACAGTTGGAGTCCATGTCTTAGCCCTAGGTACAAGTGGGAGCCGGTCCAGCCCTTGGGGTCTCTCTTCACAGGCTCAACAGCAGATGTAGTCAAGAGATCTTCTGAAGAATGTACCCATGGGTGCCACTTTTATGCCTGGAACTAACTTTTGGGTGGGGGAAATCACCTGGCCAATAGGGGGAAAAGTTCACAGAGGCAACCATACCAGCTATGACATAATTTCCTGGGTGTTTGACCCTAAACAATCCCTCAATTTCCTGCGCTGACAAAATCCAAAAGGGCAGAATCTTTTGTACCCTCATTATAGCTCTGGTTCTGTGTGTCTAGGAACTACCCTTGCAAACCAGTTTTGGAAGAGGATTCTCACCCACTGGCACTGGTACCACTCTTACTACTTAGACAATGGCAGGGACAGGCCTAGGTGTGAGTTAAATCTGCCTGTGATAGGGGACAACCCTTTGAAGCTAGTGCGGTTGGTAAGCACATGCACCAGGCCATCCTGTCAGAAGTTCACATCTCCTCCCAGCTAAGGCCCTTTTGTTCCCTTTCCTGGGAGCCATTCACACCTCCCAGTAGGATGCCAGGTGACAGTTGGTATTAACTCAGGAAAGACTGAGGTTTTAGTCAGGCAAATGTTCTAAAGGAGCATTTTAAAAATCGAATATTACATCCAAATTGGACATCCGAATAGATTTTAAATTCCTATTAATGGGAGTCCTTGAATGGGGATTTTTGTTATTCCTAAATTGAAGATGGGCATTATAAGATGTTATACTGTAACCACAGTGAAAAACGACTAGAGAGATTTTTGACAGGACATGCAAATCTTAAGGATGCATGTACCACTTTTTAAATACCATGCACCCTGCCTTACCTGAATCCAAGGCCTACCTTAGGGGGTTGACTTATTAAGTATAAAAAATGATGGCTTAGGTCTTTTAAAAGGGAGATCGAAAAGGCAGTTTTAAAACCGTCATAATAGACTGTTGTGGCATTCGTATAGCCATGTTTTACATGGTCAATTTAGTGGCTGAACAAAAACAAAAGTGTTGCAGGCCACTAGTGGCCTTTAACTTACAGTCCTGGAGTAGACAAGGTACCATATACTAGGGATGTACAGTTAAGTTAAATATGCAAATCAGGCATTAGCCAATTGTACACATGTTTTAGGGGTCAAAACATATGTACAGGGGCCTGATCATCATGGCCCCAGTACAACAGAATTGAAAAACCAGCAGCATCAGTAAATAAATAGGGGGTGAAGTTGATCATCGAGAAAAAGAACTTTTCTTAAATTGTACTCTTAGCTTTAAATACTCATGTATGATCCCTTAGAGCAAGGATATTTGAGGTTTGGGCCTCAGAGGTGTCACTGGGTAAAAGAATCTCGAGGCTCAGACTGCAGACCACAATCTTATACTGCAAATATCTTTTAAACTCAAGACAGCAAGATTTGCTGCTGACACCTGGTGTGATTGGATGGTTAAAGTAATTGAAAAACCATGGCATTTAGTGCTAAATACACAAAGTAATATTATCCCTCCTTTTATGGAAATTTTAAAGGCAATGTTATTTTTACAGAAGACATTTTGATCAGTTTACACTGATACAACAGGGTCAGTTATTGAGCAGTTTATGAAATTGAGTTACTGGCTGAGGGGGGTAGAACCCCTCTCAAGCAGCAACCACAATCCTGGTCAGGCACGATCTAGCCTCAAATCAAATTGGCAAGAGCAGTCAGGCTTAACTTAAAGGCAATTTGTAAAGTATTTGTGCTACACTTCAAACAGTAAAACAGTGAAAAACACCACACAAAAAGGATCCCACTCCAGGTTAGAAAAACAGAGCAAAATGTAATAAATGAAAAAAGACCAAATTGATAAAAATCCAATCAGTAGATCTGGAGTTATGAATTTTTAAACAATAAAGTGTAAAATATTGCCTAGCGTCTAAAAGCACAGAGTGTCAACAGTGGCTAGCTGGTCGAGCTGGACCAAGTTAAAGTCAAACATTCAGGCAGATTCATGATGGAGTACAGGTCGGATACCGTCCCAGATTTGTCCTGTTGAAAGTTTATCTTCTCTAGTTTTGTGCCTAGAGTCCCATTCACATTTAAGAGGGCCAGTAGGAACAAGGAGAGCATCGTGGGAGGCTTTTGGTGTGGCGCAAAGTGCAAGCTAGGTGTCGCAGCCAGGTGGGATGGAGTTTTGCGTTTGTGGTCTCCTGCGAGTGGTCAATGATGTAGTTGAAGAGATGGGTCGGCGGTGCTTCGCTCTGATTTTCAAAGTGAGTGGCGCAGTCTCACTGTGAACCGACCCGTTTGTGGTCACAAGAGCCTAAAAGCTTGATTTCAGCCCCATGAACCACATCAAGGTTCCAGGATCTGTGCAGCACCACGTGGATGTGAGGAACTCACTGCAGCTAGGTCCAGGAGCTGTTTGTGAAGTCTTTTATATCCCTGTGGCTCAGATCGGGAGGCCAGCAGACTAGCCCTTGGAGTCACTTTGGGGTTCTTGGTACATGATGAAGTTGCAGATCTAGTTCTCCTTCCCCAGGCTATAGGGAAGCAGGCAGAAGGTCAGCACAGCAGGGCAGCAGATCCTTTCGAGCAGTAGTCCAGCAGAGTGGCAGTCCTTATAGCAGCACAGCAGTCCTTCTCCTTGGCACAGTATCCACAGGCACCGAAGTGTACTAAAGAGTTGGTGTCTCAGGTCCAGAATGTATGCTTTGTTGTGCCTTTGAAGTGGGGAGAAGCTTCAAGAGGCAGGAATCTGAAGTACACAAATGCCCTGCCTTCCTGGCTCTGGCTGCAAACTACCTACAGGGGGTTTGCAACCCTTTGTGTGGTGAAAGGACACAGTCTTTTCAAGTGTAAATGGGATTGGGCCTTCTCCTCCCACGCATGTCGGAAGTGATGGCCCAACCCATCACACCTAAGCTCCCCATTGTGCATGACTGTCTAGGAGGAACACACAAAACCCTGCTTCTGGCTACACCAGTCATGTGACCCAGCAACAGGCTGCAGGCACCAAATGGCTAAGGCAAGCAAATGCTAACTTAAATTGAACCCATACTGTAATTATTCAGTCAATACTCTTTCATAAGATCAAGTAATTTAATTGCCTTAATCTTGTTGTGGTTTTATTTACAATTCATAATGTTTTTGTACTTTTCATAGACATCTAAACATATTATTCAGACCTCTTTTCTGTGTAAGGAACATTATTTACAGCTCTTTGGAAGTAAACAAGTTGTTTACAAAAAATCACATGGAACATAACTTTACAAAAAAGAAATCAAATACATTTCATATCTAAAACATAAATCAGAATTGAACAAGACTTCACATATTTCTGGATATAACTTGAACCAGTTAAATGATTTCTATGTTGTTGAGGTTTCTATTATTAGTCTTATTCTGAATCTCTTTTTCAAATTCTCCTACAGGGGTTATCAAATGCAATGTTAGAGTAGGCTACCAATGTCTCTTTCAGGATTGTCTACAGGCAGTTTTCACAATATCTGAAATAACTCACTAATATTGGTTGTCGGCATGTTTTGAACTTCTCATTTCTTTTGGGTTTTCATCAGGATCCCGACTAGTTGATTCTTTGTCTCCCTGTTGTTCCAATTATTAGCCATACTAGTGAGTTCTTTAGCTTCCTTCTTTTTGGACAGTATATTATTTGTGCTGTTGCCTTCACATTTATTTTTTAAGAGTTTCAGCTCCCTGAATATTTATTTAGCTTATTCACTTATTAAACTGTGTTTAATATAGGTGGGTGCCCTGGTGCTCACCCAGGGCACCCACCATACACAATGTTGGGGCTGGGAAGAAGGCCTAAGGACCCCGCGACCCCAGACGGCTCCCCGCATGCTGTGGGAACCAGCATTGCTCCCCCGCATGGAGCAGCTATTTATACTCCTCTCTCCAGGCGGGAGCAAACTCTTGATCTGTTTTCCTGCCCGCTTCCGGTGTGGGCTGGGAAATCGCAGTGTCCAGGGAATGGCTCCCCTGGACATAGCATGTGAGCTGGTCCCCAGGCAATTAATGGCTCAGGGAGGGGGGTCACATGCCCCCCTCCCTGTTTGTAAAGGTTAGCAGCCCTGGGGATGGGGTCCCCAGGGCCTTTTGAAGGCTCTGGAGGGGGCCATGTGGCCCCCATCCCCTTTATAAAATAGGACCTTGGGAATGGGATCCCCAGGGCTTAATGAAGCTTGAGAAGCAGGGCCATGTGGCCCCCTCCCCTTTAAAAAAATGTGACCCTGAGGGATTGGGTCCCCAGGGCTGGGTAGGGGCCATATGCCCCCCCCACCCTTTAAAATTCTTAAGGTCATTGGGGATAGGGTACCTAGGGCCTAATGAGGCTCAGGTGGGGGGACGTGCAGCCCACTCTCTCCTAAAAATATGGCCTATGGGGATGTGGTATTCAGGGCCTTATAAGACTCAGGACGGAGGCCACGTGCCCCCTCCGCCTTATGACAAAAAGGCCCTGCGGTATGGGCTCCCCAAGACCTAATGACACTCAAGGAGGAGGGGCATATGGCCCCTGTCTCCTTTAAAATACTTAAGATTCTGGGGGATGGGGTCCACAGGGCCTAATGAGGCTCTGGGAGTAGGGCCGTGTGGCCCCATCCCTTTTAAAAAAAATGTGGCCCTTGTGGATTGAGTCCACAGGGATTTATGAGACTTGGAGAGGGAAGCATGTGGCCCCCTCCCTTTAGCAATTCTCAGTGATGTCATAAATCATGTCATAGTACATGTCATGAGTGATGTAATATGTGAGGGCATAAGCAGGGCAATGGCGCTCTGCTAATTATAACTGGTGAAATGTTGTGTTTATTTAGTTCAAGACGTTAATGTTATCACTGAAATACTCACCAAACTATGATGTTATTTTAACCTTTTTTTTGTTTTAAAAAAAATATATATACATGTACATATGCTGAGTTTAAAAGCAGCCGTCAGACAAAGGAGGTAAAGGGGTAAATCTGAAGACTAAAATGGATGCAACTTCGCAACTTTGCACAATCACAGACTAATTAATGAAGTCAACTTATCAATTTACGTGTAATCTTTCAATCTTAGGGAGGGGTAAAACCAAAAATGTTTTTCCTTTTGTCTTATGGTTTAACAAGACAACAAATCCTATTTTTTGGAAACAGATGGTGTCCCTCCAATTTTAAACATGCATTCTGAATTTCTGTTTTCAACCGTACTATGTTGAGCACATTTAAACCACAAAAACACACTCTTATGTTAACAGAATAGATCTGTACATGTGCACCAAATAGAAGCATGGACAGATCTGTGCATGTGAACCAAATAGATGCATGTACTCTCATCAAACTTTCTGAAACCAAAAATGAAGAGTGCAGGCTAGACAATAATAAGCATAGAAGAATTATCCAATACATGGAAATGCAACAATATGCCAAGGATCAGACAAATTGCATTCATTGATCTATTCTCTAAATCTCATATTACATATCCGTCCACTTAAAAGAGAGGAACATTAATTTAAAACAGCTACATTAGCTAATATTGTGAACTATTATACAATATGTATGATGTACATAAAAATAGTTTTAATGTTATATCTTGTCAATCTTGTCATTGACACAATGTCCATTTAAGCTTTATTCACTTCTACCGTACAATAATTAGCATTTTCATGTCTTAAGGTTGTATGGGATGTCTTCAGAATGAAAATAGCACTGTTTTAATCAAGAATTCAAATGCAATGTCCCATTAGTTTTTAACTAAACAATGGCAAGCTCTGTATTCTAGCAGCATGTTTGATGAGAACGTGGACCCGGACACAGACCTCAGGACTCCTAAAGTATTATAGTACAGATATTAACCATGTGACAACTTTATAAGTTACAATTTACACAGGCTACTTTATCATATTTGTAGTATATCATGTTTAAATAGTTGACCATAATGTTCCTCCACGCAAGCAATGCAAGTAGTGTGTACTTAATGTATCTTAGGCGTATTGTATACAAATAAAATGATGAATATGGTGTTGGGGCGCAAGCATCTCAATCTGCCGCATGAAGCTGTGTAAATCTGGTGGTACCCTTTTCAAGCCGCATGGAGCCGAAGGCAATACTCCTCTCCTTGAAGCCTGCACGACTCAGTGCTCCTCACCTGCGGGGTACGGGGCTGGGGTCTGGGGTTCTGCTAATTACTCAGTAATACAGGCTGAGGATGATCACTTTTGCTGATGACTCCTCTTATCACCCCCCACAGCATTGCATTTTGTTTGTCTCAGTCTCCCTTATCTAAAAGACCGAATGAAACGGGTCTCACTGTCTTTGTGGTTAGGCTGTTTGGCTCGACCCAGAAGCTAATATGAATCACTCTATTATTAAAAATGATCCTATTTGTGAGACAGGGCTTAGCATACCTTGGCCTGCTTATGTTTATAGAACCTGTCAGATTTGGGGCATCCATCTTGGTTTGATAATTCAACCTCTATCAGCATGCAGGATAAAAACATGACTCCAGTGATTGTTCCTTAAAAGAGGCCTCATTGCTGTGAGTAATGTGGAGTCTGGTAAATCGTTGGTGAAGGCCCGTGCCAATGTGAAACCATGTATTGGCACAGAATCTTGTTTACTGATGTCACTCGGAATTTGGGAATGGTCCTGGCTGCTTCACTTCAGGCAGGGACAGTTGCTGTGTTTCCCGTTGGGCCATCTTTATGGCTTTACCACTCATGTGTGCCCTTCTGATGGGGTTTCACATCAGTCGCTACTTCACTTTTTTCTCGTAAATTTTATGATATTTATGCTACAAAATTTTTAATCCTAATTTTAAAGAAGTATCAGTTGGTGCACTGTAGATTAGCTCGTCGGTTCTTTCAAGCGTTAAGTGATCAGTGGGTGTGTTTTAGGGTAGGATCGTTTTTAAAAACAGCTGCTTACTCAATGAAATTATGCACTAGTAATTGATTATGAATTGTGTTAACATTTTATTATGCATTTTAATGTGTATGTTCATTCTTTTTAGGTATTCTTTTATGTGTCTTGGACGACCAAAGAATAATGATTTGAACTTGAACTTTTATAATTGTGTCTGCCTTCAGATATAAATGTTAAAAACTGTTAGTAAAACATCTCCTTCCAGCCATGATGAATGGTTTCCTCTTCCATTTGCAAGAGACTGAAGGGCATATTTAAATCCAAATGGCGTGTGCAGCGCAGCGCTCTGACATTTCCAAAATGCAGGTAATGCGAATTATTTACAACAAAACTGCGCACCCCTGTGTTTTCCCTAGTGCTGGTGCTAAAATTAGCTGCATTAGCTGCCTAGGGCCAATGCAGGCCCCCTTGTACCATAGTGCAAGGGTGCCTGCATTGCAGGGAATGATTGTTTATGTGCAGGAAAGTGTCCCTTCTTGCACATAAACAATCCATAATGGCGAAGTGTTACTTCTATGTGTGCTGCCTAATGCCGCACTCATAGAAGTAGCAACTCGTCATTATTTAATGATTGTTTCAGTGCATGCATGCAGAATGCAGCACACATAGCAAAAGCAAAAAAAACAAGGAGAAATACAAGGAGAAATACAATTATTTCTCCTCGTTTTGCAATTCTAACGCCTGCTCATGCATGATGTTAGCATTTGGCGCTGCATCAGATTTACACATCCTTGTAAATCTGGGGCATCATCAGAAAGCAATGGGTATTGTGGTGGAACGCCCACAACAACACCCATTGCAACCCCTTTCATGCAAAGTGATTGGTGTAAACAGGGCGTATTTACATGGCGGCGTTAAGCCAGAAAAAGTGGCTTAAACCTGCTTAGAAATATGGATAAGCGCATAGCGCCACCAGAACGTCACTAAAAGTGACGTTTTGGTGGTGCTATTCCCTTGCAAATATGCCTTCATAGTCTAGATGAACTTTTTTAAAACGTTGTATTTAGAAAACATTTTGGAATTACATTTCTATAGTTTCTCACAATTGCATTTGTATCAGATTCTATGTCACATTATAGTTTCCACAAACAAATGATGGACGGAATACTGACAATGCAAACATTCTCCCCCAGTCAAAAGATCTGGGTTAAATCCATCGTTCTTTTGCCCACTACGCCACCCCAGTTTGGACCCAGCCATATACAAATCAGTCTTGACCCTGTACCCTATGGGAACAGTCCAGATCAAACTGCCAGGCCAGGTCCTCCCTGGACCGAAACAAGCATCCTGGGACCAGTTTCAGGGTATGTCACCCTTCTTCAGCCAGGCTAGCATGAATCCAGTGGCACCGTGAGCAAGGGACCCACGTCTGGGCATACCCATCCCACTTAGGGCGAAAAGTGTTACAGCAAACAAATGATGGACGGAATGCTGACGTAGGCAAAAGATCATCAAGTTAAGGTCGGCAGCGGCTGCCCCATGTCCTGCTGCTGACTGCGTAACCAGAACCTCTGGCCCCACCCCGCCTTCGCAGGCAGACGCTGGCGTTCTGCCTCGCACTCGGAGCTCCAGCGGCATTCTGATGCACTGAAATGAGGCACTGAATAAGCTTAGAAAGACCGAGCCGGTGTTGCGGTTAAGGGATTTTGGAAACTACCGCTTTGAACCGCGGCGGTTTGATTGTGCTGGGAAAAACGAGACGAAGGAGTTTATGGGGGAGGCATGACAAGACTTGGAGAGTTGTACCTGCAGTTTTTTTTTCTTCCACTCCCGCCCTTTGTCCAGTGGGGTGACTAACTTTTGCTGAGGCAGTGGAGTCTGGCAGAAGTGTGGTGTCTATGTTTGCTGAGGGATTTGAGGATTTCGAGGCAGGAGACATGATGCCAGCTGTTGCTAAAATGTCTGAAATTTATGAGGTAAAGAGACCTAGTCCCAGCTGCCGTCAAGCTTTGCGGATATTTACCGAGGTCTCCTCTGTTAAGAGGGCGGATTGCTCATTATTGCTCCTATCCAGCTGGTAGACCCTGGAAGAGGGACTGGTATGATTTACTGCCACTAACTGGTGGAAGTAAATGAATGGCTAAGGCGAAGTGTAAGGTAGGCGCTATACATGATTTTGTGGCTTACGTAGGGCCATGCTAGTTTGCCAGTGCCCGTGGGGGGTATACGCTATGCACCAGTAGCACATGCGCCCTACTGTCATGCGACAAACCTCCGCAAAAATTGCTTCACCAATTCCCTCTGTGCCCCCTAAACAACGCAAGAAGGCCTCACAGAGTAGGGTGGTTGGCTGTCGAGACCTTTTCTTTCAATCCTGCCCAGCCGCTCGAAGAAGAGGGAAGGGGGACAGCGGAAGTTTTATTTTTGCACAAGCCTGGTTCAGCAGCATTAGACAAAGCTAGTATCTCCTGTTCAACTTCTAATAGCTCAGAGAATTCAACTCAATCTCCAGCCTCCATTCCACTAATGACGAACATGGGGCCAGATAAAAATCTCGAGTCCCGGCCTCTTCAAAAACCTGAAACCTTATGTAGGAATGTAGGATCCTTCTGCATGTGTACTCCCACTTTTTGCCTGGTGCTAAGCTGTTTTTTGACTAGTCTGACAGGGATCCTGCTAATCAGGACCCCAGTCTATCTGCTTTCTCCTTAAACTGTTATGTTATGTACTTAGGTACACTCCAGATTGGATACTGGGCTACCCTTGTCAGTCCCCAGTATATGGTACCCATGTACCCAGAGCATAGGGACCCCAGAGGCCTCCCTTGAGCTGAAGCATGTATTATGCCACCCATTCTCCCGGGTTGTCAGTGAAGCAGCCATTTATGACAAATAGAGTGGCATTATGCGACCGCGTGATGACCAACTCTAAAACGGCTGAGACAAACCCTATTGTGTTTGGTGTCAAACATGTTGGAATCATACCCCCACACTGGTAACTGGTGTGGGAGATATGATTTCACCCCTCAGAAGCGAGCTTTGTGGGGTCCCTGGTGTTCCCAGTACCAGCCTTCTAGTCCCGGACAGCACAAAATGGTTGCTGCTGACCAGAGACACATTTCTGCCCTCCTGCTGCTGAGCCAAGCTCGAGCAGGGGAAGGTAGAACAATAGGCATCCTGTCACAGGGAGGTGTGACCACCACCCAGACCGGATTTAGACCAGATTTAGTGTATCAGAGCTGGGTGGGTGTGCTTGCCAGTGACTGAAAGTCTGCATGAGGGGCACATTTGGAGTCCCTGTGCATAGTCCAGTACAAACCAGTCCTGGGAGCCGTTGGCTCCCGCTTTGGCGCTAAAAATTGACAAATGACATGGGAGTACCCTCCCCACTCCTGTGCCTCCGGCCTATGAGTCCATTTGAGGGCCAACGTTGCTTTTTTTGGGCTCCGCTGGTTGCTCCAGGCTTGCCCTGACTCCCCTGTGTTTGGTGAATCTCCTGGACCTTGCAGGTTTGAACCGTACACATCTTTGACCTTCTGCGTGGGTTGCCGTTGCCAAGGCTTGTTGGTGCTCCCACCACACACTGATCCCTCAGCACTTGACATCCTTTGTGGGACAGCTCCTATCCAGCTCCTGGTCATCCTCAACATCTCCTGGTCCTCGTAACTGCAGAATCAAGAACTCCATCAAAGCACCTGAAGCTCCCGACATCAGTGGGCATTCCTCTACCAAGCCCCTGGTCACTCTTGAGTGACCCAGACTCTGTCCCCTCTGCTTTCAGGTACTCTTCGACAAGAATCCACCTTTGGATTCCAATGGACACTTTTCTTTATTCCAGCACCGTCTCTTCTTCAAAGTCCTCCATTGGGTTCGACAGCGGTTTCTGATGCCACTTCACACCTATGCACCCGGCTTCCCTGGGATAGGTAACTTGGGTACCTCGGCATCCACGGGTGAGGTGGCTCTCCAACCTTCTGTCTTCCACTGGGTTTTTTCGAAGTCCTCTGGGATGGGTCCTTAAACTCTAAAACTTAAACCGCGACTTTCCCATACAATTGTTTGGAGCACGCGGTTGTGTTCCCACACTGCACCTGTCCTCCGTGGGGTCCCTACTTACTCACCTCGGGTGGTTCCTTGGGTTCCCAGCGATTCTACGTCCTCTTGACACTGTCGTGAGTCAAGCCGTGGTTCTTATACCACTTTCTTGGTATATGGTTTGGTCCCCCCCGGGGCACACTGTGTATTAGTGCTATTTACTGTTATTTCTGTGCTTAAGTATTGTGTGCTTTGTGATTATCTCCGTGTAGGAGATACTGTGTCGTACTAGATAGTGGTATATTAATAAATGAATATTTTCATAACTACTGTGTGGTTTTTCTTTCATTTAACCAATATTATATGGTTGCATTCTGGTAAAACAAGCTGCTTAACATTCATTCAAGACTAAGCCAGAAGGCTGCTTTCCACAGCTACCACTTGGATAGCTTTCTTTGACCTCTTAAATCACCATAAGGGTTATTTGGACTGGTGCAAGGTGCCCACTTTAATTAGTGGAGAGCATATACCTGGCCAACTTCTCACACCTTCCCTTTGTTCACAAATGTCATGTCTAAGCCTTCCAGTGAGGATATGAGAGTGGGAGTATCACCATCGATTACAAAAATACCAGGGCCAACAAATCTAACATTTGAGGGGGATGCTGCTCGAAATGTGCAAGAAAAACCTTATTATACCCCTCCAATTGTTTCGGGGAGTTCGGGAACTTCAGATGAAGCTTCTTTCTGCCCCTCCCAAGATCAAAGCGCCGGCCGCAGCTCACAAGCGATGGTTGCTCCTGAACCGAATATCCACAAGTATCGTTGATTAAAAATCCTTGTGTGACTCAGGAGCTCCTGTCAGAAGCTTTGACAAAAAATGCTTGATGCAATTCTGGTGGAGATCCGAAAGGCTTAAAGTCCAGCAAAATTTGGATATGGAACTAATAAAGCAAATGCTTACTAAAAAGAATGGGAAGCCTTATTGTTATTGCCAAACCGGTTACAGGCAGTGGAGCAAAGAATTTCAGACATCGAGGGCAAATTTGCAATTTTGTAATCCCGTACGACACCTTAATTTGCAAAAATCACAGAAATGGAGCTAAAATTAGAATCTATGGAGAACCATGCATGATGTTCCAATCTTTGATTTACCGGAATTGGGGAAGGGGGTGAATCCCAGAGTGATATACAATCAGTTCCTCATTTTATCAATATGTTGACTAAAGCTCATGTTTTACCATCTGCTCCTGAGGACTTGACAATCATGTGGGCTCATATAGTTCCTTTCCATCAGACACCTGGGGCCAAATATCCCCGAACTATATCTGGTCAACGTCTCCGATTTCCGGATTAAGGAATCCAGCAGAAAACATTCATGGGCTCTTTGAAGATTTTCCCTGATCTTCCAGTGACTTCAGCTAGGTGGAGAAAGGCATTTCAATTGCTTGCCTTTGAATTTAGATCAATCGGAGCGCAGGCCTCCTTGGTTCAGTCTTCAAAATTGAAGGTGGTTTGGAAAGGACAAATTAAGATCTTCAATGTTCTTTCAGAAGCACAGGACTTCTTAAAAACAACTTGAAATTAGATATATATATAGGCTGGTATTAATTCCTGTTTTCTCGTTTTTCTCTCTTCTTTTCTGTTTTTTCTCAAGCAGGAGGGGTGGTGGTGGGGACCCGATTCTGACAGATGAGGGTGCAATTCCATGGCATCCATCAGCTAGGCGATTCGCGTGGCGTGCTGCTAGTGGGATGCCCGCCACATGGCATTTTGGGGTGGGTAGGGTGGGGTGGGAAAGGGTAGCAGAGAAAAAATTAGTGGACTGATTTTTGATTGCATACGTAAGTGTGTTATTTCCTGTTTTTTCAATCTTTAATTTTATGTATTTTTGGTGTGATGAAAGCTGTCATTTCTATTATGAATGGATAGCATCAAAAAAATTTCGGGCAATGTGAATGGCAGGTTGAATTCAAGAAAATCAAGTGCAATGTTAGCTTGGTCACTTTCTTTCTCCCCACAAGTGCTGATTTTCTCCAGGCGACTCATTTTAAGTCTGATACACATACATTGATTCTTCCAAAGGGGTATAATCAAGCCTATTTTGCTTTGGCTAATTCATCAGTCCGTGGGGTGGCTGTTATATTTTCTAATAACTGCAATTACCAAATATTAAAAGTTAGTCGTGATGTTCAAGGCCGCTGGATTTATGAACAAATTAACCGTAGTGGGAACTATTATGGTCCTATTTTTCATGACATTTCCGCCTTACTTCTAATTTATTAACTATTGGCATTCTCTGAGGACTCTATAATTTGCAGGGGAGATTTTAACTTTATTCAAGATATTCACCTAGGTACTTCTAATCCAGTTAAGAAACAACTAAAACCCAAATCAAGTAATTTGATAATATGATGAAAAAGGATTCTGCTTTGCTGGATCTGTGCCTTCAAAGTCATCCAGGGCAGTCAGATTATACATGTTATTCTTCCAGATATAAGACAGCATCTCGAATAGATTTTCTTTTTATTGATAATCCGTTATCCAGAAGTGATCATCTCCAATGCCTTTTCTGATTATTCAGCTATTTCTATTAAAATCCGCATGAAGGGAACACGGCCTCGAAATATTTGGTGATGGTGCTTTGACAAATCTCTTCTCGAAGATGTGGAGTGGATTGGTGCAATGCAGTCTTTTATTAAGCATTTTTTTTAAATCAATGAGAACTCCGCTCCTATCTTCTCTGTGTGGGAAGCTTTTAATGCAGCCTTTGGAGGACAGGTAATGGCAAATACATCGGTGCTGCGGAAACGTCACTCTCAGGAGATGCTTTCGCTACAGGATGAGGTTGAAAAAGTTAAAGTTAATTTAAAAAAGACTAGGTTTGAATCTCGAAAGACGGGTCTCCTTCAAGATTTAGCAGAAGCTAAAGATAATCTTAGGCAATTTTGTTATCTTCAGGTAATCAAGGGGAGTAAGGCCTATAAACAAAATCTTTACAAACAGAGTCAATATATAGGACACTATCTGGCATGGCCAACAAAAACTCGGAATAGTCAAAATACAGTCACCTTGATTAGAGACCCGTCTTGGATACAATTGTAGATTCCAAAGAGGAAATTGCAGACCTTTTTTTTACGGCATATTAAAGTTATATACGAGTAGACACAGGAAAGTACTCAAGCATTACTAAAACATTATTTTGCGTCTTTAGAAATGCCCTCTATTTCTAAGACTTTGCAGGATTCTCTTGATAAACCTATTTCACAAGATGAAGTCAGCAAGGTATTGAAATCTATAGCTAACGCGAAAGCCCCAGGTAACGACGGTATTCCTGTTGAAGTTTTTAAGATTTTTGAACCCTTGCTTTTACCTTTTCTTACTGAATTGTAATTTGATAAATATTGGCGAACAGATATCTAAAAATTTTAAGGAAGTGGTCGTGGTCTGCTTTCTTAAGAAAGATAAGGATCCTACCACTACTGGTTTATATAGACCTATAAGTCTTTTGAATATAGATTATAACATTTTTATGAAAATCTGGGCAGTAAGGTTGACTCCGGTTGCACAACAGGTGGTCCATATAGACCAGACAGGTTTTATTTGTAATAGGTCTATGGCCTCTAATACATTGTTTTGGACACAAGCAATCAACTACCTGTAAGTCAACAAGGTTAAGGCAGCAATTTTAATGCTTGATACAGAAAAAGCATTTGACCTTGTTGACTGGCAGGCTTTGTATTTTATGCTATCTAAGTTCGGCTTGTCTGAATGCTTGGTCAAAATGACAAAAGATTTGTACTCAGGCTCAGAAGTGAAAAGTGCAGGTACAGTCAAGATTCGACGTGGGACCAGACAGGGAAGCCCGCTGTCCCCTCTTTTATTCTCACATTTTATTGAGACCTTGGCAATTAAAATCCACAATAATCTCCAGATAATGTCTACAATAGCGGCTATAACAAAAATGGAATTATTTGCAGATGATATTATTTTATATTTATCAGCAGAAACATCTAATATTTTAAATGCATTCGAGGAAGTAGAAGAGCTTATACGAATAGAAGTGTATACACTAAATCAAGCAAAGACGGAGGTGCGCTGGTTCAATGCCTCATCTGTGTTGCTGCCTTTTCTCCCTCAGCAGAATTCATCTAATCCTATTAGTTATTTAGGTTTACATGTAAATTGTTGTTATGATCATCTTTTTCGCCTAAATGATGGAAATACCCTGGAAAAAGTTGAGGGTCTTTTAGATAGATGGTCTCTTCGTCCTTTAACTTTAATAGGCCGTGAATCATAGGTTAAAATGTCGATCTTGCCATTATTTGTATTTTTATTTACTCATCTTCCGATTAAAATTCCCAAATCATATTTTACTGAAGTACATGCATTAATCCAGAATTTTATATGGGCACAGAAACAGCCTAGAACCTCTTTAGCAATTTTACAACTAGATACATCCCTGGGGGGCTCGCCCTACCTACTTTTGAGCTTTATTACCAGGTTGCATTATTGAATTTACAGTTTTTTCAGCTCCCATTGCCAGCATCAAAATCTGAGAATTTTTTACTAAACATCATGGTGCAGGAGAATGCAGTCCAATTACCCGTTTTTCTATGTTTTCCGAAACTCCCTAAACAGTTGAGACACAAGAAATTAGCTGACCTAGCTTGTCGCATACAAGTATTTTTTAATCTACATAAAATTCCTAGATACCATCTATATTAAAAAAATTAGCGAAATATCAGCCCTTCGGCTCGCAGATTTTTTGGGGGGTCTTTGCAATTATGGCAGGAGGCGGATTTTGAATATCTGGGCAATTTTGTTTTACTACATCTAATTTGATTACCAGCGAGATATTGTCCCCACAGCTGGGCCCCAAATTTCCAGCTTTTGCATTTAGTTTTAATCAAATTTCAAGCTACTGAAAAACAAATTATGCTGTGACTAATAAGAAAGCTTAAAATACATTAAATCAACTAGACAGCCAGGGCCTACGTGGAGTGGGCAATTGGTATTCTTGCTTAATACATCTAGGGCAGCAGAAAGTGCTTGATAACTCTTTTCCCAAACTATTGAAAGAAACTGGCTGTAGTGTTAGCAAAAAGGAATGACAGTCTCTATGCGAAGTAGGCCAACTATAAAATAATGGTCTATTTGTCAAGATGGGTAACCTAATAAACACCTAAAAATGTGAATACATGTTTTCCAGCCTCCTGTGAGTTTTGTTTTAGATGTGGGGACCCAGAGATAGGTATTTGGAACCACATTTTTTTTACTGCCCCGGTTTATATCAATTGTGGTATGATGTTTTTTTAAGGATTAATCAATTTTTAGCTTTATCAGTCCATATTATTCCTACTATTAAATTAGGTCTTTTTGGGTGTTCAATAGAGGTCCAACATTTGTCTAAATACCAACAATATGTTTGTTCAATAGCTATTGCAGTGGCCAGGTCTCTAATTCTACAAAACTGGAAGTCTGATAAGTCCCCATTGATTCACAATGGCAAGAAAAGAGGGTTAAGACATATATATGGGAGGAAGCATATGCGAAGCGGATAGGGTCTCTTAGATGATTTGTAGCGATCTGGTCAGGATTTTTCAATAATGCATTTTAAAGTGTTTATAGCCACTCATACTCTTAATGGGTTAGGAAATTAGCTTAATATGTACATGGTATTTGACTATTTGCACTTTATTTCAGGGTTTAAATGGGTTGCTGCTATTGACATATTGCCTGATCCTGTACTGTTAGCACTTTATTTCTATAGCATTAGCCCTTTATTGATTTATCTATGAATCAATAGTTTTATTGGTTATATGCTGTGGTGCTTCTTATGTCATCAATATTTCTGGTTGTTCAATTTTAGCACTTTATTGATATCATATTGAAATTGAAATTGAAATTGAAAGTAAATTTATAGAGCGCAAATTGCTGCCCAGGGGCGTCCAAGCGCTGAGGAATAACAGAGGAGACCTCGTAGAGTGATTAGCGGAGAGTTAATGGGGAGAGTTGAATAGGAAAGTCTTTAACTGCTTGCAGAATGAAGAGAGGTTGGGGTTGGCTCTAAGATGCAAGGGAAGTGTGTTCCAGGTTCTGGAGGCATTATAGGAGAACGTCCTGCCACCAGTCCTCGTCTTGTTTATTCTAGGGGCCTTAGCCATAAAAGTCTGGCTTGAGCGAAGGTTTATGTTAGGTTGGTAATGGGTGACTAAGTCACGAGTAATCACAGGACCTGTGTCCCAGAAGGCCTGATGAGCAATACACATGGCCTTGAAGAGGATTCTTTGACGCACTGGCAGCCAGTGAAGGCTGACCAGGCCGGCTCTCACTGATTGCCTGCGAGGAAGTTCAAGCAGCGAGCGAGCCGCGCAGTTCTGCACTATCTGGAGTCTGCGTAAGGTGTAGTCTGGAGCGCCAAGGTAGAGCACGTTGTTAAAGTCTAGGCGAGACTGTATTAGGCCCTGGATAGCTACCTACTTAGCCTCCATGGGTAGAAGGGGGAAGATTTTTTTTAGTGTTCTGAGGAGGCCAAAACAGGTGGCTGAAAGTTTAGTAGCCTGAGTGTTGAAAGAGAGAGTCCTGTCAAGCCAAACCCCAAGGCTTTTGATGTTGTCTTTGGGTGCTGGAGGGGTGCCTAGACAGGGGGGCCACAAAGAGTTGAAGAAGCTGGGGTTGGAGGGGCCCAGGAGCATCAGCTCCGTTTTATCCCTATTTAGATTAAGGGATGATGAAGACATCCAGTTCTTTACTTCCTCTAGGCACTCTCCAAGTCCGCCTGATATTGGCGTATTGGCCTCCTGCGCCAGTGAGACCACCAGCTGGGTGTCGTCCGCGTAAGAAATAATCTTAATCCCAAAGGACGGACGACCTCAGCCAATGGCCTCATATAGATGTTGAAAAGTGCGGGGCTTAAAGAGGAACCCTGAGGAACTCCACACCTTAGTGGTCTGCTATTGGATACAGACTCGCCATCGAATACTTGAAAGGATCTGTCCTCCAAGAAGGATTTGAACCAAAGCCAGGCTTGATCCTTGATTCCGACACTAGACAGACGGTACAGCAAGGTGTCATGGCTGACCGTGTCGAATGCCGCGCTGAGGTCAAGGAGGATCACTGCCACTGATCCTCCTTGATCCAGGATTTTTCTGGATTCCTCAGTGACCATGAGGAGGGCAGACTCGGTTCCGTGTTTGGGTCTGAAGCCCGTTTGGGTAGGGTCTAACAGTTGGTGGTTTTCTAAGAAGTTCACCAATTGGAGATTGATATATCTTTCCAAGATTTTGCTCACTAAGGGGTCCAGGTTGGGTTTCTTTAACAGTGCTCGGACCTTGGCCCGTTTCCAGACAGAAGGGACAGTGCCGGAGGTGATGGATACATTCAAGACATCCCTAATGGTAGGCAGCGTGATCTGGGAAGCTGACATTATGATGTCTGGCGGGGCTGGATCGTCAGGGGAGCCGGATTTTACTTTCCGAGCCACGGACTCAAGGGTTGCAAGATCCAGAGGGGAAAAGTGGTCCAAAGTCGGTGAAGGCTGAAGAGGGGGGTTGCCATGGTAGTATTGATGTGGACTGCGGGAGTGGTAAGTATGGGGAGGAAGGATGAGTAGATTTTGCTAATTTTTGGTGGAAAAACTCAGCTACATTATTGCAGTGAGTAGTGGATTTTGTTTCGTACAGGCTAGGTGGGGGTTTAGTAAGTTTTTTCACAATTTGAAAAATTTCTTTTGGTTTTGATTTTGCTAGGATAATTCTGTTTGAGAAGTATATAGCCTGAGCAGCTTTGACTTCAACTTTATAATCCTTGATTGACTCTTGATAGCTACTTTTATTACCTGGAGAGTAGTCTAAACGCCATCGTCTTTCGGTTTTCCGGCAGTGGCGTTTCTTTTCTCTGAGAGCCTCCGTATGCCAGGGGGCAGTTTTATGGGAGCGTTTAAGCAAAGTTTTACTTTTGGGGAGGGTGTCTTCCAGAGTTTGTGTGATCCAGTCTTCATAAGCCTGGTTGGCTAGTTCAGGGTCCTCATTATAGAGGGGTTGCTTGCTAGCGAGTTTGATGGACCATTCGTCGACTGAGAGACGAGACCATGCTCTGGAGAGTCTTGTAGTGGGTCTAGTTGGTGGGGGTTTAAGTGTGGTCCAGATGAAAGGGACCAATAGGTGGTCCGTCCATGGGAGCAGAATTGGTGAGCCGGCTACCAGGTCAGCACAATTGCTGAACACTGGGTCCAGCAGGTGGCCCTTAACGTGAGTTGGGGTTTTGACGTGTTGGGTTAATTGTAGAGCAGCTAAGTCATCCACAAGCGTGGTGACTGTATGGTCCAATGCAGAGTCAAAATGAAGGTTCAGATCACCTAGCAGAGTGAAATTAGAAGTGGTACTAATGCGTTCCGCCACTATCGAAGGGAGAAGGTTGTGAAATTGCTTAAGGGGACCTGGAGGACGATAGATAAGTGTTCCTGAGAAGCACTTGTTGGGGGAGAGTTCAAGACTGAAGGCAAGGCTCTCACACTCAGGAATGGTTTCAGAAGTAACTCGGCAGTGAAACTGTTCTTTATAAATGATTGCCAAACCTCCTCCTCTACACTCCGGTCGGTCCTGCCGAGTGATTTGGAAGCCTGGAGGGAGGGCGGTTACTAGGGCAGGGTCGGAGTTTATGGTGAGCCATGTTTCCGTCAGGAATACTATGTCAGGCATTCGTTCTTCTATAAGTAGGGCAATTTCCGCTCTATGTTTCGGCAGGGATCTGCAATTTAACATAAGCATACGATAGTCGTGTGTCGGTTCTTTGACCAACTCTGGTTTAAGAGATGATTGACAATGTGGACAGGTTTGTGGAATGCTTTCAACGTGATAGCGATGCGGTAGGCAGGTCGTAACAGGGGGCCTAAGAGTCTGGAGGGTTTCAGCACTGTAATACCTGGGCTCTTGTAGCTGAGGAGTAGGACGTATGGCCCTGGTCCCGGACTCGGCGCGGACGAGCGCAGACGAGCTTGCCTTAAGCGCGCCTTCGGCGCGCATTCGTCGCGCCCGCTGCGCTCGTCCGCTGTGCTTCCGGTAGGTACACATGTTTATGGGACACGGAAGGGTGCGATGGGCGTGGCCTCAAGTGGGCGTGTCCCGAGGCTGGGTGTGGGAGATGGCGTCGGAGATTACTCAGGGATTTCCCTCTGCAGCGCAATTCCGCTGTTGTGGGCGTGCCTGCATCCAGGAACACGGGTGCCTGCAAGCTGGTGAGTGCTTTAAAACTAGATTCTACAATTTTAAAAGGTGAAAGAAAAGAGCGCGAACAGACTACTCCCGGCTGAGCCTCAGGAGGTTCCAATATTAAGTGCAGCGCTAGTATTCCGCACGCTTTTGTGGTTGTTGCAATGGGCGTGGCCTCAAGTGGGCGTGTCCCGAGGCTGGGTGTGGGAGATGGCGTCGGAGATTACTCAGGGATTTCCCTCTGCAGCGCAATTCGGCTGTTGTGGGGGTGCCTGCATCCAGGAACACGGGTGCCTGCAAGCTGGTGAGTGCTTTAAAACTAGATTCTACAATTTTAAAAGGTGAAAGAAATGAGCGCGAACAGACTACTCCCGGCTGAGCCTCAGGAGGTTCCAATATTAAGTGCAGCGCTAGTATTCCGCGCGCTTTTGTGGTTGTTGCGATGGGCGTGGCCTCAAGTGGGCGTGTCCCGAGGCTGGGTGTGGGAGATGGCGTCGGAGATTACTCAGGGATTTCCCTCTGCAGCGCAATTCCGCTGTTGTGGGGGTGCCTGCATCCAGGAACACGGGTGCCTGCAAGCTGGTGAGTGCTTTAAAACTAGATTCTACAATTTTAAAAGGTGAAAGAAAAGAGCGCGAACAGACTACTCCCGGCTGAGCCTCAGGAGGTTCCATATCAGCACTTTATTGACGGATTCTATTCTTGATCCGGTAAGGTTAGCCCCTTAGATCGATTGCACTAGCACTTTATCAATGTAATTATGAACTGATTGCCAGATTGGACTTAAGCTGCTTAGTATTTTTTTATATCTTCTGATGCACTTCTACCACTATATCGCCATTGCACTATTGCTTTACTTATGTATGCAGGAATTGATTGTTTCATTGATGTAAGCTTTGTTATGCAATTGAGTTGTTGTTCTTCTTTGTAGCAATCCACTCAATTTAAAAAATAAAAAAAAGTAAAAAGCTCACGTAATGGTTAATCCATTGGAAACTCATACATTTCAAAATTATTCTGGCTAAAACAATAAGCTTACCATATGATCTCAGTGCTTCTTATGCTCATGACGCTGTGCTACTGAAAATGTTTCTCCCCAAATTTGTGCTTGATGTCATGGAAAAGTTTGTCAAAACTAAGGCTTGGTTTTGTCTCTGACTGACTTTAGGGGCCATATCACATAAAATGAGCACTGTGAGCACTGAGTTTATATTCAGTTTTTGGCACAGTCTTGAGCTGACTGGTGTCTTAAGTATGTAAATAGCAAGAACAATGCTATTTTACTGCCTTATGCAGTGGGAAGGGTTTGCTTGCCATGCGAACTTTAAAGTAGCATGCAGCATTTGGCTGGAAATGTAGCAGCATTTGATGACATATCTAAAATACACAATGTGATATAGCACAATAACATACACAAAGCAACATAACAGCACATTCAAAACAAAATAGGGCATATTGCAACAATACAGTAAAAACTGAGTGCAACACAGTTCGTGCAGTAAAACACAACACAATCAAATTGCAATAAAGCAGCACCAAAATCAGAAGCATAAAAGCAACACATCACAACCACAACAAAATACCCAAAAGAAAATATTCACACACATTTTCGGCATGTATTACCACCTCCACAATCTTGTTTTCATAATATGGAGGTAAACAGTGATGAACCAAACACTGTCGTAACTTACCATAAAGGACATGAAATAACGTCAGTCAAAAATGTTTTGTGATCTAGTTCTAAGATTCACTTTCTCAATCTCCCTTATGCTTTCAATGCCACTGTTTGGCTGTGAATAACTGTTTCCACATATAACACATTACACATTTGGAAATAAAACAGTTTTCTTTCAAACTAACAAAAACCGTAACAAAAAATTAATTTCTTTATATAGTTCTGCTTTAAAAAAAAAAAGAAAATCCCCTGAATAATTGTTTCATGTCAAACAACGTTTGTATCAATACCTATATCACTGTGTATTCAAACAAATACAGTATTGCAGTTTTTCAGTAACAGTGCAGAACATTCCTTGTAAATGAATTGCTAGTGTTGCTGTATTTCGTCATCGGTTCTAAGTGGATTGTAGAGCAGCCACTCAAAGGGTCACAAGAACAATTTGTATTCCAGAGGATCAGTGTATCCTTGTGGCAACCTCTGCCCAGGCAGCATGATGCATTGTTTGGACACAGGTGCCACATGATAAGCATCTTCCATCTGCATGCTGAAAGTTCAGCTGCTGTAATAGCAATTTGATAGTTTTTTCCCAATGGGTCAGTTGGGACTCTAGATCAAAACAGGAAAAGGATTCAATATTCAGAACCAATAAAAATAACTGAGGCTCCAAGGGAAAGCTGTTCACACATAAAATGAGGGAGACTATGGTGAGGTCCCTAATGTATAAAGAAGTGGAAAACTGTGGCCTGAAAGACAGATAGCCATGTTTAAAATTATATTTATGGGGACGCTTAAGGTGCAATTAATTACAAGAATGGTGGCAAACGAACAAATTCATGAGAAAAAGAAAAGAAGAGGAGGAATTCAATATCTTGTTTAAAGCAGTGAACAGAACTCCCTCAAAAGAAGAGGATACAAATTTGAACATTACTGAAAAAGTTAAATTAATTTTCTGTATTTTGCTGCAACACAGGGTGGAGATGTTGCAATTTATGAATTATAAGTGATGAGTGTGAAGGACCAGTGTGCTGAGTGTGGAATAGAATTAGAAGTACTGTGAAGCTGATTTCTAATCCAGGGTATGTTTTTGTTGGATTTACAAGGTCTACTAACATCAACATCTATTGCGGGTGTGAGGACCATAATATACAGTAAACCAGCGAAACGTGTCAACTTAAATAAACATATGCTACAATAAACTTTCTGTGAGGATTTAATGGTCACATTGATTTAAAGATTGCTAACTTTTAATAATTTTGCTCAGACTAACGCCCGCTAAAACTACTTTCTCCAGAGAACACTCATGATGTTCTGAAACAACTGTCTACAAGCGGCTCTTTATGCCGCAGTCCTTTGGAGGCACTGGAACTGAAGTCTTCTCCCACTGAATCATCTGAAAATCGGACACAGTTGGTACAAATGACAATCCAATTAAACACATTTAAAAAAAAAAAGAATGTGAAAACCTTGATTCTGCGGTATAATACCTTGGTTAACAGCGTTTGGAGAGTTGCAGCACATTATCAATTTACTGTTAGGAAACATACTCCTCATACACTGGCTATCTGAGGGTGTAGCATTTCATCTACGTTGCATAAGTCATTTATTTCTAACATTAATGCTTGAAGATGGGTCTTTGATGTATATTCTGATAGTTTTCACCGCGTTCTTGCATTGTTGAATTGAGTGATGTGTACCTATTTGTAGGTTGCTTTGAATTTATATAAACGTGCTTGGTGCGTTTTTAATTGGCATTGTTTTGGCTAAAGAGAAAGTCACTGTGTTTGTCAGCATTTTATAGACAACATTTAATTGACAGTAAAACGGCTCCTTTTCAAATTCATTTTTGTAGTTTTCACTTTAATAGTGCCACCTAGTACCTTATTGAGGGTAAGCCTAATGGGTGTTTCTCAAAGTGGGGGAATTTGCAAATTGTCAGAGTAAATTTATTTGCTGTCTGCTAGGGAAATTTACACCTGCAGGGCAGATAATCTCTAAGCTTTGCATTACAGAGTTGATGATTTGCAATATAAAACCGAGAAATACAAAAACTTGCTAGAGACCAAGGGCCACCACCCCTGAGTTCTGTGATTGGTACATCTAATAGTACAAGTTTAGCTGAACACGCACGGTTAAAACTTCATGGTAATAACTCAGTTAAACGATTAGTACCATGACAGATGTACAAAGCTGAAAGTGATAGTGCAAGGAACATGTAAATTGTCAAAGCGTGTTCAGGTCGGACTAGATACTTGTGTGTTTGAAGCCTTTTTTCCTGTATAACTACTGTCTATATGCAGTGGATTACCACTTTTAAGGCTCAAACCAGTCTGTTTGGTGAATACGCCTCTCTGCATTTCCTGTTGCTGTTCTGTGGCTTTAGCTGGAGTGGGAAGTAAGAGGGGGGAAACCAAAGGCCCCAGTGAACAGACAGGTTTCATTTCACTCATTGTTCTAAATCCTTTGCTGCTAAATCCAGGAATTTCACTGCCTTGCATACTAGTTGGACTTCTAGTAATTTTATTACAGCAGATCTTCATGTTCTTATTTGCTGCTGTTTCAATGTTGGCCGTAGTAGATTTTTCAGGAGGGGTAGAAGGGCATGAGAGAAGCATAGAAGATGAAATAATGATTCACTCCTGTGTCCTCAGAGGCAGCACTCCAGGGTTGGCCAGGTCTGCTTTCATTTTGGTGGTAAATCTTTGGATGGAAAGACTCCCAACCTCAGTAGCGTCAGGTTATACTTTTTTGATTCTAACAAGTGTTCCACCAGATATGGTTGATGTTTTAAGACTTTCCATGTCGGCATCACAACCCATGCATGTCTTTGGTTTGGTGTTAGACCTGACATCTTTTGGCATGTTCCCCCTGTCTTTTTGCTTTCTGACCTCCTGGGTTTGACTCTGTATTTGCGGTTTAGTGTCTGTGCACACTCTCTCACTGCTGTCCAGTATTAAAGTGCAAGTGCTCCTATTGTAAATTGGATTATGGATTGATATTTCCATGATTTGCATATTTGATTTACTGGTAAGTCCCTAGTAAAGTGCACTGAGTGTGCCAGGGCCTGTAAATCAAATGCTGCATGTGGGCCTGCAGAATCAATAAAAGGGTTCTGGCCCTTTATCAGCAAGGCTAGGCCAAATATATACTCAAAAAACAAAACAATGCCAGTGCTTTTACTACTTGTTCACTCAATTCATGCAATCACTCGCTCAACTCATAGTGATTGCAATCATATTTCTTAGAAAAGCTTTTTTGTTGTTGTTGTTATTATTCAATTTGGGTTTTCTTTATATTATTCACTTTTTCTTTTAGGACAAAAATTACAAAAACACTCATTTACATGGACCAAACAATAATATTTACATATCATAATAGTGAAGAAACATGTAAGACAATTTTGATCAAACATTCAATAGATATCGACAAGTTCAAATCCCCAACCAAAATAATATAAAATAGAGAAGTAGGAAAAAATGAGTAAAAAAAGGATTATTTTATGAAAGGAGGCAGATAATCCCAAAGAATGTTGGTCAAAAACTTGTGGTGTTCAGGTTCTGTGACCTAAACAATTCAACTAAAAAATATTTTTAATGCCTGACACCTTTCATTTATGGCAGCACTTGTTTTGACCAAACAACAAGGTATACGCGTTTCAAACCCTATACTGATTTGTGGGTTATCCTCAGGACCTGTGAGAGTGAGCTGAAAAAAGAAAACAAAAAGTGCACGTGTTACACATTTATCTCTTCCAAACATTCCCATACACCTTAACCCACTGAAACCAATCTGTACCGTTACTGTTTCCCTGTGATGGCACCCAAAGTGCTTCACTGACGGATTTTATTCCAGAACTCAATTTAGCCAACTGAAAAGAAAAAATACAGAATGCCATTTACGACCATTATGGCGATTTTTTTACTTTTGAAGAACACACTGCAAATTGACAGTCTTCTATTACCTTTAAAAATTGCCTAGCTGGCCCATTCTCAATCGGGAAGAACCATTGTTAACCACGATGGTGGACAACTGCAATGGGTGGAAAAAGCTCTTACTTCAGCGCCGGCTCAATTTATAGGGGCTTCTTATTACTATGCGAAAAAAAAGCTTACCTCTTTAATCACTTGGAAGCTATTCAGTCTTCATTGAACGCCGCCACACGAAGTCTGTAAAAATGACACTAAGTTGTAATCTAAAGTAAAGGCACCGAGCGGGACACAGGGAGTGGGGGGGAAAAACTACTCTATTGAGATTTCTCGTTACCTTATATTCTTCGGTGTCATTCCTGTCTCACATCTTCCTGTTCGTACAAATCGGAGCTTTGTGAATCGAAGGCGTGCGTCTTATCTAATCACCTCATTGGTTACGTACTGCGGCCCCTGACGTCCTTGAGCGGCAGAAATCCAGTTTGAATACAAGATGCTTTATTGAGCCATATTCATCCAAAAGGAACATGTGTCATTGTGCCGGAGTACATGCCGGTGTTGTCCTCTCCTATTTCAGTTAACAATGCTTTGTAAAGCATAACAAACAAGACTTGGCAAATCAAACCTCTTCTTAATTGTCACACTTGGTAAGTCAACAACCGTGGTGGAAATAAAAACGAATTTGAACAAACTTTTATCTATGATTTTTACAAGTTTAAATTTTCATACTGGACTCAGCGCCTCTCTGTTAGAGGTTGAGATGAAAAGATATTTTTTTTAAAAGCAGGTAATAATTCTCGCCTTTTGAAAAGAAGATACATGAATGGCATATCGTTTATGGGAGCTCATTATGTACTTTCCAATGCACGAATATTTTGGTCATACTAGAACCAAGGCCAAATGCTAGATTTGGACAGGCCATAGGAAATGGCACAATTATGGGTCAATACCTCCATAGCCCAAGTGTGATGGTCTTTTAAAGATTGTAAATCTCAGCCAATTCATTCAAACCATCAACCGCAGTGTTATATTTGACAAACAACATTGCTTCACGCTGCAACAACATTCTTTCAATGTCCCCTCCTCGGGGCTTGGTCTCAATTTTGGACAAAATTGTCCATTTGATGTCATTTATGTCGTGATTTTTTGACTGCCAGTGGTGGACCAACGGTACATTTAGAGTAGTGGGAGGAACTTTCCTTGCACCTGAATGGGCCTGGTCTGCCTTGGACAATGCCATCTCCACCTGCTACCAGGAGGCTGGGCCAAAGGGGACCAAACTGGTTTAGACTGAGCACAGACACTCTCTGCCCAAGAGAACAAAGAGAAACTGAGTATAAATATTGGGGCCCA
Source organism: Triturus cristatus (assembly GCF_964204655.1). Taxonomy (NCBI): domain Eukaryota; kingdom Metazoa; phylum Chordata; class Amphibia; order Caudata; family Salamandridae; genus Triturus; species Triturus cristatus. Next base: position 609,336,904 of record NC_140581.1, on the reverse strand, counting down.
GACTCAAGTACTTTAGAACTTACTTGGATCAAGGAACCAGCCAATAAGAAAAGTTAGAGGAACTACCAGGAGGAGTACTGCCCCTTTGCTGTGTTGTTGCTTTGCTGGATCGACCTGCAGTTGCTGATTCTGTCTTGGGCAGTTAAAGGACTGGACTGAACTTTCTTCACTTGTCGCTGAGTATCTCCAAGGGATTGAAATAGAGCTTGCATCCTGTTCACAAAGTCTCAGAGACAGCAAAGACTTCACTTATCTCTGGGTACCAACTTTGGAACCGTGGGTTTCAGTTTCCACAGAGGGGGAACGCAGCCAACACCATCACTGACACCGCTGCTGGCTCCATGTTCTGATGGCATTGCAGAAGGCACCGCCACACTTCACACCGCAACCCTGGTCTCACCGATGACGATGACTACCACCGAGCCACTGCTTGCACCGCGACCTGTGGGCAATGCACTCCCACCACCTCGCTTCACTCCGTCGCCCTGGTCTCATGGATGAAATCGATGCACGCTGACCTCGACACCAGTGACTGCACTGTGGTTTGGGGACTTTGCTCGTAAGTCACACAACACACCGTCCCATTCCACACTGCAGTCTGGGCTGACCATTGCTAGTTCCCATTAACCGGCACTGCTGCTTACACCATGACCGCAACGAGCACTGCCTCACGCTGCACCACAGCCCTGGTGTCACCTACGCCGCTGGACGACCTTCACCGAGCTGTTGCCTGCACAGAGACTTGAGGACACCGCACGCTTCACCTCTACGATTCACATCGCAACCGCAACAGTTGCCACGACCGGCCTGCACCAACGCTGTCAACCAGAACCAAAGGTACTGTTTACCAGTCGGCTGAGACTAATGCTGGTCTGCACCGACACGGTTGGTCAGAACTGTTGGATTCTGTTGTTTTCAGCACCGAGGTAGCCCCAGACGGAGCTACCTGCTTCAAGGAACTGCATGTTAAAGTTATTGTTGCAAAGTGCATATTTTTGGATTACTGTATGATGGTCTTATATAATTTTGGTTCTGTTTGCACAGATAAATATTGGTTATTTTTTTAAACTGGTGTGGTGTCCTATTGTAGAGTTTTCACTGTATTACTGTATGTTATGTGCCAATGCTTCCCACACGGCCTCGTGCTCATGCCAAGCTACCAAGGGGGTGAGCAGGGGTTATTTAATTAGTGTACCCCCTTTATCCTGACTAGAAGGAAAGGCCCCTATGTGGGCAAAGGCACAAACCATTGCCAACTAGAGACCTCCATTTCTAACATTTGCCAAAGCTGCTTTGTCTATTGACAATGATTGAAGACTGATAGCTTTGTTGGTTACTCTTTTGAACTCCAGTTATGGAGGTATTGTTTGCCAGACCTCTTCTGGTTTTAAGACTACACTTTACTGGTGTAGCTAAGAGTAGACTGAGTTCATTGCTCTAGGATTGTTCTTCTATTTTGAACCAACACTGGTGAGCGAGGGAGTTTGTATCTGCAGCCCTCATGTTCCAAGAACATTTTATTAGGGCGACTTGTCTGGCTGGGGTCTGTGTTTTTAGACCAAACTCCAGCCTGATATGTGTTTGTGATATATGTCTTAGAATCCTGAAAAGTTTATTGAAAAGGCTAGATTGTAAGATGTTCAGACCTGATGCATCTTTGCTTTTGAGCAATTCAGATCCGTACGAGATCGAAGGCATGAATTTTGCTGCTACGACCTTCAGAAGATGGTTTGTTGAGCAGTCTCTTAGCTTTTCTAGCAGGATTTTGAATTAAAATAACAGCTTGTTTGCTTTTTCTTACCTAGATGCCACGTGTGGTTTATAATTAAGGTGGCTATCAAGGTTAACCCCTAGATATTTGCAAGTTACAACCTGTTCCACGATATTATAATTTGCCTTCCAGGTGAATCTGGGTTGTCATTTATAAGTATTTGAGAAGCACAGGACCTTCGTTTTGTGAGAGTTGAGGTCCAGTAGCACAGTTGTTGTGTGGTCTACTAACTATGCATTGCAAAAAGGAAAACATGAAACCCCTTCACAAAAATTATCCAGATAACTGTTGAAAGTTCCATCTAACTCTCTCAGTTCACCTTTGGCACATGAACCAGAAGCGGATGTGTAGGAGAGATGGAGGCTCTCTCTCTGGCAATATCTCACCAGGTACTCTCACCCGCTGCCTGAATCATTCCTGCTTGTTCCTTATCTCTACCTTTGCCCCTCTCTTTCAGATTTATTACTTGCACTTCCCATGCATTTCCACCCAGACTGCCCCATGTCCTACACATCACCCTTCACTCATTAAGGGAGTGGCAATCAAGAGCAGCAGCTGAGTGAGCGAAAAGAGCAGAAGCTCATTTCCTGGAGCAAAAGAGGGAGTCAGGGTGAGAGTGACAAGCAGAAGATAAGTGTTTGAAAACAATGTTGATGCTGTATGGGTGTGTGTATATGCATGTGTGTGTGTATGCACAAGTCTGTGTGTGAATGTGCGTGTTTGTGTAAATGTGCATGTATGTGTGTTTTAACTTGCCAGAGGAGTGTTCTTTTGCCTACTTCCCACCTTTTAAAATGCTCACATAATGGTAGTAGTTTGTAGTGACTGGTGGGCATCCATATGACAGTGCTCATTGACCACTCCTGGTATAAAGCAAGCCCTCTCTTAATAATAGTGATTATTGGCAAATGTAAGTATCCATGGGATAATGCCACTGCCCCCACTGGTAAACTGTGAGGCCTTAAACAATGGTGGTAATTCTTGCCACCTTGTGGGCATTGATGTAATGATGCCTACTGTCCCTAAATGGTAATTATTGTGATAATTATTGGCACCTAGTGGACATCCATGTAGTGATACCCTTTGCTCAGGTCCTAACATATGGTATTCATTCTTGGCACTGTGGTGCTCACCATTGTTATAATGGTGGTTCTGACAGTATGGTGGTTATTCTCAGGTATATAGTGACCATCCATTGCACAATGATGCCTAATAATGGCATAACATTCACCCTGACGGAGTACTGGTAATTCCTCACATATTGTAGGAGTCATATGCACTGTAATGTCTCTCAGGGGGTGATAAATGTATCCGTGTTATGAGCATTTATTGCACAATGGTGGTAACGTTTGACATATTGTGGGTATCCATGTCACACTCTTCTACTATAATGCTGGTTTCTGCATTATGGTTAGAATTCAAGATATACTGTCCGCACATATGGCATGCAAGTGCGAGCATAACGCTGGGCCCTCCATGATAGTGGTTATTCTTGGACACTCATAGTATTATGGTGTCAAGGCACTAATGTCTATTTAAAGAAGAGAAAACAAGTAGAAAACAAATGCAAATGATCCCGTGTGACAAGTATGATGGCGTATATGTGAAGAAATGATCTCTCCAAAATCTAGGACAGCTATGTCTTTGTCAGTGATCGACAAGGCAAAACCTACTGCATTTGTAAATGCTTGTTCTTCACTCTGTCCGATTGAGGATTGCTAGAATAAATGGTGTTGGTATTTTCCTTCTCATCCAACTATTTCAGGCCTTCTTCCTACTTCTCACACATGGAATCTTGGCTTGACTTCATAGCTTTCATTTTTATTATCAGTGTGGCTATATAAAGTTTAAAAAATATATATAAAGTCTGTAACAGCATGTTGGTAGACTTTGATGCCTCCCTTCTTGCACCCATCAGTGAAGGTTGTTTACAGTGACATCTCCTCAGAGGCAGTGCAGGACTGCAGGAGCGTAGGTGGATGTTTTTTGCGAGGGCTTACTAGCATGTTCTTAACTCAGAGAAATCATAGGTTACTGTGAAGAAGGCCTCCGTGTCTGTCTTCTCTGCGAGATGGGTTGTCTTGTCATTACACATCTGTGAAATTCAAAAAGCATATTTAATAAATCTGAAACAATGTGTACAATATTCAGTAATTCAACTTTCAGTTAAGTTGTGCATTTGGGTAACACACTAATTCTGAAAGGGGCATATTCTCAAGGACTTATCGCAGAGTTAGCGGCACTTTATCGCAGCCAAAGTTCATTTACACTTGCCCTACACGAGCACGCCTAAATTCCCCCTTCTTTTCTCCTTTTGCAACCTATCACTAAATGTATTGAACTAAATACAATATGTAGAAAAAATGCATTACAGATAAATCTGTTTTCTTGGCGCTTTGTTGTTTTTGTTTCTATCCCATTCATTGTATGCATTTATAATATAATTGTTGATTGCATATATACGCAGCAGTCGCTTTTGGGGATTAGATGCCAGTGTTGATATATATATACAACACAGACTATTCAGTTTAGAATATATTTTTCTACGAATGAGTCACGGAGCATTCTCTCTTGTATTCCCGTATTGTACCCAGGTCTGGTGACGATTCTTGGGTTACCCCATTATCTATAATGAACACCTACCAGACACGACAGCACAACTTATTGTGGCAACCTGGGGTAGCCATGTACATAAGCCATCAAGGGTATGACACCTCAGCCACACAATAGCATATTGTGGGGAGAGGTGGGAACCAGGCATGTGCGAAGGAGGCAAGTGACCCATGAATGAGAATGTACACAATGCCAAGTGTGGCATGGATGTGCTGGACAGACTGCAGTGTGCAGACCACAGACATGTCCATGTCGACATATACTGCTGGTGTTTGGAGTATAGTGAACTGTGGATGCAACCATGTTACCCCAGGCAGTGGGGTAGAACGTGGAAATGTAGCTTGTTCCATCCCCCCTGTAAGCGTGAGCAGAGTGGGCTGGCCCAGCATTTGCCAGGCCAGCGTAGGGGTGTGAACAAAAAGCCCTTTGCTCTGAGTGTGGTCCTCTTCCGGAATGGCCAACGTGTCTGCCAGGGCGGCGCCTCTCACCCCGTCACGAGGACGACGACGTGAGCGGCGGTGCCTGTGATCAAGTTTCCCTGCGACACCCCAGGCGGCAGGTCCCCAGACCTGTCTTGGCCACCCCTTCACAACAAGGCCACACCGCTCACCTGATGACACCGGCGTGTGTCAAAGAGGGCCCACCACGTGCCTGTGCAAGCTCCAAACCCGAGGCCCGTGACCTTGGCAGCCTCCTCAGACCATCACGGCTTCCGCAACACAGGCCCCCAGCACTCTTTTCTCGTTGATGTACTCCACCGGCCTACACTACAGTCAAGTAGGTCACACATTTGGAACTGAGTCTTGATTTATTGATGGCAGAGTTCATATCATTGTACGCAAGGAGAGGAGTAAGAGAAAGACGCGGTTCAGTCTGGAGGGAAAAAGGATCCTCGCTAGGGAGGTGATCGAACAGTACCATCAATTGCTCTAGTGCCACTAACTCTGTGCATTACATTCCAACGACACATGTCTGTGGGCTCTTGCTGACTACTGTCTTCAGCCTACACTGCGGTCCAGCAGGCCTCACACTAATCCAATCCAGTCCGGACCAGGGAGGACACGGCATCGTCGCAGGCTGCACACACGCTCAGCTCTGGTGATTCTACCTCTCTCAACCACATATCATCGTCACATGCCATTCCAATGTCGTGTGTGAGAGTTCCAGGAGGAGCTGGATGAACAGTGGTTGGCCTGCGCTGACCGCTGCCTTCGGCCTACACTGTGGATCAGTAGGTCACACATTTGGAACTGAGTCTTGATTTCTTGATGTCCGAGGTCCTATGATCATGGCAGAATTTATTTCACTGTACTTCCTTCGATCTGGTGCCAGCAACTCTGTGCATAGCATGCCAACAACATGTGTCTGTGGGCCACTGCTGACCGCTGCCTCCAGCCTACACTGTAGTCAAGTAGATCACACATTTGGAACTGCGTCTTGATTTATTTATGGCAGAGTTTATGTCATTGTACAGGCCTCATCGCAGAGTGCATCCCCTTTCAGCTCTGGTGCCACTAACTCTGTGGCCCGAACTTCATGGACACTCTCTGGTTGAACTCTGGTGGTGTCTGAGTATATGGCCTGGGGGTCATCTTCATCATCATGTAGCTGATACTTACTTTGTGTTAAAAATGAGTCTGTAGCATTCATCTCCTCCATATTGCCTGTTTCTGCTTGTTTCTGGTCTCTGCATCGTGCCCTGGATGAACATCTTCCACTGTCCCCCGAAACACCCCGCAACATTCATTTTGGACATCGACGTGGACCCGCTCAGCTCTCGTGGCCCTACCTCAGTGCACCGCAAGTCACCGTCCCGTGGCGGTGTGCCTGTGCCTGCCGCAGTGCATCTGGAGCCACTAACTCTGTGCAGCTCAAATCATGGACCCTTGCTGTTAGAACTTTGAACATCTGATTGTCTGATCACTGTTGTAGTTGTCGCCAGCACCAACCACTCCCTGAGGGCTGGCTCACACTCACCCCAAACCCATCCAGCACAGGCGCCACTGGACATGTGACCCTGGCATTAAAAGGCCGGGCGCACATGCCCGTAGCCAGTTCCACAAACCATCTGAGTGTGTCTGTGTGGTCATTACGTATGCATGAGGGCCCCAGGCCCTACCACATAACATTGTGCTGTGTACAGTGGACGCAACCATGTCACCTCAGGCAGTGGGATAGACCTGGAACATGTAGCTGTGTCATACCCCCCCTGTGAGCGTAAGCTGAGTGGACTGATGTACGACAGTCCAGCGTAGGAGTGTGGTTCATCAACCCGGGGCTCTGGATGTGGTTGATTTTTGGCCTTGCCAAGGCAGTAACTAATGCGTGTGTCTCTGTAATAGTGTCGGCGCCACCCGTCCTGCTATGGACAATGTTGCAATGTAGCATGCCCCCGGAGTGCGGGCTTGGCCGAAAGGGCAAATGAGGGAGCGCAAGCCCGCTCGGGTCCAGGATCATACATGCTAACTGATGTGTTTGTCGCTGTTGCTGCAGCATAAGCCAAAGGTCTACCCCAAACCGCATCGGGAGTTTAGCCAGCCATGAACTCTGCATCTGTGTCCGTCCCATCATAACCATAGGCCTACACACACGTGGCTGCCCAGCTTTAACGCACAACATCACAGCGTCGTTCTCAGGCTTGTGGACATGCGCAGACAGGCATGACAATGGTGTGCCGTAGGAGTGCAAGTGATGCAACCGTGCTGCGCACACTAGTAAGTAGGCTCGGGGGAGAGAGGAGCAGCAGTGAGGCTACGTAATACACATTGATGTCGCTCATTTGCTACAAGCAGTACATGTCAAACAGGAATCACTAAGTCACACATATCACACACCAATGAATGAGTGAGCCTGCCAACACATCATGCAGAACCAACTATTGACTCATGTCTCTCTGCATTGTCACAGGTGACCAAGGATATGCAATCTGCCCTTGGATGATGACACCCCTCTGAGCCCAGAACACACAGGCCTAGAGGCAGTACAATGCGGCCCACAAACGCACCAGGGGCATTGTGGAATGCACAGTTGGCGTGTTGATGTCACGTTTCAGGTGCCTGGACATCACAGGTGGAAGGCTCCTGTACAGCCCAGACATCGTGTGCAAGATGATTGTTGCATGTTGTGTGTTGCACAACATATGTGTACGCACCAATGCCCAATGGCTACAATTGCCAGATGCACCAGACGATGATGAGGAAGATGACGCAGGTGGACCACACCCCACTGCAGCTGCAGCAGGAATAGCCCATAGGAACATCATCATTGACAATTTTTTCACATGAGCACATCATAGTCCTTAGCAATCTTGGGACAGTACAAAATGACCACAGGCACAGCATGTGCAAATAAATTCATTCCAACACACATTCCCTGAGTGCATGTCACTCCTCTGTACAAAGGAAAACCAAAGGGGATGATGGACAGTGTTGAACATTGCAAGCACTCACCCCAGTCAACTGATCTGGGTTTAATCCATCATCATTCTTTAGTTCACTCCGCCACCCCAGTTCAGACATGGCCATATGCAAATCAGTCTGACCCTGTGCCTCATGGGAACAGTCCAGCCCGAACTGCCAAGCCACGTCTTCCCTGGACCGGAAACAAGCATCCTGGGACCGGTTTCTGGCTAATCAGCTGTCATCAGCCAGGATAGCTTGAATCCAGTGGCAAAGTGAGCAAGGGACCCTCTGTACAAGCACATCACTCTGACAAGTGTGAGAGCAACATGTAGTGCTACCAATCTCAAAAATTGAGAATAGATGTTGGGTGTGTCACCTCTGGACAGAGAGGCTGTTTAGGGTGTCACCTATTCGAAATGCCATTTCTGTGTGTCAAAGATAGTACGGTATACCACTCTTCAGCGTTTCACCAATGTCCCAAATCATTACATATAGGCTATCATTTGTGACCTACAATTGACAACAGGGCTTCTTTTGGGGTCAGATATGTAACACCATGGGGCAGGGATGCAACCTGTGACTCAAGTCCCACATCATGAGCAACATGGACGTAAGGGGGAATCACTGCCCCTACATTCGTCCATGCTTTCATACTTGATTAATCATAGACATGACACATCTGTGTGTATTAGGATGTATTATTCACGTTCAGTGGAGTGTTGAAGCTGTCTTAGTACTGGGCCATGCAGACAACACTTTACAATGTTGCCCCATGGAGGGCCAGCCAGAGTCCTTGAGAAACTGTCTAGTTACTCGTAAGGGGAAGGATGTAGTCCACAGGCTGATTGCTGTGTCATTGTCTATCAAACAATCTATGGCGGTCCATGTCGAGGTGCAAGGTTGGTGTCGCTGAGTATAACTGGGAACAGTGGAAGATGTTATTCCAGGGCATGATGCAGAGGGCAGAACCATGCAGGAAGAAGCCATATGGCAGACATGAATGCTACTGCTTCCTACTTACCACTAAGGCAGATTCATCCTCACCTTCGTCCTCTGATATTTCGTGCGCGTCACATGTGGGTGGTGGTGTTTGGTCTGCAGCACTGTGTGACACTGACACATCAGGGGCCGGAGATGTGGATGTAGTAGTAGCAGCAGCATTCATCTGCGCAATGTCTTGTGGCATCACTCCCATGATGAGGATCTGCAGGGCATGGAAGATCCCATTTACAGCTTTCACGTGTGCAGCCGGGGTAGCCATTCTTTGCGCCTGCATCCGCTCCATGTTCTCCATGACCCTCCTCATGTTTCCCAAATCACGGATGAAATCGCTGTAGCCACTCTGACTGGACAGTTGTTGTTGTCCCTGAGTCATGACTCCAGTGATGCCAGCCATGGATTGTTGGAGGGCATGGGGTGAACTGTGGGTGTCCGTTAGGGACTGTAAGTGGTCCCTGATGGGACTTAGACACCTACATATGGCATCTAGTTTGGCTGTCATGATTTCGAACCCCACCTGCACCTGTTCAGCCAGCCCGCTCTGGCAGTCTAACACACGGCGTTGGAACGCCATGTGTTCTTCGGTGAGGTGTTCGGAGCCAGACGTGGTGGTGGGTACTTCATGCAGTGTGGTCTGTCCAGGGGGTGGGCTCACCTTGATGCTGCTGGGCTGACCTGCTACTGGAGGTGGGCTGCGGAGGGCATCCATGAACCGTTGGAGTTTGTCTAGGTCGATGTCCTGGGGGTCATCTCCATCATCACTGATGTGATGTAGTGTCTGCTCTGCAGGAGGTATTGATTGTCCCTCTGCAATGTAAAGGAGAGATGCAATTTCACATTGTGTTCCATGTATGTTGACGCATTGGTGACGGTTACACACAGATTGCATGACAATGTACATTGTGACTGTTTGTGGGGAGATGCCTATTTTATGCGGTTCAGTGGACATTTGTACTACATCAGGGATGTGAGTTTGTACTCGTACCTTGTCATCTCACAGTTTCCTGCTGTGCCAGATGTGATTGGCCATTTTGTACACACATGCAGCACCAGTTGTGTCCTGTGTTCTGTTGTGAAAGTGTTGCAGTTTGTACCACATTGTTGTCAATGTTGCTGTGCTCTTATTCTCATGTGTGTGTGCTGCATTGTGGGTGAGTCACCCCTGCAGCTCTGATTTGGCAGCCCCTTATACCTTTCAAGTGGTGAGCCTTTGACTTCTGTGTTTCTACAGTGCTGAGGTGTTGCGGACTTGGGTGAATTGGGCTCTTGGTCGAGTTGTGACTCTTGGGCATGGTTTGTCCGCAGATGTGTTGTGGCCATCAGGGGGTGTTTGTGCACGTGGATGTGTCAGAGTGTGACCTGCTCCTTAACGCATGTGGTCCACACTCAGCCACCTCAGTGTCCTGGCGTGCATGATGTCATGATGATGGGACTGCAGCCATGCTAATCGTCATGTAGTGTCACTTGCATTGTCAGTGTGGCTCATAAATACACATCTTTGCTGGGTTTCGCACGTATGCATGTGTTGGTGTTGAGAATGGTGATGTATGGGGTGGGACCCCTTTGGGGACATGGGGTACGGGGGCCTACTTGGTGTTTGTATGTGTGCTGCAGTGTGCTAGATGTGCCCATCTCCCCACGTCCCCCCAGTTCCTGGTTGGTTCTCACCCTTTTGATGTTGTGTCAGGTCATATTGGGCAGTGTCCAGATCCCCACTCCTGGCACCGTATCCCGACTGATGACTGTGGCCACCATTTTCTCCATGTCATCCAGCTCCTGGTGTGCCTCTGGAACCCCACCTCCAATGAGCGTTGCTGCTTTCATGTTGGCATTGAGTTTCTTCTTGGTTTTGCCCTTCACATCGTTCCAATGGCTCTTGACCTCTTCCATTGTCCTCCTCAACTCTGCAACTACATTGACATGGTCCAAGATGGTCTGTCGTATTTGCGTCTTTGTTGCCAATGACACGTTGGAGGTGCCGAACAGTTGTTGGTAGTGTTCTATCACCTCCATAACGATGATCCTGTTTTCCTGCAGACTGAACCATGTCTTCCTCTTACCCTTCTCCTTGGCCTTCCCCGACCCTGAGGTTACTTGCTGGTCGTCTGTGGGGCTTGTGGGGTTTGCGTTGTCCTCTGCACTCAGTCCGGGTGCATCCATGGTGCTACGCAGTTTATTTTTATTTGCGTTTTTTTTAGTTCTGCTTTTATAGTGCTTTTTCCCTCATGATGCGTGGGAATTGCAGGCCTGTCGCTGGTTATCGCTGATTTTTGTATCGCGATTGGCCACATCGCAACTTTTTTCGCGTTCGTGTTTCGTGTTTTTTCGGCATTGCGTTGAGAATACAAAGTTAACACAGTGTTATTTTCCCGCGGTAGACTGCAATATGCCAAGTTGCGTTAAGCTAATTTTGCAATGATTAACACAAGTTCTTGAGAATATCCCCCAAAATCTTTCTTGTGCAAACATTTTTTGAGAGGGAAAGGTGAAAGAGATTGACATCCTAGGCAATGCCGGGCCCTGATCTTTAATAGGATTAAAGTAAGTCTGTGCAAAAGCTCTTATTAACACAGGGATCCGAATTCCAAGCCTTGTGAAGCTCTCCATGAAGTTCTCCGTGGGGGGCAATTATTGGGCGTAATAAATACTGCATCCCATCAATATTCCCAGGTCAATTTTGTCTAGTCAACCTGTCAAAAATGAGTGGGTAAAAAATATGTTGTAAGACAAGCGGAATGGTTCGAAGGGCACTGAATTGTGTAACATTTCCTAGTGAGATTTCTTAACAGGCAGTATCTATGGGACAATGTAAATACCTTAGTCATGGGTGCCTATATTAACTATGTCCAGTACATACCTCAACCCAATCCGGGGTAATCCTAACAGGGGTCTTCTTTTTTTTTTTTAGATTTATGTAGCGTGAACTCAACCCGCAGATATCAGGTATCAGAGCGCTTTACGTGAGCACCAGTTTCGTTAGAGATGGACATGTTAATCTTTGTTAGGAACAGGGAGATTCTGGGGCATATCAACAAGGGCTTTATCTCTGCTTTTTTGGCGTTAAAAGCCAAAAAAGCAGAGATAAAACTAGCGCCCTATCAGCAACAGGGTGCTAACACGCAAATTTGCATGTTAGCACCCTTTTACTCTACGGTTCCCCTTGCATCTCTAATGAGATGCAAATGGGGCGTTCCAGAGTAAAATAATAGGAGAAATGTTGCTAAGCGACATTTCTCCTATTATCAAGGATATCGCTAACCCTGTTAGAGATTTTAAAAAAGCAGCGCTAACAGCGGTTAATGCTGCTTTTTTACGTCTGGTATTTTTCTGACTTAGCCATGATATCCTATGTAAGGTGAATATCATGGCTAAGTATGTCTATCCCTATCAGCAAGCTATCGCCAAACCTTGTGGGATTATCGCTGTATTTCCAGCGATAATCTCACGATTGGCAGCTTGCGCTCTGAATTTTATCGCTTTGGAGATAAGCGTTGCTAATAGCATGCTATCTCCGCGATAAAATTCAGAGTTGGCCGGCGATAATTATCATCACGCTAAGAGCGCCGAGCGATAATTATCGCCGCCCCTTGCTGATATGCCCCCAAGTGATTTGACCAGAATCACAGGATGTTGAGCGTCCCTTCTGAGACTCGAACCCGGCTTCCTTTTCGAGGTCAACCGCTCTAGCCGTAAGGCTATATCCTCTCCCCTATGAATTTAAAAACACTAATTTCTAGCAGGTGTTATTAAGCAGCTTGGGCTAAGTTTAATATCTCCCTAGATCCGTATTTGAGCCCATCTGCCACAGACTGAGATCAGGACTGTAAAACAAAAAAGTCCTTGCCACCCAAGAAATGCAGTAGATTTGAATCTCAGTTGTAAGGGTGTATGTAGTGTGAGGACCAAATGAAATTTGGATTTTTTTTAATTACTCAGATAACCATCAAATAATAAACATATCAGGAATATTTATCGAATATACGGTTTGACATATTTAATTGGAACTAAACATTCCACGTTTGATTCATATCTACATAATTGAAAAATTAACATAATTGATATACATCTACATAATTGAAAAGAATTACCATAATCGACCCAACACAAACTACATTTTCTCCACTAATTGTTTGAAGGCAATGGAAATCGTTTGACATTTATTGGTGTTAACTGAACGTTTGTGCCGCTGTATTTATGTCACCCTGCAAGATAAAAATAGAGATAATAGGAATAATAATAAATAAATGACTGTAGAGGTGGTTTGAGTATAATTTCTCAATGCATAACACGCTCTACACACCGTGGCACCTGTGCGTTCAACTCGTCTAGTCCATGTTTATGATGCTGACAGCTTTTAGAATAAAGAGTCTCATTTTCGAAACAGGTGTTGTTACAGTCAAGCGGCAAATGCAAGTAAATGTATGGTAATGAAATTCACAGTGGCAGACTATCCCAGAATACCAGCATGTAAGAGTTGCTTGGAGGGTAGGACGGTGCTTGCTGTTTGGCACTGATTAGTTTTGATTAATGATGCATTATATCGCATGTATTTTTCTTCCTGCACTAGCTTCTTGCCACAGGTGTCAATGTTCATACTGACACTGGCCTTCTTGCCCTTATGCTTTCCTTTGACCACTTTAACTTAAATATATATTCGAAGTTTGCTCCGTTTAGTGACAGAAAAAAGCGCATTCCTGTGCTAAAACATATTTTCCAAATTTAGCAATGACATTGTTCAATACATATTAATTGTATGTAAACCCTAACACAAACTTAAGGCAAGCTTCTCAAAGTCAGTAACACAGGGCAAGATTTAGTAACTTTTAGCGCAGCAACCATATTTGCTGTGCTGTGCTTCGTAAGGTGAAAAATAACGCAGAACCAGTTCTACAAAGATTTGCCTGTCGCTGCAGTCATATCCTGCTCTGGCACTTAAATGAGGCTGCCTTGTGCAACCAGTACAGCCTTGCACAATGATTCAGAAGTGAAGGTTCTTCTTCAGGGTACTCATCAAGTACAAATTCGTATGAGTCGTTATCGAGAAGCGGCACGTAGCCGCTAGTGACCGCTAGCCCACCCCCTTGAGGCCGCTCACAATGGCCAGATGCACGGCAGGAGAAGATGGCAGCAAGCCATGTGTAAACGCTCCACGAGGTGCGCCTGGAGTGTGGAGTGTGACAGAGGTAGCGGAGAGCAGCAGGAAGCAAGGACTTTTCATTTCTCCAGGCTCATGGAGTGCAAGTAAATCGATGTGATTAAGGTGGGCAAAAGGCTCTCCGTGTGCCCCGAGTCTTTGATGCTGGGCGGAGTCCAGCGCTGAGTGCGCGGGGATTTGGATCACTGTTTCCTCCTTGCTGGCTTTTGCTGGCTCTTAGCGCTTTTTGCGCCCGGAGTTGCTAAAAAAAAAAAAGGAATGGCACCAGAAGAAGACAACTGTGGAGAGCTGCGGGGGCAATTACCATAAAAGTCTGGAAAGCATTGTGGTACTTTGAAATTTGGGACCGCGTAGGAGGCAGGGCCCTACCCCTGTCTATTCGGGTATTAGTGAACCGCGAATGGCCAATGCGTTATGTACAAGTGCTTTTCATTACATTTCATCGATAAATGCACTATGTATACGATATTATACATTGACTTCATGGGTTCCATCTTAGAGCGGTGGCCATCTTATGGTTGCCCTCACATAGGCTACACATTACAAACAAGTATGGGCCTTTAGAACACATGTACTTTCTGTTTGACTTCTCTTTGACCTGTGCAGCTTGGCTCCGTTGCCCCAGGTCAGTCCGGTCTCACGAGCTCCCCGTCCTACGGCCACCTGTGATTAGCATCAGGGTTTGACACACCATAAAGCCTTTTCATCCCACACAAGCCTCCGGCTAATCTCTTTCACATCTGACTCTGTTTCCTACTTTATGGCTTGTTTTACGAGCAGGAGGTGCCCGTTTTATTGGGGTCTGCTGATATCTGATGAGGGTTCTGAGCCTTGCTGGGTTAAATGATTGAGGGCTGAACGAACTGGAATGTGGGATTGTCATCATGACTCTGCCTTTTCTTTACAGCCAAAATATGTGAATGACCACTTGTAAAACAGGGGCGGTGTTGCCCAAAGCGTAATATTCTGTATAAAAGAGAAGACTGGTTTTTGTTCTAGAGACTGCCTCATTCAGTTGCTAAGGCTTCTGTGCGACGTAGTCTCACTCATTTGAGTTTAATAAAGATGTCTTTTCATATTTCAGCTTCTTTGCCAAGTTCTTTGTTATATTACCATGAGAGTGGAATTTTATAATACTACGCCAACATGGAAAACGAAGTCATAGGGTGCTACCCCTGGCACCTCTGGGGTCCTAAAATCCCCGGTACTTCAGCATCCCAGAGGAACCAGAGTCTTTGTGATTTGAGATGAGCTCTTCAGCTAGTTGCTGGCAAATTACTGGCTGTGGGGGTGGTCCTATGGACTAAGACTTGATTCTGGTGCACTCCAAGGGAGAAAAAAGGGGGGCAAGAGTCCTAGAAGGAGAGGGGAGTGGAAGTGGGGCCCATAGATTTCTCCCATTTAGCTCAGTTAGTGGCAAGAGATCCCCCTCACAAGAATCCTTCCTGGGGGAAGCTATTAATAAGAAAGGAATGCGGGACAGTAGAGGTGTCAGCACGGCCCCGACCGGGTTAAATTTGCCCCTGTGCACCAGGAGGCCTTTGCTGTAGGTGAAAAAAATGGGAAAGCATTTAAAAATAACAAATCTAATGGCTAAAGTGGAATCAGCTGCAATGCTGAAAGCCAAAACATGACTAGCACAGCAAAGCAAGCATCAGCAGCCGCAAGAGCAGAGTATAGTCAAAAAACACGAACCGGCTCTACTAGACACTCTAGCTCGGCGAGTTCGGAACAAGAGCCGGCTTAAACCAGCCAGGACTTTAGAGGGAGGAAAGCAGCAATAGAGATTACAGCGGAAGGAGGGCCGGTGGCTAGTTCAAATGCACAGCAAGAGCCGGGCCCACTCAACAAAATATCAGAAAAAAAGAAGCCCTAGCAACAGGGGCTTGGGATGATGGAAAGAGTAAAGTGAGTTCTCCTTCTTCACAAGATATCAGAAAAGACAAAATGGATAACACCAGCAAGCAAAGTACGAAGGAGGATTCGTTGTTTTCTAAAGTCAAAACACCCCTGGCCATTCCGGCTCCAGCTGTGCTACTTCAAGGGCTTCTAGTGAAGACACCATTTAGCTCTTCGCAGAAAGACCAAGCCTCTGCGGATCAATCACTTACCCTTGTTAAAAGAAATGAGTATCTCCTTTATCCCTGCAGCCACGTCTACAGCCACACTTGCTGCAACAACAGCAGCTCCAGAGGCTAAGCGAAACAGGATTGGATGTCTCAGGCCATCAAGGATGGGCCCTGAATAAAACGAAGGACTCCAATCCACCCCGTTGATACAAACTCAGGAAGAAGGAACTCTTCTTCAAAGTGACATAAAAACTATGTTAAATCTCATCTTAGATGAGATAAGGTAGCTCAAGACCACACAAGCCAATGAGCTAGCATCCCTTCATCAACGCCTCTCAAAGATCGAGGAAGCAGTGGGGAGCCTTCAAACAAGGATGCAAGAAGCAGAATCGAGGATCGCGCACCTTGAGGATCAAATTACTACACTCCAAAAGTAGGTGACTGTGGTCACTAAAGACAAAGTCTCCTTGGAGAGTAAACTAGAGGAGTTTGAGAACCACTCACGGCATGCAAATTTGCGCATGATGGGGTCCCAGAAGGGAGTGAAGGGTCGCAACCCCTTCAACGGGTCGAAACTGTCATTAAGAAGAGCGTACTCCCAGAATTTACAGGCGATCTCACTATAACAAGAGCACATCAGGTCCCTTCACATACTTTGCTGAATGCAAAACTGCCTTGAACAATTTTTATCAACTTTGCCGACTACCGCATCAAGGAGCAAATTTTATCTAAGGCAATCCAGCAGAGACAATTCTCAATTGATGGTGTCTCTAACTATCAAATATTTGCCGATGTGTCAGCAGCAGCCACACGTTGTTGAAAAGAATTTGTCAAATTACTCTATCTCTTTAAATCACAGGGTGCACAGGTGTCAATAGCCCAACAGTCAAAATTAAGGGTGTTAGTGAGGTGCAAGTTCCACATGTTTGCAAATATAGAGAAAGTGCAGGATCTGTTGAAAGAAATCTTTTCTGTAAAATAGTTAAGAAGTATTAAAATGCAAGGTCAGCGGGCGGCTGGAGGTAGGAGGAGATGGTGGTCACTCAGGGTGCAGCACCAAGGCACCCCACAGAGAGGTATTGAGGAGGGTGGAGATGGGGGTGCAGGCTTTTTGTCCCATCACTTGGGGAGGGTGAGCTACGGGGAGGGGTTGGGAGCAGGTGGGTCCTGGGAGCAAGGGTAAAAAACAAGCAGAATCATAGCGGTGGGATGGAGAAAAAAGAATGTATTGTGCTGAATGGATCAATACAATGTTTAAGCATGAATTTCAGAAATGAAATTTAAATGTCGGAAAATTTCGGTCAATGTAAACGGTGTTCTAAGCAAACAGAAATATGGAGGGATAGTAAGGTGGTTAGCTTCATTTTCACCACAAGTCCTTTTCCTTCAAGGAACTCATTTAAAAACAAACTCTCCTAAACTTTTTGTCTCTAAAATGTTTTCTAAAGTTTTTGTTTGAGTCAGCAGGGATCGCAGTACGGTATGGCTTTGGGTCACAACAAGTTTAAACAGGAATATTTTTAAGTTTATTAATTATTACAGTTCAATTGTTGATGACACAGTAGCTTTGGTGAAGGTGAACGAGACGGGGCTACAGGGCAATTTATTTTTGGTAGGGATTTTCATTATATTCAGGACTTGACAAAGAATACTTCGAATAAAATAAAAAACAGCTGAAGCTGAAGACTAAAAAAGTAATCAATGTTATTGCACAAGATTATCAGCTGATAGATCCATGGCGTAGAGCCTGTCGCGAGGAAGGAGAATATACTTGTTATTCTTGACAATACCAGTCAGCCTCACGCATTGACTTCATTTTGATATCTCGTTCTTTGGAATATTCAGGATCAGAAATGGCAGCTAGTTCTTTTTCAGACCACTCGTTGGTCAAGGTTGAAACAGAAACAGATGAGGTTAGGAGGATGAGATCTAGGTTGCAGATGGATTGACTCCTTTCAAATCAACAATGGCTACTGGATACAAGAAAATGGATATTGGAATTTTTTTAAGTCAATGTGGGCACAGCAGATCTTTTTTCAGTCTGGGGGGCTTTTAAGGCCACAATCCGAGGGGAGCTGGTTGCCTTTATGGTTTCACAGTAATGGTGGGCGTAGTGGGCGTAGTGGGGCTACGTGAAGCAGCACGTAGTGTGCCCAAATCTACGCACACTACGCGCTTCGCGTAGCCCCACTACGTGCCACCCACCTCCCACCCGCCATTCTTTTAAATAATATAAGCAATGAAAAATAAAGTAAAGTAAGTCGACTTACCCGTAAGCGCGGCGTCTCCGGGGCTCCCTCTTTCAGTTTCTAATTTCTTCTGGCAAATGCGCATGCGCGGACGCCCGCGCATGCGCATTTCTCGCGAGAAATGCGCATGCGCGGGTGTCCGCGCATGCGCATTTGCCAGAAGAAATTAGAAACAGAAAGAGGGAGCCCCGGAGACGCCGCGCTTACGGGTAAGTCGACTTACTTTACTTTATTTTTCATTGCTCATATTATTTAAAAGAAGGGCGGGCGGGAGGTGGGTGGCGGGTGGCAAGCAGCTACGCTTCGCCCTCGGCGTGTGCGTAGCGCTGCCCTGCTTCGCCTACTTTGGAAAGTCCGAAGCAGGCAGCGCTACGTACACTACGTGGGCGAAGCGTAGTGCTACGCCCAGGGTTATTTCACAGTCCAAAACTCGCAGGACTCATATAGATCAACTCCAGTTGGCGGCTGATCCTGCCTTGTTTCAGTAAAACGCTTCTTTAAGAAGAAACAAGCCAGTGGAAGGGCAGCTTGAAAAAGCTAAACAGGAGTTAAAGGAGTTTTTTATTCTTGAAGAAATTAACAGCTCCCGGACATTCCAGCAACGTGTCTATGAAGAGAATCAAATGGTAGGCAAGCTGCTGGTTTGGTCTACTAAGAAAAAACAGGAAACGGCCCTAATTACTGAAGTTTTAGATCCCAACACAAGAACCCCAGTTGACTGATAAGGAAATGATTTCAAAAGTTTTTTTGCAGCATTATGAGCAGTTGTATGCAACTAAATATATGATGGGGCAGGAGGCAATTCAACAATATTTTAAGGACATCAATCTTCCGCAGCTATCAAATAGCCAGGCAGATGACGTTCAAGCTGATATTACAGCAGCTGAAATTCAGCTAGCCCTTGCCTCAATGCCGGGAGGAAAAGTGTGCGCCAATGATGGGCTACCAATAGAATTTTATAAAATGTTTGACAAAGAAATTCATACTTTTCTTGGTAGTGCTTTTTATTATGTAAAAATGGGGTGCTGGTTTTGAAAGCTTTTAAGGACTCCATCACTGTCAGATTTGTAAAGAAAGGGAAGAACCCCAGAGAGATTAACTCATATAGACCGATTAGTTTACTTAACTCAGATTATAAAATTTTATTGTAATACTGGGCACAGCGCTTTTCTCCTCTTGCACAAAAAGTGATTCATAAAGATCAGGCAGGGTTAATTGCAGGGAGGTTGATGTCCACAAATACAGGGTTTTTAGTACAAGCACTTGACTCTTTTAACTGTAATCAAACTCCGGCTCTAATTATGATGGTCGATGCAGAAAAAGCGTTTGACCTAGTGAATAGGGATGCCCTTTTTCATGGTCTGGGTAGGTATGGGAGTCCGTCCCAGGTTATAAAAATGCTTTGTAATATCTATCAAGGGGCTCGGGCACTGGTGATTATTAGCTCTAATCCAGCTGGGATGGTTAATGTCAATCGTGGGACCAGGCAAGGGTGCTCACTTTCCCCTGTGTTCTTTACCTTTTTTTATTGAACCCTTAGCCACTAGAATCCGCAACATGGAGGTTAAAGCACCAATACCACGTACGGCTAAATTGAAGCTATTTGCTGACAATATTATCCTTAATCTCAGCCTGGGAAGACAGAATATTGATTTAATACTCGCCGTATTTACACAATTTGAATTAATTGGAGGCTATAAAATTAATCGTAATAAGACTGAGGTTTTAAAAATGAATACTTCGAATGATTTTCTCCCCGACAATTTTAAACAGCTAGCCCTTTTTCCCAATCCCATCCGATATTTAGGGATCTATGTCACCAGTCAATATACGGAAATTTATCAAATGCACTATGAAGCCACAAAGAAAAAAAATATAAAGCTGTTAGAAGAGTGGTCGCTATTACCGCTCATATTGATAGGCCGGGTGGCTCTTATAAAAATGTCAATTTTACCCTTACTTGTCTTTTTTTTGTAAATCTCACTATAAAAATGAATACAGCCTATTTTAAGGAGATAGACATGTTGTTTAGAAGGTTAGTTTGGAATAAGAAGGCTCAGAGAGTAAATCTTTCAGTGCTCCAACTTGACATCAGTCAGGGGGGGCTTGCACTCCCCCAAGTCCGTACATACTATGAAGCAGCCTTTTAGATTTAACAGCGCGTTTACTAGACCGCAAGGGTTCTGTTCATGATTTTATTTTAGAGAAGATGGTGCAAGAAGCGGGTTTACAGGTTACGGTATTTCTGAAAACAGCTAAACTCCCTAAAAAAACTTGGTACAAGACCCTGCAGGAGTATACCTACAGACTCCAGTTTTTATTTTATTTTAAACAGGCCTGCTCCACAGGAACTTATTTTTTAAAATTACCTGAATGTAAGAGCTTGGGCCTTCAAATTCAGGGCAGTGATCTAAGGTCCTGGACCAATTGGGGATTTAAAGAGCTAGGGCACTTTTTAGTGTCCGGCAGAGGCATTACCTGGCAAGAAGTCCAAGTGAGGTGTGGCGCCCAGAGTAAGCTTCTCTTCTTTGAATACATTCAGAGTTCCCAACTACTAAAAAAGTGCAGTCTCTTACCTGGCCCCGGCCCAACTCCACTTGTGACTGCTTTATTTAGAGCAAATTTGAGAGGGTTGGGCAACTGGTACAGTTGTATACAGTCTCAAGGGGAAACTATCATGGTGAATATTCATTTAGAAAAAGTGTAATTAGAAACTCAATGTAGGTTTCCAAATCGGGATTGGCAAGCCATCGCACAGCTAGGCAGTAAGGCCAGATGGGAGGCTAATTTTAAAAGAATGGCTTTTCTGTCACACTGGATGGCATACTGTACTCCCCAAGCTCTCCACAGGATTTGCCCAAAACTAGAGAACAAATGCTTTCACTGCCAGATGTTAGGCTGGGGAGGTTGGCTTCATTTTTTACCTGCCCAAAGCTAGGACAATTCTGGGAGAGGATCTTTTCGGCATTAAGCTGGGGAGTTCAGAAAAGTTTGGATCCTGACGCTGAAATTGCAATCTTTGGTCTTGCAAGTTAGAGACAAAACCTTGGAATGTCGAGAGGGGAGGAGACATTTCTAGAAATTGCCTCCCTTGTGGCACGTTCACTGATACTGCAGAACTGGAGGTCTTAAAAAATACCCACTTATTCGGAATGGATGAATAAATTAATTTGTACTATGAAATTTGAAGAAGCATACGCTAAGTCGGTGCCAATAAAAGATTTAATGCTGCATGGGAATTTATGGTGAGGCTCGAGAACTTCTCGGAGATGTAGGGCCAAATTGAAAAAAGGGGGAGAGAAGGGGGAAAAAAGAAAAGGAAAAACTAGTACTACATATTTTTTTTTGCACTTTAGCACTTTGTGCACTGCACTTTTGTATTTTTTTAGCTTGGAAAGTATTGAAGTAAATTCCACAGGCGGCACTTGGAGGGAAGAAGATGAATGTTTTCTTTTCTTCTTCGTTCTCTCTATTAAAGTATGTTTAGATGGTAAATCACCACATTGCACTTTAAACGGACTATGTCTGGAAGAAGAATTTTAAAATATAATAATTTGATGGTAACCAGCTCATTCAACTTTAGTCGGAAATCTACTTATAAGGAACCAATCCTAATTGGACAGGAATAGCACATATTTGTGATATATCGCATCTTGCACTTTATACATGTTTGTTATTATTGTGTTGCACTTTGTTTAGTATTGCCACAAAGTTCAATTGCGATTTTTACGTCTACATGGAAATTGGCAGACTCCGCTGCTATTGGAAAAGATCTGCTAACGTCAACCCCATTAGGAATGACATATTGTGGTTAAATATGGCACGTTGCACTTTATATTTGTTATAGTTGGAAATTTATATGTACACAAAAATGCCTATTTTCCAAAACGTTTTGCAGTTTTTCTTGTTTGTGGTGATCCACCCAAGTAATGCCCCTCTAATGTCCCATTGATGTACAGTGATGCAAAGCAACACAAAGGGGTCTATTACAATGCCACCACCGTAACGGCAGAAGGGACCGCCCGCCATGCAGATTAGGATGCGCCCGCCAAACAGGCGGGCGCATCCAGCATTTTTTACATTGCGGCGGGTGGTGCTTTCAGCAGCACCCGCCGCAATGTAAAAAAGGCATGTGATACATTTGCATGCAAAATGTGGCAGGCACCGCGCAGCGCCTACTTCGTTGTGTATGCAAATGCAGGGGGGTACCATAGACCCCCCATGTGCACCCCCACAACCCCAACACCCTGGGGGCCCACAACAGGCCCCCTTATGCAGACACCACAAGCCTTTCCATGGCAGCGTTGGCACATTATAATATGGATGGCGGTGTCTTACACCGCCACCATATTATACCTCTTTATACGGTCTTTCCGTCCGCCGGGGTCCCCGCAACCATCAAAGTATGGCGGGGGCAAATGGTAGGCGGGTGGGGAGGAATGGCAGACGGCTCGCCACTGCCATACGGGCGGTGGCGATCTGCCCGCTATAGTAATAGACAACAAAGTGTTTTTTGTACTGAGAAAAGGGTGCCTTTAAAGGGCAAAATACATGTGTCGAACAAAAAATTACAAACAACTGAGTTTTCAATCAATAGGATACAGCTACTAAATTATTTCAGGAATCATCCTTTCCACTGCTTCCATTGTGCCCCTATCCCTTGATGTTTTCTATTACTTTAGGTAGACAAGATCTGCTCTTAAAAGCTGCCACCATACTGGTACTGAAAGGGGAATGGAATCAAGTACATTCTGCTGTCCTATTTCACACTCGTAAAAAACAGAAGACTTTCATCCAATGTTAGATCTGAAAGGAGTTAAGCTTTCCATTCCTTATGTGTCATTCCAGATTCTGTCTATACTGACTATTTTCCTTATCTTAGGTACAAAGGTCTTTCTATCCTTTTTAGACCAATGGGACATATGTTTGCAAATCTCAATGCACACTTACGTGCAAAAGAACCTATGTTTCTGCATCCTGGATTAACTTAAATGTTTTTCAGTGCTGCCATTCGGATAAGCCTCGACCCCGAGACAAAGGTTCCAGCCTCACTGGGGGGTATCCTTCATTCTATGAGCATCAAAGTATTTCCATAGTCAGATAATTGTCTTGCCTGTGCCTCTGTTATTTCTAAGTCATCCAAGGATGTTGGCAGTTAGACCAGATGTAGATGGTCCAGGAGCATGATTTCATTCTGGCTCTACTCCATTATAGTAACTACATTTTCAGCAGCACATGTTGGTTTGCAGTTCTTTGGGAGCTCTTGATTCAGGGGCCATCATCTCTGGAATACAGGCTATATGTGTCTAATTGGAGGGACTTAGCTTCTACTCTTTAAGCTATCCTATGCTTCCAGCTTCAACAGATAATGCCTTCGTTCTGTCATTCTTGGCTGGACCTCTTCGCTTCAGACAGCAATTCTCTTTTTCTGTTCTTTAGTTCCATCTCCAAAGTTTTGAGGAGTGGATGGGCTGTCTCTGGCATGGTTCACGGGATGGCTTCATGCATTTCTTCCAATCCCTTTAATTCCCAAAGTATTGAGGGAAATTCTGGATGAGCATGGGCAGGTGCCCCTGGTAGTATCTTGTTAGCCCATTTGTCAGAGCTTGAGAGACAAATATTACAAGTGCAAGGTTGTTTTTCAAACATAGCCTCATGTATCCAGCACTCACAGAGATTTTGAAGGTATGAGCCTGGCATAATTTTGAATCATGGTGCAATTCTGAATACCTTTGTGCCCCTCTTGTGACCCTATGAAAGTACTGGATTTTTTAAGGGATGGTTTGCTCACTGTATTTAAGTTAAGATGCAAGCTGGCGGTTCACTGACACAACAGCGATGTAATAAATATTGATGTAAAAAATATCCACTAAAAAATATAGACATAAAAAATATCGACTTCTATACTGTAAGAGGTAAGTACAAAAATATTGACTAAGAAAATTGCTGAAAAAAATATATGAATAAAATATCGTGATAAATATAACATAAAATATTATATATTAAATATATTAAATATTAAAATTTAATTTTAACACAATAAAATAAATTTAATATACATTGTGATAAAATATAATAAACAAACTTAATAAAAAAGAAAAACACACAAACATAATTATTTATACATATATATTTACTTTAAAACAATTAGTAAATGATTATTTTTAATGTATGTTAAAAGTTTAGAATTATATAAAAAAATAAAAATATATATCAATGATTTAGAATATAAAAAAAATCTATAATAAATGAAAACATTAAACTATTAAAAAATATTTCAACTTAGATTTCCCAATACAGTCAGTACAACAGGGAAAGTGTTGGATTGTGGTGGGGTAAAAATAACTATTCCCACTCCAGTGAGTGCAACAGTAGGGTAAGTGTTGGATAGCAGAGTAATTAGATTTACTATTCCAACTCCAGTGAGTGCAACAATAGGTAAAGTGTTGTATAGTGGAGGGGAAAAAATTACTATTCCAACTCCAGTGAGAGCAACAGTAGGGAAAGTGTTGGATAGCGGAGGGGCAAAAATTATGATTTCTGCTCCAAACAGTGCAACAGTACGGAAAGTGTTGGATAACGGATGGGTAAAAATTACTATTCCCACTCCAAAGAGTGCAACAGTAGGGAAAGTGTTGGATAGCGGAGGGGTAAAAATTACTGTTCCCACTCCCCTGAGTGCAACAATAGGACAGGTGTTGGATACCACAGGGGTAAAATGTACTATTCCCACTCCAATGAGTGCAACAGTAGGGAAATTGCTGGATAGTGGTGGGGTAAAAATTACTATTCCCACTCCAGTGAGTGCAACAGTAGGGAAGGTGTTGGATAGCGGAGGGGTAAAAATTACTATTCCAACTCCAATGGGTGAAACAGTATGGAAAGTGTTGGATAGCAAAGGGGTGAAAATTACTATTCCCACTCCACTGAGAGCAACAGTAGGGAAAGTGTTAGATAGCAGAGAGGTAAAAATCACTATTCCCATTCCAAAGAGTGCAACAGTAGGGAAAGTGTTGGATAGCGGAGGGGTAAACATATCTATTCCCACTCCACTGAGTGCAACAGTAGGATAAGTGTTGGATAGTGGAGGGATACAATTCTTTATTTCCACTCCGGTGAGTGCAACAGTAGGAAAATTGTTGGATAGTGGAGGGGTAAAAATTACTCTTTCCACTCCAGTGAGTTCCACAGTAGGGAAAGTGTTGGATAGCGGAGGCGTAAAAATTACTATTCCAACTCCAGTGAGTGCAACAGTAGGGAAAGTGCTGGATAGCGTAGTGGTAAAAATTATTATTAAGTATATAAAGTTTACTGGTGCGTGATCACAAGTTTTTTGTCTAGATAGTAATGATTCTAATTGTAAAAAAAAATGACTTTTCTTTGCAACTCCCCCTCTACGATGTGGTATAATGTTAGCAGGTAAGATGTGTCATAAATATAGTAAACCGTGTAATGTATGTGCTGAAATCATGGATGATTCATTTCACACTGGGTCATTCTTTACACAAGGATGTATGTCAAATGGTCATCCAATACAATAAGATGATTTATCTCTGCTTCAACTGAGAAACTTTCCAACACTTCTAGACAAACCATTTCCATGGGTTATCCTGGTGTTCGCACATACATAATGGTAGGGCATGAGTCTTTTGCATTGTATAATTTTTTGTGCATAAAATACTTCATAACCTTTTTTCTCTTTCTATGTCACTATTGACCCACCTATAATCCTTTCTTGGATGAAGTTTGATATGATAAATTCCTGTGTGCCCCTTATGAGCAAAAACAACAATTTATGGACAGAATGCAGAACAATGTCCTACATTCACTCCAGTACAGAGATCTGGGCTTAAATCCATCGTTTTATTTGCTCACCATGCCATTCCAGTTTTGATCCAGCCATATGCAAAGCAGTCTTGACCCTGCACCCAATGGGAGCAGTTCAACCCGAACTGCCAGGCCAGATCCTCCCTGGACTGGAAACAAGCATCCTAGGTCCGGTTTTGGGGTTTTACCCCTCATCATCCAGGATTGCTTGACTCCAGTGGCATGGAGAGCACGGGACCCACGTCTGGGCATACCTGTCTCACATCTGGGCATACCTGTCCCACTCGGGGTGACAAATGCAAAAACAACAATTGATGGACAGAATGCAGAACAATGTCATGCATTCACCCCAGTACAGAGATCGGGGCCTAAATCCTTATGAGCAACGCTTACCACTTACTTCATACACATCTGTACAGGCAGAATGACACACTGAGATGCTCAGTAATCATATATTATAAGCAGTGTCCCAATTTATGAACAGGTCATGTGTCTTTAGCAATTTCACATGCCTTGAATTTTCATCAGACTGTTTTTTCCATTTCTCCATTAGAAACATACACCAATACACAGGTATGCTCCTGCATATACGTCTGTATTTGAGATCTTAACTTATGGAGATACCTGAAGGGAAAATGTGCAGCTCTGTTTTTGGTAAATACTCTAAATGCTATGTTATTTAGCCTGTTTGTCTCAAAACCTCCTTCAAGCCCAATTTGGTTCCTGTGGCATGTTTGACAGTATCCACTGTTAACGAACATCTGTGGGCCCACCAATTTAAGTGTAAAATGGTTTATTTAAAAAAGAAAAAAGTAAAATGTCTGTGAATCACAGATTGA
Source organism: Triturus cristatus (assembly GCF_964204655.1). Lineage (NCBI taxonomy): Eukaryota > Metazoa > Chordata > Amphibia > Caudata > Salamandridae > Triturus > Triturus cristatus. The sequence goes on along the minus strand of NC_140581.1, from coordinate 609,309,981 downwards.
GTTGGGTTCCCAAAAAAACATATTGGAGCAAAATCAGTAAGCAAGGGCAAAGTACAAATTAATAGACTTCCAATGGAGATCACGTGACTTCGTAAAACAAAGGCTGTACACAGATGCCTGAGATCATTTGAACTAAGATTGTATATGTTTTCAGTTGAGCAAACTAATCAACACCTTATTGTATCTGTAGCCAAGATGTGAAAGAGTGGTTTAAAATGGCAAGGACAGGCACTTCCTTCAGATATGGTTAGAATGAGGAAGAGAGCATGATTGCAACAGTTACAAATATGTTAAGGCAATGACTCACATTTACATCACCCTGCCTCAACAACCTAGCACCCATCTCACAGACAACAAATAGAAACAGAGACAGAGGAAGGGATATTACAAATCCGATGGTGGGATCGCCATCTAGGTCCCCTCTAGCAATTCACCAATCCTAGTTCATGTAAGAATGGGGTGGTGGTAGTTGCTGTCCAATTCTAACATGACTAGGTATTGAGGAAAGATAGTGGTAGAGGGTTGGTATCACCTGTGGTATCTGTACTGGTAGTAACCTTTATTCTATTCCCGAGGACTTCCTAAGCTTTCGCAAAAACAAAAATGGCTCCTGTCACTCCTGCCTGTTCTGGCACCTTAGAAATCCTTAGAATAAGCTTCCCTGAGGTGTACAATCATCCTGCAGCAGAGGGTTATCGAGGAGATTCCCTCTGTTGCCAGGGAGTCTATCAGTAAATTTAGTGAGCATGTTTATGTGAATTACAATGGTCTTCCAGTTTGGAGAATTCATTGCTTTCTTCCTGACTGCCATGCGTACACAGCACTTCAAAGGTATGGGTCATGGGGATTTTGTGGGGCTGAGCAGTTATGCGTTTCACCAAGTAGCCCTCCATTGCTTTCAGGCAGAACAGGGACATTAACATGGCAGTGTTTGCACCGCTATGCTGAAGTGTACATTTGTCCTGCCCCATTCGCCTGCCATGACCTGACTGCAACTGCAACAGAAGGAATGCACTGCTGGCTTTGGCCAAAGCCTGTAGGAATCAAGGTGGGTATTAGACCTGCATGGAAATAGGCCCTTCACTCATATTTCCATAGATGCCTACTTGGCTTATAATGGGCCCTTTTTGAGAACCCACTACCCACACCCAAACAAGAGTTTAAAACTTCCTAGTTTTGCAATTTAGCAGCACCACAGTAAGAGCATTATTAATGCAAAGCATATGTTAACTTCATTCAATTTCCTCTGTAAGATCAGCAAAGGCATGCCCCCTAGCAAACTGGAAGAATTCACAATTATACATGTATCTTTCTGCCAAACTTGGAAAAAAAGATTGTGTGGTACTGATTTCTATATTTAGTTTAGAAACCAATTCATACACTCTTTGACCAACTTAAATAAACCCTTTCTTAAGCAACCACCTCAAATTTGTAGCACAAAGTGCATTGCAAATGTTGAATAGAAAAGTAAGAAATAATACTAGACAATGCTAACCAGCCTCTATTGTGCTAGATGTCCACAGCCACAGTTTACTCCTTCCCTATGCTCTCATTGTGCATCCTAATGTATGTCTAAGCAGTGGTGGTCACAGCCTATGCACCACCTGATCATGTCTGACTATTATCCCTCAACTTTGTCTATGACTTTGCTGTTCTTTCTGTCAAGCTATCAAAATCTAATCACATCTTGTTCATCACACCCTCTGTACATCTTTTTCATTTTCAAACATCTTCTTCATCATTTCCCTTCCATAGATATCCCATCTCACAACTCTCTTTGTGCCTCTTACTTTGCTAACCTTTTCACAAGAAAAACTGATCTCTTAAGCTCTAACATTTCTCCTGTCATGTATCTTCTCCAGCCTTTCTGGCAGCAGGTGTCTCAGTTGCAAAACACTATATTATATTTAGGTTGACCAACCCATCTGTGTCTGCTTCAAGTTCATCTAAACTACTCTTATCTTCTTCTCCCTCTTCTCACTTTCAACATTCTGACATATAGAGCCCCATTAGGATGGCGGGCGAACTTCAGTCCGCCCACCACCCTATCGGTGATGGGACCAGCCACCAGGGGTGATGAGGTCCTGCACCGCCAACTAGGATGCAACCGCCACCCTGGCGGTCGCATCCCGCATCTCTGACATTGCGGCGGGTGCTCATCTGTCACGTTCTACTGGTATTTTGTCGGACAGCTGAACATAAACCACTAGATCACAACCAATGCTGATGTAAAGCCTAATTACATCTTGCAAAATATGAAGGTTCTCACAAAAGCCATGAAATCAAAATGAAGTATGATCACTTAATAAGTAGATGACTGATCCATCTCCCCAATATTTACAAAACTGACAAGGAACAAGATATAAAAATCTCTTTTTTGAAAACCTCTTCAAGTTCAAATTAAGATGAACTGCAGTTGCATCCAGTCACTTTATCACTCCCGGGGCTTTTAGCGCATCAGTTTAATAAGGTATTTCCAGTTCTTCAAATACCATTCACCTTGTATAATCTTGATTTTGAAGACTGGTGGGGTAGGGAGGGGGTATTCACAAACTGTGTTTCGTAGTACGTTAGTAGTACCACAATAGTACTATTAACGTACTACAAAATGCCATTCATAATCCTATGTGCGGAGGTGTTTGCCCTTTCATAGCTTTTTGATGTGGAGATCTCCGCCGGGCTGAGGAGTTCTCTGCACACATACACATACGTTATAGTAATAAATGTGGGAGGGACAGGGGGAGTGGCGGGAAAATGTGGAATAATTACTACTAATTAGGAGAGGTTAATGGAGGATAAAGTAGGGGTAAAGAAGGGCTACAGAGGGGTTTAGGGAGCAACTTGCACCCAGCAACAAAAGAGTAAGTACATTGCTATCTATAAACTGCCATTCTATTGTAACTAGAGACAAAAAGGACCTGAAACCGATGAAATTTAAATCCAGCTCAGAGCTAAAGTAATTCCAGTACCACACAGAGCCAGCCAATGGTACTGTGAGGCCCTTTCTTGAAAAAAAAATGAAAGTAGGAATTTAAAATAAAACCCTATTGGAACTAATGCTAAAACACTTAAACTATTTTCAATTATTGAAAAAAAAAAAATATATATATATATATATATATATATACACTGAAAAAACCATAGGTTTCACACATGTTATAGTTAGCAGAAATTTTACTGATAAAAAACCAGTGAAATTGCCCCGTTATAGTTAGTGCTGGCAACTATAACTCACGCGACCGCAATCCTCTGCTGATGCTAATACTGTATTTAGACACTTATTTGCCCATGTCTTCTTCCATACATTTTTAGCTATACATATATTACAAATATTTTTTTTTCATAAAGACACATATGTCATCAGCAGAAGATTGCGGTCGCGTGAGTTATAGTTGCCAGCACTAACTATAACGGGGCAATTTCACTGGTTTTTTATCAGTAAAATTTCCGCTAACTATAACATGTGTGAAACCTATGGTTTTTTCAGTGAATTTGCAAGGTTTTTTAAATGCTAATTCCTAACTATAACGTGTGTGAAACCTATGGTTTTTTCAGTGAATTTGTACGGTTTTTTAAATGCTAAGTTACTTTACGCCATTCGAGGCGTGCGCGCCCACTTAACGCAGTTCGTTCCGTGCACGGTTATTATCAACTTTAATAAGCCCTGTACATTTGGTGGCCTTCGGCCACCAAAAGCACAGGGGGTGGGGTCAATGTGGATAGTGTTTTTTTTATTTCGATTTTATAATTTCATGTTGCCAAAATTTAGTTTTTTTTACCTATTAATGAGCCCTGTACATTTGGTGGCCTACAGCCACCAAAAGCACAGGGGGTGGGGTAAGTGTGGATAGTGTTTTTTTTATTTTTATTTTTTTACCGTACGCTTACGGTAAGCGTACGGTAAGCGTACTCGGCGAAATTGCCGAAAAAAAAATAAAACCGTTTTTGCTCTTGGGGGATGTTTGGGGACTCCCTCAACATGACTATGTGGGAGGGAGTTGTCAAAACAGCCCCGTAACATGTTTTTGGCCATCATGTTTGATAAACAACACTCAGTGCGAGAGACAAAATGGCGGACGCCGCTTCCTGGTTTCGGCCGATTCGAATGTTTACTAAGATCTAAGAGCCAATCAGAATCGCGCTCGCGCACGCCACCGTACGCTTACGGTAAGCGTACGGTAAGCGTACCGTAAGCGGGCTCAGATATATATATTGATTTAAAGGCTATTTTCTCAGAATCTACTGAACAGATTTACACCAAACCTACAAAAGGCACTTCCTTGACCTAGGGACTACCTCTCTGCCAAATTTCTAGTAATTCTGTTCAGCCGTTCGGGCTGTAGCTCGTTCTAAAGGCCCTATGGAAAAATGCATGGGAAAAACGCGTTTTGGGACCCCCCTTTTATCTCAGCCCCCGCTTGACGAATCCCCCCGAGACTTTCAGGGTAGGAGCGTAGCGTAGCGCCCCACCTATTTTGAGAAATTCGCAAGGATTCATCGACCGGCGCCAAAGTTATTCAAAATAGAATGTTGAGGTTTTCCTATGGAAAAGGGGTCCTAACTATAACTACCTACTGGCGACCGCCAGTAGGTAATATATATATATATATATATATATATATATATATATATATATATATATATATATATATATATATATATATATATATATATATATATATATATATATAAATATATATTCACTTAAAAAACCATAGGTTTCACACATGTTATAGTTAGGTGGATATTTCACTCGTAAAAAACCAATGAAATTCCCCCGTTATAGTTAGTTGAGATAACTATAACTCGCGCGCCCGCAATCCTCTGCTCATGACGTCACATATTACATCACTCATGACATGGTCAGTGGCATCACTCATGACATCACTGATGGCATCATCCTTGTGATAGAGTGACGGTCGCGCGAGTTATAGTTATCTCAACTTACTATAACGGGGGAATTTCATTGGTTTTTTACGAGTGAAATGTCTACCTAACTATAACATGTGTGAAACCTATGGTTTTTTAAGTGAATTTGCAAGGTTTTTTAAATGCTAATTCCTAACTATAACGTGTGTGAAACCTATGGTTTTTTCAGTGAATTTGTACGGTTTTTTAAATGCTAAGTTATGTATTTATTATAATATTTGTTATATATTTATTTTACAATAAACTACGTTTAAAATTTTTTTTTTTTTAATGGTTTTTCACCGTGCGCGCACCCCGCGGTTTTTTTAAAAAAAATTAAAATGTTTTTTTTTGCCTTCGGGGTCCTTCATGGACCCCCTGACAAAGGCAAGGGGGTCAGGAACTCTCTACCCTGCCCCCTTTTCACGTTCACCACCTTCCTTTTTCACTCTCGCACTCAAAACAAACAAAATGGCGGCCGACACTTCCTGATTTCGACCGATTCGAACGTTGACTGACATGTAACCACCAATCAGAATTACGCTCGCGCACGTTAGGGTGCGCGCAACGTGCGCGCACGGTGCGCGGCTATAGATATTTATGTACTTTAACTGCAATTTTCTCAGGAACTACTGAACCGATTGACTCCATATATGCAAAAGGCACATCCCTGACCTGAGGACTACCTCTTTGCCAAATTTCAAGTAATTCTGTTCAGCCGTTTGGGCTGTACCTTCGACTAAAGGTCCTATGGGAAAATACATGGGGAAAACGCGTTTTGGGACCCCCCTTTTTTCTCGCCCCCCGCTTGACGAATCCCCCCGAGACTTTCAGTGTAGGAGCTGAGCGGAGCGCCCATTAGTTTTGAAAATTTCGTGAGGATTCGTCAACCGGCGCCAAAGTTATTCAAAATAGAATTTTGAGATTTCCTATGGAAACACGGTCCTAACTATAACTATCTACTGGCGACAGCCAGTAGATAATATATATACATATATATATATATTTGTCATCGAAAATATCGCAGCACTCTCCTCCATCTCTCTCCTCCTACGCATTTCAACCATACCGTTCTTGATCACGGTAAATAGTTTAGTCCCTTTTCACTTTTACATTAATATACCTGTCTCCCACTCCACCCATAATGAGGCATTGTGGGATCAATAGTTCCTTCACACAAACATTTAAATTAAAATAATATTTAACGTTAGTCAAGGTGAAAGGATACAATTCCCACATCTTTTCGTGATACATGTTATATGGCAGAGATATAAGTATATCTATTCATACATTGTTTTGCAAGACTGTTAGTTGTTGATCTTATCTGTTTTCTGCAATTTTATGAATGGAGTGGGAGACAGGTATATTTCTATGGTTTTGTATGAGTGAAATGTCCAACTAACTATAACATGTCTGAAACCTATGGTTTTTTCAGTGAATTTCTAAGGTTTTTTAAATGCTAATTTCTAACTATAACGTGTCTGAAGCCTATGGTTTTTTCAGTGAATTTCAAAGTTTTTTTAAATGCCGTAACCTGCCACACATGCAGAGGCTTATGAAGGACATGCTGTGGATGGAGGCGTAAAGGATGGCACCCACCGCTGAACATGAAATGTAGCTGGGATCTACCATGCCCTTCAGATCCTCATCATGGCATTGCTGCCACAAGGCATGGCGCAGATGAATGCTGCTGCCCCACACCCTTCACATTTCTGCCCCTTGGTGTGTTAGTGCCTAACAGTGCGGCAGGCGTATCCACTGCACCCCCTGAAGTGTCAGTGGCACACAGTGCGGAAGACAGTCCATCACCGTCCACTGATGTGTCAGTGGCACACAGTGCGGAAAGCAATCCACCTTTGTCCACTCATGTGTCAGTGGCACACAGTCCCACAGCTTGTACAGAAAAACCCACAGGTGGGGCAGTGCACAGATACGAGGACGAGGATGGGTTTGAGATCAGAAGAAGGCACTACCATTAATTTCTGCCACCTGGCCTGTTTATCCTTGTTGTCACACATGGCCTCACAAGATTCCATTGTCCCGCGTTACACTCTAATGCACTCACCGTGGTCCGCGACATGGCCTGCCATATCCTCTTCAATGACCAATGACACGGCGACCTCACTGGGGACTGTACCCTTCCAGTTCCGCGGTACCTGTCATCCCTGGATGGACTCTGGTTCACCCTCCACGAGCCCATATTGTGAAGTGTGCTTGTCCTGTCCCTCTACCGCTCCAGCTGCTAAACTCCACTGGATGTGCAATAAACATCCAGTGACACACTGCTGTGTTATGTCTTACCTAATTTATGTATGAATATGTGAAAGAATGTAGAGACAGTGATTCACCTTACGTCAATGATGCTCATCTAATGGGATGCCAGTCACAGTATGCTACATAGCCTGTTGTGTTTCTGGTGCCATAAACACTACAATGGGGACACACGCTTTAGTCACTTCCTTGTCCGGACATGTACTGAACCACGCCCAGAGCCCCAGAGTCATTGTGGCTATCCCTGCCCTGTTCCGTCATACACCTCGCCACGCCACTCCAATTATGTTCTGACGTTGGCCCCACATAGCTACCTGTCACAGGCGTACGCGCTGTTGGTGAGCAGGTCAGTGGTCTAGTTGTCAACATGTCACGGCCACTCTGCAGGTTTGCACAAACACCACACCCATCCAGCACATGTGTCATAGGCCATGTGACCACGCAAATATAATGGATCGACAATGTCAAATCCTTTATTGCCGGTGGTGACTGGATAGCAGACGCTCCACGGGTCTGAATCATAAAGAGTCCATGAAAAGTTGCGCAGAGGAGTAGTCGCACCCTGAGCTGTATGGCCGTCACGGGCCTACCACCACGTGGCGCGGACTTGAGTTGCACAGGGTTAGTGACACCTGAAGCTGATGTGGCTGTCAGGGGCCTACCACCACGTGGCGCGGACTTGAGTTGCACAGGGTTAGTCGCACCCTAAGTTGTATGGCCATCAGCGGCCTACCACCACGTTGCGCTGACTTGCATTGCACAGGGTTAGCGGCACCAGAAGCTGATGTGGTCTCCGCCATTGATGACTCAAGAAGACTCAGCGACATGTGTGGGATCTGCTGGGCCGCGGAGCAGGTCCACATAATGTTCATCAAGCCATGGTGGCGGGACCGGGACCTGAAGCTTTCACAGGCACGTGGAGTGCCCACTGGTAGACACTCCGGAGGCAGCAGGTAATTATTTGGTCATGGATGTGCAGGAGCGGCGGTGTCTCTCTCTCTCTCTCTAACTTCCCTCTCTTCACTCTCTCTCTTCCTTCCTTTCCTTCTATCTCTCTCACTCTCTCTCCCTTCCCCCTTTCTCACTCCCTTCCTTTCCTACCCTCTCTTTTGCTCTCTGACTTTTGTTTCCTTCTCTCTTTCTCTGTGTCTCACTCCTTTGATATGCGCATTACACACGTCCTTATTTTGTGCTTTATTTTCCAGGCTGTGTCGTCGACATTGATGGACCCGACAGGAGTCTTCCGCCTTGTTGTTTTGTGTTGAGTTTGTTAAATTTCTATAAAGTGTTTGATTGTTACTTAAGTGCTGTGTGACTCTTTCTCGTTCTTATTACTGTTATTTGGTGGTGTCCAACATGGTGTTAAATTTTGGGGCAGTTATCACGGGAATACTGGTGATGTCTGCAGTTTGCACCAGCTTCTGAATAGTGTGTGAGATTTATCTCAACTTTAGTTGCATTAAAGTGCTGATAATGAGATGCAGAGTAGGCGTTCCCATGCAAAAACACACGAGGTGCACCTTTGCGATTTATTCTAAATACTAAAATCCTGTATTGAATTGCATTCTGGTATTGGTTGCATTTACAGTGTACACACAAAATCAATGAAGAAATCTCATTGTATTTGTATTGATTTGGAATAGTGGGTCAGGTGCTGGATCTTGACGGGATACACTGCCCAGTTTGTTTATTTTTCTGTACACGAAAAAAACACATCACAACTTTCACATCAAAAGGCAAAAACTGCGATGCAAAACAAATTCCGGCGATAAGCCGCGTTAGCACCAAGGATCTTACACCTGCTTTCTGCTGGTGTTAAGCAGGACGACTACCTGCAGCATGAAAGGGAACACAGCCAAGAGCCACACCGGAACACCCACAGGTGCCATAGAGTCAATGAGCATGATACACGGATACCCAGGAGGGCCACAACACTCATCTCAACAACCCCAGAACCGCCAACGCCCCCCGAACCTGAATATGAGCAAGTGTGTCCATGTGGTCATTGTGTTAGCATGAGGGACACGGGCCCTGCAACATCACAGTGTGCTGTCTTTAGCGGATGTTACCATGTCACCTCAGCGTTGGCAGTGAGCCTGGACATGTAGCTACGCAAGCATCCTCCTGCATGCACAAGCGGCGTGTGCTGGTACGGCGTACACACGTCAGTGCAGGTGTGTGCTATCTGGCAAGGGAAATGGGGTGTCTCGGACATGTCGGTGTACAGGAAGTGCAGTAAGTGTGTCTCTGTGTTCTGGTGTAGCTGTCACAAGAGCCGCAGCAGTCGATGTTGTAAAGTGGCATGCACCAACGGTGTGGTTGGAATGCCGCAGGACATGCGTGAATAGGCATTACAATGGTGTGCCATAGGAGTGCACGAGATACAACAGCGCAGCGCACAAAAGTGTGGGGGCTCCATGGGAGGGAGGGGCAGCTGTTTGGCAATATAACACACAGTGAACCCACCCATGTGCCACATGCTGGGCATCTCATCCATGATGACCAGGGTCGCAGACATCCCACAACACCCATGACCAGCCTCTCTACACATCCTGTATGAATGCAGCTGGAGAAGTTACTGTAGGGATGAAAGGTTCTTTGGCTGAGCTATCTTGCGCTAGCACATCTGCTGCTCCGAGAAGGAACTTGCAAGTGGCCAGCCCCCCCTGACAGATACGATAATATTTGCATCTGTCTCCCACACTATGCACTGCCCGATTTGAGAACAATGAGTACACATCCCACACTCAGAAGTCCTTCGTCGCAGTTAGCATGCGTGAAATGGCCTTCACACGTACTCCCACCACACCTCTGCCCTGCACCCATTGCACACAGACCCGGCTCATTGCACCAAGCTTTTCCATTTCATCCACAAGACTGGCACCAACAAGCAGAGCCACTGACACAATGGCAGGGCATCTCGAACATATGGTCGACTCCATTCACATCCACCTATACCTTGCACGTCTGCTGCATGTCCTGGGTGCACTGCCTTTGGCAGTGTTGCTGATCACTTACCGGCTGAGCTTCCGCATTGCAGAGGTCACCTGCATTCAACCTGTGTTGCAATGTCGCATGTGCCTATCTGAGTGATGCATGGACTTGTGCCTCTCCAACGTGTGGGTAGCTGACATGGATTACGACGGGTGTGTGCATCCCCTGTTGGCCCACGACCAGAAGTGTCATGGTGATGCCTGTTTATGGCATGCATGGATGTTTGGCATGCATGTTGGGAATTGGGCCTGTGAGATTGTATGTGACATTGTGCATCTGGTCACATGTCCCAATACGACAGTGGACATGGCTGCATTGGCGTCGACTCATGTCCGAGGCGCGGACAACCAAAGCTGCTTGACACTGACGTGTGTTGGTGATGGACTATCCCGAGGTGAACATGGACGTTTTCCTACATTCCTTATTCAGGCATGCAGCTGCATTTGTCTGCATATCGTAGCACTACTCTTGGCCGTACTGACACACACTTTTTTTTAATAAAGTTTCCACATTTTCACTTGTCTCCAAATGTGTTGTGCCTTCATTTGTATCCCAATATGTTTGTCATGGACTCTCTGGCTGCCTGCCATACGTGACTTGCTACCCCATCCGGACTGTGGGTTTGTACTTATGCGTTCTCATGTGCCTGTTTCGTACTCACACTTTTGGACGTTTATCCGCCACAGGCGAGTGCATTTGTGTCCTGTGTTTGATTGTACAGATGTTTGTGTTTGGACAACATTGTGTTGGATGTTGGTGTGCTCTGCTTCCTATGTGTGTGTGCTGCATTGTGTGTGAGATGTCCCTTCATGTGAGGTTTTGTTCACCCTTCTCCCTTTTAGGCAGTGTGGTTTTCACTTCTGTGCTTGTTCAGTGGTGTGATGTTGGCGGGTTGTGTGACTTGTGCTCCTTTTTGGTGTGTTTCATTTTGGCCATGGCTTGTCTGTAGTTGTGCTGTACTTTAATTGTGCATGTGTGCCATTGTGCCCATCTCCCCCGTCCCCCCACTCCCTGCTTGTTCCTCTTCCTGGTGCTGTTGTGTCTGTAATTTTGTTGCTCCACACATAAATACATGTAAAGACCAAATTAGAATAGTTCCTTCATTCTTTTAGATTGCAAAACTTCTCTCTATTGGTTATTTTGACTTTTCCATATAAACAGTTTTTTTTAATATTCAAGGACACATAGAAGTCAGAAGTGCAATGTATTCTATCAACACACTTTCTAGAACATTCTACAACACGTGCAGGTTAAAGGTTCATCAATTTTTTAAACATAACGAAATTTTTTTGCAACATTTTCTCGAACATTTAACGGCATGTGCAGGTTAAAAGTTCACGATTGTTTTAAGTTCGAACAGTGCCTTCCAAATGCAAGTAGCAGGTGTGGTTGAGTTGAGCAAATTTTATCCTATGATATGTACTCCACGTTTAAACTGCTTTTTCTTAACCAATCACAAAGATGCTATTCCACTAAACGAATGTGCACTCTACTTTTAAAAAACAATGCTTTTCATGCCCCAATCAGTTATCGTTTTCTATGGGGAAAAAAAGTAGTTTCCCATCTTTAAACATATCTCTTATTCTACGAACAGACTGCATGTGCTACAGACATCTATCCACACCTTCCAGCCATACCTTCAAAATGCTAGTGTGGATTGGACAGGACATAGCTATGTTTTCTGGTGCAAGTGGTATGCAGAACAGAGATGGATTGACTTAGACCTAGGTTTACAAATGTGGACATTAAATGGTTTGCACAGAGGATTGAAGTGGCACCAATTGTTGCCTTTGGTTAAAACCTGTTTGCATCTCCAACACCCTGACCTCATGATTTTGCACTGTGGTGGAAACGACCAAGGCACATTGACTGGCGTAGGCTTGAAAATGCTTATGAAGGACACCTTTAGACAACTGATGTTGCTTTTCCCTCAAACTGTCTTTGTATATTCCAATATATGCCAAAGACAGAAGTGGAAATGGTCAAATCAATTTTGTCCTCAGATTGAAAAATCTAGGAAGAATGTTAACACAGCTGTGCCTGCATACCTCAGAGACCATAGAATGGGGTCCATCTACAACAACAACATACGTTTTGATATGGCTCATATCTACAGAAGTGATGGAGTACACTACACAGATCAGGGAAATCGAGTTTTTCTGAATAACCTGAAGCTGTGCATCTGCACTTATATGTAGCTCCAGCTAATAAACACAAGGGTTCTTTTTAGAGCCGCCTTATCATCCCAATATCGGTTTGCAGACTGACAGATGCGATCTGGCTACAACAGGGAGACCTGCGGGCCGTCGGGCAGGCTCGCAGAGGGAGAGCTGTGGCCCGTGGGCTCTTCTCGCACAAGGAGAGCTACAGGCTGTCCGCTCGCAAACCCACAGCAGCGTGCTGGCTCGCAGAGGGAGAGCTTGGGTCTAACTCGCAAAGGGACAGTAATGGGCCAACTGCCCTGCTAGCAGAGACACACCTATGACCTAACGGGCTGGCTCGCACATGTACAACTGCGGACCCGACAGCTCGCAGATGCACAGCTACGAGCCGACGGACTGGTACTGTTTTATGGTTTAGGGTAGTACAGTGGTGTTTGTGTACTGTTGTGGATTGTGCTGCGGATAGTGTTTTAGGATTTAGAGTAGTGCAGTGTGTTTGTGTAGTGTTTGAAGGTTCGTGCTGGAAATTGTGTTTTAGGATTTAGGGTAGTGCAGTGGTGTTTCGATAGTGTAGCGGATCGTGCCGACAGACTGACTCACAGAACTCCGAGCCGACGCACTGGCTTGTAAAGGCATAGCTGCAACCTGCTGATGTAGGGAGAGGCAGGGTATCTCACACAGACACAGATACCAGTGTTGCCTCGCAGAGGTAAAACTACGAACCCGATGGCTTCTACACGGACAGATGCGAGCTGACGGACTGAATCACAAAATGGCTGCCAACACTTCCTAGTTTCAACAGTTCACAGCCAATCAGCCGCAAGCTTGTGCTCATAACTCCTCAGCCAATCAGATGTCAGAATTCTCAAATGTGAATAGCTGTAAAATTTGATATTTCCCAAAAACTACTGAATGGATTTACACCATTTAAACAAAAGTGTGCTTTCTGAACCATCACCTTTCTCCCTGCTAAATTTGGTGTAATTCCGTTCAGCAGTTTCACCTGAAGTCTTCTCTAAAGTTTCGTATGGAAATTGCATAGAGAAAACACGTTTTGCGACCCCCTTTTTTCTCAAACCCCCCTAGACCAATAACCCCCAAACTTTCAATATAGGAGCTGATCAAAAAAGGGAAACTTTTTGGATAATTGCGTAAACCTTCGTCAAATGACGCCAAAGTTATAAGCACATGCAGGGCTCCAAGAGGGGGCTACGCAACACCCCTCCCAACATGACTGAAGCCCCGGAGCTGCGGGGACCACAGTGGGCCCAGGTAGCCCTGGCAAGCCCCGCTATTATTTTTTAACAAATGCCCCCGGGACCTACCCACCCGGGGACCTCATTAAAATAATGCTGGAACGCGTGACCCAAGCGACCATATTGCGCAGAATTTCTTTTTTGTTTAAATGCTTTTTTGGGCCCCTCTCAGCATGCCTAGGGGGTCAGGGTGTTTCTACACTGCCCCCTTCTATTGTTTTATATCTTTGTTTCTCTGTTTTCTGTAGACTCGCTTCTACCGAGTCACAAGATGGCTGCCAACATTTCCTGGTTTGGAGTGTTGGCAGCCAATCACAGGGAAGCTTGTGCACGGCACTTAGGCTCCGCCCAGATATCAAAACTTTTATTTTTCTAATTTCTCAGCCACTACTGAACGGATTTACTCCATTTCAAAAAAGGTTGCTTTCTGACCCACGCAATACCTTTGTGCCAAATTTGGGGTAATTGCGTTCAGTAGTTTCAGCTGTAGCCTTGCACAAAGTTTCCTATGGCAAATGGATTTTTTGACTTATTTTTTGAATTCCTCAAAAACTACTGAATGGATTTACACCATTTAAAAAAAAGGTTGCTTTCTGAACCAAGCTCTACCTTTCTGCCAAATTTGGGGTAATTCCGTTTAGCAGTTCGGGCTGTAGCTTGTCGCACAATTTCCTATTGAAATTAACATGGGGAAAGCCTGTTTGGGGACCCCCCTTTTTTCTCGAGCCCCCGCTTAACGAATCACCCTAACACTTTCAGGATAGGAGCGGACCTGGATAGAATGTTTTGGGGAAGTATTTCACAAAGATTCGTCAATCGACGCCCAAGTTATTAGCAAATCAAAAAATGCTTTTCCTATGGAAACTAGGTTCTAACTACAACTACCTATATATATATATATATATATGAAATATCAAAATCCTGTTATGCCTGGGATCCCCCAAGGAACAGGTATGGACCACAGCGTGTTGTCGTAGTTCTTAAGGTGCAGTTTATTGCAATCAAATTAGCAGCATATTCATCATTTCATCATTTCAGCATTACGCGTTTCGACAGTGAAACACTGTCTTGATCACATGATATATGATATATGATATGAGATATATATATATATAACTGGCGGTTGCCAGTAGGTAGTTATAGTTAGGACTTTGCTTCTATTCAAAATGCATTTTTTCTTTTGCCAATATCTTTGGCGCCATTTGACGAATCTTTGCAAAAGTTTCAAAACTAATGGGCCACACAGGTCAGCTGCTGTCTTTAAAGTTTCGGGGTGGTTCATCAAGCGGGGGCAGAGAAAGAAGGGGAATCGCAAAACGCGATTTCTCCATATTAATTTCCATAGGAATCTTTAGCCAAGACTACAGCCAAACTGCTGAATGGAATTACCTCAAATGTGCCAAAAAGGTAGCTCCTGGTCCAGAAAGCACTCTTTTTTGTTAAATGGTGTAAATCCATTCAGTAGTTCCTGAGAAAATAATACATTAGAAATATTAATATCTGGTGACCGCAGTGGATCCGAGAACCCTCCAGATCTCAAGCTTGACTCTGATTAGCTGTCAACAGTTTCAACCAGGAAGTGTTGGCAGCATCTTGTGACTTAGTTGACACAAGAAACAAGAGTCACAAGTCACAAGAAAAAAGGTAACAAAACAAGAAAAGGGGGCAGGGTAGAAACACCCTAACCCCCTAGGCCTGCTCAGGGGTCCCACAGGTACCCAAGGGCCAATAAAAGCATTTTGTTTTTGAAAATGTGCACTTCGTTTTCTTGAATCCCCCGGTTGGGCAAGGTCCCGGCGGCAATGTTTAATTAAAATGCGGGTGCCCGTGGGTCCCCCACATCCCCAGCGACCACCACTTCCCTGGGGCAATGTTAATGATATGCATGGGCACGTGGCCCCCTGCAGCCGCAAGCAGCACCACCTCCCATGTGGGGAGCTTCTGTTCCCCCAAGCTGCCCTGGGGACATCACCTCCCTGGGGCTTTAATCAATTATGGGTGGAGGGGCTCGCAGGCCCTCCATGCCCCAGGGACCACCACCTCCCCGGGGCTTTAATTAATTTAATACAGTGTGGTGGGCTCCTGCCCCACAACACTGTCCCGGGACTACCACCTTCCCGAGGCTATAAAAGTTAAATGGGGTGCACACAGCCCCACTACAACCCAGGGGACCACCACCTCCCTGGGGCTTGTTTTAAAACATTAAGTGTGGGGGGACTCAAGCCCCCCTACACTGCCCCGGGGACCACCACCTCCCTGGGCATACTTTATTCGAATGCCAGCCCCGGGGACCACCACCTCCCTGGGGCTATTATAATTATGGGAGGGAGGCCCCGCAGCTCCCCTTCAGGAGCCCTCCATGGCCCTGGGGACCGTCACCCCCTTGGGCTGGCTCCAGCAATGGCCTGGGGTGCCCACCTCTGGGACATTACAGTTTGCTATGGCTGGGCGGGAGCACTGCTCCCACCATGCCATAGCAAACTTCTGCTTCCCTTCATGAAGCGAAGCAGAATTTCTTTTGGGCAAAGGGAGCTGTATGTCAGCAGCTCCCTTTGCACAAAAGCAATGCCGGCTCCCGCCGGTGGCAGGGACCGCCATGGACAGTGGGGGCATTGGGGCTCCCTCTGTGGTTCCCAGCGTCATGGCCATGCCCCGGGGGATGGGGTCACCAGGGCCAAAAATGGCTGGCCCGGGAGGAGCCTACTCAGCCCCCCTCCCTTTATTTACAAAAAAAATGGAATGGCCATGCCCTAGGGGATGGGCTCCTCAGGGCCAAAATCGGCCTGGGGATGGGGGGCACACAGTCCCCTCCACTTAAAAGAACAAAAAAACAAAGGCCTAGCCCGAGTAATGTCATCAGTGATGTCATTTGAGATATCATCAGTGATGTTATCAGTGATGTCACTGACCATGTCATGAGTGATGTAATATGTGACTTCATCAGCAGTGCATTGCGGGCCACGAGTTATAGTTACCTCAACTAACTATAACGTCCTTGAAACCTGTGTTTTTTTGAGTGACTAGCTAAGGTTTTTTAAGTGCTAATTCCTAATTATAACGTCCCTGAAACCCGTGTTTTTTTTCAGTGAATTTCTAAGGTTTTTTAAATGCTAATACTAACTGTAACGTCCCTGAAACCTGTGGTTTTTTTCAGTGAATATACATATGCACATTGTATTTAATATTTAAAAAGTCTATAGATAAAACACAATCAGTATTTTACATTAAAATATTTTATTACCCTGTTTTAAATTAAAACATAATGTAACATTATTATTAAAATAATTAAGTCATCTTTGATTATTTTAAACATCACTATTGATAATGTTTGATACATAAAAAACATATATATATTTTGCTTTAGGTGGCATTCGTTCATTTAATTTAAACTTCAGGATAATAATGATATTTTAATTTAATATATTCAAACTACTTACATTTTTATTTTAAATTGAATTATTAATGATACAACATTTTCTTATATTGTCAAAATTTTAAATGAATACATAAAATCAACACTAATATTTAACATAAACATATTTTTCTATAGTTTGTAAAATACACTTTTAAACTTTTCTCTTTATTGTAGCATGAGGAGATCTCTGCCTGGTTGTGGAGGCCTCCATCAAGTGTGCAAAAGGTCAAATAAGGTCATAAAGGTACTTTACAGTCATATTTGGGGTTTTTACTGACTCCACCCACTATTGCTGGGGATATGAAAATGTACGTCTACACTTTTCAGTCACTTTTCAATTGTAAATGATGAATTGTCAAAATTAATGAAGTGACTCAAAGTGTAAAAGTAAATTATTTTGTAGTAAAGCTTCATTAAGATTCATCTTTGAGAATGGGCCCCTTGGTATTGGCCCTTGCTGAAGTCTAAAACACTTCATTCATCCCACATCCTCTCTGAACACTTCTGACAAGTATCTCTTCTCTTTTCAATCAATCCTCAAACTGTTGCATAATCTTTCAATCTCCACTTAGATCAGGCTTAATTCTGAGATCTATTTGTTGGAACTGCTCCAAAATGTCAGCCCCTTCATTAACTATGAATTCTTTGCTATCTTATTTCTTTTGAGCTCAAATGGGTTTTTCACATGTTCCTGGCCTAATATTTGGTCTCTTCAAACCAATAAAGTTTAATTTTGACTCTACCCAATTTTATTCTAACTTTTAATGAACGTTGATCCAGAGACTTCAGAAACTGAATGATGTCATAAAAGTGTCTCCTACCAGAACCTAGCTTGCCATTGGATTAAAGGATGGCTTGAATTGAACTAAAGAGGATTCAAGAATTCTTGAAGGATAGAATGTTCATTGTCAATCCAGGCTAAAACTAGGGCCTGAACAAAAATGCAAATGTTATTAGGTTGCAAAAATGGTTTCAATATTTTTAATAAATAGGGGGTGGCTTTTTAGGTTGCAGCTGTATGTTTTATATGTGATGACAAGGGAATGTAAGGTTCTAATCATAGACAGAATGATTATACTTAATTGGGCAGAGTAGAATATATACCATTTACATGTATTTCTGTAAATTAAACTATATTGTTTTTATAGTTATGTGGGAAGTGTGAATTAATCCTGTTTTGCCAGGATTTCGTTTACGACATCCGTTTATGCATGTCAAAGAGGCAGCTTTTTAATATGCAGATGTTGCGGAATAAAAACACGTTTAAATGGGATTCTTAGTGGTTCCATATAGAAACAGAATAGCACAAGTGTAGCAATAACTTCTGTAAAACACCACATGTGATTAGGGGGAAGGGCAGAGGAAGTGTTGTCCAGATTCACCAAAATGCTTTTTTATGGCCATCAAGGACATGAACCAGCTAAGATTCTCCCCCTTGAAGAAACTGTGGATCCCAGGGGCTTTGAGTAACATATGGCGATATTAAGTGCCAAGCAGTACATATAAATCAAGAAGAATAGGAGGTAAGCATGCCATTACACATAATGCAATGAATGTCGTACATAATTGTAATAGGGGGCATTTTGGTGCTGCAGCCTTTGAGAAAGACTAATTGATTAGCCAAAAAATCCTCAATGACTTTGACCAACCAAGGTGGATTGATTACTGGTGGTAATCGTTCAGTTAAGTGAGGTTGCTCCAAGGACTCTTTTAGTTAACAAGGGGATATGCTACATTTTGAGAAAATCATGAAAAATATATTTTACTGAGTAGTTTATTATCTGACTACAAAATGTATTGCAGAGCATTTTTGCTAATATAGAATGAGACGATATCATCCTGGATCAATGATGTTTTTGTTGCTTTACTAAACATGTGAAGGTGTTCTTCCACAAATGGAATGAATTTGGGCAAGGCATTGATTGACAGTGATTGAAAGACTTGTCATCCTCGGACAGTGTTATTCAGCAGATGCAACTACTGATTAAGAAATGTTAAAAGAAAATCAATCAAAACATTAGATTCTGACTGTGCGCGGTGTGGATCAGTTTCAGGTTTAGAGTTGAGTCTGAAGATCTAAAAACCATTCTTCTGGTCGATAAAGTCAATTGTGTATCTTGGCTTAACGAAATTGTTCTAATGTGGAGATAATATGGACCTTGTATTTATTCTTTGCAGTTTTGGAACAGATTTTGAGAAGTAAAGCTTGGAGAAGAGAGTATTTTAGGGGTTTTATTTGATGTACAGCATCCTTTCAGGAAATCCTTTTTTTTTAGCAAATAGATTATCTGAGAATTAAATCTCTCGGAAGTAAGCTTTGCTTTTTAAATGGGAGCACATTTGTCAGCAATCTTTTGCACAACATTAGTACAGGTGGAAAACAATGCATTTACATCCTGGATTATAACCAAATTGCAGATGCTGAAGGTTCTGCTTTAGCTCATTTAGATGCTGAGACATTCCTTTTTTCTTTTGACATAATTGCATACGAATAAAGTATTCCATTTGCTTTATTATAGATTAATAGTGCATCATCAATTATTCATATATGAATTCACATGGTTGATAAAGCCTGCAACAAGATTATTATGGTAATTCTTGCATTTCATATCATTCAAAGTGAAACCTAACCATTTCAAAATAATCAGAAAAGGATGTTTATGCTGGGCACAGATATGTTTAGAGCAGAGGGGAAGTCTTCGAATTACTGGGAGACTTAGTTTGAGCAATCACAGCTTTAAGCATCCTCTGTGAAGGCCACAGGCAAGCGTTGGGGAGCCAGCCTGCAGTGGTGGCTCTTAGAGCGAGTGCTGCGGGGCGGTGGGGCGGGGCGGGGGAGAGGCAGGGTGGGGGGTAGTAAACTCCGGCATACGGCTGCGAGGAGTTAAGTTTATATAAATGAATAAATAAAATGAATTACATTGCGCGCGCTGCATCGCCCCGCAGCACTCCCTCTAAGAGCCCCCACTGCCAGCCTGGCCTCAGCAGCTCGCCAGGGACGGCATAACTTGCTAGGCGCAGATGCAGCACATCTATTGTTCAGCTCAGGTAAGTGTGCGAGAGCCAACCCTTAGAAACTCTTACAGGACCTTTCGATGCTAAAACAGCTCAGCTTGAGGCAAGAATGAAGGGGTTGGAGAACAGAGACTAACTCCATTTCTTGACAGAAATTCTAAAATAATGTTACGTTGTTGCAATTGTATTTAATATTTTCTTTATTTATAACTTTCATTACCAATGTTTTGTTTGTCTTTATAGTTACCGTGATATGAATTATTTGCGCAAGAATATCACGTTGATTTTCAGAAAATATATTCACAGTATACATGACTCTGACTATTCAAGATATTTGGACCCCATTCACAACAAATAATCCTGTGAGTATCACTGCACAGATGGTTGCCCAAAAGAGATGGCATATTTCTGTAATGCACAGGTGGTTCGTGGAATACAGCACACAAGGTTTCCCATCCCAAATTGGTAAGTTGGCATGAAGCCTGCACTTTCGCCTGACAGTCTAGGAAACCTAATCCTTAACAGTATTTTGTATGGAATTACAAAAAACATATCACTTTTGTTGTGCTGCTTTTGCACTAAGATGTTCATAGGTACACGTGTTTTAGAAACAAATCAATAAATAATTATAAAAGTAAAGTGCATAAAATGATCTTTTTACCACTGACATTGGAATGGGATGTGCTTACGTATGAGCTACTTGCAAATGTATACACAAAGTGGTTACACATGTCAATCAGACTGTGGCCTTCAAATGTGGCCCTATTGAAAATAACTAGTCATCACTTTGGGAAAACTAGAGGAATTCTTTGATTTATCTTGGCTTAGGACACCCTGAATTGAGGATGTGAGTTACAAGGCACCAGTTGATGGTTCTCTGGGATGAATATGGTACTCATTCAGTGCTTTGGCTGCGAAATATAGCCAATAAACTAAAGCCAGCAACAGCATTTTGTGGTTCCTTGAAGTGGGCAGATGATATGCAGGGAGATTGTTAGGTTCAAAGAGGTATTTCTCGAGATTTTTAATTGTCAAGCTAGTCAAAAGTGGTGATTTGATTTTTATACAGGAAAAGAGGCCTAGTATTAATAGTACGCCTCCTACTGAGCCGAGCCATGATCTGTGTGTGCAATAAGTTTGAAGGGAAGAAATCAGGATCTCGGCTGATAGGTTGAAATTGTAATTACGTCTGCATCTGGGTAGTTAATTGCTGCTATGAATGTGTTTGTTTGGGTTGAATAACCTGATGAATCAGTTTAATTAGGAGCATACCATTAGTGAGGGAGAGCGAAGGATGGGCGCAGATAATTGTTCTAATGGAGTAGCATTTATTCAGAGAGAATTTTTAATTCTATGTGACGAGTGCTACCCAGATAGAATCTTCAACTAGCACTGACAAGCCAAAATACTTTTAGGTTAGCCTGCTCAGTGGCTATACAGGTGAGGTAAGAGTGTTGGCTTCACAAATGCAATAATATAGCAGTGTGGCATTTGAATCAAAACATCTCCCTTTACAATGATTGACAACAGTCCTCTATCCCCAGACAATACATCCGTTCAGAGGCATCAGGGCAAATCAATATCCTTTATGTCCCCTTGAAGGTCGTTGGAGCGACATTTGCACGAGGCCTTGAGCGTGCAGACCTTGTATGTAGCATTGTGTTTATTTCCATCAAACAAGGACTACTTCGAAACCACTCATCCTGGCACAGGCCTTTTGAACTCATAAACGGTATTTTGCTATATTTTTCTAGTGGTTGAGCTCTTAGAGCTATATCTGCAGTTACCTACTCTACTGAAATATCTTTGTAATTAGAGAAAAGAAAACTATGGGGCAGATTAATGTTTCCTGGCACATCCCTGCAAATTAGCAGGGATGCGCCAGGAAAGATGCGTCACGAAAGTTTACCCTTGCACCACAATACATACGCCGCATTTACAATGCAGCTCATCGTGGCGCAAGGATAAGCAGATGCGTGACGCATCTGTTGGTGGAAGGTTGGCGCATTGCTGGAGTTGCGTCGCAAGCACGACGCAGCTCCAGCAAGGCTCGGGGTTGCCCTATTGTTACAATGCTGCGTCAATCCTTACGCCTGCTTCAAGCAGGCGCATGGTTTTGACGCAGCATGGCCGGAAAAGTGACTGAGTGAAATCTTGTAGATTTCACTCAGCCACTTTTCGGAGGCATTCCTGCGCCGGAACGCCCCCCCCCCCCTGTGCAGGTACGCCCACATGTGGCGCAAGCTTTACAACGTGACACATCTCCCTAGATGCGTCACGTTGTAAATGGGGCGCAACATGGCGCAGGGTTTACGCCGCCACTGCGTCAAAAAAGTGACGCAACGGCGGCGTAAAAGTGGCGCAAGTCCGTTATAAATCTGCCCCTATGTTTTTTTAAAAATGATCACACAACAAATGTGGCGTACGTTACACTTTATATGAGTTGGAGACACGAAGAGCAAACATATGATTCAATGGAGTATGTCCAGAGAAGATATTTGAAATTATTACGGCACCCTTTGTTATGACTCAGACATGAAAGCCTTGCAGTAGTAGGTGAATCAAATGGAAAATGTATATAACGTGGAAACCTCTGAAAGTGTTATCTCACATCTATTTCATATATGGTAAATACAGGAAGTAAAACAATAAAATATATTATTAAGAAATATGTAATGAATAACGAAGTAGAAGCAGTAATACTGCAAAGTGAACTGGCCACCTTTAAGGAATGGGAAACCAGTTACAGATAAAATGCCCTATTTAGAGTTTTGTGAATGCAAGCCATTTTCTAAAAAGTGGAGGATGTTCTGTCCTCCACACACAGGGCCCGAGTCACAAAAGGGCTCCACACTCATGGCAGAGGACCGGAGACATGGCGGGACCTACGTACTACAGTTTCCCCATGCAGGGCCCCCACTAGCAGTGGCCCGTGCAGGTAAGAGCGGTGGGGTATTTGACTTACGATCACGAGGGAAAATTGAATAAATAGTTAATGTTCCCTCGTTGTCTGTCAAATTCCCCTCCACCCGGCCCCACCGTTCTTACCTGCGCGGCCCACTGCTGCCCACCACCATGACTGCGGGGCCTGCGCCACAAGTGCGGAGGCCCTTTGTGAATCAGCCCCTAGGAGTGTACTGATGTCAATGGTGCTTTAAATATGCCGGTCTCAACATCTGCTGCTTTTTGGTGGATGCTCTGCTGGGCTAAACTCTAAATCAGGCCCTAAGGGCTACATTTAGGATTTGGTAGGCCAAATATGGCGGAATAACCTGCTCCCCAAATGTATGGTTCTCTTGCTCTATTTCCAGACAGAGGAACCACTATGTTTCTGTTGACAGAACCTTAGCTGACTCTACTGGTGAAGTCCTTTGATTGATGGGCTGACTGACTTTGAACTGTTATCAAAGTACCCAAGACCATCCGGTCCATTCATAGCGAATGCGCTGATGTATTTGTTCCTGTTTGAGAAGGCCAGAGAAATAAATGACCCCACATGATGGAAGAAAATTCCCAGCTGATGGAGATCATGTTGCAATCTTCCTAACTGCTCATGTCATAGGCAGTTACCTTGTTTCAGCAGCAAGTACCTGATATTTGGATCAGGAATATATTCTTCTCACTTTTGGAATCAATTACTGTGACTGAGGTTCCAACAAAATGTGCATGCCTTTAATTTTGAATCATCAACAAAGAATATGTCTGGTCCTAGAGTTGCACCTGATTTGATGTGTATCCGCTTTTCTTAATGTATCTTAATTAGACTTACTACTATGCAACTATTATGAATCATAATAAACCATGAGTGAGTGACAGATGTTCCCTCATTTTTCCTTCACTTACTGCATGTACTGTGCCTTCATTAATCCAACATGGTAATAATTTGTAGGGACATTTATTAACATATGTTTTGCACATTTTATCTTCAGATAGATCCCTTTTGAGTGAATGGGTCAGTAAGAACAAAATTACTGCTCTGAGGGCCTACATGCACAAAATTCTAGAATTGTGATTTCCTAATCGCGATTCTTACCAAATCACAATTAAAAAAATCACAATTCCTGATGTAAGAAAATTTACATCTTTGAAATAGTGATTTCTAGTGGGTCGCAAATGACCTACCTCATGAATATTAACGAGGTAGGTCACAGTTTGTGACCCATTAGGAATTGAGTCATCACAGGGATGGTGGACTGCTGGGATCCGCAGAGTACCATGTCTGTGGTTGCTTTTTAATAAAACATATATATTTTTTAACGCAGTCCTTTTTCCTCAAAGGAAAATGTGATATGTTTGAAAAGAATATATCTAAACTTTTAAGTTTCATTTTTTATGAGTAGGCATTGGTCAGTGGCCCACTGCCTGCTCTTAAAAAATATTGTCTTTCCATTCTCAAAGAGAAAGGGGTCCTTTGAAGACAGGAGTCTTAAAGAAATTATTGTTTTGAGACTGTGATACGGTTGCAAAACATTCATACATCTTATTCCGATTCGGAATTTGGAAGGGGTGCCCTAAACACGCCCCTTCCAAATGTCGAATAGCAAACACAATGTTTGTTTTGTACACAGGTAAAACAATTTTTGCAGGAGGAAACAACCTCAAAATGGTTTGTACATCTGGCCCCAAATGCCCAGTGAACTGCTTTTATGGGCTTGTGCACAGTTTCTCATTCTCTGCGAAGTGAAAAACTCAGTTAAAGCTTGAGAAACTGAGAGCATGGCTGTTTGAAGACGGAGTCCCCGTTCCGCACCACTGTCACTAAGTGTGAGATCCGGGACTCTTCACTCAACGTTAGACCAAGTAAGAACACCGTTTGAGATAGCCCTGCTCACCCCCTTAGTAGCTTGGCATGAGCAGCCAGGCCTATCTCCAAGGCATGAGTGTACAGTATGTGCAACCACGCCCACATCAACCCACTGGTGACACCACAAATGGACTCCACACGAGTTTGAAAAAACAAGTATAAACTTTATATAAAAAGGTATACGATCAGACCACACGATACAAAAGCCAACATATAATAAAGGGTAATATTCGTTCCGGCTGGCTGTTAGGTTCAAATCCCAACTACGGCTTTCAAAATGTTATGCTGGTCGCAATGCTAGAATCACACACGTTGCAATGGACAAACAATAATGCACTGTATAATGATACAATCCTGTGCTGCGCAAAGGAGAAATGATACAATGCGTAATGATACACCCCGGTACCTTGCAATGGAAGAAATAATGCAATGCGTACCGCTCCAATCATGTACTGCGCAATGAAGGAATAATGCCATGCATCACACTCCAATCACGTACTTTGCAATGAAGAAATAATGCAATGCGCACCGCTACAATCATGTACTTTGCAATGAAGAAATAATGCAATGCGAGCAGCTACACTCCTGTACTTTGCAATGGAGAAATAATGCAATGCGTAGCGCTACAATCATGTAGTTCGTTATGCAGAAATAACGTCATGCCTCATAAGACAGTCTGGCAGTTCGTTAGCAGCAATATTGGCAATGTGTATTGCGACAAACAGCCTCTTTAACAACAGTTGCCCCCACACACGTATCAACAATGACGTACAGTACCGCTTCTACTCTGGTCAGTACAGTCCCCAATCTGAGCCGAAGCAAATGCTCACGTCGCCAGAAGGACTGAGAAGCCGAGAGAGTGTCCCTCTGAACTGGCACCCCGCCCAGGTAGTGATTCACGTTACCTGGGGGCAGGACCCACCTCTCCTCTCCTCCTTCAGCAAACTGGGCCAATCATGTAGAACTTTCTCGATGGGCCTCAGCGGCTCAGCCTAGCAGCTCAGCTCCTCTGGGACTGCCGGTCCGGGGCGTGACTGTTATGAAGGTCTCGCAACGGGGCAAATGTACCCCACGCCTCTGAGATTACTTTACTCTGGCTGCACGTTCACCACAGCACCTTCTGGGTCTCCTCGGGCACGAAGCCACACACACAACGCTGATGGGTCTTCACGTCGACTCTGAGTGCACGTTCACCAGGCACTCCTTCCTGCGGTCTAAGTTGGCACCAAGACACGCAAACCACGCTGCAGAGACTCACTTTCATCCGGTGTACACGATAATCATGCGATCACCTCCACAGTCCCAGCTTGCACCAAAGAACGCACACTGCTTCACTGAGACTTATTCCAACTCTGGGGCCCCGATATCCAGGTGCTCTTCACCAACGCCTTTGGCCGCACCACGACACGCTCACCGTGTCCGAGCCTCACTTGTCCTCTGGTCCACTCGATGACCAGGCACTCTTCACCAGTGCCCCCGGTGCATCCTGACATGCACCCTGCATGTCCGAGGCTCGCTCTACTTCCGATGCACATGTTGACCAGGCACTCCTCACCAACACCTCCTGTGCACCACGACATGCACCCTGCGTGTCCAAGTCTCACTTCACCTCCGATGCACACATTGAACAGGCGCTCTTCACCAACGCCTCCTGTGCACCATGACACGCACCTAGCGCGACCTAGACTCACTTCACCTTCGGTGCACACGTTAAACAGGCGCTCTTCACCAACGCCTCCTGTTCACCACGAGTCTCGCTCCTCCTCCGTGTGTCCAAGATCACAGGGCACACCTTCCGAGGGTCTCAAACTGCCACAACACGCACGCACCACATCGCTTGAAACTTCTCCGGAAACTTTTATGTTCCTGTGTTTCCAAACAGGGAGCCAGCTCACCTCAGTTCCTTGGGGTAACAAGACACAGCACAAAGCACAGTCTTCTTCAAGCAGGGGGACCCATCGCAAGAAGCACAGCAAACTGCAGACCAGCCCCAGATCATGAAGCAAGGGTTGGTCCTTCCCAGCAGTCTCTTCAGTTGTTCCTTCCTTAGTAGAGGTTCCTCTTGACCACAAAATGGGTCCAAGCCTTTTCAGTCTGAATCCATTTGTATTTCATTACAACGTTCAGGGGTCTCAGCTCTCATGGTTATACCCCTAAATGTCTTTGAAGTTCGTTGTGCTCAGGTGCCCCTGACCCCTGCCTAAATCAGTTCTGGGTGTCTCCCTCCCAGTGTCACCTTTCTCCCTTTGATACTGGGGGTCTGGATCCTTAATCACTCAGCAGGAGACGGGTCAATTGTTTTATAGCAGCAAATTAGGCCTCTTCACCTCCCGGGGCTTCTCCTCGCCTACTCTCCAGCTGCAGGTCAGCCTGATGTCATCTCAACCCCCTCCTTGGGTCAAGACCTCCCCCAGCTCCTCTCGGATCCAGACAGTCAACCCACATTCAGCAGAGACACACAGAAATGCTTAAAGCATAAAACTCAGCCACTTTCTAAAAGAGTGGTTTCTAAACACACAGTGACAAAACCACTTTCATAGAAAGATGTGATATGACACTGTGAGTTCATACATACTAAACTCCACCTCTCCATTTTGAACTTATAGGAATTTAGGCTAACAAAACACAATACCCAGCCTTCCCCATTATGTCCTATGGGCAGAATGGCCTTTCACCAGCGAAAACGAAACAGAGTGTTTTTCACTGTCAGGACATAGCACACACCTCAATATATGTCCTGCCTTTTACTTACACTGCACCCTGCCCAGGGATTACCTGGGACCTACCACAGGGGTGCCCACTGTGTACGAAAAAGGGAAAGTAAGGCCTGACAAGTGGTTGCACTTGTCAGAACAACATGCTAACTTAGCAAACTGCGCGCAGGCCCTCCACTGCAGGGGTGTGTTCCCTTCTCCGCGCACCTTTGCATTATTAGCCCTGGTACACACAGTGCGCATCACTAGGGACTTTACTAGTAAGGCAAACATACCAATCATGGCCAACCAATTACCATTACACTTTACACAGGGAACTCTTGTACTTTGACACTGATCAGCAGTGTCAAAGTACCCAAAGCATCTAAATTGGCAACTATGTCAGGAAAACGGTCTGGGGGAAAGCAAAAAGTTTAGGGAACTTTAGCCAAAAAGGCCAAGTCCTACAATGGTATTTATAAATTTATGGAAGGAACAGGGGAAAGAAGGGACACATTGTTCAAGAATGGTACTGAATAATCAAGGCTTGGTTTGACGTGAAGGATAATCTCTGCGGCATGTATTGGTTTACATAAGGCATGTATCTCGATTCCATGAGTGTGTGTAGCACAGTAGTAAATGCATTCTTCTGGCTGCAAAAGCATTGCCTTAGTCCTCGCCAAAATTCACCTTCCCTGTGAAGGATGCCCTTGTGAACTTGTGCCTTAAAAATACTACATCAGACCTAAAACTGACCCAAATCCTTCACTTATACTAAAGGCTACCAACCTAATGTCACCTTAGATCGTTACACTGGCTCTCTATACAAGCTAGAGTGATTTTTAAGTTCCCCTCCTTCACCTATAAATGTCTGAAAAATTCAAACCCCCATTTATCACCAGGAAATCACAAAGCAATACTGCTCTTCCTGCTGCCAATGCTCTGCACAGGCTGTCCTATTAGTGGTGTCTAAGGTCAGGTGCAAAAGTATCAGACACAGCCACACACACACACACACTTGGGGGCTCATTACGATGTACAGCATGAATGGTACACATGTCATACTTATAAAAAAACACATGCATTGCAGAGCGTATAGGTCTTTAAAAAGCCAGGTTTTGGTTTTGCAAATCAAAGCAAATGCACATGCATGGATGGCAATGTTTGAATGTGCTGAATATTGAAGGAAACCCAACTCGAAATCCCCACTAATGCGGAAGCATTCATCGTGATGCACGCACATTCATGTAGAGTGATTTAGGGATGCACGCACATTCATGTAGGGTGATTCAGGGATGCACGCACATTCATGTAGTGTGATTCAGGGATGCACCACATTCATGTAGAGTGATTCAGGGATGCACCACATTCATGTAGGGTGATTCAGGGATGCACCACATTCATGTACAGTGATTCAGGGATGCACGCACATTACATGTAGAGTGATTCAAGGATGCACGCACATTCATGTAGAGTGATTCAGGGATGGACGCACATTCATGTAGAGTGATTCAAGGATGCACGCACATTCATGTAGTGTGATTCAGGGATGCACGCACATTCATGTAGTGTGATTCAGGGATGCACCACATTCATGTACAGTGATTCAGGGATGCACGCACATTCATATAGAGTGATTCAAGGATGCACGCACATTCATGTAGTGTGATTCAGGGATGCACGCACATTCATGTAGTGTGATTCAGGGATGCACCACATTCATGTACAGTGATTCAGGGATGCACGCACATTCATGTAGAGTGATTCAAGAATGCACGCACATTCATGTAGTGTGATTCAGGGATGCACGCACATTCATGTAGTGTGATTCAGGGATGCACCACATTCATGTACAGTGATTCAGGGATGCCGTATAGATCATGGCAGACATTTTAATTTACCATTCTAACATTGTGGACGGTCTTACTAGAATGATACATTCAAAGTGGAAAAACAGATAAGGGAGCGAGAGGCCCAGAAGTACCTTGCAGTTTCCAGGCATTCATAAATAAGGAGTAAAATAAATAAGAACAGAGGGATCAGGAAGGGGAGTGTGGCAGGAAGCATGGGGAAGGAAGGATTCCAAAGCAAAGTTCGCATGGGAAGAAAAGACCATTAAAAAAAAAAGATAAAAGCACATGGACCAGGATTGGGGGGGTGCCCATTGAGTAGTGGGGGAGGTGCGGGGGTGCGAGGAAGGGAAGGAGAGCATGGCCGGGTGGGACATGGACAGGGAGAGTAAGGAAACACAAACACTAAAATGTAGTGCTCCACAGAAGAGGAGAAAGAGCCCCTCCTGATATATAGTGGAAGAATACAACCCATCCAATCAGAGAAATGTAAGGCCAGGATACTCCTGAGTAGGGCAGACACAAGAAGAGGAAGTAGAGCCATTGATTCTAGAGTAGGGAAGTGAACAAAGCCATGAGCAGGGGGCTGAAACCAAAGTCATCTCTATGTACTGATTGGAAAAAATAAATCTGCCCAACAGATAGCTGAAGCTATATGTAGCCGGAACTTAAAACGAGCATTGGCAAAGCGAATAGTTCTCGACTTTGAAAAGTCTTGCAGATGCTTGTTGGAACTGCCATGTGAACACATAAATCAATCTGAGTGCACACCAATGCCTGGATATGTATTAAAGGTAACAAATTCCAAGATGGCTGCGGCTGCACATGCATGCTTTGTGACACACATATGCGCCGCAATACATGTACTTGCATGCCTGTATGATGATGTGGGAATGCACAAACATTGTGAAACATGGCATACATTTTATTTTATCCTTCTAACAGGGCAGACAGCCAAGTTAGAATGGTAAATCAAATTTCAAAAGAACATCAAAAAACAACTATCAAGCACATAAAAGTGAGTGAGCAGCCCAGTACTAGTTTACAGCTGACGGGCCCTCGTAAAAAAGTTAAGGGCATCCAGGAGAGGTGGAAGGAGTCAGGAAAAGAGAGAACAGCTTTTACATAAGTAATTAACAGGTTGTAGGATGGGAAAGGAGCATCAGGAAGTGGGTGGAGAGCAATAGAGAGTGTGCCCCGGATGAGAAGAAAAGGAAAACGCAGGCACTCCCACAAAAATGGTGCATTGCCCTACTTGATGAGTTGGGCAAACTGTTTGGTAATGCCTTAGGCCTTGTGCACTGCCTCTGGAGTGCAGAGTTATCAGTTTCCAATAAAATCATTAATGACTACCAGGCATGTTTTAGGCCTTATTTGGGAAGAAGTTGAACCGGGTCTTCAGCTGTTTTCTTTCAATATAAAACATGCTGCTTTGAGGAGGAATATCTTCTTTAGGCATTGCAGCTTGGGATGATCTAGAGGAAATGGTGTGAAGGGAGTTAGAAAAAACTCTGGTCCCTGCTCTTTTCACTGAAGCCTTCTTTTACCTCACACTAATAATAATGCGTTTTCAGTTTTTTTAGAAGAATAAGCACTCTTCCTCCATTGAAAATGTATGGGAAGCATTTAAGGTGACTCTGCAGGGGATGTTTATGCTTACCAGGTGAATTTTTATAAATTAAGAAATATAAAATGCAGGGAATCAGCAGAGGCCTTTACCTTGGCAGAGCTCAAGCTAACATTTTAAGGAAAGAGAGTTAGTGGAGGGTAAACTACAGCATTTTTGCTGGAGAAACAAATAATAAACAGCTATAGTATGAGGTGGGATAAGTACGTGGGAAGTTAACGGCCTGGTGGCAAGTAAAAAATGCCATCTATAAACTTTGGGTTCCTTCATCTGATATTTTGCATTGTGAAGCCCTTCAAATACTGGCAATGTTTCCACAACACTTTGTCAGCATCTACACTGCAGATCAATATTCTTGCAATGATGGTATATACGGGTTTCTGACCAGGACAGGTCTCCTGTGGTTGACAAGGGAAGCAGCACAAAAACTTGCCGATCTGAAATCTTAATCGGAGATTGAAGGTGTGGTTTAAGCTCTCTCCAGAGGCAAGATGTAGGAGAAGATGGGTTTCTATTAGAGTGGTATCAGATGCTGTTTCTGGAAATAAGCATTTAGGCTTGACTTGTTAAATAATATTGTGAAAGGGGGCCTGCCTCCTCCTTCTTTTCATAAGGTGATCCTCACTTGTTTCCCAAAGACAGATAAAAATCCTATGATTATAAATTCATTGCACCGTATGACTCTACTCAACGCGGATTATAAAATCTTTATGAAAATCCTTGCTACAAGGATATTGGCAGTCGTGACTTTTTTTATCTATTATGATCAGACTTGATTTTGTCCAGGGCGCCTATTGTATTATAACACCCATTACCTAGCTGAAGAGATTGACTATTTTAACCAGAGTCATACTCCTGCTGCAATTTTATTTTTTGACTTCAAAAAAAGCTTTTGACCTTGTGCGCCGGGAATGCTTCTTCTAGGTGATGGAGGTTATTGGGAGCAGGGTCAAGAGTGATTTGAATATGGATGTGTCCAGGTTGGGGTGATGTGGCAAGCAAAACAATGACAGAATAAACCCAGATCTGTGACTGGGATGAGTGTTTGAATAGTTTCAACTCTCAGTCCATCATTTGATTTTGTGATGTTGCTCTTTGTGCCCTAAGTGGCCAAGGGTATGCCAATACCTGGGTCCCTTGCTCGCTGCACCACTGGATTCAAGATAACCTGGCTGATGAGGGGTGATACCCTGAAACCAGTCCTAGGATGCTTGTTACCCGTTCAAGGAGGACCGTATGTGGCAGTTCGAGCTGGACTGTTACCATGGGGAGCAGGGTCAAGACTGATTTGCATATGGCTGGTCCAAACTGGGGTGACCTAGCAAGCAAAATAACAATGGATTAAACACAGATCTGCAACTGGGGGTGAATGTTTGAAATGTTTCAACACTCCGTCCATCAATTCATTTTGTGATGTTCCCAAAACAGCTCAAAGGGTCAATAACGTCAATGTACAAGGGGTCATCTGCCACAATAAATCTTAACAGCAAGATTTTGAATCTCTCTCTCCACCTCTTTTTGCCCTGTTTACAGATCTCCTGGCATGTATCCTGCAACAAAACTCCGGGGTGAAAGCTGCAATCGGGAGTGAGTCTAAACTTAAATTACACACAGATGATTTGGTGCTATATTTGGCTCCTGAGAAGTTAGTGTTTCAAGAGTTATTGGTCATTTTTAATACATTTTCCAGGCTATCTGACTATCGGGTAAATACTTTTGAACAGAGCTTCTTCTTTTTAATACAAATGAATGCACTTTACCCCAATCTTTGCAGACATCTTATTAGACAAAGCCAGTTAGATGTCTTGGTGTTAAGAAATCTGTGAGATATAAGGATTTATATGAATTAAATTACTGTGCCCTGATTTTTAAGATTAACAAAATTGGAGAGAGAGACTCACACAACAAGGGAGCAAAGCACCATTTTGAACAGTAATAGAGGATTTCCCCTTGGGAAGTACAAAACCATAAATACATACAACATTCAATCTGACACCAGCAGAATCCAATCACACGTATTTTGTGTACTTGCAAACCTAGTACAGAAAAACACTAGGTCAAAGTGGGGTATTTTCAAAGCCCTTCCTTTATTTTATTAATGATTATATGTTTAAAATGCACACCATCTGGAACGGTGAAAATGTTTTTTTTAAAAGGAAACACTTTACAACTTTAAAAACAATTCCTACTTCTTGGAAGTATTATGTTAAAACACCTTTCTTTCTTTCTACAACACCACGCAAAATTAATTAGTACAAACCATAAAAATAAATACAACACAGGCAGTTTATTACTTGGGAGACTCTTGCTGCCACATGGACACCAATACACTAGTTCAATAGAACACTAGTATCTACATACAGATCCCCACGAGGAACCCTGCTTCTCTTATTGACTAGTTTTAAATGATCTTTTCTTTGTTTGGGAGAAATGATATGTTGTCTTGAAGAAAGTGGTAAAAATCATAAGACCCACTGAAATGCATTGACGAGGTGAAAAAAAACTGGGTCTGTAAACATATTTGATATCATGACTGATAATTTTTAGATCAAGTATCATGTATAATGTTGATACAGAGCAGCAACATGTAATAGACCATTGGTGTTGTCTTTTTATGTGTCTAGCTGTGTTGTATTTGTTTTTTATGGTTTGCACTAATTTATTTTACGCCATATTATGAAAGAAATAACATTTTTAACATAATACTTCCTAGATATAGGACTGTTTTTAGCGTTGAAAAGTGTTTTAAAAAAGGTTTTCACAGTTCCAGATGATGTGAATTGTAAACATATGATCGTTAATTAAATAGTGGAAGAGATTTTTTTTAAAATGCCCCACTATGAGCTTGTGTTTTTCTATACTGTAGTGGCACTGAACTTTGTATTTACACACCACAACTGTGATTGGATTCTGCTGGTGTCAAATTGAATGTTGTATGTATTAATGGTTTTGTACTTCCCAAGGGGGAATCCTGTTTTTTTTTAACTTATTGTTAAGATTCACAATATGATGAATGGGTGGGGAAGGATATCGATCTTGATAATCGAACAAGTGGCACTAGTTAAAATGCATATCCTGCCTATGGTAACTTTTTTCTTTTCTTAAATTCCATGTGTATTGTATAATTAGTTCTTTCAGGGATTGAATGCTATGATCGGCACATTTATCTGGAATAAGTTTAATCTGAGGATAAATATTAAGAAGCTGCTGTTGCCAGCTCAGGACGCGGTTTATCCCTCCCTAACTGGAGACTGTAATATTTTCCTGCTCATTTAATAATTTGTGATAGGTACAGTAACTTCGATACATATAGGTCTTTTGATAATTACTTTCTCAGGGCCATATGTGATGGAGTCCATTTACGCCTGGGCTCGACCCGTTCCCAGATGAAGAACCCAAAAAGCTAAGATACCGTTTTATCCTTTAAACTTAAACAGAAACAACTTTTCCAATGGTAACGGATTCCTAATATTCATACAGAAACTTCTATTGAGAGTGTATGTTCTGATGAACTGGGAAAAGTGGCTGATAAATGGGAGAAGTGTAACCTAAGCAAAGTTAGTGATTCCCGAGAAATTAAGTATTGATCCATTGGGAGGCAGTGCAGCCTAACCAAGCTTGGGGTAAAAAAATATGGCATGAATTCAAACTTCTTCTATATTGCAGGAATACCAACCACTGCAAATCAAACCTACTAGGGAATTAGTTCAAGTGCTATTTCAATCCACCAGAGTAGACAGTGCCTTTTTTGGTAGGCTGGCTTTGCTCTGAAGGAAGTGATTTTAAGGATTTGTTCCAAGCTGTTCAGTAAACAAGGTTAATCTAACCAGAGAACAGTGGATGAAGGATTCATATTTCTTCTCCAAAGCATTATGGGGTCCCAATTTCCAGAAGATACAACTCTATGCACAATGGATGGTGTACTATACCCCTTCAATGTTACGTAAATGGAATCTAAATATGTCAGAGCAATGCCCCAGATGCACAGAATCTGGCAGTTGGATTCATATTATCTGGGAATGTGAAAGTGTCAAGGAATTTTGGGAAGGGGATCTGAGGTGTATGTGGGTGTCTTTTCAAATAAAATATACAGTAGATTTGAATGCAATTTTGCTGGGCTGTTCTACGCAGTTAGGAATTCAACCTGCTCTGGCACACAGATGGTGGTTTATTGTAATATTATTGGCATGATCTATGTTAGCCTAACTTTGTAAGTTGCATGACCCACCTAAACTGCAATCCTGGGATGACAAAGTAAAAAATGTAGATGCCAAAGAGTGTTTGTATGTGAAGTGGATAGGGAAAGGATGAAGGTTCAGTAAGATCTGGAAGTGTGCTGAGATGTTTATTAATACATATAATATTGTTTTCTTGAGTTAAGGTATTCTAGAAGTTAGTATCTTATGTTCACAAGCAGTTAAAGCAATGGCAGATTCAGGGGGAGGGGTCTTTGTTATCCATGTCTGGGAATTTGGGGTTTCCTAACTGCTGCTCCCCAACTTTATTTTGTTTAGCAAATTTGGTGTATTTCAGATATCTCTGGCTCCCACCAATTATGCGACTCCATGGCAGACTTTTTTGAGTACAAGATCAAACCTATAGAAAAAAGAATTTTACTTCTAGCTAAACCTATACTAACTTAACCTTCATACATCTGCCTCCCAAGGGTGCTAACCAGAACCTAGATAGGTTCCGACCTTGTTCCTTGGACCTAATTCGGGAGTTACTGATTAATGCCAAATAAGTTTCACACTCAGACCTTTGTCCCTCTAGAGTCTCTGTGAGACATGCTACCCTGATAGCCCCTTACATTCTTTCACTTTTCAGTCTCTCCCTGCAATCAGCAAAAATTCCACTACTGTGGAAGGCTGCTCTGGTCTCCCCTATATTGAAAAACTGCATGCCGATCCTACAAGTCTGTCTAAGTACCGGCCCATATCACTTCTGCCTTTGCTGGCAAAAATTTGAAAAACTGTGTTAATAAACAGCTTATGGCATTTTCGGAGGACCATAAGATTCAGAATCCCTCCCAATCAGGGTTCAAACCTGCTCAAAGCAAAGGGACCAAACAGGTGGCAGTTATGGACACAGAACTCTGGATACAGGTTTTACTGCCATGCTTGTGTTGTTAGATCTTTCTGCGGCTTTCAACACCACTTCCCATGCAGTCCTGATCAGCAGACTGCAGGTGATCGGTGTCGGGGGCAAGGCTCTTCTGTGGCTTGCAGACTTAGAAAGCCACACTCAAGCGACCATGCTGGGCTCATTCAAATCAAGCACTATTTCCATCAATAAGGGGGTGCCTCGGGGCTCAGTTCTGAGCCTGACTCTGCTTAACATCTATGTGGCCCCCTAGGCACAAATTGTTAAATCAAGCAACTTTGATGTAATGTCCTATGTCGATGATACCCAGATGTTCATCTCACTGGGGCAGGACATTGATAATGCGAACTATCATTTTCAAAGACTGTCCGAGGAAAATTGCGGCTTGGATGACTACTAATTGTATCCAGGAGAACGGTGAAATAACTGAGATGTTCCTATTTCGAAAAGCTCAGTTCCTCTAGACTCCTAACTGGTGGACTGTGGAGTTATGGGTAGCTCCTTTGCCATGTCACGCCGTAAATAATCTGGACATTAAACTTGATCAGTAACTTTCCATGAACAATCGCATTGTGCTACTTACGGTTCTTGTTTTGCCACTATGAGACTTCTGAGGAAGGTCTTTCCTTGGCTACCATCTTCTGCCTGAAAAAACACTAGTCAAGACCTTGGTAATAAGCCTCCTGGATTACAGTAATGCACTGTTTATGGCAATAAATGACTTTCTACTATCTAAGCTCCAGGTGGTAGAAAGTACGATAGCCCACCTGGTCTCTAATCTACCATCTGGCTCCCCCTCTATTTCCTATTTTGAGAAGTCTTCATTGGCTTCCTGTTCAAAAGCGTATCTTGTTTAAAACCTGTTGTTTCACTCACCAGGCCCTGATGGGCAACGGCTCTCCCTACCTAAAGGATAAATTGCATTGCTATCAGCCTTCCCGCAATTCAAGATCTAGCAATAAGGAGCTTCTGATTGTCCCCCCCGTTCGCAACGCACGATACAGTGGTGGAATCCTCTTTTTTGCGGCTCCAACTGCCTGGAATTAAATTCCTCTTTATCTTCGTTGCAGCACAGATTTCACTAAATTCAAGAAAATGCTGAAAACGTGGCTGTTCTAGTCTCTAGTTACTTGTGTTGTGCTGTCCAAGCTCCGAGATATACCTTCGGGTATGATTCTTTGATCTTCATTAAGTTATATTAACATAATATAATGTCACAATAACATTGACACTATTGACTAAACTTTCATGAACTTTCCAGTGCAAAGAACTATTATTTATGTTTTATTAGGGGTTGTACATTTATTATCTACTGAATTTGAGTATAGAAATTTT
Organism: Triturus cristatus; assembly: GCF_964204655.1. NCBI lineage: Eukaryota > Metazoa > Chordata > Amphibia > Caudata > Salamandridae > Triturus > Triturus cristatus. The sequence goes on along the minus strand of NC_140581.1, from coordinate 609,272,548 downwards.
CCTTCTAAATTATGATGCTATCTTCAATTTTTAGGAAGGAGATTTATTTTAGTATGCTGCTTAATTTATGCTTTAACTTTATGATGTAAGAAGAAGACTGGCTGCACTTTAATCTGCTCTTGAAGGAATTGAGTTTTGATGGTGATGTATTTTGATGAGGAAGTGATCTTTCTGCTTTAACAAACTGAAAAAAAATGTTTTATAAAAAAAAATCATGATAGTTTTAAATTTGAACTTGGGGTGTTTTCCAGCAGTCAGCACCTTTAGATTTGTTTAGACTGCATTCCCCAACTGGGGAAGATCAGCAGTCATTTAAATTCTAAATTCCTGTCTTTTGCTTCAAATACTTTCCATAAGCTTACAGTCAAACCCAATGACCTTACTAAGATTGGAGATGAAGGTCAATTCATAATATTGTAATATTCAATGTTGCCAGTAAACCTGACCTCATGGCAGCAAGGTTATGAGCTAATAAGGTTGCGAAGGTCAGCATACTTTACTTGTTCTCTGGAATTCTGATCATGCCATGTTGCTTCAAGGCGGATCGTAGTTTAAGAACTGTATAGCTGCCTTGGGTCTGGCTGTTGTCTGGTCAGGCCATACCAGTTTTACTGACACTTCAGTGGCACAGCACGATCAGGAGACCACACATACTGCACTCTTCCTCAGAGATGGTCCATCAGATTCTAGTGGGGACTCGTGGGCAAACTGACAGATGAGATACCATTCCTGAGAGGAGTGCATCAAGTGTGTGTGCTGTCTCCTACACTCTTTCTCCTATACATCAACAAGAGCCTCCCATATCTCTATAATTGTGAGGCTGACTCACCTAAGATTAAAGACAGAAAAACACCATGCTTGCTATTTGCAGATGACACCTTGCTATTGTCGAAATGCCCACGGGGCTGTTTACATTGCTCGAGATAATCTCCCTGTACTGTATGGACGATGGGCTGGAAATCAACAACAACAAAACCAAGTACATGGTATTTGGAGATCACAATGGTAAAATGAGAAGATCCATAGAAGTGGATGGGTAGCCCTCGAGCGAGTGTCCGAGTTTGATTGCTTGGGTGTTCGATTGGAAGGTTCGCACAGGTGGTCAGCTCACCTGAGGAAAGGTACACTTTCGTCAAAGCAATCTGTTGGGTCCATTACAAGATTTGCACATAGAGCATCATACTTTCCATTTCCCCCCATGGAATATCTATAGGAGCCAAGTGTGTAGAGAAGCCCTATACAGAGCAGATATCTGGGGCCACTGCAACTTGGAGATGCTGGAAACAGCAGAGAATAACTTTCTGAAATCACTGTTCAAAATCCCACCTAGCACCCCCTCATTACTTATCCGGATGGAGCGTAATTTGAGATCTATCTTGGATATTGCAACAATGAGGCCAATCCAGTACTGGTTAAGGGTTTGGGCGACAAGAGAACTGAAGTCCTAAAGGAAGTGGCTCCAAGGCTTCCTAGAGGGGTCATGTGTGGATAAGACTCCTTGGTGTGCCATATAAAAAATTGTTTTTTAAGCTGGGCTTAGGGGATTTTTGGTCAAACCCGAATGACATATCAGGAGTCACCATTGAAAAGCTCAAAATGGCCGATTGGGCTTATGTCCTGGGAGAACAAATTAGCAAGACCACTTCGTGCACCCTGACTGATGTTTTTTAATATTTAAATGTGGTTCGAACCCTAGTTTGATGAGGTCACGAATCCACAAGCACGAGCACTCTTTATCAAGCTCAGGGTGGGTACACTATCTCTGGCTCCCTTTACTTCCCATCGGAAGAAGGGGTTAGGCCCATTAACCAAGTTCCCCATGGGATGTGAGGCCACTGAGACCATAGAACTTTTTTTTTGTGGCGTATAAAAAGCAACTGAAACATTGAATAATACCATTACGTAGATTGTTGGGCCATAATGACCGCACTACTGAGCTTAGAATACGTATCACAGACAAAAGTGGACCAGTTGTCTTTTCTATTTGCAAATTTCTGACAGCCATATGGCACTTGAGGGGAAAGAAAATTAACTAGGGAGACAGGTTTTTGTGGATATTTTAAACTTCTTAGCTGTTCACATTTCCTGTCCAAAGGTCTATAACATTGTCTTATTGTTATTCTTATTTCTTTTTCTTTTAACTGATAGTATTCATATGTCTGGTTTTAGCCTTACCTTTGTTCACACTCTAGAAGTCAGCGCCTAGACACCTACAAGTAGTAGTGCACTTTAGAATTCCTAATTTAATTTTATTTAATTTTATTTCATATCTGTGCATAGGAGCACTGGTAGGTAGAGATTTTCCAATTTTGGGCACTCTTCTCTAGTGCAATATTTTTCCGCCTCAGCACTCAATGCACTTTATGCTTGTTTGCACATCTTACACATAGTCGTAGCGCAGTCTTTTTGACTCTTTTACTAAACGATGGTGCATTTAAACAATGTAGGATTATGTTAACTTATATTATGGTGTTGTCTATACCACTTGATTCCTAATTGCTGTGGTCAACACTTTTAAATGTTATATTTCCAAAGATGTCTCCTTGTTTAAAAGCATCCCTTGTTATTTTTGGAGATTTAAACAGGAGTGATTTGACCTTTTTAACTAGTTGGACCCACATGGCGAACCCCTGAGGATTTTGTCTGTTCACTACATATGCATATGATAAATTTTAATCTACTTCTGTTTTATCAACTTATTTTATATAGGTTCTACTCATATTATCCTGACATGTATGGTGCTATACCAGCGAGCCTCAGATATTGCTCACCAGGTCTGTGTTTTTATCTTGTATCTTAACATTGGTGTTTTGTTTTGCACATATGTTACTTTTATGGTTATGTATTTTAACCAAATAAAGCATTGATTATGACTTCTGCTCTGGGTCCTCCCCTTCCCAGTCAAAGTATACCTCAATTGGTCCCTCCTTAAGTAAAGACTCCACCCACCTGCATCCCCTCCTGGGGTATGCCTGTGTAAGGGGTCCGCAGGTTCTCCATGAAAATGAATCAAAGAGCCCTGCCACCTCCGCAGACTAATTTCTTTAAGGATCTTAGCCCTAATACCTCAGTGATTGGACCTGAGAGCCTGTTAATTCCTGCAACAAGAGTTGCCAGCACACCCCTATGCTTGGATTTGGAAACCGTCTTTGAAGATCTCATCTCATACAATGCCTGAGCTGCAGTGCACATATTCTACACATTGAGCCACTCAACCATTGCCAACAATTTAACGGGGAGAGATTTGCCGAATAGGGGGTGATCAGTCCTGTCTCTTGCCAACTTTATCCTTGGACATTCTGAAGCACTTGAACTCTGGGTGGGATGCCAAGCCACAGAATGAGCAGCAATGCTTGATTTACAGTTCCCTGGGGGGCCTGGTACAGGTTCGCTTCTTAAAGTTCTAACAGAAACCTTTCTTCCTGGGATGCTGGCCGATCCCGAGACCGCCTGAAAGGGCTGAGAGGGGGAGGGGGTCGGTGGTGATGTTTCATAAGACATAGCCAAGCGATGACATCAATCTGATCCCAAACTAATGTGGATCTAGTGGCCTTAATCCTCCTGAATTCTTTATTATACTCTTTCCAGGCCACGCCACTATACTCATCGTGATTATTCTATTCTGATAGCACCCAAGTTGGGCGCCCAAATTCATAAAGCGCTCAGCCATAATAGCCTCTAAAATGTAAAACCCTTTCACCCAGTTGACCATCATTTCCGCCACCCTCCTTTCGTATGGGCGATGGCCACAGTCCCTAGAGTGAGCACATTCCTTGCAGCGCTTGTCTCCTCCCTTTCAGCCCTATCCACAAGCAACTCAAACATGTCCACATTCATCCCCTTCCAAATGTTTTCCTTCACGTCCGTTAGGACATGCAGACCCAGCTGGACAAATTCAGACCGCACATCCCCCAGACCAATACCTGCCAATAATGTTCCTGTACCTGAAATCGTGGGTTTCTGAGTAGGGGGAGCCATCACTGCCACCACTGTGACCGCCAAGTGGTCGCAGCCCACCATCAGAGTGACTGGAGCCAAAGTTCCCTGGACTCCCAATACATACCTCTCAGCAACACGCGCTGGAAGGCTATGCCTCGAATTTGGAGGAGTCAGTAAATAAGGAGAAGTTTGTTACGTGCTGGTCATTGAAAACATTGCTAATTCGGAACTGGTATTTTGGAAATAGGAAGCGTCATACTTGGTATTTGATTTTATGGAGATATCAATTACTTAAGGATCACCTTTATCGTATTTTTGCTTTAGCCCTGAGGAAGTCTTTTGGAAAATGTTACCATAGACGAAACATGCGTTGGCTGTACGATCTGAGAACGGAATTTGTGTTTAGACAAGTCTTCCAAGAGAAACAACAGAAGCAGTTTATACCTCACTACCCGCTAGCAGGAATCACCAAAGTTCCCTGAACCAATGGCTGGGGAGCCCCACTAACACTTGCCACCAGGGTGACCCCCAACTGCCTAACCTGACTCCCAGATAGAGCTGTAGGCCCTTGGACCACAAAATTAACTGGTGGCACCGTGACTAACCCTCAATACGGGAGCAGCGCTTCCTTGCACTTCTTTCCAAATCATCACCATACCCCACACCGGAAAAGGTACCCCCCCCCCAAAAAGGGGATGGATAACACTCCAACCTTGGAGAGTCAAGGCAAACACTGGCTAAATTAGCTAGCAAGTTATAATGGTTAGGGCTCACCACGGGTGCAACTCCAATTGCCATGCAACTGTTACCATTCTGACCAATACTCCCACCTGCCACAGGGACCACTACGCTGAGACACTACTTGACCAGATTTAACAGCCACTGGGTCTGGGCAGCAGGCACAACCACTGCTGGGACAGGGTTAACTCCTGATGGTATATGCAGGTCCCCCCCCGGCACCCGTGCCAATCCTTTTCGAGTTCCCTGTCCCTTGGCCCTCTTCTGAACCAGAGGAAATGCTGCTCTAGGAGCCACTCTTGGTCTTCTAGGCCTCTCTGCCAGTTCTGCAGGCATGCTATGCTGCCCGGCATGCGCCTGTGACCTCAACAAAGCCAATACCTTATACATTGTGTCCATTCTACATGGTAGGGTCTCCAAATCCACCTCAGCCTGTGCACTTTGAACCTTTACTCGCACCACCAGGCATCCTCAGAATGGCAAGACGTTCCTAAGCCACAGTGAATTGGCGTACCTAACCACAAACAAACAAACCACATAGTGTAACACCTTGTGTCCGTAGGACAGACCCAATGCTCATGCAGCTAAACTGCGCCGGTAAAATAAAGCAGAGCACTCCTCACTCGCCCCTCCTGCTGGTTAAACATCCCTAATAATGCCACAAGATACAACAGATTAATTGGTAAATTAAGGATATGGCACAAAATACCTGCTCTGGATTAGCCAAATAGCCCAAGGAAAATGACCAACCCCCAACAACAGAAAAAATGGCCCACCAGTAGTATGACCCCGGAAGCACTACAAGTGCTTCTGGAGCCATGCCCCCTGGCACAGCCAATCGCTCCCCACCTCATTGTGAGGCAGCAGCATGATCCTTCAGCTCCAGCCATGGCGGATCGCATATGCACGCCTTCCCCAAGTTGGGGGAGCCTTTTCCAAATGCTTACTCGACACACAATGGTATATTCATGTGTAGCGCTGCCTGCTTTCAGATGCAGATTTAGTATATCACACGTGCCCTAATATAATTTTGACCACAATCATCCTAATATCAATGAAACTAAAATACTGTCTCTGCTCAATCATCATGAATCATCATGAAATGGCACCAAAGTTAGAGCTCTATCCCATCACTTGACCTGGGTCGAGCTCAGCAAATCCATAAAACCAATTACTTAGGTAAATCAACAGACTCTAGAGGACTAAGTTAGCCCTGCAAATTGACACATTTCAGATATTTCCTGCTCAGGTTCAGCAAGTGCCTATAAAGCCACCTAGGACATTTGTATCATATACTGCAGTTAGTTCAACAGTAACATACATTTGCTGTTGAGTAGTGGTGTCAAAAATGGGCCCCCTGAAAAATGTGAAGAGGGTCCCCTGAGTCTCCCATATCAGATGGATACTCATTGGATGTGGGCAGAATGGGGCCACTGAAAGGTTGGGGTCTACCCTGCGTCGTGTCATTGATGTGCATGAAGCATTTGATTTTAGGCTCTATATAGATACACTCAGGAAAGAGGGGTAAGGACAGCATCTTGGAGCCTTGGCTGCAGTGACGGTCAGCATGGCTCACGGGTGGCAGGGCAGGGATGGGCGTGCGGGGTTTCCTTTTGCAATTGTAACTTGTCCTTGTTTTCCTTGCTTTTTCCGCCCCATGTTGCACTGATTAAGCACAGCAAGCGTGTTTGACCTTCTGCAGGGGTATGTTTTGAGGGGTGAAAAATGCAACAGCTTTTACTTTAGGATGTTATACAGGACTGTCTGTAACCTGATACCCCGCTCCCAGTCTTTCTTATCCCAGTCCTTACACACTTTAGACGTGAAACTCAAGTAACTAATGTGCTCGTGGGTGATCTTTGATATTTCATGTGCACTTTTGTGCAGGCCTGCGACCCACATTGTGAAGGTGTTGTTAAGGGCATGGTGCCTAAAGGCTGTCAAAGACCCAATTTTAAAATTATTCAGTGCAAGTCACTTTCACTAGTCTATGCGAGCCATTAAAGTGTGACTTTTTATGTTAATATATGCACATTCAGCTAGTAAAAACACTGCTCTACTTCAAAAGTCTGCTTACAGCTCTACAGAGTCAAACATTTTTATTGTGACTTCTGCATCCAGTGCATGCATAGAGCAGGAGGGGGAGGTCATGTGAGGGGGGGGGGGTTTGCAGGAGGACGTGCATAATTAAAAAAAAAATTGAAAAATAATTAACTTTTTGCTGCGGAGTCCCGGGTCTCTGCTCCTGCTCTCCTCAAAGAACAAGAAGCACAGCCAGGCTCCACTGACCAATCACAACACTGCAATGTAGCATTGTGATTGGTAGGCACCCAGGCTCCCCTGACCAATCACAACGCTATAATCTACAGTTATGTACTCCCCTTATACACAGTGGACTTTGATTTATTTCTTCCCCAGCACCAGCATTTGACTGCATGGACATAATTCACTTCTTCAAGTTGGGTCAGCTAAGGAAGTACATGGTCCAAAATTAACGACAAGAGTTACTGACTCACTCACATACTACTCACTGAGTTACTTTCAACTCTCTTATCCACTCACTCACTCACTAACTTACTGACTCACCCATTCCCGACTCATTGAGACGCTCATCTACTCACCACAAAAGTCAGTGCGTTATCAGAAGGGATCATGATCTGAACGGTGTTCATACTTTATGGTAAACCGTTCTTATGAACATGATACTTATTTGGACATTGTATTTTTTGCTGCAGACAACGTACATAATTTAAACCTTAGTCTCTAATTAGCTATTTAGGCTAATTAATCTTTAATAGATACTGCGTAACTCTTTACACTCATTCAATCACTTAGTTATTCATTCATTTGTTGTTTAAATCAAAAGATAACCTTGGGAAGGCTGGGAAGTAATTTAATCTGAAATGTGGGTTATAAGCATTAAGCAAAATGCCCTTGAAAGAAAATCAAAGTCTAGTTTAATGACAAAAAATCATAGTAAAGAAAGAAGCTGCAGAAGTAGCACACAGTACATCTTCAAGGCATGAACATATTCATTTAACCTCACTAATCTTTAACAGTTGCTGCTCTGGTGTGGTACTTGCTTATGTAAATAGCATACTGTAGTGTCTGTTTTCTGTTTTAGAGAATTGCAGGAAACATTATGCTAGAAGCATCTTGAAAGCAGACTTTATCATCACTAAGCTGTGCTATTGTGGAATTGTATTATGCACACAATGGTCCAGCCCTGAAAGGAGTTCCTTTGACTGGCTTGTATTCAAAGGCAACTATATAATTTCAACCTTGTCCTCACAAAACACTATTTTGATACAAAGGGTTGTACATCATGGCCCACTTTTCTCAAGGCTCATTCCATCCCCCCACAGACTCTTTATTTGTCTCTTTGAATATTTAAAATGTTGACATTTACATTTTCTGGGGAGTGTTTCCTCTTGCTGAACAAAGCTGGAATGAAAATGGAGCTACCCATGTCATTGCATGTGCATAAGGAGATTGAATAAAAGGATGCGCCTGCTCCATATAGATTCTTCTCTCAGATGAGCTTTGCTTTGCCTGGTTCTGACAGCTATAGAATACCACTGGCAAAGCCTTTGTGTAAGAAACAATGTCTGTGTCCTTCAGTCTGACCTGTGCTTATCTGTTTAGAAGGTACGTTTAGGAACAGAAAACGTGGCCACAAACTCAGGCAATTCTGCATTTTGCATGTATGATTTTATTTTAACTCATTGACATGCGTATTTTATTTTCTTACCTTCAGACACTAGACAGAAAGCCATTTCCAATAAAAAAAAATGTGAAAGATGCATTCCCTTGTATTGTCAAATACAAATCAGGGGCTTCATTTATTAGGAATTAGCTGCAGCACACATGGAAAAAGAAAAAAACAAGGAGAAATATTTCTCCTCATTATGCCTGCGCTGGAGAAGCGAAAGGTTTTGACGCTGCCCCAGGTTTTCGTGATTAAGTAAATCTTGGGCAGTGCCAAAACCCATGGGTGTTGCGTGTGAAAATCCACTGCCACACCGATGGAATGCCTCCATGATGCAGACTAAGGCAAGGCAGCGACCTGCACGGCTTTGTCTTACTCCATATGTAGGAGCCCATGCAAATGCCATGCAGAGTGACTTTGCGTCGCCTCATAGATATGATTGAGAGGCTTGAGGCTCTCATAATAAGCCCCCAGATTTCTATTTCTGAACCCATCCATTACATTAATGACACACAAAAGAAATGCAAAGGTACGCAAGTGCTAGGTTCACAAAATAGCCAAACAAAATTGCATAGGATAGAATACAAATTGCAGCCAGAGCCAATTTACTAAGATGGTTTTCAGACTTAAGACATCTTTAAAAAGTGGATTATACCAGTTCAAAGACAGTGCCATCGGATACAATGGGCTTGTAGTACAGCTGACGGGATGTCGGTCATGTTTGTGTTGAAGTAACCCAGTCCGCCAAACTCTAACTCAGGCTGAGTGTTACTCAAGAAAGAATAGTCTTAAAACCGTCTCAATCATCAAGAGCAGTCTTACAATGGTCTGTGGGAACAGAACATTTAAGTCTTCATTAAGACTTTCACAGAGTGTTATTAGTGCATGCTTTCTACAGTAGTGCCACACCGGGAGATTACAAGTTGAACTAGGGCTATTATTTCGCATGAAAACATTGGGATATCCAACTGCTCTTGGATTTAGCACACACCTGGTTCAGAATGCTATGTTCAAATATTTCACCTGGAAATTTTCTGCATCTGGATGTCCCGGCCTTGGTAGTACTGCATGTCATAAATTTGCTCAGTTAGATCGAAAAAGGTGGCATTAACAATGAAAACTTCCCCTTGTTCCAAGCAGGTGGTAAATGTCATCAATTCTAAAGCTATGTGTTCAAAAAAGTACAATTAATTACAAATTCCATATTTTGATACAAAAATGATACAATAAAATATTTTGTGAACATAATGTGAATTAAAAAAGTAAATATGTACCTTTAAATCGTTTACCTAATTAGTAACCTCCCATAGACACACCTGCACATTGGGCTATAAATAGGTCTCTGAATGTTGCTATCTTCACACTTGAAGCCAACACCATAAATGGAGCAGTTGCTCAGAACATCGGGCTCACTGTAGATCGAGGTTCCACTAATACTTAGAAGCTAACAGGTGAAGGAAGCAGCTAAGTTTCAGTGAACAATTCAACATTGCATGCGAAGACAGTCAATCTAATCAGAACACGCTTTGATCTTTTCAATATGACCCCAGCCTACAGCGCCACCACATGTAGGCTTGATATAGATTCTGTAGTGCACCTGCTGAAAGGGAAATGCACTAAAACCTAGAAAAAAGGCATGCAGACTGCTATACTATCTCCTATGAAATTAAAATGTTTGCTGCATTTCCTAGCAAAAGGAGTATTCCGGGGACCAGAGGACACTCTACAGCTATGGATCAGCCCACCTTTAGTAAAGTTTTCAATCAAAGACTAGCATTCCTAGTTCATTTGGTGCCACAATACATTAGATTTCCATACGATCCACATACAGTGAACAATGTGAAATCTAAATTCTCTGCATTTATTAGAGTTCCTAATATGATAAGTGCATTGGACTGTACCCATGCTTCATTAATACACTACAAATATATACATGTGTTGTGGTACTGGGGTCAAAAACGGACTCGATAATTCTCGCCTCGGTACCTACTCTAACCAGGAACACACTCGGCAACTCTGGGCATTAAGCTTGCCTCATCTCTACAACGGCCTCCCACAGACGCCGGGGATGCCTGGTTTCACCTTGGAGATACCCAGAAAGGGACCATCTCACAGGGATAGCCAGGACGGGTTCCCCAGCGGTCTACAGCGCCGGGACGCCCCGTTGCTGGGGCAGCTGTGCGCTTTACAAGTCTACAACATTTACATTTACATTTACATTTAATAGCAACAATCCATCATTCTATGATCCCTAAATATAGCTTACTTCTTGGAAAAATACATAGCCCCCACCAGAGAGGGCAAGGCTTCTATTTGTGGACTAATTTAATTTGAATCATTTAGGTATCAAGAACTGAATCTCACAATATGCATTAACTTGGATCTAGAAAAATGGTGTTAAAAATGAAATAGGTGCCTCAGGATACCCATTGAGTACATTTCTAATGACTCCCTTGTGTTAACCTTCAATAAATTCTGAAGAATCATAAAACATAGCACAAAAGGACAAGCATTGCTATAGAGCATACCTTTGGCCTTTTCAAAGGCACAGTTTAGATGTTTACATAGGATTGGTGGTGCCTGAGCATATTTACTAGAAAACGTATATCAAATGTTATGGCTTGATATCTTCTACATGACATTGCCCAAAGATGATTAATTCTCATGCCTGAAGGTGCAATGATGCGATACGGCTGGGTTGGAGTGACAGCTTTTACCATCGTCTCTAACATCTGTCAATCGGAGGGAAACACCCTAGGAATCCAGGACAAAGATACTTCTGTGAGTACTCTATTTACTTGGTGGACTTTGAGTAAATTCAAACTAACCATTGTTATCCATTTTGCTGGCCCCCCGGGCTTTTTGGGGTATTGGTTTCATTGTCCTCAGGCTTTGCTTGACCCACCATAATGGGAAAAAGGAAGACTCGGTTAGCGACCCCTACTGGTCAGCCGTGCCACACCATTGATACATTCTTGGCAAAGGCAGTGTGCGCTATCAACAAGGAGATAGTTCGGGCGGAGAGGCGGCACTCATTAGATTTAGGGTGCTTGAGACTAAGTTTGCCATCTACTTTGCCAATTTCTCCCAAAGCCCAGGTTTTGCCTGCCCCTTCCTCATGTTCAACTGTGGCACCCAGAGAGTCTTCCCCACCCGAGCCGTTAGCCCCGAGGCTTGTGTCTCCCCCTCCCCCGTCTACTCCACCCCCTGACCCGACGAGCTCCCCCATCCCCAAATGGAAACGGAAGGCGAAGAAGACCATGGAAGCCCATGTGATCACACGTCAGGGACAGGTGATTGCTGCAAATAGGTTGCTTGTGGAGGAATTGCTGACCCACTTGGCACCAGGTTTACACAACATCACAGTGACTCTAACGGATCTTTTATCTCCGCTCCTGATAAGATTGGATAAACTGGAATTATTAACAAGGAATTTGGCTAGCAAGATGGATATTCTTTTGACTTCAGTGGAAAAACATCCACTTTCTCAATTGCCAGCCCGTCCCCTATTAGGTGATGCTAGTCTTTCTATTATTCCCCTGGGTAACAGTGGCGCCCCACCCGTTAAGGTCCTTGCTAAGCCCAAGGGAGTTATGGCCCAAAATATAGCGCTAGGGTCTGGTGGTCCTGGGATGGTGGGAGACGGTGCTCCCAGCGTCATGCGGGCCCATCAGGCTCTAGGCTTCGATGACGCCCCTTATATAGGGGTGCAATCTACTAAGGTGAGCCAGCACCCCGTGATTGACCTTCTCCCAGCATGTGCTCCCTATTCTGTGGTCTTGTCAGGGGTGCCTGGCATACTTGCTCATAAAGAGGAATCTACGACCCAACTAATCAATAAAGTCTCCCATTGGTTGGCCGTGCACTCCGGGTTTTCTGTCAGGGACCATAAGGATATTTTTAATGGCACGGAGATGGGCGTGGATAGGTACATCAAGGAAATCCTTTGAGGGAGACTGCATCATCATCTCGGGATGCTACCCGGAGTTAGCACGTAAAATACTTTCAGGGGCATCTAAATCATGATGCCCAACCTCATGCATCAAACTACTCCAGCTGTTTTTTTTTACAGACCCCCTGCTGTGTACTCCGGGGAGGTACTGCCCACAAGGGGTAGGTTGGATGAAGGAGGTTTGTGGCAGCCGCTGCCACTTTAAAACTCTTATGGCCCCCTTGCAGATTTGAATGAGCTGGATTGACTTCAGAAGGAGACAGTTGTCCTGCCCTACAAAAAATTGATCCCCTGAGACAGAGTGTAGAGGAAGACTGCCCACCATTAATATTGAACCCCAATGTGACTGTTTCAGCACCAGCCCCTTATGTGCTCCCCGTGACTAATCATATGGCCCAGGAAAGGTCCAAGGAACCTCTCTCTCCACCCCCCCCCTTAACATCAATGACATTCCAAGTAGTGAATTTACCTGTATATCCTGGAATGTGGCAGGTATGTCTTCCAAATTTACTGATGATAGATGGCTATTGTTGTTAGGTCATACAAAATTATATGTTTACAGGAGACCTGGGAGACTAAGAATAATTTTTGGGGGGATGGGTATAAGACTATTTTTTGTCCAGCGTTAAACTCAATCATGGGTAGAGCTAGTGGGGCTCCTATCAGATTTTAAAGTGGGATTCTCAGGCATTTCAGGGCCTAGAATATCACATAGGGAAAGCACTCACTTTTGTCATGATTAATTTTTACAACGCCCTAGAGAGGGGAGGGTGGGTCTTCTTATCTTAATGCCTTAAATTGTGCCCATGACTCGTTAAAGGAGGAGGGTTGTGGGCATATACATTTTATTTTAGTGGGTGATTTTAACTGTCAATTGTGTCCATCTTTTGTGAAGAATCATTGGACAGCCCAGCCCTGCTTGCTTTCAGACGACCTCCACAAGGAACACACAACGGAAGGGAAGGCATTAAACTATTTGTTACTTACTCATAATGTGGTAAACTCCTTAGATCTTTGGCACCCCGGGCCTATTTCTCAATTGCCCCCGACCTATAAAGGTAGGGGTTCTGCAACCATTATAGATTTCATATTTGTGACAGCACTTTTTGGAGTGGCCCCCGGCTCATTTATTAGAGTATTTTAGCAACCATAACCCACTGACACTGGTATTGACAGGGCAGGGTTATTCTACTAAAGGCCCCCATAAACCTCTGGCTTCCTTAACTTTCACTGATCAGGGTAGGCCCCTTCGATGGGCAAATATAGACATAAAGGCATTTAACCATAGCCTCTTCTCTTTATGCCAGAAAGAGATAGGCGTATGTCTGAGTTTTAATACACCGAGGGAGGAAATTCTAAGTTCGTTCTCCTCCATCGCTCAGAGTTTCTGGTCTATTAACCACACAGGCATCGTGTGGGTTCGGGTTTGCCTTTCATGGTTTGACGACAAGTGTTCACAGACCTTAAGGAGGCTAAAAGCAGCCTTGAAACAGTTGCCACGGGAGAAAGATAGAGTGTCCTTGTGCCGACGCCTTTATAAAGAGTCTCTGAGTGAGCACAGACTTCAACTCCAAAAGCAGGCTTGGGAGGATTTAATTAAAGCAGGTAAACTTAGGGATTCAACTTTATTCTGGAAAATGATCAACAGCCCATGCTTTGCAGAACCAGTTAATCCGTCAGATTGCCACCATATCACACCAGATAAGTGGATTTCTCATTTTGAAAAAGTTTATAATGTAGCCTGTCACAGCGAGTGCAGTGTAGATATCCCTCCCTGTGTGGCGGCTCTCCCCATTAGTTTTTCTTTGGAGGAGGTAGCCTCAAGCATTGAGCTCTTGGAACTTTTACGCGATAACACCGAGGGCTGGGCTCCCTTATTGACACAAGTTCAAAATGCGGCGGCCTCAAAGGGGACATTGCCCTCCTGGTCCAACGCCATCATAGTCCCCATTTTTTTAAAAAGAGACAAGGATAACCCGCAATCTTACCGCCCAAATCGCCCTCATTGACGCTGTAGTTAAGGTCCTGGGTCGGGTAATCTAGATTGTCTTTGTGGGCTACAGATAACCGTATTTTATTGGAAGTTCAATATGGCTTCCGAGAAGGTCTGTTAACCACGGACCAATGTCTCAATCTTCACCTTCTGATTTCTAAATACAGGTTGGCCCAACCGGGTGCCATGTATTTAGCTTTTGTGGACCTTATGTCCGCTTTCGACCGGGTAAACCTGTCTAAGCTTTGGGACATATTAACTTCTCTGGGAGTGGAACCTTGCATTGTCCATCTATTGATAACACTCCATGCCACAGGCGGCAGTGAGATTTTCCCATGAGGGAGACCTGTCCAACCATTTTAATTGTATACGGGTGGTGCGTCAAGGCTGCATCCTACCTCCTTTTTTATTCTCGGTTTATATTAATGGCCTCGAGGCTGCCCTTCTGGCCCGCCAGTCAGACTCCCCTAGAGTAGGCAGGAGAGCGTTGCCAGGTTTACTCTATGCCAACGACGCAGTGCTCATTGCCCATACGGGCTGGGGCCTGCAGGTTTTAATAGATAGCTTTGTGGCATTTATGGACAGGCTGGACCTGTCTGTGAATTATACCAAGTCCTATATCTTAGTGGTGGGTCCCAGGGGGCTCCGAAACAAAAGCTTTAAAGCTGGCAACTATACCTTTGGTAAGGTTCTGGCCTTTCCCTATTTGGGAGTGTTATTTGATGACAAGCTACAGTGGGAAGCTCTCTTAGAAGGGAAGCTGAGTGAGATGAATACATCTTTGGGAGCCATCACCAGTTTTGCCAGTAGATTGGGTTCATGGGCCCCGGTGGTCATCTTAAAACTTTATAAGTTAAAAGGTATTTCTAGAGTTGTATACGGTAGTAACGTTTGGGGGTACGTGTCTCAGCATAGGTTATAGGTGGCAGAGAACAATTTCTTGAGTTGGATCCTACGAGTCCCCCAAGGCACGCCAGTTTGGTCTATGCACGAAGAGCTAGGGATTGGTTACCTGGCGGATCAAGAGGCAATCAAACCTCTACTGTGCTGGAGAAAAATATGGACTTCTGAACATTAGAATTTAAACCGTTTGATCGTATCGGATTGCCTGGCATTGGAACATGGCAACAAAATTCCTTAGATACGATACGTAAAGGAGCCTTTCCAGACTTTAGGCAGGCCAGACATTTTCTTTGCAAATGACACTTTAACTTTGGGGGACGTCAAGATTATAAAAGTCTTACATCACAAATTTACAACTGTGAACCGCGAAAATACAGAGCTTAGTAAACCCTCAGTAAGGGCCTATGCAATGTTAAAATCGGCTCTGGGCATTGAACCATATCTTTCTGCCCTATCCAGTGTTCATGCTAGATTCTTAATTACACGCTTCAGATTCAATCAACTCCATCATCTTTTAGCATCCCCAGTGGGCTTTTTTCTCCCGCTAGACCAACGTGGTCTCTGTGGCTGCGCTCTTCGATGTCCTCAGGACAAGTTACATTTTATATTATTGTGCAAATTCTTCTCTAGACAACGCTTCCTTCGGCCATTGTAAAAAAGTTTGAAGTTTAGGCATGCGAAAGTGGCACTTTTGCACTTACAGTCTTACAGTTGTTAAATAATCCCTTCGCACTCTGCGCAGTAATAAGTTTTTTGCGGGCCGCCTACAGATCTAGGTTATCTAGAATTGACTGAACCTGTGCGGTCTGCTTTGGTTAAGACCTTTTAGCATGTGGGTGTGTATACTCCTGGGCACTAGAGTTTTATCATTTTGTACTGTTCTAATCTATTTATGATATCTTAGCTGTTTGAACTGTCGTTTTATCTATTATGTGATGTACCTTTTTTCGTTTTGTATGAATGTTTCATTGTAGCTTTTATGGATGCGTATCACCAGAATTAAGAAATATATATATATATATCTATATCTATATCTATCTCTTTCTCTCTCTCTATATTTGTAATATATGTATAGCTAAAGATTAATGGAAGAAGACATGGGTAAATAAGTGTCTAAATACAGTATTAGCATCAACAGAGGATTGCGATCGCGTGAGTTATAGTTGCCTGCACTAACTATAACGGGGGAATTTTATCAGTAAAATTTCCGCTAACTATAACATGTGTTAAACCTATGGTTTTTTCAGTGAATATATATATAAGTAAACCACCAGCCTCAACATCACGTGCTATTCCATTCAGACTAGAATAATTTTTTATGGCCCTTACAGTTTCCCCCCAAGGCTCCTGTTTTAATTCAGGTGCAGGACCTCCACCAGTGCTAGGGTGTCTCTCCAATGCTTGGACAACAGACTATGCTCTTGTAGTCACTAAGTATTTTTTTAATCTCACGTATGCTGAAAAGTAGGCATGGCAGTGGTCACAATCTCAAAACAAGGTAACAAATTATTATTAGAACAAATACAAAACAAGGTAACAAAATTGACAAGTTGTGATGCAAAAAAATGGTACTATGCCTTAAAATGTCTGTGTGGACTACTGTATGTAGGAAAAATGCATAATAAAAGTGAGGATTACAGAACAAAAAGGCAACATCCATAATATAAATAAGAATTACAGTGTGGCATCCTCGTATTGCAGCATAACATTTGACAACTTAGGTTCTAGGTTCTTGACGCAGTCATCATGAAAGCAGACATAATAGAAACAATACATTTTGACTAGATAAGGTTTTCTTTTCAGAAACATTGATCAGAGTATATTATTTGGTTGTGCATTGGTTAACTCACCATTTGTCAGTCTGCACTGGGTAAGGGAATTATTGAAGTAACACTGCTGTTCACTACTCTAATATGGTGGCAGTGTAAATATGTGATTTTGAGGGTCTTATCATTGTTTGAATTTAAGAAGGTCATATGCGCCATCGAATATGAAGGTAGCTTGTGGGAACAGACCAAATTGCAAATAAACTTTTAACACGTAGTCTGATGGTTGGTGGTTGGAGAATTGAACGCATCGTTTCACCTGAGATGTTACAGGCTTATTTAAATTAATAACTTATTGGTTTTAATTTGGTCCAACAGTGTTATCTGACAAAAGACTGGCCGTGGCGTACCATAGAATGTGATATATGATACAAGTCAAAGGCAGGCATTCAGTGATGCAATTTACCTAGCAAGACTTGGCACTTTACTTTAGTATGCATGATCAAAATGCATGGTGTCTTTTGTGGGTTGTCTGATTGTGTGGTTAATAACCAGTTTTGTTTAGTTTCATTTACAATCAACCCCTCAGGCAAAGGGTTAGCACAGACCAAAATACATTGGAGACAAATTGAATTGTAAAGACTAAAAATGGACAGCTGTGGAATTACTTGTCCTTGTGGAAACTGCTGATTTGGACAATAAATCTGTGATTCAGAGAAAGCAAAATGTTTTCCTAAAAATGATTAAAATATAAAACAATTTTTAAAACAGTAACAACAACAAAGAACTCATTAAATAATATATTGGTTGCTGGTGTTTAATTCAAGTTGATGCTTGGAGGACCTGTATGATTGTGTGCTGAGAAACTTCTTCCAATCATGGGAGGCAGCTATGTTTTTGGATTTCAATGCAGTGTTTATTGACAGAGTAATTTCCACTGTTGCTCATCAAATCATTAGTTAACACTACTTAGTTTGGTTTACACATGCAGCACGTTTTTGGAACTGACATTAGGTAATTATTGATCACACAATCTGCCATAATTGAGCTGTACCTTCCCACTACTATTCACCTTAATGTGTCCCATCAATCTTATCTCCTCTTGGATCACCTCTTCTGCATGAACCTGCAGTTCCCACCCTGAAAACTTCGGGGTTTGCTGGAGCAGGGATTTCTGTTTACGATCATCATGTCTAATCCCTGCTACCTTATGCCCATGGATCTTTGCTGTTGTTGTAGAGAAGATCAAGAGCTGCACATCACATTAAATTATTACAGTTCTAACTTTTTTAGTCAATAAATAAATTTTGCTATGAGCCAAAAGGTTTTTATCATTCAAATTATTAGTAAATCATCTTTATTCAAAGTCACAAGTTATTAATCTCAGTCATCAAATATTAACAGAAATCAATCATCAATATTAGGCAATCAAATAAATCATAATAAAATGCATTAAGCGCGTTTCATAAAGTAAATGTACCTATTCTAAGAATGAGAAAAGAAAGGTGCAGCCTCAGAGACACATAAAGAGTTTTGATATCATGAGAAATCATAAGGTATAAAGCTTCAGCATGAAAAGTCAGCTCAATATACCAATAATCAATGAAAGCAGATCTTGTAATAAAGAGAGGTTCAAGAAACTCAGTAGAGTCTTAGAGCAATGTGGACTGGATAGAAAAGGGGGATGTGGATGTATAGAAGGTGAGGTCTACTCCAGGAACACGCACTATTATAGGCAAACAAAATATTCTGTTTCAATCTTCATGTAAACTCTATCTTCTGTCAACCAATCAGCTTCCGATGTGCCCATGGAAAAGCGTTCACTCCCAATCTTCTTATAAGAAGACAGTATTCTTCAGACAGTAATTTCAAAGACTGCAACTAAGTTTTATCATTTCTTAAGTTTCCCATGATTCTTTTCCCATTCAAGTGTGCATTCCCAAGTGTGAACATTTGTTCTTAACCTTCTAAATAACGAGTTTTATTCATTAGTTAACAATGGTCTTTTTGGAAGTTGAAATATCTGAATAAACGAAAAGAAAATATTTTGTGAAGCAACTATTCATTGTAAAAAGTTAGTTGAAAAGTTCAAGATTAAATTAAATGTTCCTAGGCTCTGTTAACTTTAATGCGGCACCATCTCAGCATTTTAGACCTAGCACGTTTAACTATGATTGCCTCTCATAGCAAACAACAGTGTCCTGGGGGTGGGCACCCCAGGACACTGTAGGAGCCGGCCCTGGGGGGTGACGGTCCCCAGGGCCCTCAAGGGCTCCAGGAGGGGGACCATGCAGCCCCCCTCCCCCATTCATTTGTAAAGATTTTGCCCCCGTGATTTGCCCCCCCGGGGGCTAATTATTAACGAAGCGCGGAAGCCCGCGCTTCGGAGATTGTTTTTTTTCCGGCCGGTTCCGCACATCCTGCGTGCATTTCGCCGATTTAAAAAAAAGGGGGATCCAGCGGGTCCTTCTGGGACACCATAAGCAACACTAGAGGGTCAGAGTATTTATACCCTGCCCCCTTTACATCTTTCACAGACTTATTTCCCTTACTTAATCAGCCTCGCTTCTACCGAGGCACAAAATGGCTGCCAACAGTTCCTGGTTTCGAATGTAGACAGACACTTGACAGCCAATTAGCATTCAGCGCGTGATCGGGAGGGTGCGCGCTCGGTTCGCAGAGGGTGCGCTTAGGGTGCGCATAGGGTGCGCGAATCCTCCGAGGCCATAGATATATCTATCTTTTTTACTCTAATTTTCTCAGGAACTACTGAACGGATTTACACCATTTATGCAAAAGGCACGAGTCTGAACTGAGGACTACCTCTTTGCCAAATTTGGTGTAATTCTGTTCAGCAGTTCGGGCTGTATCTGCGTCAACAGGTCCCATGGGAAATTGCAAGGGGAAAATGTGTTTTGGGACCCCCCTTTTTTCTCGGCCCCTGCTTGACGAATCACCAAGAAACTTTCAGGATAGGAGGGGACCAGAGCTGGCCAAAAGTTTGGAAAATTTGCGAAGATTCGTCAACCGGCGCCAGACTTATTGGGAATAGAATGTTGCGGATTTCCTATGGAAAATAGGTCCTAACTATAACTACCTACTGGCGACCACCAGTAGGTAATATATATATATTATCTACTGGCGGTCGCCAGTAGATAGTTATAGTTAGGACCGTGTTTCCATAGGAAATCTGCAACATTCTATTTGGAATAACTTTGGCACCGATTGACGAATCCTCGCGAAATTCTCAAAATAGGTGGGGCGCTCCGCTCCGACCCTGAAAGTCTCGGGGGGGTTCGTCAAGCGGGGGCTGAGAAAAAGGGGGGGTCCCAAAACGCGTTTTCCCCATGCATTTTTCCATAGGACCTTTAGTCCGAGCTACAGCTGAACAGAATTACTTGAAATTTGTCAGAGAGGTAGCCGTCAGGTCAGGGATGTGCCTTTTGAAGGTCTCGTGTAAATCTGTTCAGTATTTCCTGAGAAAGTAGCATTTAAATCAATATATATATCTATAGGCGCGCTCCGAGCACGTACCGTAAGCTTACCGTACGCGCACGCCGCCGTGCACGAGCGCGATTCTGATTGGTTGTTAGATCTCAGTAAACATTCGAATCGGTCAAAACCAGGAAGTGTCGGCCGCCATTTTGTCTCTCGCAGTCTGAGGGGGTGAAAAACAAAGGTGGAGAACGTGAAAAGGGGGCAGGGTGGACAGTTCCTGACCCCCTAGCCTTTGTCAGGGGGTCCCAGAAGGACCCCCAAGGGCAAAAATTAAGTTTAATTCTTTTTTGAAAAATCGCCAAATGCGCGTAGCGTACGCGCACGGCGTATACAGAGAAATTCCGCGAGAAAAATTCCGCGAACTTCGCGTAACTATTCCGCGATTACGCGTACCGTACGCGCACGGCAAAAAAAAAAATTCAAAAAGGAAAGCTTAAAAAAAAATAAAACAAATTGTGAGGTAAGGTTGGCTCTTAAAAGAGCCGTTGGGTTAATACAGGGATAGAGGAAAGAAAGAATGGGAATATTATGAGCGTCTACAAACGTGCTGGTCTATCTTATTGTTAATAAGGGAAACACTGGTCTCCCCAAAAACAATAAGACCACAACACGTTGTACACCTCATTGAAACCCTCCGAAATCGAGGGTTAATGTCCAGAGGAGCAGAAGAAGGTGATGCTCCCACATCAGAGGAAGGGCTCAGCTGAGCTGCCGATGATGTACTCGGCTGAGCTTCTGAGGTTGGGCTCCGGTGACTTACTGAAGAGTTTTCTTCAGAATGTCGAGCAAAGGTCCTGGGATGTTTATCCCTAATGTGTCTCATCATAGAGTGATTTCCAAAGGAATACTTCTTCCTTGGATCTCCTCTAGATAAAACACGGTCACAAAGTGTGCAAGTGACCAATGGAGCATTGACCTTTTTCTGCCCCTCTGGAAAAGTAAAATACTCCCACACAAAATAATCCTTTTGTTTCCTCCTTCTCTGTCTGATGATGGTGCTGCTAGGCTCACTCTCAGAAGAGGTCTGCTGCTCTGCCATTGTATCTCAATGTCAATTCAGCTCCTTCTGCTAGGGGATCTCAAGCAGTAATGAGGGGAATGGGTGTGGTGTGGGAAGTTTCTGGAACTGAAAGTAGTTTCAACCAATGAAAAGTGTTCTTTGTGGATCACATGACCTACCGTGCGCGCTCCGTAAGCTTACGGTACGCGCTTGTAAAGAAGTACGCATGCGCAAACGTGGCGCTTACGGAGCGCGTACGTAAGACGCAC
Organism: Triturus cristatus; assembly: GCF_964204655.1. Classification (NCBI taxonomy): domain Eukaryota; kingdom Metazoa; phylum Chordata; class Amphibia; order Caudata; family Salamandridae; genus Triturus; species Triturus cristatus. Next base: position 609,250,781 of record NC_140581.1, on the reverse strand, counting down.
TCGCGCATGCGCATTACACGCCCCTGCGTAACCGCGACGTTGCTTCCGCGCAACGCGCATGCGTGTACGCGCACTGTACTTATGACGTATGGAGCGTGTAGCGTCAGCTTACCGTACGCGCATCGTATCACGTAAGCGCACCGTACTTATGACGTACGGAGCGCGTAGCGTCAGCTTACCGTACGCACACGGCAAAAAATGCATAAAAAAAAAATAATATTTCAAGAGTTGTACAAGATAATAACTGTGATGTACAACTGTATGTAAACATTAATTTTAAAAAAATTAACCATTCCATAATGCAGGATATAGTACATATATTATTTTATACATAGGTTGGAAATTATTTTTTACCAAAAATCTCCCCCAAAAAATTTGCATTTAAAAAACCGTACAAATTCCCTGAAAAAACCATAGGTTTCACACACGTTATAGTTAGGAATTAGCATTTAAAAAACCTTGCAAATTCACTGAAAAAACCATAGGTTTCACACATGTTATAGTTAGCTGGACATTTCACTCGTAAAAAAACAATGAAATTCCCCCGTTATAGTTAGTGCAGGCAACTATGACTCACGCGACCGCAATCCTCTGCTGATGATGTCAAATATTACATCACTGATGACATATGTGTCTTTATGAAAAATAAATATTTGTAATATATGTATAGCTAAAGAATAATGGAAGAAGACATGGGTAAATAAGTGTCTAAATACAGTATTAGCATCAACAGAGGATTGCGGTCGCGTGAGTTATAGTTGCCTGCACTAACTATAATGGGGGAATTTCATTGGTTTTTTACGAGTGAAATGTCCAGCTAACTATAACATGTGTGAAACCTATGGTTTTTTCAGTGAATATATATATATTCAGCTCTTCAATCTTCACTCGATGAATGAAGGGGACCGCACACAGCAAGGTTTCTCGGTAATATTTTATTTCATATCCGAGATCAGCAGGACGCGTTTCGGCGTTCGCGCCTTTTTCGACTTGTGTTTACAAAGTGCAGTTGAGTCGAGTTAATTAAATATCCGGATCACTAGCTCTAGTTCCGGTTCAATGGCCATGAACAAAGGAAATGGAAAAAAGACTAATCAGTATTATTCAGTCCGTGTAAAGTTATATATATATATTATCTACTGGCGGTCGCCAGTAGATAGTTATAGTTAGGACCGTGTTTCCATAGGAAATCTGAAAATTCTATTTTGAACAACTTTGGCACCGGTTGACGAATCCTCGCAAATTTTTCAAAATAGGTGGGGCGCTCCGCTCCGCTCCTACCCTGAAAGTCTCGGGGTGATTAGTCAAGCGGGGGCAGAGAAAAAAGGGGGGTCCCAAAACACGTTTTCCCCAAGCATTTTTCCACAGGGACCTGTAGTCCAAGGTACAGCCCGAACGGCTGAACAGAATTATTTGAAATTTGGCAGAGAGGTAGTCCTCAGGTCAGGGATGTGCCTTTTGAATATCTGAAGTAAATCTGTTCTGTAGTTCCTGAGAATATTTCAGTTAAAAGTACATATATATCTATAAGCGCGCACAGTGCGCGTACGGTAAGCATACCGTACGCGCACGCTGCCGTGCGCGAGCTAATTCTGATTGTTGCTTACATGACAGTAAACATTCCAGTCGGTCGAAATCAGGAAGTTTCGGCCGCCATTTTGTGTGTCTCACACTAAAAACCAAAGGTGGAGAACGTGAAAAGGGGGCAAGGTAGAGAGTTGCAAACCCCGTAGCCTTTGTCAGGGGGTCCAAAAAGGACCCAGAAGTGAGAAAAATACATTTTTATTTTGTTTTTTTAAAAATCGCGGGGTACGCGTACCGTGCGCGTACGGTAAGCGTACGGCGGAAAAAATAAATAAAAATAGAACTAAAAATCAAAATGAAATGTTTGGATGTTGGTTGGCTCTAAAAAGAGCCGTTGTGTTCATGGAGTGTTTTTTGTACCTATAAGTAAGTACCGATGCAGAGTCTAAAGTTCAAGAGGAAGACTCTGTTCCCTTCATCATTGAAATGTACACCGTCTCCTCTATAAATGTCTTGCATGTTGTAACGCAAGTTGTTGTGGTATATTGAACCCATACCATAGTCTCTGAGGAAAGCAGAAACAGACTTATTGACGTGCTTTCTTGCTTTGTCAATCTGCGGACAAAATTGGTTGGACCAGTTCCACTTTTGCCTTTGGCATATATTAGAATATACAAAGGCAGTTTGTGGAAAGAGTGACATCAATCGCACAAAGGTGTCCTTAAAAAGCATTTCCAGACCTACCCCAGTTAAAGTGCCTAGGTCATTTCCACCACAGTGCACAATAATAAGGTTAGGCTGTGGGAGATGTAGAAAGGTTTTCACCAAAGGCATTAATTGGTGCCACTTTAACCCTCTCTGACCAATCCATTTAATGTCTACATTTGGCAAAGCAAGGTCTTTCACAATACCTCTTTTTCCTGCAAACTTTTCACTCCAGAAGACATAGCTGTGACCTACAATCCACACTGTGAACATCTTTCAAGGAGATCTGGATGCACTCAGAAGGTGTCTTTCAGTACAATGGCAATATGAAAAGAAAGATAGATGTAAAATGGAGGCTAACATACTTTTTTTTAAAAAAGAGAACTGATTGGCTGATTCAAACCATTTTACAGTTATAACTAGGCTGTATGTTTAGATTTTTACAAGCATGTTTTGTATTGGTTCAGAAAAATGTGTTCACACAGAACATTAGTTTGGATTTGCTGTTAGGTTTGAAAAGTCAAGCACTCTTGCTCTTTGGATTAGAAACATTGTGTGCTGAACTCCTGACCTCTCTGCTCACACCAGTGTTCCATGATCTGTTGCTATGGTAGCAGTCAGAAGTCATGTTGGGGGAAGGGATCATTTGGAAAGGGATGAAATTTGCAACCAATAGAAATGTGTGTTTCCATTTGAAAAAATTGTGGGAAGGACTGTGATTTGGAGTTAACTTGTAAATGTGTGGAAAAAGAGAGGGAAACATTGCCATTAACTGGTTCTGGTGAGAGGAGAGAGGTGTACAGCTCAGAGATTCTGGCTCTGATAATCTGCTGTTTGAGTGCCACATTTATTTCTGAACTAACTACTTTTAAAGGTGAGTTATGAATTTGAGAGGGAATGTATGTGGAGCATTTTGATATAAATAATAGAAATGTGATTCTTCTTTTAAAGTTGTTTTTCACATTTTGTGTTTTGGGAGATATTTAACTGTCTTGAAGTTGTGAGATATTATTGAGTATGTCTTCACCATAAGTTAAGGTGTACTGGTATCACCCAGGAATAATGTTTTCTGCCTACAATCACACCATGAGTCTGTGTGCACACAGGAATTGTTATCAGAGATTTAATTCGTGTTGCTCTTGCTCTGTTAGCCTTGCACTCGCAGGAAAGGGGCAGCTTGTTTTTTGGAACTGTGATGGTTTGTATTCAGCATAAAAAAGCTGTTTGGGCATGTGCTATTTTCTGTTTCTGAAAACTAAAATGAAAATGTGTGAGACTGTTACAGTAATTATCACTTGCTCTACCACAGTAGTAAGTGTGCTTTCAAATTGCAAATCAAATTTCGTTTTCTGCCTAGAATCACACCATGAGTCTGTGCGCACACAGGAATTGTTGTCAGAGATTCAATTCATGTTACTCTGGTTCTTTCAGAATTGCATTCGTAGGAAAGGGGCAGCTTGTTTTATTGAACTGTGATGGCTAGCATTGAGCCCAAATTAATATGTCACAAATGAGAGGGCAATGCAAACACATTTGACATCAACATGGTAGATTTTCCTTACACTCCTGCAATGGGTCATGTAGTTTGTACATGTTCAGAAGTCAAATTAACCCTCACCACACATGTAGTGTTACATACATGTCTCCAATGTTTATGCAGTTGCGCAAGGATCAATGCAGATCTCTTTTGCACTTGACAGTAGACAGTCTCCAGAAGCACACTCTTAGCAGAGAGCAAGCTGTTTTTCATGTACAGTGAAGCTTACTATTCAGCGCTGTGTGGTGTTTCAGATAGCAGTGAGTAACGCTAATACATTGAACCTCACCAAGGATCATTTCCTTTGCTAGAGTGTAGTACGTCATTCAGGTTGCACATGTTCATGGTCTCAAAAAGTAGTTTGGGCATGTGCTGTTTTCTGTTTCTGAAAAATATAATGAAAATGTGTCAGACTGTTACAGTAATTATCACTTGCTCTACCACAGTAGTAAGTGTGCTTTCAAATTGCAAATCAAATTTTGTTTTCTGCCTAGAATCACACCATGAGTCTGTGCGCACACAAGAATTGTTGTCAGAGATTCAATTCGTGTTACTCTGGTTCTTTCAGAATTGCATTCGTGGGAAAGGGGCAGCTTGTTTTATTGAACTGTGATGGCTAGCATTGAGCCCAAATTAATATGTCACAAATGAGAGGGCAATGCAAACACATTTGACATCAACATGGTAGATTTTCCTTACACTCCTGCAATGGGTCATGTAGTTTGTACATGTTAAGAAGTCAAATTAACCCTTACCACACATGTAGTGTTACATACATGTCTCCAATGTTTATGCAGTTGCACAAGGATCAATGCAGATCTCTTTTGCACTTGACAGTAGACAGTCTCCAGAAGCACACTCTTAGCAGAGAGCAAGCTGTTTCTCATGTACAGTCAAGCTTACTATTCAGCGCTGTGTGGTGTTTCAGATAGCAGTGAGTAACGCTAATACATTAAACCTCACCAAGGCTCATTTCCTTTGCTAGAGTGTAGTACGTCATTCAGGTTGCACATGTTCATGGTCTCAAAAAGCAGTTTGGGCATGTGCTGTTTTCTGTTTCTGAAAAATATAATGAAAATGTGTCAGACTGTTACAGTAATTATCACTTGCTCTACCACAGTCGTAAGTGTACTTTCAAATTGCAAATCAAATTTTGTTTTCTGCCTAGAATCACACCATGAGTCTGTGCGCACACAAGAATTCTTGTCAGAGATTCAATTCGTGTTACTCTGGTTCTTTCAGAATTGCATTCGTGGGAAAGGGGCAGCTTGTTTTATTGAACTGTGATGGCTAGCATTGAGCCCAAATTAATATGTCTCAAACGAGAGGGCAATGCAAACACATTTGACATCAACATGGTAGATTTTCCTTACACTCCTGCAATGGGTCATGTAGTTTGTACATGTTCGGAAGTCTAATTAACCCTTACCACACAAGTAGTGTTACATACATGTCTCCAATATTTATGCAGTTGTGCAAGGATCAATGCAGATCTCTTTTGCACTTGACAGTAGACATTCTCCAGAAGCACACTCTTAGCAGAGAGCAAGCTGTTTCTCATGTACAGTGAAGCTTACTATTCAGTGCTGTGTGGTGTTTCAGAAAGCAGTGAGTAACACTAATACATTGAACCTCATCAAGGCTCATTTCCTTTGCTAGAGTGTAGTATGTCATTCAGGTTGCACATATTCATGGTCTCAAAAAGCAGTTTGGGCATGTGCTGTTTTCTGTTTCTGAAAAATATAATGAAAATGTGTCGGACTGTTACAGTAATTATGACTTGCTCTACCACAGTCGTAAGTGTGCTTTCAAATTGCAAATCAACTTTTGTTTTCTGCCTAGAATCACACCATGAGTCTGTGCGCACACAAGAATTGTTGTCAGAGATTCAATTCGTGTTACTCTGGTTCTTTCAGAATTGCATTCGTGGGAAAGGGGCAGCTTGTTTTATTGAACTGTGATGGCTAGCATTGAGCCCAAATTAATATGTCACAAATGAGAGGGCAATGCAAACACATTTGACATCAACATGGTAGATTTTCCTTACACTCCTGCAATGGGTCATGTAGTTTGTACATGTTCAGAAGTCTAATTAACCCTTCCCACACATGTAGTGTTACATACATGTCTCCAATGTTTATGCAGTTGCGCAAGGATCAATGCAGATCTCTTTTGCACTTGACAGTAGACAGTCTCCAGAAGCACACTCTCAGCAGAGAGCAAGCTGTTTCTCATGTACAGTGAAGCTTACTATTCAGTGCTGTGTGGTGTTTCAGAAAGCAGTGAGTAACACTAATACATTGAACCTCATCAAGGCTCATTTCCTTTGCTAGAGTGTAGTATGTCATTCAGGTTGCACATATTCATGGTCTCAAAAAGCAGTTTGGGCATGTGCTGTTTTCTGTTTCTGAAAAATATAATGAAAATGTGTCGGACTGTTACAGTAATTATGACTTGCTCTACCACAGTCGTAAGTGTGCTTTCAAATTGCAAATCAAATTTTGTTTTCTGCCTAGAATCACACCATGAGTCTGTGCACACACAAGAATTGTTGTCAGAGATTCAATTCGTGTTACTCTGGTTCTTTCAGAATTGCATTCGTGGGAAAGGGGCAGCTTGTTTTATTGAACTGTGATGGCTAGCATTGAGCCCAAATTAATATGTCACAAATGAGAGGGCAATGCAAACACATTTGACATCAACATGGTAGATTTTCCTTACACTCCTGCAATGGGTCATGTAGTTTGTACATGTTCAGAAGTCTAATTAACCCTTCCCACACATGTAGTGTTACATACATGTCTCCAATGTTTATGCAGTTGCGCAAGGATCAATGCAGATCTCTTTTGCACTTGACAGTAGACAGTCTCCAGAAGCACACTCTCAGCAGAGAGCAAGCTGTTTCTCATGTACAGTGAAGCTTACTATTCAGCGCTGTGTGGTGTTTCAGATAGCAGTGAGTAACGCTAATACATTGAACCTCACCAAGGCTCATTTCCTTTGCTAGAGTGTAGTACGTCATTCAGGTTGCACATGTTCATGGTCTCAAAAAGCAGTTTGGGCATGTGCTCTTTTTTGTTTCTGAAAAAAATAATGAAAATGTGTCAGACTGTTAGAGTAATTATCACTTGCTCTACCACAGTAGTAAGTGTGCTTTCAAATTGCAAATCAAATTTTGTTTTCTGCCTAGAATCACACCATGAGTCTGTGCGCACACAGGAATTGTTGTCAGAGATCAAATTCATGGTACTCTGGTTCTTTTAGAATTGCATTCGTAGGAAAGGGGAAGCTTTAATTCGTGTTGGTTTTATTGTGTTTTTCACTTGTAGGAAAGGGGGAGATAGTATTATAAGATTTGAAAAGCACAAAAAAATATAGTAATAAATTTAAATTACATAAAGGTATTTTTTTTTAGTTTCTTTCAGGTATTGCTGAACAACAGTGAAATAAGTTAAAGATGCCCATAAAATCAAGGAAGAGAAAAGAACAGAAAAAACATTTATATTTGAAGACAACTGGAGGACCCAAATTAGTTGAAGATCCTCATGTTGGAAAAAAGAAAACGTCTTCTGGTAAGCAAACCAAGGATTTTTTAAAAAATGTCTTCAAAAAAAGAACAACTTTGAAAAATGTCCGCACTGCAAATAGAGTTTCAAGTAGAAAAGAACAGGACAAAAGTGAGAAATTAGAAAATGCTAATGTACAATTAGAAGCAATAAAGATTGACTTAAAAAGAAAAACAGCATTTAAAGACATTCGTAGAAAAATGTTTCAGAGAAGAGTGATGTCCAATTTGCTAAAGGATGTGAAAAAATATAAGAAGAAAGTGAAATTTTATAAGCGAAAAAAAGATATTGAATCAATTGTAGCTAAGGCTTTAGATTTAAAAAGAAAACTATTCATTTTAATTTTGAACAGGATCCGTACATTAGATAAAATGGGCAATGTAATGAAGTCACAAAGCAAAATGAAAAGAGTAGTGAAAAGAAATAACTTTTGTAAAGTGTTTTAGGAGAATGGATGCATAGTTCAAGTACTGAACCATTTTTTAATGAAGAGAGTTATCTTCAAAGTAATAGTTTGCTGCATGCAGTTGACACCAGTGGCCGAGCTTATGAAGTGAAAGATGGTTGTATAATGGAAAAGGAGAAAATGGTTCCAAGAAATGAGGAAGAAGTGATAGCTGATGAGGTTATGGGGAGACGTCCTAAAGCCCCAGTGTACACTTGGAATTGTAGTAGTATTTGTACTGTACGACAGGAATCTATTGATAAATTACGTGAATTTCTAAGAGAATATAGTAAAAAAAAGTGTTAAACGGAAGATTGAGGTGCTTCAAAGACTAGGTCCATGTAGAGTGAGAGAGAATACTGGTGTGCAAGGACATTGTCTGGCTTGTCTTTCTAGGAAAGTTTGCCAAAGTGTTTTTCACCATTTTAGGATGCTGGCGGTTCATCATACTGAAATGAGAAAGTTTGTGAGAACATTGTATTTTGCTAAAAGTCAAGCACTAAAGTTAAATGAGTTGAATAGGGCTCTGTTCCGTGGATCTGTATCAGAAGTAGAGAAGGTTACTGATGAAATTCAGTTTTGTTACTTTGGTCCGGAACAAGAAAGTGCAGATAATGACACAGTAATTGAAGAAAATGTGGAAGACAATGTAGAACCTATTATTAGTAAAACTTTTGAAGATCAAATGACAAAATTTACTATCATCTCTAATGAAAGACCAAATATTACTTGTATATGTTGCCGGAGAAGCCATTATAAAAAACAAACAAGGTATGTTGATCTCTATAAAAAAAGTGAAAAAGAAAATAATGCTAAGTGGTTGGATTTTGCTACATGTTTATTTCTGGAAAATTGTTTTCATTTGGGTGAATATCACCGTATTTGTAAATACTGTTATAACAAGTTAGAAGAAAATAAAATGCCAGCAAGAGCTGTACATAATAATTTAGAATTGGTTGAAATTCCTGCAGAACTTAGTGATTTAAATACGTATGAGTCTATACTCATTCAATGTGTCCATCCGTTCCAGACTATAGTTCGTATGGAGCCCAAAACAGGCAAATTACCTCCTTCGGATTTACAAAGAGGTTTAAAAGGAAGAGTTGTCTATTTGCCATTGGATTTGAAAAGAAATATGGAAACTATTGATGCAGATACATTGGAAACTGAACCATTAGTTATTTTGGTTAATGGAGTACCAACAAAGAACAAGAAAATTTGGCAGGAGCTGGTAGATGTACGAAAAGTACAAAGAGCAAATTTATATTTGAAAAGAAATAACAAATGGTATGAAACAATTTATATGGACGAAGATGAAGAAGTTTTACTACCAGACTCAGGAATACCAGCTGGGCAAATTGAAAAAGTGGATAAGTCAAAAGAAGAAGAAATTTATGAACATTTCAGCATACATCCTCTTCATTCAAAAGAAGTTATGGCAAACACTATTGATCTGTTTCAGATGAAGAAAGCACAAGTAACTCCAGTGAGTATATGGGAGGAGAGCTTGGAAGCTCGTTGTTTTCCCCAGCTGTTTCCTACAGGAAAAGGTGGACGATACGATGAACGTCCAGTACAGATTCCTGCTTCTGAGTATCGGACTACAAGATTATATGCAGAAGATCCCAGATTTCGTCAAAGTATTCCTTATTTGTTCCATCTTTTATTTGAAAGTGACTTGTCAGCACTAACTTATGCAGTAAATCACATTTTGAAAACTGGAGTACATCTACGTAATGTGTCTGCAAAGGATTTTATGAACAAAGTGCAACAGCAAGATGATCATTTGGAATCTCAATTGATTAATCTAATGGCTTGTCAGCGTGGGACAAATGAATATTGGTACCGACGCTATGGAGAATTGAAGTGTATGTTACGGAATTTAGGAACTCCTACATGGTTTCTCACCCTAAGCTGTGCTGAGTAAGCTTGGGATGATCTTCTGGATTTTCTTCGAGAGGCAAATTCAAATATTGAAAACATCCAATACAAGACAGCAGGAGAATTGTGCTCATTAGATCCGGTTAATGTTTGCAGATATTTCAATCATAGATTTGAGGCTATGATGTCCTTCATCTGCAATAAAAAAAATCCACCTCTTGGAGAAGTTGTGGATTTCTTTTGGAGAAAAGAGTACCAAGCAAGAGGTGCTCCTCATATTCATATGCTGTTGTGGATCAAGGATGCCCCAAAATTTGGAACAGATTCTGATGATGCAGTTTTAAATTTCATTGAAGGATATGCAACATGTGCTATACCTAAAAGCACAGAAGAGAAACACTTAAAAGAGCAAGTTTTACGTTTCCAAAGTCATCGGTGTGGAAAATACTGTCGACGAAAGTACAAGAGTAAAGAAAAATTCTACACAAAATGTCGATTTGGATTTCCACGACCTGTTCTTTCAAAAGGAAGAGTCAACAGTTTTATGTCAGATGTGTGACATACTATTACAAGAAAATCGCCTAAAAATACCTACAACCTAAGAAGAAAAGAAGAGTCAAAATATATAAATGACTACAACCCAGTCATTTTATCCATGTGGAATGCTAACATGGATATTCAGTATGTAGCTGACAATTCTATTGCTGTTGCTCGGTATGTCACATCTTACATCACTAAATCTGAGAAAACGGAATTGAAGGAAATGTGGGAAGAGATTTCTCACGAGAAGACTGTCAGTAAGAAGCTATACAGTTTCAGTTTAAAGATGTTATCGCATCGAGAAATTGGATCCTACGAATGCTCAAATAGGTTATCATCTGCAAGTCTGTACTCCAAATCCAGAAGAATAATTTGGGTAAGTTTAGGCCTTGCAGGAATGCGAAATCGGGTACTGAAATCTGTTGGAGAAATTGAATATTTGGCAGAGAACGATGCGGAAAGTACAGATATTTTGAAATCAAACATGTTGGACACATATTACCCAAAAAGAAGTCGTCATCTTGAGAACATGTGTCTCTATGAAGTGCTGCAGAACTACATTTTTACACGGAAAGCCACAGAAGACATCAACAATGGAAAATATAAAGTCATTGGTGAGGAAGGATGTTTGGTGAAGCAAACAAAAGGAAGCTTGATTAATCACAGAAAGCTGAGTTGCGACACTCCTGACAAAAAGGAATTTAACTACTTAGCACTTTTACAGCTGTTTAAACCATGGCGTTCAGAGGATGAATTACTTGGAGATTTTCACAGCTATGAAGATTCCTTTAATGCATGTAAAGATACGATTGAATGTAGTACTTTCACAAATTATGTGCAAATGTTAAATGAAGAAATTGAACAGGAAGCTACAATTGCAGCTGAAGTAGCTAGAGACAGTTCTCAAGACAGCCAAAGTTCTGGAACACTCAGTCAAGATCCCCTAGAACAACCAATCGTAGAAAATGAAGCTGCAATAGCCATGACTGAAGTGGAAACAGCTATGAATCAAGCTCAGGAAGATTTAGTAGACTTACCAAATTTGGAACAGCAACTGAATGAAGAACAAAAACAAATTTATGAAGAAGTCACAAAAAAAATTGATCATGGATTACTACATGAAAAGAAAGAGTGCTCATGCGCATCATTTGAACCAATCAGGATGTATGTGAGTGGACAAGCTGGAACTGGAAAAAGTTTCTTAATTAAAGTCATCCGAAGCTACCTACAGCAAAAAACAGATTCAACTTTGTCTTGTGTTGTTACTGCTCCAACTGGGTTAGCAGCATATAACATAAAAGGAATTACCTTACATCGCTTGCTAATGTTACCAGTGGAGCATGAGAACAAAATAGAATATCACAAGTTAACAGGAGAAGCATGCTTCGAAGTTTCAAGAGTGTTGAAGAAGATGCAAGTTCTCATTATTGATGAGGTAAGCATGGTATCAAACTTAATGCTTACCTTTGTGCATTTAAGAATGCAGCAAATTCTAAAGAGAGACTATGACGTGTTATTTGGAGGAAAACATGTTATAGTTTTTGGGGATCTTCTGCAGCTCACTCCAGTTAAAGGACAACCAGTGTTTAATACTGTGACACATGAAGACACAAAGAAGTCATTAGGAAGTATTGGTAATGCGAATATTTGGTCATTCTTTGAGTACAAAGAACTCACTACCAATATGAGGCAAGCAAACGATGAAGATTATGCAAGTATTCTGAAAGATATCAGAATTGGACTACTCACAGAAGTTGGCAGAGAAGCATTACAGAGTCGGTTGCTACATAATTTATTTCCAAATGAAGAAATAGTTGCAGAGAAAATATACCAGAACATTGCTGAAAAAAATACTGTAATCTGCTTAATGCCAACACTACTTGAATGCTCAATATTCAATGAGGAACTTTTGAAATTAGAAAAGGAAGAGATTAAGAAAATGGAAGCAGTGGACAAAATTCAGCATGAAGGAATTACTATTACATTAACAGGCAAACTGAAAAATAAATTGGATTCTCTAGAGAAGAATATTTCGAAAACAGCTGGATTAGAAAAAAATCTTTATGTTTGTATGACCTGTCGAGTATTTTTAAGAAGAAATTTGGATGTACAAAAAGGTTTAGTGAATGGAGCTATGGGTAAAGTTGTGGGTTTTGTGAAATACCAGAAAAAAGATGGAATTGAATTTTTAAAAATAAAATTTGATCAGATTGAAGAGGTTAAAGACATTTGTCGTTGTTCAGTTCGTTTCTTGCTTGTGAAAGACTTATATGTACGTAGGAAGCAGTTTCCATTTTCTCTAGCATATGCTGTAACTATTCACAAATCTCAAGGATTAACTGTAGATAGTGCTTTTGTAAACATTGGTTCAACTGTGTTCAACGAAGGTATGGCATATGTTGCTTTGTCACGAGTGAAAACATTATCTGGTCTATTCATGATAGACTTTGATGACTCAAAAGTTAGTGCTGATGCAAACTGTGTAAAGGAATATAATAGATTAAGAAGAAGTATCCTGTGTTTGAAAAACGTGTTGTTTGTCGGAAAAGGAGAATTGAGAATATCTGTAATGAGGATGTACAGAAGAGAAAACAAAAGGAGAGGGATGTGACTGCAAGCAAAAAGAAAAAGGACAGTCTTGAAGAGGTTGTTGGTTGTCATTTTGAAAATAGCTCTGGTGTCAACTGCTACGCTAATGTAGTGCTGAATGTTGGATTTTATCTTGAAAGTTTGCAAGAGCAGATAATACTAAATCATGAAAAAAGATTCTGTTCTCTGCTGAGTTTTCTTTTTGAGAAGCTGAGTAACCATAAAACTAAAATAGAAAGTGCTTCTGATGTTAGAAAACTTTTAGATGTATGTTCAGGAAGTACACAGTTTACTCAAAATGTCCAGCAAGATGCACAGGAATTATTGATGTATATTCTTATGGTACTGGAAGAAGAAGGGGTAGAAACTGAAAATATGTTTGGTCTGTCTTATAAATGGGAACATAGTTGTGAAAACTGTTTCAACACATGCAGCTCTAATGTTGATTCTGAAAGGTTCATATATTTAACATTACCAGAGAGTCAATCAGTCACTTTTAGTAAATTAGTTAAAGATGCCAATCACAGCATGGAATGTTCTAAATGTAAATCAGACATGTTTTCAACGTTATGTTTAAAGAAATATGGACAGTATGTAATTTTAATGATGCAACGTTGTAGAGCTGATGGAACAAAATTGGACACTTGTATAAAGAAGTTTGTAGGAAAACAATTATCAATATCAGGAAAAACCTTTGTTGCAGTTGCAATAATTTTCCATGATGGACCTACGATAACTTCTGGTCATTACACAGTTTATCTTAAATGTGAAAAAGGCTGGACATTGTGTAATGATTCTCAATTGATTTTCAAGCAACGTTTGCCTGCAGAATTACCAAATTCGTATTTATTTTTTCTAAAACCACAATTTTAGTTACAAATTGCAACAGCTGAACAAATCATTTTTTGCGATTTTATTGGATTACCATTGGATATTTCATCAAAAAAGAATTTAAAAATTACAATTTGGCCTTATGGAAAGGTAAAAATTTCTCTCGTGGACTTCTTTGACAGATATTATTTGGGTGTATGAGCTTAAGCAACAAGATTTACAGACGTTATTTATTACAAATAGTTATTGTTGCTAAATTATATTTTTCTTATATATATTATATTTCTATCAAGGTATGTTTTACTGAGAAGAGATTCAGGGCTTTTTTTAAACAATCTTTCAGATTGTTAATTTTTTTGCCCGCTGTTAAGTGATGAATGCAATTGGTTTCACAATTTGCAGTGAAATTCAATATATTCTGAAAACAGCAAAAAAAGGGCAAAACATGTCTTTGTTAAATATGAAAATATGTGTAATGTATTGTAAAATGTATTGTTAAATATTAATACTTTTTTTCTTTTGTTACAGATTGAGAAAGAAATTTTATGAAAATTAATCCTTTTTTCTAGCAATTTAAAAAAACCATTTAATGAAAATTAAGTTGGTCAGGTAAGTTTGAAATATCTGTATTTATAACACATTTACTTTCGTAGTTCCTTGTTTTCAGTTCTCTTCACTCTGCTTTTGTCATTTCTCTTGTGGTCCCTCAAGTACATTGAAGGGTGTAATAAATATATATTTTTTCTTTTTTTTAAAAAGGTGCGCGTACCGTACGCGCACGGTAAAAAATTTAAAAAAAAAATATAGATGAAATAAATAAAAAATAAAAATTGTGAGGTAGGGTGGCTCTTAAAAGAGCCCTTGTGTTAATACAGGGACAGAGGAAAGAAAGAATGGGAATATTAGAAGGAACCGCACTTGTGCTGCTCAATCTTATTATCTATTAGAGGAATACTAGATTCCCCCACAGCAATAAGAGAGTAACAAGCGATGCACCTTATTTGTACCCTCTGAAACCGAGGGTAGATGTCCAGAGGAGCAGAAGAGGGTGATGCTCCCACCGCAGAGGAAGTGCTCGGCTGAGCTGCCGAAGATGTACTCGGCTGAGCTTCTGCGGATGTGCTCGGGTGACTTAGTGAAGGGTTTGCTTCAGTATGTCGAGCAAAAGTCTTGGGATGTACATCCCTAATGTGTCTAAACATAGTGTAATTACCAAAGGAATACTTCTTCCTTGGATTACCTCTAGATAACACACGCTCACAAAGTGAGCAGGTGACTAATGGAGCATTTACCTTTTTCTGCCCCTCAGGAAATGTGAAATACTCCCAAACAAAAGAATTCTTCTGTTTCCTCCTTCTCTGTCTAATGATGCTGCTGCCCTGCTCACTCTCAGAAGAGGACTGCTGCTCTGCCATTGTATCCCAAAGACAATTCAGCTCCTTCTCCTAAGGAATCACAAGCAGTAATGAGGGGAATGGGTGTGGTGTTGGAAGTTTCTGGAAATGAAACAAGTTTAAACCAATGAAAAGTGTTGTTTCTGGATCACATGACCTACCGTGCGCGCTCCGTACGCTTACCGTACACGCATGGTAAAAGTACGCATGCGCGTACGTAAGACGCGCGCACGCGCGCATGTGCATTAGAGGCACGCGCGCATGCGCGCACGCACGTACGGCGGTTCCGCGTAACGTGCGCGCGTGCGCGTAGGGAGCAAGCGCTTACGCGTCGCACGCGAATTACGGACACGTACGTAAATCGCGTATGCATGCGCACACGGAGCATAAACATTACGTATGCGCACCGTACATAAAACGTACCGTGCGCGTACGGTACAAAAATCCTAAAAAGGAAAAAAAAAAGGTTTGTAGAAGATATTAACTATGTTATTCAACTATATCTAACCATTTTTTTTAAAAAGGTGAACCTTTCTATATTGCAGGATACAGTAAATCAATGATTATAAACATAGGTAGCATATTGTTTTAAAAAAAAAATTAAAAGAAAAAAAAAAAGGATTTAAAAAACCTTACAAATTCACTTAAAAAACCATAGGTTTCACACACGTTATCGTTAGGAATTAGCATTTTAAAAACCTTGCAAATTCACTGAAAAAACCATAGGTTTCACACACGTTATAGTTAGGAATTAGCATTTTAAAAACCTTGCAAATTCAATGAAAAAACCATAGGTTTCACACATGTTATAGTTAGCTGGACATTTCACTCGTACAAAACCATTGAAATTCCCCCGTTATAGTTAGTTCAGCTAACTATAACTTACGTGCCCGCAATCCACTGCTGATGATGTCACATATTACATCACTCGTGACATGGTCAGTGACATCACTCATGACATCACTGATGACATCTCAAATGACATCACTGATGACATCAATGATGACATCATCCATGTGAACAATTACCACATCTTCTCACACCCTAATATAACCTTTGATACACCGACTAAAAATTTAAGAGTTCCATTCTCAAAACCATATATACTGCAATACCAATCATTACATACCCACTTATTAACTCTTAGGTCTTCATATACCTCCACTCACTCACCTGTACAGTCACTCATACTTACAGTCACTCCGTACAAAACTATCATATACATTTATACACTTATATAGACACTCACACACTAACAAGTATCCATAGAGCTACTCTTACACCTACTCAGTCATGCAAATAATCACACTCCCATTTACTCACCTATGCAGTTATACACACTCAAGTTCACTTACTCATAAAAATAGTATCACATTCTTACACTCTTATAGAATCATTGATACAAGCACACACTCATCCATACAGTCACTTTCACAATCACACACTCTCACATCTACCCACATATATACTCTTACATGCACATATACTGCCTTTCACATATGTAGTTAGTTACAAATGCACCACTGAGATATACATTCAATCCCTAACACACCCATATATACACTCACTCAACCATACAGTCCATCACAGATGCACTCTTTAAACCATGCACCCATAGAATCACCCACTCACACATCTATGCATAGACTCACACACACCCTACCCACACAAACACTCAGACACCCATACAGATACTCAGACAACCAATCAATAACTTATATAGACACTCATATAGCTATTCACAAAACCATGCAGCCACTTATACACCAACATACAGAAACATACAGACATTTACACAGTTTAGTCACTAGTCTGCAGTAAGATACATTTAATGGCTCACTTATAGAATCATGTTACGCACCACAGAAAATCATCCATTTACACACTTGTAAACCCACTCATTCTTCAACAGGCCTTTCCCTATATATATTAAACATATTAAAAATTTTCAGAAACACATACTCAATGGATGATGTCATCAGTGATGTCATCAGTGATGTCATTTGAGATGTCATCAGTGATGTCATGAGTGATGTCACTGACCATGTCATGAGTGATGTAATATGTGATGTCATCAGCAGTGGATTGCGGGCGCGCGAGTTATAGTTAGCTGAACTAACTATAACGGGGGAATTTCAATGGTTTTGTACGAGTGAAATGTCCAGCTAACTATAACATGTGTGAAACCTATGGTTTTTTCATTGAATATATATATACACACAGCAAGACACTGCTGCCGCTCCATCTCGTCCCTGGTGCTCACTCCTGCGGTGGTGAGCCGCTACCCATACAAATACAAGGCAAACCCTTCCAACGCCAAATGGAAAGCAGTCACAAATGTGAATTTAAGCAAAGTGCTTTATTGTGCAAACCCCTCTGCACTGACAGACGCGTTTGGCCTTGCGGCTTTTTCAATGTCAATTTGATGGCAGTATTCATGGATATCATTCCGGCGGGGACGTCTTGTGTAATTTTACCAGGTCCTTCAGCTACTTACAAGTCATATCAGTGACACCTCAGTGAATTATTTAGATCTGGAAGTATACGTGGAGAGGGATATCTTATTGACACGACAGGAAGCCTATGGCAGGCAATGCCGTCCTGCATGCGGGGAGCCACCATCCAAAAAGTCTTGTAAAGAATATTCCATTTGGGGAGCTCTTGTGTCTTAAACACAATTGCACCACCAAACAAGACTTTGAGCAGGCCAAAGAACAAGCATTGGAAAGATTTAAGAAGAGAGGCTACACCAAAGCTGACCTATACCAGGCAGAGGCCAGAGTAGAGAAGATCAACAGAACTGACTAGCGAGTAGCTAAACGACCTGGTAAAATCACACAGGATGGCCCGCCAGAATGATAACCAGTTTCAATGAGAAATCAGGCAGCATTGTGCAGATCTTTAAAAAGAACTGGCAGATCTTCCAAACGGATATTAATCTAAAGAGTAGTCTTACCATCAGTCCTCTTATAACATACAAACGCTGTCAATTCTTAAGTGACCATTTGATTCATAGTCACCATGATTCGGCCCCCAAGGTAAAAACACAAAATGAGCATAGCAGGTTTCTATCCATGCATGCACTGTAAGGCCTGCAAACACAGTGGTAAAGTTACCAACTATAAGGGTAGACCTGATACAAGTGAGGTAACATTGTTGATATTACTGTATATACAGGGAAATACAATTAGAAACACTTGTGTTTTTAGAAATTTTTCATATACAATAAATGCTACTTAAATAACGGACTTCAATATTGTTCATAAGTGTACACACATTGACTTTTATTCTCCCTGAATATCTGGATTTTAATGTATTTTTTTTAAATGTACTATTGCACTTTGCACTTTGATGATATCACTTTTTGAGTGTTTAAAGCACGTTCAAAGATGGGCGCCATGAACACTGCCATCAATGTTGTATAAGTGCATCTTTGATCTTTATGAAAGACACGTGATGTATTGTTATTTTAGATACTGCTGTGTTTGCACAGAGAAACTGACATTGAAAAAGCCGCAAGGCGAAACGCGTCTGTCAATGCAGGGGGGTCTGCACAATAAAGCACTTTGCTTAAATTGACTTTCGTGAGTGCTTTCCATTTGGCATCGGAAGGGTTTGCCTTCTATTTGTATATATACATATATAATTTACACTGGCTGGAGTTTCTCTTTGACTTCACATATATCAAGTGTCGATTCTGCACTTCGACAGATGCACAAGCAGTTTGCTAGCAAACACTATTAGGGTTACTTATTCCCTAATGCATCGCCAGTTGTAGCGTCCTACCAGCCTGGGCACACCATACGCTGAGCTTAGTAGAACACTTCTTTATTTGTCTGCGTGTAACCACAAACTCAACATTTTAAACCTGTATTCACTTCACTATGCTCTAACATTTACGTCACAGCTCTACGGAGTCCATCAGAGCCAAAAGCGTTCGGTCATTGCTAACTCACATGACACTACACTGGAGCGATTGGCAAGATAGTTGGTATTACAGTATTTAGGTGGCCACTTTTTTGTGGTTGACTGGGGATGAGGGTGAATGCAGGAAGGGTAATGTATGAAGGCAACAATAAACTATGTATTTTATTTATGAATAAAATAGTAATAAAAGGAAGATAAACTGAAGGTAAGATTGAAGGCAGTGTGGAAATGAACTAGCATGTCAAGTTTGTTTTTTCGGTTATGTTGGGGTGTTAGGCTCAATAGATTTTTTTATGTACAAACTGCACTGGGTGGGTCCTGAGGATAGTGAACCAACATTATGTATGGATCCTCCATAACTCCTTTACCCCTGTTCTTGTCATCTGCGCAGCTGACAACGATTTTAGGCAGTGTGGGTACATATAATAAACTTGCAGATGAAGGACTGTGAATAAAGAGTTTCTTTTTTATTTTGGATTCGAGATGTCTTCATATTTATTTCATGCTTTGCTCTAGTTATATAGTTGATGGCGCTCAAAACCTTTTAGTCAAATACATCACTATTACCCAAAGATACTCATCAACAAGTATACATGTTTTCCATTGCCCAACATGTTGACATACATGTGTTCCCAAAGATCCATCAATCCTAGCAACAGCTTATGAGATATTGGAATGTGTGTGCGCATGTGTGTGTGTGTATGCATGTGTGCATGTTTGTGCATGTGTATGTGTGTATTTAGATCAAACTAGGAAGCCCAAAGCACTCCTCATAGTAATCCCTTACAAAGTCAGAGAAACACCATGACTCTGAGGACCAAGGCGCTATGAGGTGTGCTTAGGCACTGTGCATATGTGTGTTTGCGTTTATGTTTATTGCTTTTGTCTGTGATACTGACACAGATATACACAAAACACTCCTGTAGGAGAGTAGGATCTGCACTTATGTTGCCCCCACTTTTTTTCCTGATGTTTACACTGGTTTCTGGCTATAGTCTGGCTGGGTCCCTGCTAATCAGGGCCCCAGCCTCTCTGTTCTCTCTAAACAACTGGGAGTGCATATTAGATGCACTAGTGATTGGATACTGTGGTACCTTATGAGCGCCTAGTATATAGTAACTTAGGTACCAAGGGCATAGGTACTTCACAGGCCTACCAGGGGCTGAAGCATGTATTATGCCACCCATGGGAAGCAGACTAAATCTGACACCACAGGCCTGTTACTGCAGCCTGAGTGAGGTAGTGTTAGCACTCCTCACTGAGGTATAGGTTCCCTATATCTCACCTTACACACACATATAAACCTATCCGTCACCCCTAAGGCAGACCCTATCAATCCTGAGGGCAGGGTGCTTGGTTTCCATGTGAGGGGGTGCCTCTGCCTGAGCAGGGCCCCTCTGCAGCTCTCAGAGTCTATTCTCTGTAGCTGTTTGTGGATGCGGTTAAACCATATACTCTTAAGTGCATTATAACCTAGCGGTAAATGCTAACTTTGGGATGGCTGCATCAAAACATGTCGCGTTTGGTGTCAAACGCCTTGGAATCATACCCCCACACCAGTAACTGGTGTGGGAGTATGATCTCACCGTTCAAGAGGGATAGACATGTACCTACTGTGGAAACACGGTAGAAATATGAAAGAGCCTGGCATCACAAAATGGATGCCACCAGCACACACACTGGACTGCCCTCCTGCTGCTGACTGAAACTCGCAGTGGAGGAGGCCCAACAATAGGCACCCTGTCACAGGGAGGTGTCACCACAATCCAGACAGGATTTAGTGTATTGGGGCTGGGTGGGTGCACTCCTAGAGTGCTTTGAAGTCCTGCACTGGGGGAGCAGTAGGCTCCTCTGTGCATATGCCAGCTCAAACCGGTTCAGGGGCTGCCAGCCCCTGCTCTGGCGTGAAACTGGACAAAGGGAAGTGGGTGTAACCACCCACTCCCCTGACCCTCCCATAGGAGTGGTCATACAGCTAGTCCCTCCCTTTCCTTTAGTTTAAGATAGGAAAACCTTGCCATTGCAAACTAGATATCCCTGGACGACGCTCTACAAGAAGAATCCTGGACCTTCAACATTCCACTACCTTTGGAAGACTGAAGAATCTACCTTGGAGTCAAGGAGTGACTCCCCTGCTTGGCAGGCACCAAAACTTTGAATCAACGGTCGCAAACTTTCCCACTCCCGCCGGAGTCCAAAGTGCCTGCAGCCCTAGAAGTAGATTTTCTGACTTCTTGACGGCCATTGTGAGTCTCCAGCAAACTTGAGGTGTGTGGACCCCACGAGTGACGAGGAACCGCAATACCCGAGTACCTCGCACTATTGTCAAGTGCAACCCCTTCATGATGTTCTACAAACTTATGCATTGGACCACTTGTGGACCAAGCCTCCAGTAGGATTTCTCTTGAAAAGAAGAGGCCTACCTCGTCTCGAGTGACCGTAGGCTCCTGTGAAGTGAATCCTCATGAGGCATCATTGCGATCCCTTGCCGGTTGGCTTGTGTGTCCCCTGAAGACTTTTTCACAAAACCAAAGGGCTCCTCTGGTTGCTCCAGGCCTGTCTTGACTTACCCTTGCTGGGTGAGTCCCTCAGACCTTGCTGGTCTACACCGCTGACTTTCTTCATATTCCACAAGACTTGCTGTTGCCAAGGCTTGTTGGCTCCAATCCAGTTGCCAACACCTCAGTAAGCTGCAAACTTTATGGGGCACTCCGAATCCAGCTCCTGGTCATCGTCGACATCTCCTGGACCTCGTGGCTGAAGAGTCAAGACACCCATGAATCACCTGAAATCACCCGACTACCGTGGGAATCCATCTTCCTGGCCCCGGGTCACTGGCAAGTGACTGTGAACACTGTCCCTTCTGCTTTCAGGTCTTCCTTCTTCTGAATCCAGCCTCGGATTCCACCGGACACTTCTCCAATCTTCACAAGCAGCAAATCTTCTTCGGCTTCCATTGAAAACGACGCCACGACCCAACACCAAAAGACACCTATGCACCCGGCTTCCCTGGGTGAGGTAACTCGTGCACTCCGGTGCTCCTGTGTGTGTTGGCCCTCGAAGTACTTACCTTGTAAGTGGCTTGCTTGTAGACTCTTCCGAAGTACCCTAAAACTTTAAAAATCCAACCACGACTTGCTCCATTGAAATCAATAGGGAACCCGCGGCTGTGTTCTCACACTGAACGCGTCTCCCGTGGGTCCTTTACTTACCTGCCTTGGGTGGATTAGAGAGGCCCCAGCGATTCTAAAGGCCCTAGGACTTGTCCCCTTGCAAGTCGACATTCCTAAACCTCTTTTTTAGTATATGGTCTTGTACGCCCCTAGGGCCCCAGCCATATAAGTGCTTAATTTGTTTTTTTATATATTTTTTTTTATTCAGGTAACATAAAAAAAAATGCATAACATGAAATACAAAACAGGTATAGATGTATTACAGTACCTCAAGAAACATTGGTAGCAGCAAAAGTGATTTTAACCACAATTGAGAAAGTGCAAAGTGCAAAGTATAAAATTGATATATCTCAATCCGGTCATAAACCACCTATGAGGGTGGCCTTAAGATAAGAGGTAGTTTTACTTTAGTCCTTCATATAATCTTTCACAATACCCCATATTTCTAAGCCCCATTTTTTCTTCTTTATACCTTTCAGAGTATACAAACTATATTCCAGTTGAAATATATTAAAAAATCTAGCTCTCCATTGTTCAAAAGTCGGGGCCTCTTTTTGCAACCACATGGAAGCGATACATAATCTAGCAATCGCTGTTATTAAAAAGATTAGGTACCGTATTTTACATCTTGCCATTACATTTGTTACTCCAAAATCCATTCCTAATAAAATGTCACTCATTGAAAGTTTAACATGAATCTTGGAAATTTCATAAAGAAACCTTTCAATATGTAAAAAGAGGTTAGTTAGTTCTTTACATGAGTAAAAAATATGGACAATATCTGCATCTTCACTATTACATCGATAACATTTTCCGTCATTTCCACCTCCCCATTTAGCCAATTTAGCCGGAGTATGATATAAGTTGAACATTGTCTTATAATATTGTGCTTTCAAGTTAGCAGACAAAAACACTTTAGCGGCCACCTCAATACAATCTTCGAGATTAATATCTGTAGTCCCCAGCCTGTTATTCCATTTCTGATTATGTTTTTCTAGGTCATTTAGCTGTGGGAGTTGTAATAGACCATAAAGCACGTATTTGCAGATATTTAAAGAATTCATTACTAGCGAGTCCATATTTTTCCGCTAATATCGAGAATGATGACATTACACCACATATATAAAAATCCCCAATAAATACTATTCCTTTCCTGTGCCAGCTATCTACCACACTGTCCTAAAATATCCCTGGGAGTAGTGTAGTTGCTGCCGTAGGTGTATAAGTTGTAATTCTCCCAAGCATATGAGATTTCCTTACTACTCTCCAAATTTTATAAGCAGCATTCAATACCTTGAATTTGGTTCTTTTATAGTAATTAAGATCAAATGACAAAAAGAAGCGATTTATAACCTCAAAACCGAGCAGAATTTGATAAATGGATGGAAAGTCCGCTCTATTCATAACCTCCTCTCCCAATAAAAGTATTCTCAAAGCATAATAATATAGGGTGAAGTCTGGAACAGCCCAGCCACCTTTTTCTCGAGGGAGCGTCATGTATCGCATGGCTCTACGAGGTTTCCATTGTGCCCATATAAATCGTGCGCATATTGATTGTAGCTTTTGTAGTTGGGCCCGGGTTACTTCCAGTGGTACCGATCTAAAAAAATATAACACTTTTGGCAAAATTACCATTTTTATAATATTGCAACGGGCCACCAAAGATAAATGGAGACACTCATAGCGATCTAGCTGTTCTTTAACACTGCTGGTAATGCCTATCCAATTAGTGTCTACCAATGATTTCAAACAAGTACGAAGCTTTATCCCTAGATAATTAACCTCCGTCATGATTCTAGTATCCATATTATCTGATAAATTAAGAGTCAAGATCTGTGTTTTGGCTAAGTTTAATTTATACCCTGAAACTGTTCCATAATTTGTTGCCAGGTGTTCTATCTCACGCATAGCTACCATTGGGTTAGATGTTACAACCGCGATGTCGTCTGCGTAAGCTAATACCTGACATCGTTCTTGCCCACATACCATAGGATCAATCCTAGGGGTGTCTTCTAACATATTTAAAAACGGATTTATATATAATGCAAAGAGCAATGGTGAACAGGGACATCCCTGCCTGGTACCTCTGGCTATAGAGATCGGTTTGGATTCAGAGCCTGATATACATACTTTGGCTGTAGGAAGTAGATATAAAGCCTGAATTGCTCTAATAAAACCTGGATTGAAGCCTAGATTGATAAGAACCGCCCAAAGAAAGTCCCATCCCACCCGATCGAAAGCCTTCTCGGCATCTAACAGGATAAGGCCAAATTTAGAGTGCTTTGCATTGGCCCAATCGATCATTGTAACTACCCTGTTTATATGGTTAGTAGTACCCCGGCCGGGTATAAACCTGTGTTGCCTGGTTGATACCAGTGATGAGATGACTTTCGACAGGCGATTGGCCAATATCTTTGCATTTACTTTGCCATTGGCATTTAACAGTGAAATCGGCCTGTAAGATCCTGGAAGATTGGAGGGTTTATCTTTCTTTCTGAAAACTATAATGTTTGCTTCTTTCCAGGATGGGGGAGGTGTCCCCTGTTGAGCACAGAGCATTGTGTCCAGTAAATCACTTTTTATTTCCTTAAAGAAGATTTTATAAAACTCCAGAGGCAGACTATCCGGCCCGGCAGCCTTGCCACTAGGAAGACTATTGACCGCACTTTCTAGCTCTTCCATAGTTATATGTCTATTGAGAGCCGAGGCCGTTTGCATATCCAATTTAGCGGTACAGTATTCTTGTAATAATACATCCCCTCTGAGCCTATCTGTAGTTTCAGCTGAATAGAGTTTGCTAAAAAAATCATAGAACACCATAAGGATTTCTGCGGGAGTTTCCCTAGAGATGCCTTGATTATCGATTATGTGGTCTATCCGTTGTGCTCCTTCCTTGGTACGCAGTCTTTGCGCCGGACGGCGCCCCACAGCCTCCCCATATTCATAGCTATTCTCGCGACTTAACTTATGTTTAACAGCTATATCCTTACTCCAGTGGTAATTCATTTTAGCTTTGCATCGAGCAACTTCTGTTTGTAAAGCCGTTATTTCGGATCCAGCCCCAATCCCAGGTGCCAATCTCTCTTCTGCCAATACTAACTTGG
Source organism: Triturus cristatus (assembly GCF_964204655.1). Lineage (NCBI taxonomy): Eukaryota > Metazoa > Chordata > Amphibia > Caudata > Salamandridae > Triturus > Triturus cristatus. Next base: position 609,225,565 of record NC_140581.1, on the reverse strand, counting down.
CATATAGCTCCCGCGCCATTTGTTTAATCTGTTTTTGTTTATACAACCCTACACTCACGCATTCCCCTCGTATACCTGCTTTCAGCGAATCCCAGACTATACCAGAAGGAGCGGAGTTGCGATTAATGGACAGATATTGTGAAATCCATTCTTTCATATGTAGTACAAATGCATCGTCTAACAGGAGCTTTCTGTCAAATGTGAAGTTTCTAACTTTAACCACTGTTCTTACTGCTGGGATGTTTAGTACAACTGGGCCTTGGTCTGCTGAGATCCTTGACGCTACTTTCATTGAAGCCTGCTTTAACAATAAAGGGGGGAGAAAGAAATAATCCAATCTAACCAGTTTCTGGTGGGGGTGTGAAAAGAACGTATAGCCTGGTTCCTATTGACGTAATATAGCCCACGCGTCCACAAGACCATGGTCTAAAGTTAAATTGGATAATGCTTTAAAAACTTTTGGCTTCCTTCCCCTATAGTTATTTATCCCTGCTTGTAACCCTTGTGGCTCCAAGTGGATGTTAAAATCCCCACAGAGTATCAAGGGAGTCGGCCATGAGGCAAGTTCAACATTGAGCTCCTCCGAAACTCCAACCTCATCTAAATTTGACCCATATATTGAACAGATTGTAAAAATCTTCGATTCTATTGAAACACCGGCTATAACCCAACGCCCTTGTTTGTCGGACAATACTCTGCCAGTACCTTGTATTGTGTCCTTAACCAAAATTGCCACCCCCCTGTTTGTAATGGATTGCTGTATGCAAGCCAGAAGGGACAGTCCTAACTCTGAAAGCAAATTTTTCTTACCCCAGGTAATGTGGGTTTCCTGTATACATAATATATCGGGCTGCAACGTTCTAATCTCAGCAGCTACCCTCTGACGCTTCCGATAATTATTAAGGCCACAAACATTTAATGTGCAAAGCCGCAGTCCTGGGTTCCTAAAACTACTTGCCATACCGGATCCTTACCTTGAGCCTATTTAACATCATTGAGTTGCGTCCTGCTTTGAATTTACCTTGAATTATTTTTTTCGTTTTTACCCATAAACCCCCACAACCACACCCTCCCTTAAAACCAACCCAACCCCAATGAGGCATCAGCCGAGACCTCCATGCCCTCCCCCCACTCCCATGCACACCCCACCCCCATCCCTTAACACCCACCCATGCCCATCCCCAATGAGGCCTCAGCCGAGACCCCATTCACCCCCAACCCTCCTTCCCCTTCAGTGAGGCATTAGGACCGATGGTCCCAGGGATGCGTTGAGCCCAGGTGCCCCCGGCTGGACCCCGAGAGACAGAGTGATTAAACAATTATAAGCACCATTTAGCACATTACCAGTTAAGTTGGCTAAAAAAAAAAAAAACCTCTAAGAACCCAATTAAAGTGCCAGAAACAGGCCAAGAAATTCCTATCCTTATAGCCCTTATAGTGAATGCAAGAATGTCTTAGCTGCCGTTTCTGAAGTAAAGAACCTTGTTTGATTCTTACTCACAATCTTAAATTTGGCGGGATTTAATAGATATGCTTGGGCGCCTTTGTTATGAAAGGGTGTAATGAGCTGTCGTAGCTGCCATCTAGTTTCAACTGTGAGCGGACAGTAATCAGGGCGTTCAAAAAACTCAATACCTTTACCAAATTTTTTTCGGTCCGGACGGGCTACATCATACAGAGCCTCTCTTGCTAGGAAATTATTAACAGAGATTAGAATAGCTCTGGGGCGAGGGGCACCTTGAATTTGAATAGGTCTAACTCGTTGAATAAAGGGAAATCTGTGAGCTCGCTGTATCTCTGTTTTCCAGTCCCATTGGGTTAAGGTGGGAAAGGCTTCTATAAACAAATCTATAATAAATTGTCGCACATCAGTCCCTTCCAACCCCTCCGGAATATCAATCACACGTAAGTTATTCCTGCGCAGCCGATTTTCCAAATCAGTTAGTTTCCACAGAGTGTCATTTTTTGCCGAGCTTAGAGTCTCTGTAATGATTTTCTGGGCTGCTAGCTCATCTTCTAAGCTGGAAATTCTTGCTTCAGCCTCCGTAAAGCGAGCCATAAACTCCGTGCAGGATTTTTCCATGCGCCTCACAGTATTCTGTAGCTTACGACAGGCCCCCTGCACCCTCTGGCCTTCCGCCCTGGTTTCTTCCCTGTGTGCCTTTATACTTTGGAATATATCCACCAAAGAAACATTTTCAGCACCATCTAAAGGGCTCATGACCGTGGCACCTGCCGCTCCAAATAGTGAGGTAAATGAATAATCCCATTGTAATTTCTCTACTTCATCATCAGAGGTAACGTGGGTGGTTGGCCCCCTGTGGCTATCCTTTTTGCGTACAGTTTGGGGACTTTTGTCTACCCCATCACTCCATTTTTTTTTCCCCCTTGGCTCTCGCTAGCCCGGTGATCGTTTACCTTCGCCACTAAGCTCTCGCTATCCGATAGATCGAGCTCCCCATCAGCGACATCTGACGAATCCGATAAAGAAAAAAAATCACCAGAGTCCATGTCTTTAACACCATCGTGCTGTGGTGCCTTAACTGGGTATTTTAATGTTTGGTTAGCGATAGGCGCCTGAGTACTCATTATATTGACTGCATCAGCGAGTGCTCCATCCCTTTTGTTCATATCACAACCAGCTTTAATTACCCCATTTCCATCAGTCAATGGTGCTCATGATGCTGGATTTTCAAAAATCGTTTTAGCGCTGATTTTATCTATATTTATTGGTTCAGTCTGTAGCTTATCCCCAACCAGATGCTCTGACATTTTTTTCAAAAATTGCATCTCATTCTGTGGCTCTTGAGAGAGAAGCTTTAATCCTCCTGTTTTATTTTTTTCCATATTAACCTGTAATGGCACAGCGTTTTTCTTAGATTTACTGGTGAAGATTATAGGCACGGTGGAGATAGAGCGCTTACCCCCTTCAGTCTTCCTCTCCACCGGAGTCATGACTGTCACCTTGGCGTTTCCTCCCAGCAATATGTTGCTACCGGCTGTCTCATTCTCAGCTGTTCCTCGGGCTCTGCCACGCCCAGCCTTCTGCGGCATCCTCAGAACCGCTACGGGCTCACCACTAACATGTCGCGGCCGCCCTGTAACCCAAGCCTGCGTCCAAAGCCTCCTTGCCGCCAGCAGTAGAGGATTCTGTCGTGCGAGAAGCCAGAGCATATCGGCACACCCGCTGGTAAGTTATAGCATATCCCGGTGCTTAGACGAGCTAAAACAGCGCCGCCGTCATTCTGCCTCTGGGAGCCTGGGAGCTGCGAGCTCACACGGCCGTTCCTACCGCCGCCATCTTGCCTCCGTCGAAGTGCTTAATTTGTTGTGAAACATTGATTTGTGCATATGTTCCTGTCTTCTAATCTCATAAAGAGATTAGTAGAGTGTGTCTAGAAATAAATACATATATATTTTATATATATACCTGTGTGGTGTCCTTTCATTTGGTAATTCAAGAGATTATAAGGTAAAACAAGCGGCTTTACATTCCTCTGAGACTTAGCCTGAAGGCTGCTCTCCACAGCTACCACTAGGATAGCTTTCTTTGAAAGGTTGTCTTAAACCTATCTACCATAAGAGTCGAATTGGACTGGTGCAAGGTGGCCACTTTAACTAGTGACCAGCATATGCCAGGCCAACTTCTTACATTGGTGGGCAGCGTGTGGGATTCCAGCTTGCCATTGTTTTACCAGAAAATCTCTATTTGAATTACTAACTGAAAACCACTAAAGGTACTCAAGGTACATATAAAGTCAAGCTTAGTATCAACAAGTTCTACTGAACTTAGAGCTGTTTGTGAAGGGATAGCACACCCTTGCTACAGCTCAAGCTAGGATCGGTACGCCACAAACTAGTGTAGGTAGTACAACACTGCATAACACTAGAATGTCCTCAAGGGATGGAGCCAGTGTGTCCACCCAGCTTCAGTATAAGGACATGACCTTCTTTGACTTGAAGGCCATGTGTGTTGCAAAGCACCTGAAGCTAGGACAGAGTCCCTCCACACTACACCTGATAGATCTGCTGACAGCAGACGATCTTAGATTAGCTCTAGGAGCTAATGGATCTGGATAAGGGGGTGGGTCAGCTATAGTCTCTGGGTCAGATGATGAAAATCAAGATGACCTGGACTCTTTAATTGAAGGGCCAGGTTGAAGTTCAGAGACACCCAGAAAACACAGACTCAAGACTGGACTGACTTTGTTGATTGTGCAACCAAGGCTCTGGAGGGTTGGCTGGTTGGTAGTAGAGTTACTGATTTTAAAGGATTGTATAATCTTATGATGAGAGAACAGATCCTTAATAATTGCCAAAAACAGTTGTTGCATCAATACTTGGTGGACTCTGATCTGACTTCTCCCCAATAATTGGGAAAGAAGGCAGACAAATGGGTCAGAACCAGGGTGAGGCAGAAAACCCAGAACCAAGGGGGTGACACTAAGAAGCAGGATCCTAAAGGCTCTGAGAAAGGTGGGGATAAGTCAAAAGACCAGAAGTCTTCACAAGGGCCCAACAAATCTGCATCTGGTGGGGATTCACAGTCTAACAAAGGGAAAGGCCAAAAGAAGCCCTGGTGCAAATTCTGAAAACAGAAATGGCACTGGACTTCTGACTGTAACAAGTCCAAATACCAAACCACCACCACTCCTGCCCCTAAGGCAACTGTTCCTCCTAGTACAGCTACTGGTGGAGGTGGTAATCAGAATAAGGGTGTAGTAGGGTTGACCCTGGGTTCTGAAGTGGACTCTGGCCTAGTCAGAGTACCCACTCAGGCATTGCTGATTTGTGATGGAGACATTGATATGTCCTTCCTAGTGAGCCCCAGTAATCTGGGTAAATACAAACAGCAACCTGTAATAAATGGTAAACAGGCTTTGGCATTCAGGGACACAGGTGCTAGTGTCACCATGGTGGCAGAGGATCTTGTGGACCCTGGGCAGATCATCCTGGGTGAAATGTACCAGGTTACCAATGCAAGCAATGTCAGGACCAACCATAGTCTGGCAGTTGTGAATTTCTCCTGGGGAGGGGTAACTGGCCTCAAGAAAGTAGTAATCAGTGCAGACCTCCCTGTCAAATGTCTATTGTGCAATGATCTAGAGACTTCAGCCTGGTCTGAAGTAGAGTTATGGACTCATGCTGAGATGTTGGGCATACCTGCAGAGGTATTTGCTGTGACCAGGTCACAGGCCAAAATGCATAAAGCTGAACCAGCTCTGGATCCTGAAACTATAAACTATGGACCAGAAGCTACCCAAGAGGAGGAGCAGTAGGGTTAAGGCAGTGCCTTCCCCTCTGTCTCAGATCACAGATTCCCCTCCTTAGGGAGGAGAAGCAGATCCTGAAGAAGGAACTGCCCCAGAGGGACTTGAGCCTAATCAGGTTGAGTTCTTGGGGGCAGGGGGACCTTCTAGGGAAGATCTGAGCAAAGAGCAACAGTGTTGCCCCTCTCTTGAACCCATCAGACAGCAGGCTGCTGCTGAGGCTGCTAGGTGTGCTAGTGTGTCCCATAAAGTTTATTGGGATGAGGGACTCCTATATTCTGAGGCTAGAGATCCTACCCCTGGAGCCACCAGGAGGTTGGTAATACCTCAGAAGTTTAGGGTGTTTCTTTTGACCCTAGCACATGACATCCCTTTAGCAGGACACTTGGGCCAAAACAAGACCTGGGACAGGCTTGTTCCACATTTTCATTGGCCACATATGTCAGAGGACACCAAGGGGTTTTGTCGCTCCTGTGTCACTTGCCAAGCCAGTGGCAAGTCAGGTGGCACAACAAAGGCCCCCCTGATACCACTACCTGTGGTGGGGGTACCCTTTGAAAGGGTAGGGATTGACATTGTTGGTCCCCTTAACCCTCCAACAGCATCTGGCCACAGGTTTATTCTGGTGGTAGTGGATCATGCCACCAGGTACCCAGAAGCAATTCCAATAAGGACAACCACAGCCCCTGTGGTGGCAAGAGCCCTCATTGGAGTTTTCTCCAGAGTGGGTTTCCCTAAGGAGGTTATATCTGGCAGAGGTACCAACGTCATGTCAGGATGGAGTGTGGTGTAAATTACAAATTTACTACTCCCTATCACCCACAATGCAATGGGTTAGTTGAAAGGTTCAACAAAACCCTAAAGGGAATGATTAAAGGCCTCCCAGAAAAGCGTAGGCGAAAATGGGACCTTTTACTTCCCTGCCTTCTGTTTGCATACAGGGAGGTTCCACAGAAGGGGGTTGGCTACAGCCCTTTTGAACTTCTGTTTGGGCATCCTGTAAGAGGTCCATTATGTTTGGTGGAGGGCTGGGAGTTACCTCTCAAACCTCCCAAACAGGATGTGATGGACTATGTACTTGGTCTCCGCTCCAGGAGGGCTGAATACATGAAGAAGGTAACTAAAAACCTGGAGGCCAGCCAAGAACTACAAAAAACTTGGCATGACCAAAAGGCTGTGCTGACTGTATACCAGCCAGGGCAGAAAGTGTGGGTGTTGGAGCGTGTGGCCCCGGCAGCTCTCCAAGACAAGTGGAGTGGCCCCCATACAATTGTTGAGAAAAAGGGAGAAGTCACCTATCTGGTGGATCTGGGAACTCCCAGGAGCCCCCTTAGGGTGCTCCATGTCAACAGATTGAAACCATATGTTGACAGGGCTGACATGGGCTTGCTCATGGCAACTGATGAGGAAAAGGAGGAGGAGAGTGACCCTCTCCCTGACCTGCTCTCACAGAACCCTGATGATGGGTCAGTAGATGGTGTTGCTTTGGCAAGCAGCCTCACTGATCATCAGCAAACTGAATGCAGACAAGTTTTGCAACAGTTTAGACATATGTTTAGCCTAACCCCTAGTCAGACTTCCTGGTGCACCCATGAGGTGGACACTGGAGACAGTCTGCCTGTCAAGAGTAAAATCTACAGGCAACCTGACCATGTCAGGGACTGTATCAGGACTGAAGTCCAGAAAATGTTGAAACTAGGTGTAATTGAGCCTTCAGATAGCCCTTGGGCTAGTCCAGTAGTCCTTGTGCCTAACCCTCATACCCAGGGTGGTAAGAAAGAAATGAGGTTTTGTGTAGACTACAGAGGCCTCAATGCAGTCACCAGGACTGATGCCTATCCAATTCCAAGGGCAGATGAACTGATTGATACTTTGGCCTCAGCCAAGTATCCAAGTATCTGAGTACATTTGACCTAACAGCTGGCTACTAGCAGATCTGGTTAGCTGAGGATGCCAAGGCCAAAACTTGCATTTTCAAATCCCTGGTGGGCACTACCACTTTGTGGTGATGTCCTTTGGTCTGAAGAATGCACCTGCCACTTGTCAGTGGTTGGTGAACAAAGTTCTGACAGGTATGGAAACTTATTGCTCAGCTTATCTAGATGATATTGCTGTCTTTAGTTCCACTTGGCAGGATCACCTGGTCCACCTCAGAAATGTTTTGGAGGCCCTGCAAAAAGCAGGCCTCACTATCAAGGCCACTAAGTGCCAGATAGGGCAGAGTCAGGTTGTGTACCTGGGCCACCTTGTAGGTGGAGGCCAGGTTCAACCATTGCAGAGCAAAACCCAAACCATCATGGAATGGGTTGCTCCAACCACCCAGACACAGGTGGGAGCCTTTTTGGGCCTGAATGGATACTATAGGAGGTTTGTTAAGGGATATGGATCTATAGTGACCCCCATAAATGACCTTACCTCAAAGTAAATGCCAAAAAAGGTTCAGTGGACAGCTAGCTGTCAAAGGCATTTGAAGACCTAAAGCAGGCCATGTGCACTGCCCCCATCTTACAGAGTCCAGACTACACCAAAAAGTTCATTGTGAAAACAGATGCTTCTGAGCTTGGTGTGGGAGCTGTTAAGTCTCAACTGAATGATGAAGGTCAAGACCAGCCAGTAGCTTTTATAAGCAGAAGGCTGACCCCTAGAGAGAAACGTTGGTCAGCTATAGAGAGGGAGGCCTTTGCTGTGGTGTGGACCCTGAAGAAGCTGAGGCCATACTTGTTTGGCACTCACTTCATAGTTCAGACTGACCACAAGCCCCTCCTATGGCTTAAACAGATGAAAGGTAAAACCCCAAACTGCTAAGGTGGTCCATTTCCCTACAGGGGATGGACTATACAGTGGAACATAGACCTGGGACCCAACATGCCAATGCAGATGGACTCTCAATGTATTTCCTCTTAGAACACGAAGACTCAACTGGTCAAGGTTAGTTTAGTGTCCCTGCGTTTGGGGGGGTTGTGTAGGAGAGTAGGATCTGCACTGATGTTGCCCCCACTTTTTTTTCTGATGTTTTCATTGGTTTCTGGCTATAGTCTGGCTGGGACCCTGCTAATCAGGGCCCCAGCCTCTCTGTTCTCTCTAAACAACTGGGAGTGCATATTAGATGCACTAGTGATTGGATACTGTGGTACCTTATGAGCCCCTAGTGTATGGTACCTTAGGTACCAAGGGCATAGGTACTTCACAAGCCTACCAGAGGCTGAAGCATGTATTATGCCACCCCTGGGAAGCAGACTAAATCTGACACCACAGGCCTGCTACTGCAGCCTGAGTGAGGTAGTGTTAGCACTTATCACTGAGGCATAGGTTCCCTATATCTCACCTTACACACACTTATAAACCTTTCAGTCACCCCTAAGGTAGGCCCTATCAATCCTGAGGGCAGGGTGCTTGGTTTCCATGTGAGGGGGTGCCTCTGCCTGAGCAGGGCCCCTCTGCAGTTCTCAGAGTCTATTCTCTGTAGCTGTTTGTGGATGCGGTTAAACCATATACTCTTAAGTGCATTATAACCTAGCGGTAAATACTAACTTTGGGATGGCTGCATCAAAACATGTCGTGTTTGGTGTCAAACGCCTTGGAATCATACCCCCACACCAGTAACTGGTGTGGGAGTATAATCCCACCCTTCTAGAGGGATAGAAATGCAAACTAGATATCCCTGGACGATGCTCTACAAGAAGAATCCTGGACCTTCGACGTTCCTCTACCTTTGGAAGACTGAAGAATCTCCCTTGGAGTCAAGGAGTGACTCCCCTGCTTGGCAGGCACCAAAACTTTGAATCAACGGTTGCAAACTTTCCCGCTCCCGCTGGAGTCCGAAGTCCCTGCAGCCCCAGAAGTAGATTTCCTGACCTCTCGACAGCCATTTTGAGTCCCCAGCAAACCTGAGGTGAGTGGATCCCACGAGTGACAAGGAACCGCAATACCCGGGTACCGTGCACTATTGTCAAGTGCAACCCCTTCATGACATTCTATGAACTTGTGCATTGGGCCACGTGTGGTCCAGGCCTCCAGCAGGATTTCCCTAGAAAATCAGAGGCCTACCTTGCCACGAGTGACCATGGGCTCCTGTGAAGTGAATCCTCATGAGGCGTCTTTGTGATCCCTTGCTGGTTGGCTTGTGGGTCCCCTGAAGACTTTTTCATCAAATCAAAGGGCTCTCCTGGTTTCTCCAGGCCTGCCCTGACTTACCCTTGCTGGGTGAGTCCCTCAGACCTTGCTGGTCTACACCGCTGACTTTCTTCATATTCCACGAGACTTGCTGTTGCCAAGGCTTGTTGGCTCCAATCCGGTTGCCGACACCTCAGTAAGCTGCAGACTTCGTGGGACACTCCGAATCCAGCTCCTGGTTGTCATCGACGCCTCCTGGACCTCGTGGCTGAAGAGTCAAGACACCCATGAATCACCTGATATCACCCGACTTCCGTGGGCATCCATCTTCCTGGCCCCGGGTCACTGGCAAGTGACTGTGAACACTGACCCTTCTGCTTTCAGGTCTTCCTTCTTCTGAATCCAGCCTTGGATTCCACCGGACACTTCTCCAGTCTTCACAAGCAGCAAATCTTCTTCGGCTTCCATTGAAAACGACGCCGCAACCCGACACCAAAAGACACCTATGCACCCGGCTTCCCTGGGTGAGGTAACCTGTGCACTCTGGTACTCCTGTGTGTGTTGGCCCCGAAGTACTTACCTTGTAAGTGGCTTGCTTGTAGACTCTTCCGAAGTACCCTAAAACTTTAAAAATCCAACCGCGACTTGCTCCATTGAAATCAATAGGGAACCCGCGCCTGTGTTCTCACACTGTACGCGTCTCCCGTGGGTCCTTTATTTACCTGCCTTGGGTGGATTAGTGAGGCCCCAGCGATTTTAAAGGCCCTAGGGCTTGTCCCCTTGCAAATCGACATTCCTAAATCTCTTTTTTAGTATATGGTCTGGTACGCCCCTAGGGCCCCAGCCATATAAGTGCTTAATTTGTTGTGAAACATTGATTTGTGCATATGTTCCTGACTTCTAATCTCATAAAGAGATTAGTAGAGTGTGTCTAGAAATAAATACATATATATTTTATATATATACCTGTGTGGTGTCCTTTCATTTGGTAATTCAAGAGATTATAAGGTAAAACAAGTTGCTTTACATTCCTCTGAGACTTAGCCTGAAGGCTGCTCTCCACAGCTACCACTAGGATAGCTTTCTTTAAAAGGTTGTCTTAAACCTATCTACCATAAGAGACGAATTGGACTGGTGCAAGGTGGCCACTTTAACTAGTGACCAGCATATGCCAGGCCAACTTCTCAAAACTCCTTACACTGATCCAGTGTAGGAAAGTAGTAACTGCTTCTTATGGTTACCTCCACTTTTTGCTTGATGTTACACTGTTTTTGACTAGTCTGACTGGGATCCTGCTGATCAGGAGCCCAGTCTATCTACTTTCTCCCTAAAATGTATTGACATGTACTTAGGTACACTCCAGATTGGATACTGGGGTACCCTTAGAAGTCCTTAGTATATGGTACCTATGTACCCAGGGAATGGGTAGCCCAGAGGCCTCCCATGGGCTGAACATGTATTTTGCCACCCATGAGAGGCCATGCAAAATGGAACTACAGGTCTCCCATTGCAGCCTGTGTAAGCTGGTGCATTCACCACTTACGATAGATATAGGTTTACTATATCTATAGGTCACTGCACTTAAAACCTATAAGTGACCCCAATAGGAGGCCTTAACAATCCTGAAGGAACAGGTGCTGGGTTTTACATGAGAGGGTGCCCCTGCATGAGCAGAGCCCCTCTGCAGCCTTCGGGGACCATTCCCGGGTTGTCTGTGACATAGCCAGACATATAGGTAGAGGTGCATTATAACCTCGCAGTAAATGCTATCTCGGAAATGGCTGAAACAAAACATGTCATGTTTGGTATCAAACACCTTGAAATCATACGTCCACACCGGTAACCGGTGTGGAGGTATGATTCCACCCTTCTGAAGCAAGCTTCGTGAGTCCCTGGCCTTTCCGGTACCAGCCTTCTCGACCCAGACAGCACAAAATGGTTGCTGCCGACCGGAGACACATTTCTTCCCTCCTGCTGCTAAGCCAAGCTCAAGCCGAGGAAGGCAGCAGAGCAAGGCACCACCTCCCAGACAGGAATTAGTGTATTGGAGCTGGCTGGGTGCATTTCCAAAGTGCCTGAAAGTATGCACAAGGAGCACATTTGGTATCCCTGTGCATAGCCCAGCTCAAACCAGTTTTGGAAGCTTTTGGCTCCTGCTCTGGCGCAAAACTGGACAAAGGACATGGGTGTAACCACCCCCCTGTCCTGACCCTCCCCTGCTAGGGTTTCCAGAATCTGTACAACCCTCTCCCATTGTTAAATGGTAGCGGCAGTTTCAGTTGATAATCTTTCAAGTATTTGCCCGGCGGTAATCGCCTCTCATACCACTCGATAATTTACCAATAAAAGAGGCAGGCGCCGGAGACTGGAAGGCAGGAAACAAAGTTTTATTCCGTCGGAGCAGAACACATCAGATCAGACAGCAAGGTATCGTCACGAGGTGCTCTAACTGCATCTCTGAGACCTGGTCTCTTATACACTGGTTTATTGCTTTATTACACATAGTACATTCTTGAGATTCCCTTGATGCCTGAAAGAACATCCCCTGAAGCCCCGGCTCAGGTCCGATCCCACACATAGATACAGTAGAAGTTCCCACCCTACCCGCAGTGGGAGATGGCTATCGCGCAGTAGGGAATTCCGCTAATTCCCGGGGGTGTGTGCAACTGGCCGGGTCTCAGGGGGTAGGGGCTTTGATCTACTGTAATCCCTTTGATGTGGGGTGTTTCCCTTACAGTAGGGGCAGTAAACTGCATCCGCAGGGCTAGGTGATGGCCTGGGACCAGTTCAGACAATGGGGCGCAGAGGAAGGGGGTTATCAAAGGAGAGGCATGACCATGTATGGGTTGTCGGTTGGAAGTGGTTCCGTAGCAGGGTCGCGCAGAAGGAGAGGGTTTATGGCCTGTATGAGAGAGCGGGGGTGGCCGGCGCGCGGGGGATGCTTGCAGCGCCAAGGGAAAACGCTGGCGGTCGAGAGTGAGTGGGGAGAGAGCGGGGTGCCTAAAATGGCGGCCGTGCATTCGTTGTGCGTGGCCCTGGGGAGAGGCAAGATGGCGCAGATAATGTTCAGTTTGCACGCTAAATTTCCACAGTCCTCCCTTTTAACATGTCTCGCCAGCTTGCCTAGTTTGGATCTATCCCCATAATACCCCGTACCTCCACCTCGTTCAGAGCTTTCATCCGCTCAGTTTCAAAGTCCAAAGTCTTAGGGCAGATGCAGTTCATAAGAAGCGAACATAAAGGTGGCAGACACTGAATCCCCAAGCAACATCCACATAGTAACACAATCGGTATCAGGATAAATGAAAACAGTCTCCATCCCCAACCTTTAATAGTGTCCCAAAACCAACTCCCCAGTGACCATTCTTCTTGTTCTTGATGAACCTCTGCGGACAGTCTGTGGAGATGTTCAATTGCTTTGTAGACTGAGGGTGAGTTATCCGGTACGTAGGTACAACAGCTGGACCCAATGATGCGGCATGCTCCTCCACGATCTGCCAGAACCACGTCTAGAACAAGGCGGTTCTGGAGAGCCACCAGGCGGACGGCCTGAAGCTCAGCGGTGTTGTTGGCGAGGGCGCCAGCTGTAATGTTCATTGCCGTTTCGACTGCCTGGGTTAAGTGGCGGATGGCACGGCTGTTTGCCATCGGACCCCAGAGTGGAACAAGGCCTTTGACTGCGTCCATGAACTGTGCTCCGGTGGAGTCGGCCTGCACAATGTCTTTGGCCCGTTTCTGTCGGTGATGGTTTGCTGGAGCCACATACGTCGGAGGAAGGACAAAGGCGATGTAGCAGGTGCCTCCCCAACCTTTCGGAAGCCAGGTGTAGGCCTTAGTACCACAGACGAAGTACATATTCGGGGAGGCAACAAAGGAGGGTGGGTCAACTGAGTCCAATGTTCGGGTGATGAGGCAGGAGCTGTGGCCCACCAGCTGTGCCCCCAGGCCTTCGAGGCATACAGACCCAGTGATGTTGATGACGGACAGGGCCACTGTTAGGGTGGCGGCCGTCCGTTTCCGGAGGTAAGAGAAGGTGGGTCTGGCTGGATTGTTGAACACTTGCATTTCAACTCGTTCTTTGGCAGGGATGTCCATGTGAAAGGAAGTGTTCGATCTCAGAGGGCAGAAGAGGGCAGAAGTTCTTCCAGTTTTGTTCAGCCAGAACCCATGGTAAAAGTGTGACATGGTTCTGCCGGAAGTGGCATTGTCCTTGTAGCTTTCTTGCAGGAGGATTAGCCAGGCGAGGCAGGAACCATGGACAGAAAAAGGTGAAGGGATGAAAGGGATAGAGTGTCCAGTGGCATGTGGTAGCAGTCCACAGATCCAGCAATTAGTGGCGTTGGTAGCAAGATTGTGTTGGTGGAGCAACTGCACAAAAGAGTTATTCCAGAACTCCTTACGCCTTTCTCGGAGTTGGGGTGAAAGCGAGATCAGATGATGTTCTTTCGTGGTGGTAGGTTGAACGGTGGTCAGTAATGTCTTATGAGCGGGTGTGCTCTCCTCCATGATCCAGAAGGTGACCATGAGGAGAAGGCAAAAGAGAAGGGTAATGAAAAGTGCAATAGTCTTTAAGCTGTGCATTCGGTCAGTCTTTGGGTTTCTGTAGTGGATCTTCGGACGTCCGGTTGCTTCCATCATCTTCATGTCGGGCGCTTCCATCACCTTCAAGAGACTCGGTAGCGGGCAGAACCACAGACTTTGTTTTAGTTTCTCTCCTGGTGGCCTTTTAGGTGACTAGGCTACCGTTCTGAGATTTCCACTTAGCCTGTGGTCTGCTTAGCCGAAGTTCTCTCCTTTCGTCGCAAGTTATACCCTTCTTTGGATGGCACAGTGGGATCGGGATATTCAATCAACTCAAGTGTCTCTGTATCCGGGCCGCGGTTCAGGGATGGTCGGTCTTTGTCCAGTAGTTCCTCTTGGGTGGTGATGTTGTCCGTGGTTGTCAGGGTCGGTGATACCTTCTTGCAGTGGTGTGCATGCAGCCAATTGCGTTTCCCCTCCACTCGAAGAGCTGTTCGGGTGGTGATCAGGACTTGCAGGGGGCCCGTCCACCGGGGCTCCAGACTCTTGGTGCGCTGGAAGTTACGCACTAAGACGAAGTCACCGGGTTGGATGTCGTGTCCCGGGCCCCTGGAAACATCGGGAATGGCGTGCAGCACCTGCTGGTGGATAACAGACAACGTCTTAGTTAGGTTATACAAATAGTCAGACATGAGGATGTCCGGGACGTCGTGGATGGATGATGGTTTTGGTGCAGTCCAAAGGTTCATGGGCCGCCCAAAGACGACCTCGTAGGGGGTTAAGTGGTGTTTGGTGGGGGTGGAACGCATTGATAGCAATGCTAGTGGGAGAGCGTCTGGCCATCTTAGTCCTGTGGTGGCGACTATTTTTGCTATCTTAAGCTTCAATGTGGCATTGTGTCGCTCAACCAGGCCTGCAGATTGGGGATGGAAGACCGCATGGAACTTCTGTTTTACACCCAACCCTTTTAAGATGAGTTGGATAACTTCGGCTACGAAGTGGGGGCCATTGTCGCTCCACAAAATTCGACAAAGGCCGTATCGGGGGAAGAATTCCTTCAGTAGTACTTTTGCGGTAGTCATAGCGGTGTTATCATGGGTCGGGTAGGCTTCCACCCACTTGCTGAAGGCACATACAACGACAAGCACATACTTTAAACCTTGGCACCTTTCTAGCTGGACGTAGTCCATTTGTAGGACTTCAAAGGGGTGATTGGGGACCCCAAACCCTCCCCGGGGTACAGCAGTTCCTTTCCCAGGGTTGTGTTGGAGGCATTCTAGGCATTGTTGGACCAGACGTTTGGCTGAGTCTGGTATTCTGTCGTTGTGCCAGACTTTGGAGATGAGTTCGATCATGGGGGCAGACCCTATGTGTGCGGGGGAGTGTGCCATGGTCAGCATGGGGATCAAGTATGAGTCGGGTAGCAGCCATTTGTTCGAGTCTTTAGTTCGCCAACAACCGTCATCGTCCTTCAATCCTACCCGGGCCCATTCAGTTAATTCGTGTGGTGTGCTGGCTAGTTGGATATCCCTAATCGTTTCCCTAGCATCCTTCCATTTCTCAGTTTGTGACCTGGTCACGTACATACGGGTCGTGGACCTATTCTCGGCTGTGGTTCGGGCAGTAATGTCAGCTAGTGCATTTCCCTGACCTATAATGTCTGTCACCTTCTTGTGTGCCTGGCATTTGATCACAGCTAACCGTGTGGGGAGGAGGACTGCTTCGGTCAGGGCAGAGACTAGGTCTCCATGCAGGATGGGTGTGCCATGAGAAGTCAAGAATCCCCTCTCTTTCCATAAGAGCCCGAAGTGGTGAACTACCCCAAAGGCATACTGACTGTCTGTGTAAATGTTTGCGGTTGTCCCTGCTGCCAGGATGCAGGCTCGTGTGAGGGCAATTAGTTCAGCCGCCTGTGCGGATCGCTGTGTGATGCGGGCTGTCTCAACAACTGTTCGAGCTGTGGTGACTGCATAGGCAGCTGAGGTGGTGCCATCAGGGAGCTTGATGCATGAGCCATCCACCCACAGTTCTCCGTCAGGGTCCGGGAAGGCAGTATCCCGGAGGTCAACCCTACTCTTGGTTTGTTCGTCGGTGAGGGTCACGCAGTCATGTATAGGGGATGCATTGGGGTCAGCGTCAGGGAGAGGTAGTAGAGTAGCTGGATTCAGAGTGGTGCATCGTTTCAATGTGATATGGGGTGCAAGCAGAGTCAGTTCATACCCAGTCAGTCGTGCGCTAGTCAGGTGTTGAGTCTTGGTTTGGTTCAGGAGGGTATCAACAGCATGGGGTACCAATACTGTGAGGGGGTTCGAGAGCACGATCCCCTCACTTTGTCGGATAGAGACAGCAGCGGCGGCTACTGCTCGAAGGCAGGCGGGCAAGGCTCTGGCTACGGGGTCGAGAGTGGCAGAGAAGTAGGCACAAGGGCGTTGCTTAGGACCTATGGACTGGGTTAGGACAGACAACGCACATCCCTCCCTTTCGTGGGTGTAGAGGGAGAAAGGTTTAGTGTAGTCTGGGGTTCCTAGGACTGGGGCCGAGCAGAGGGCGTCTCGTAATTCTTTGAAGGAGGATTGGCATTCGGGTGTCCAGGGGAGGGGGAAGGGGACATCCTTAGCCAGCAGGGAAAGCAGAGGCTTTATGGTGAGACTGAAGTTTGGCAACCACTGTCGACAAAAGGAAGTGAGGCCCACTAGGGATCGTACTTGCTTCTGAGTTTTGGGAACAGGGGTTTCTAGGATGGTTTGAATTCGGTCAGGGGTAAGTTTCCTCCCGTCTTTGGATAGTAGGTGGCCTAGATAAGTTACCTGGGGCTGGCAGAATTGCAATTTCTTTCTGGAGACCTTGTGACCGTTCTCCGCAAGGAAGCGGAGGAGGTGAATGGTGGCTGTGACGGCAAGAGGAGTGGTGTCGGCCGCCAAAAGAATGTCATCGACGTACTGTATCAATACCACTCCATCGGGCAGTTGGACTGCATCCAGTTGCCTCTTGAGGGCTTGGCTGTAAATACTGGGACTCTCAGTGTAGCCCTGGGGTGCCCTGCAGAATCTGTACGAACGGGCTTTTAAAGTGAAGCCGAACAGGTAGCGGCTGTCTGGGTGGATGGGGATGGAAAAGAATGCGTTCTTGAGGTCAATAACAGTAAAGATGGTGGCGGTGGATGGAATCAGGGTGAGGATGGTGGTGATGTCTGAGACTACGGGGTACTGGGGTATGACTACTTTGTTAACCTCTCGCAAGTCAACAATGAAACGGTAGGCTTTCTCATCCCCCTCGCCTTGCTTCTTTACAATGGGTAGGATAGGGCTGTTGCAAACATTACTCACTACTTCTTCTACCACTCCTGCCTCGACCAGGGACTCGATGATTTCCACCAATGCCCTCTCGCCTTCGGGTGATATCCGATACTGTGGAAGCTTTGGGAGCACTGCGTCCGGTCGGACGGTTATGTGTACCGGGTCGATCACCATGCGCCCTACATCTGAGTCGGTTTTAGCCCATAGATGTGAAGGTAATGTGTCGAGTAGGGACATATCAGCATCGGTTATAGAGAGCATACGCCGAGTGTGACAGGGTCTGGACAGATCTGGGTTATCGTGTAGGATGACTCGAACTCCGTCTGGGGAGCATCTGATAGTGGCTCGAAAATGTTTTAGCAAATCAAGTCCCATAATAGCATCGGGGGTGTTGGAGGAGAGCAGAAAGGTCGTGTCAGTGGTGTTATCTTCTAAGTCAAAGGAGATTGGTGCTGATAAGGGGTTAGTGGAGGGCGTTCCGTCAAAGCCTATTGAGGTTACGTGTGAGCCAGACAAGGGTGCCCTAGGAATCAGTCGTTTAGATAACGCACTACGTGTCGCCCCAGTATCTACCAGGAATGGAGATTTTGTGCCCAAGACCTTAGCGGTGACGTAAGGACCTTGCTGGTCAACACGGAGTTCGACTGGATCCCTCCCTTGCCCCTGGCGGTCCTATGCGAAGTCATGAGTGCTCTCATAGTCGGACTGCTGACACTGGTTTTGGCGGGGGCGATCAAAGGTGTTTGGTCTGCCTGGCCTGTCGTTGATGGTGTTGTTCGTGTGCCCTCGTCCCTGTCCTCTATTTCTGTGGTCGTATGCTGCGTCTCTGGGGTCCCTATTCTTGTTTATTTCCAGAAGGACCGGGCACTGGGATTTCCAGTGTCCGAACCCTCTACAGAACGCACATTGATTTCCATCTAAGTCTCTCCGTCCGTTGTAGGGTGTAGGTGTATGGTCTCTAGGGGGTAGCTTTCTAGGGGCGGTTGGTTGGTAATTCTCTTTTGGGGGTTCCCTTCCTATGGTCACCCCTTGCAACTGCGCTATCATCACCCTCTCCTTTAATTCCTTTTTCTTCTTCTCTGACGCCCTATCGTTCTCGTTCTTCTGATTTTCGTAGTATTGGGCCATCTGGAGAATTGCTGCGGGTTTGGAGGCTGCCCAACTACTCTCGCTGGTCTGTAGCTTCTGGGAGACTTCTTGAGACAGACCCTTTACATAATTCTGGACAAAGAGGTGGTGTCCGGTTGCGGTGGTCATGTCTTGGCCACTGTAATCGGAAAACACAGTCTCGAATCGGGAGAAGTATTCAGACACATCCTCCTGGGGTTTCTGGCGGCAAGCCGTCACTATCGACCAGTCTACCTTTCTTTCTGGGATTAAAGTCTTCAGCTTTTGTACAATCTTGTCTGGGAGCTCTAAGATGGCTTTCGGGGGTTTCTGTCCAGGTTCTCGCTGTTTATCTATGGTATCGAGTTGTACCCAGGTATATCCGAACGGCTCAGCGTGGTCAACTTTCCGGATTTGTTTCCACACATCAGCCGGCAGACATAGCCCAAAGAACAAGTCGATATCTGCTAACGTCATTATCGTTGAGCCTAAGGCTGTGCCTAATTCAGTGTAGAAGGCAGTCGGGTTCTTTCTCAAGTCGGGTAGGGTCTTTCTAAAGGTCAAAATATCTTGCCGGTCCCACGGCTGGTAGACCCAGTTATATACAACCCTTCCCTTCGCATCTTGGTGGTTGATGTCGTCGTGCGTTCCCTGACCCCGTGGGGGGACCCAATAGGGGGCAGCTTCTTTAATGGGCATCATGGCATCGGCCCTTCCTCCCTGGGGCTTAGTTGCTATGGGGGTTTCTGTTTTGGTTGTCTGTCCATGTTCTTTAAGGTGTCGGTAGACCTCGAGTGTACGAGTGAAGAGGTTCGTTACATCGCCCTCTCTTTCTTCCCCAATGTCTACCTTCCTATATAGGGCCGCTAGGCCTTCGGGACCTTTATCGTGGTACCTATCCTCATATGTATTCAGGGTGTGATAACAGAGCCGTACGACGAAGTGTCGTCTGCGGCTGTCGGCATACGATTTATACACGTCCGTTATATACTCCTCACTTTCTTTTCGCTCCACCAGCGTCCCTACTATCTTGTCAATTCCTGCTCGTTCATCTTTAGTTAACCGATTCATTCTGGTGGACTCTTTCTTTCCTATCTCATGGTCGTCTAGCGTTGTAGTCGACGTTAGGTTCAGTACAAGAGGCTCAGCCGGCGCGGAGGCCGTGAGGGCCGAGGCCCCTGTACTGCTTTCGTTCGTGTTCGGGGGTTGTGGGTGTTGCACTACCGATTGGGAGGGTACATACGGAGGGGGCATGTAAATGGTCGGGGGACCTAACAGTAATTCGTCATTCGTTTGCTGCTTGGAGGACAATACAGGGTAGAGCAAAGAAGGGGTCCTAACAGCGTACTGGCCTGAGGTTTCGGGCTCCTGTCTTAGTTTAGTTTCCCTTCTCTCCTTTATGTCTTCTTCTAACTTTTTAGCGGCTAGGTGAGCTGCCTTTTGTAATTCCTTTTCTGCTTTTACTTCTTCCCTCTTTTTCCGTTGCGTCGCTTCTTTGCGCCACATGCCAATACTGTCAAGCATAGTAGGCGTCGTCTTATTGCTACGCAGAGCTACTTCTAGCGCTTCTATCTTGCGGTCGTCGAAGGATCCCATCAGTGGCCACTGACTTTCGGGGTCCTTCTTGGTATATTTATGCCACAGCTTGCTATAAGCTACGGCGACTAGTCCATATTTAGTGAACATGTCCTTATTAGGGGTGCCTTCCAGTGGAGCCGGATGGTTCACCTCTAATAAGCGGTCCGGGCAGAACCAACTACCAATCAGTGGGGAGAAGATAGGCATGACGGGTTTCAACGGGGACAAAAGTCAGCACTACCTATCTTTTCACTGCTTGCAAAGACTAGACAGAATATCTCTATTCTTCGTTATTTGTAAGCAGAGAATACCTCCAAAGAACCAATATCGAACAACTAGTGTTCGGACAATCAATCAATCAATCAATGGGGAGATAAAGATAGGCACGACGGGTTTCAACGGGGACAAAAGTCTGCGTTACCTACCCTTCACTATTTGCAAAGACTAGACAGAATATTCCTATTCTACGTTATTTGCAAACAGAGAATATCTCAAAAAGTACTATTCTTCAAAACAATCAATGTTCGGACAATCAATCAATGGGGAGATAAAGATAGGCACGACGGGTTTCAACGGGGACAAAAGTCTGCGTTACCTACCCTTCACCATCTGCAAAGGGAGAGAGAGAGAGTATTTCTACTCCTCCCCGTTTGTAGACAGCGAATATCTCAAAGAGAACAATCAATGAGCATAATCAATGAGCAATACTAGTATGCAAACAATCAATCAATTATTTCGCACTTTTGTCGTATTTCACGACCTTACCCGGACCGCGTGGACAGTTTCTCGTCTTCCGCCTCCAGCGCCCGATCGTCCTCTATTCTCCGTATTTGCCGCGGCACTCCTGATGGTTCCCAGTCAGGACCGTAGATCACTCGAGAGAGGTCTGCTCGGAACCAGTGAAGTTCGGATGATCGGCTGCCAGACGAGGGTCTATTGGGCAGGAGCTCTCCCGATCGTTGCAGTCGTTCACTCTGTCGTCGGGACCTCTCCCACTGGATCCACGTGTCGCTGATGGGCCCCACGTTTGGGACGCCAATTGTTAAATGGTAGCGGCAGTTTCAGTTGATAATCTTTCAAGTATTTGCCCGGCGGTAATCGCCTCTCATACCACTCGATAATTTACCAATAAAAGAGGCAGGCGCCGGAGACTGGAAGGCAGGAAACAAAGTTTTATTCCGTCGGAGCAGAACACATCAGATCAGACAGCAAGGTATCGTCACGAGGTGCTCTAACTGCATCTCTGAGACCTGGTCTCTTATACACTGGTTTATTGCTTTATTACACATAGTACATTCTTGAGATTCCCTTGATGCCTGAAAGAACATCCCCTGAAGCCCCGGCTCAGATCCGATCCCACACATAGATACAGTAGAAGTTCCCACCCTACCCGCAGTGGGAGATGGCTATCGCGCAGTAGGGAATTCCGCTAATTCCCGGGGGTGTGTGCAACTGGCCGGGTCTCAGGGGGTAGGGGCTTTGATCTACTGTAATCCCTTTGATGTGGGGTGTTTCCCTTACAGTAGGGGCAGTAAACTGCATCCGCAGGGCTAGGTGATGGCCTGGGACCAGTTCAGACAATGGGGCGCAGAGGAAGGGGGTTATCAAAGGAGAGGCATGACCATGTATGGGTTGTCGGTTGGAAGTGGTTCCGTAGCAGGGTCGCGCAGAAGGAGAGGGTTTATGGCCTGTATGAGAGAGCGGGGGTGGCCGGCGCGCGGGGGATGCTTGCAGCGCCAAGGGAAAACGCTGGCGGTCGAGAGTGAGTGGGGAGAGAGCGGGGTGCCTAAAATGGCGGCCGTGCATTCGTTGTGCGTGGCGCTGGGGAGAGGCAAGATGGCGCAGATAATGTTCAGTTTGCACGCTAAATTTCCACACCATGAGTACAAAAGAGCTTACCTGGCTGTAGGACCCTAGATTCCACATGGACAAGATTCTGAACAACAAACCTTGACTTTCGACCGTCTGGACACTCTGGACTTCGACTGGGCCCGACTTTGTCTCCCTCTCCGTCCAAAGCATTGTCTATGCCCATGCACCATAAGGCTCTGTGCAGGACCTGTGGAGCATCAAGGACAACTGAAGTATCTCCCTTGGGGTGAAGGAGTCACTCCCCTGCATTCGCAGGCACCGTGACGCAACTGACTGATCTGCTGATCCTAAGCTCCTGCAAACTCCGAAGGCTCAAGTAAGAAAGGAGGTGGGGCCCTTTGAGGTTGAACTGCCCTCTCACCTAGTTTGAGGCCAGCATCCCTTTGTGGGAACCGCGTAAACTAAACCCCTGTGCACTACATACATTTGCAAGTGCATATACTTGTTGGTGCTTCTCAAATTTGTGCATTGGGCTGTCAATAGCCCCAAACTCTGCACACATTTAGTACCAAGGACTTTGGCCTCCTCACACTCTGTGCCCTGCAATCTGTTGTTTAGTGAAACTGCTAGAGGTCTCCTTGCAACTCCTGTGCCTTCGGCCTGTGGGTCCATTTGAGAGACAATCTTGATTTTCTTGGGCTCCCCTGGTTGCTACAGGCCCGCCCTGACTCTCCGTGTTGTGGTGAGTCCTCTGGTCCTTGCTGGCCCAGACCGTAACCTGACTTGACCTTCTTTGTGCGTTGCCATTTCCAAGGCTTGTTGGTGCTCCTGCCAGACACTGACCCCTCAGCACTTGACATCCTTTCTGGCACAGCTTGTATCCGGCTCCTGGTTGTCCTCAACATATCCTGGTCCCTGCAGCTGTAGAGGCAAGGTCTTCTTCTTCACACCTGAAGCACCCGACATCGGTGGGCATTCGTCGACCGAGCCCCTGGTCACTCTTGAGTGACCCAGACTCTGTCCCATCTGCTTTCAGGTTCCTTCCATCAAGAATCCACCTGCGGACTTCACTGGACACTTTTCTTCTTTACAGCATTGGCATTTCTTTGACTCCCATTGAGAACCACTGCGGTTTCCGACCCCACTTCAGCCCTATGCACCTGGCTCCTTTGGGATATTACTCTGGTACTTCGGTATCCTCGGGTGGGGTGGCTCTCCAAACTTCTATGTTCTAAAGGGTTTCCTAGTAATCCACTCGGAAGGGTCCTTAAACTTTAAAATTGCAACCGCGACTCTCCCATACAATTCTACATAGCACGCGGTCATCTTCTCACACTGCAACCATCCTCCGTGGGGTCCCTACTTACTCACCTTGGGTGGTTCCTTGTGGTCCCAGCAATTCTACATATTCTAGACATTGTCTTGACTCGAGTCATGGTTCTTATACCACTATTTTAGTATATGGTTTGGTCTCCCCCCGGAGCCCACTGTGTATTAGTGCTACTTACATATGTTTCTGTGCTACAGTATTGTGCGCTTTGTGTTTATCTGTGTGTAGTAGATACAGTGAGATATTTAAGGTGTTATAATAATAAACTTATATTCTTATAACTAATGTGTGGTTCTCCTTTCATTTAACCAAAACAATAAGATAGCATTCTGGTAAAAAAAAAAGCTGTTTAACATTCCTTCAAGACTAAGCCTGAAGGCTCCTCTCCACAGCTACCACTTGGATAGCTTTCTAAGGTTATCTTTGACCTCTTATATCACCACAAGGGTTGTTTAGACTGGTGCAAGGTGCCCGCATTAATTAGTGGACATCATATACCAGGCTAACTTCTCACATACAGTCTGTCCCAGGTTCTCTTTCACTCTCACTCATCTCTCTTTAAAACACACAGACACAAACACACCAATAAAAACCCACACACAAACCGAGATATTGACACAACGTCACATTTGCAAAGACGCACGGAGGATCTCTGTCAAGCATACAAATATATACATTACATATTCATCAGACTTAGAAAATATTACACAGTCACATGCAAATGTAAGATATGCATATGTTTGGCTGGCACACATACACACACTACAATACGCAAAGATCAATTTACGATATGAAGAACATGCTTACATATATTCAAAACTATCAAAAGAGAAATGAATGAACATAACATGATAAATTTTCAGCACGGAAAGTGGAAAATAAAATGTATGTGGATTTGTGGGTGTCTTTGGAAGGCCTCTAAATCTACACACATGTGCCCCCATCTACATACAGACAAGCAAAGAACTTTAACTGAAAAAAGTGGAATTCCACGTACTTGGGATGTGCTTGTCATTTAAAATATTTTTGTTGGACTTGGGATCAAACCTTTGTACGTGTGTCTCATTGTCTGAGTAAGGTTGGTAAATGTGCATGTTCAACCCACAAAGGGGATTAAAAAAAGAAAAACGGATAATAAAAATCAGAACGGGTAGATGGGCTGTGGAAGCAGGTACCTGGGCATCAGCTTTCATGAAGACGCTACCTTATTGGGAACAACTAATTCTAGTCCGTTCTAATTTCTAATAGGCCTTTTTCGGACACTGGCCTAATTCTTTTTGGCCTGTTCACCTTTGTAGTTTCCAAGGTACATTGTCCTATTGTTGGATGTTTTTCATTTTTT
The DNA here is from genome assembly GCF_964204655.1 of Triturus cristatus. NCBI lineage: Eukaryota > Metazoa > Chordata > Amphibia > Caudata > Salamandridae > Triturus > Triturus cristatus. Next base: position 609,201,196 of record NC_140581.1, on the reverse strand, counting down.
TTAAAAAGATTGCTGTCATTTTAGTCAGCTCCTCGAAGTGCCAGTCCAGTAGGTATCTGCCAATTTTTGGTAATCACTAACACCTGGTCTGATTTGTTCCTCTCGCTGAGGAGAATGGGCTTGTGAACACCATGAGCAGATGAAGAGCACGTGGCACGTATGTTTAAAGTCACATGAGCACTGCAAACCATTTCCAATTGTCTTCTTTTTTGCTCGAAGCAGGGTATATATGTTCGATCTTGGCAGGAGGAACAGGCGTCTTTTGTCTGAATTTTACTGTTCCACAACATACGCTGTGCGAAAACGAGATCCCTTTGCCCCTATAGAGCTCTTTCCATGGTATATGATATGTTTTGGCAATCTTTCCCCTGAAGGATCGTAGAAGCGTAGCTTTGTTGGGGGGGTTTGATGTTCATTTTGTTTTATATTGAAGAATGGTCCACGTGATGAGGAGGCAGAAGCTTGTCGACGAGGCGGTTCGGTTGTTTTTGCTCTTGTTTTTCAGCGTGTGTCCTCATCTGCACTGTGCTTCTTGTACTTACAAGTCCTGACAAGTCCTCATCAAAGGAGTAATATTCTGAGAGCTGCATCTCTTCGCTTCACCACGTTCACACCGCTGTAGGCTTGACTGGAAAGCCGCCCAATCAGATTCCAAGTGGAAAGTTGGGCCCTGCCCAGTGTGGTTACTCAGTGGCGTTCAGTAATTCACTGCGCAGTGAGTAGTGGGTAGGTTTGGTAGACGAGAACAGGTACCTGCCCTCCCCGTTATCTCTTGTTGTCACAAAATTACTCGTGGGTATTGGAGAAAAGAAAGGTCTGATTCAGTCACATTGGAAATTTCAGCAGTGCCTCATGAGGGTGCGCTGCCTCCTGTGATCTGCGATACTGTATTCGCCCCTCTTTCCAGAAGCAGCGCTGCAACAGCACTGCAACTGTGTGCATAAGAGTACATTGCAAGAAGATGCTGTGCTGAAATTAAACCTCGTTATCCCTGTGATTTGCATCTATCGTGCAGAGGCTGCATCTTTCCACTGCTGTTAATGGTGCTTGCATTTACAATAATCATGCTTCTAAACATGACCTCTGTATTCTCCAATTCAGAAACTTCTCGAAGGCTATTTTGATCTGCTTGAGTTGCTGACTCTTTCACTTTGCAAGAATTTAGGGGCATATTAGCAAGGGCCATATCGCCGCTTTAGCGGCACTATTTGCCGCTAAAGCGGCGATATTTCTATCGCCCTATCAGCAAGCTGTCGTTAACAGCAGTTAGCGACAGCTTTTAGGCGATAGCGACCCGTTTGGGGCCCACTTTGCATGTCAGCGATATTTATCGCTAATAACATGCAAAGTGGGCGTACCCAAACTGTTAGCTACTGAAAGCAGTCGCTAACACAGCTAGCGCCTATTAGCAAGGCAGGCGAAGCAATAAAAAAAATCGTGCTAAGCGCGATTATCGCTAGATTCTAACGCCTGCTAAAAACAGGACTTACCTGCTTATCCAATGGGAGGTGGATCTTCAGGTTAAGTCCCCATTGGCGTTAATGCGTGAATATCGCTGGATTTCCAGCGATATTCACGCATTTCGCCGCTATCGCTGGTTATTTTAGCACTATGGAGATATACGTTGCTAATAGCATGTTTTCTCCGCTAACATAACCAGCGATAGGCAGCGATAAAAATGAACGCGCTAAACGCGTTTTGCGATAAATATCGCTACTCCTTGCTAATATGCCCCTTAGTTGCTCCTCTCTGTTTTTTAACTTCTGAGTTCTAAATGAAGGTGAACTCGTTCAAGCTTTCAGGTAAATGCAAATAATGAAAATTGGTTTTCACCCCAGTTAAACTATTTCGAAATAACAAGTGTAACAAAGAGGGCTACCTGATTCTCTGGGGCGGCGGCTTTTTCATTTATTGCTCAAATAAGTTATCTGTTGACTGATTTGTGACCGTTGTTTCTATGTTTTAGTCTATATTTATCTAGCAATGTAGGCATCGATTATGAAGAAGGGTTTAAAGCGGGTGCCAGTTGAATGACGTATATTGTGCTGCTGCATGGCCTCTGTGCATATTTCAGACAACGTTATGCCTTGTTTGCATTACCCGTACCATCACATTTAGAGTCTGTGCAGTTAGTGCATGTGCAATTAGCCCAAGTGCTATTTGCACATGCACATAGCACATATCTACTAAATGCACAAAAACAACTCCATATGTGCACGTGACTTGAGAGTACTGGAAACAGCCATAGGATGGACAGACATGAGCAGAAAGACTGCCTACAAACATTTCTTTACTAATTTCTTGGAAGTGGACCTTCCCTTTAAATATTTTAGAAGCCCATACCTCTGTTTGCCCCCAAAACACAACCGGGAGCAACAGGCAGCCTTTTTGGTGGTAGGACATTGTCTGACAGAATCCACTGCCATTCTCCATCCCTACATGCCAAACCCAGACAAGAAATTGCAGGTTTCAGATAGTGAAAGTATAAAATGTCTGTGTAGGAAGATGTAGGTCTGTCTTGAGGGATTAGTCGAGGCTTCCAGCCTTTTTTGCCACCTCTTGCTAAAGCCCACCCCACTGGTGCATACACTTCGGTCGCAGGTACCCACAGGTGGGTGAATTCTGTCCATGCACTCTCAGGATAGTTAAGAATTCAAAGAGAAATGCAATGATCTGAAATGGAGGGTGAGCCCATCCTCAACGAGAATGTCTGGTCGCGGGAGGATCTCCACGCTTCAAACTGTACATAAAACCCTAGGAGGAGAAGGTCCTGCTGGTTATCAACCGCAGGGCAGAGGCGTAACACACATTTCAAATTTGGAATGTTTTATTTCTCTGAAAAGAAAAAAAACATTCCAAATGTGAAAAATAAATAACTAATTAAAGCAAGACAGAGTGGTTGCAAGGTGGTCAGATTGATTTATTTACACCTAAACACATTAGTGCCACTTTACAGTGTTTGCCAGTGAAGTGATACTTTTGTTTTCTCATCTCTCTTTGAACAACATTGTTTTCCCTATGTGGGAAAGTGCACCCTGCCTGGTGGTACTGAAATACCTGCTTGATGGGTGAATTGGAAAATAAAATGTGTACAGCGACTGTGTGTTTACGAATTTGGGGGTATATCATCAAGGCGAAGCGATAAAATTATTGCCGCTTTAGCGTCTGTTTTCGGGCGAAAAGCGACGATAATTTTATGGCACCATCAGCAAGGACACGCTAACGCAAGTTCCTATGCCTCTTCGCCGGTTTCCTTAACGACTATCATAGTAACGCCAATGATATGCAAAGTGGGCGTACCCGAGTATAATAACGTGGGAAAGGGTACTAACTGACCTATCTCCTATCAACAATCTCGTCGCTAACCTTCCTAACAATGAGAAAAGTAGCGCTAACCGCGCTTATCGCAGGTTACATTCCGCCTGCTATTATTCTTACTAAGCCATATAAACCTATGGTAGGTGGATTGTTAGCATAAGCACACCCTCCTCTATTAACAAGGAATCACCTATCGCTGTGCGATTATCGCTGGATTTCCAGCGATAATCGAACATTTTGCAGCTATCGCTTGGATTATTATCGCTTTGGAGATAAGCATTGCTGACAGCACGCTATCTCCGCGATAAAATCCAGCGATAGCCGGCATAATTATCCTCGCGCTAAGCGCGCTTAGCGATAATTATCGCCGGCTGTTGCTGATATGCCCCTTGGGGGCATATTATCAAGGACGGCATTAAAATTATCGCCGCTTTAGCGGCAGGAAACTGTCGCTAAAGCGGCGATAATGGGCTTGATAATATGCTGCAGAGAATTCCAATAGAAGCCCATGTTCACACCAGAACATGGGCTTCTATTGGAATTCTCTTTGGCATATTATCAAGCCCATTATCGCCGCTTTTAGTGGCAGTTTCTTGTCGTTAAAGTGGCGATAATTTTAACGCCGTCCTTGATAATATGCCCCGTGGTCTTTTTAAACCATACTGCCTATGTTTTGAAAGGATATAGGCAATAGGCACTGAAAGGGGTCCCTTCCGGGCCCTGTAGTCATTGCCTTACCTTTTCATGCAAAAGCACTCACTAATTTCAGAATAATGAGTGTCAAAGGAAAAAGGTAACCATGTTGTTCCTGCTTACATTTCAGATGCTTTACTTAATCTTGCATTCCCTATGAGTGTTTGCTTTTTCTAGGATGTTGTTAATTTTTTTTAGGCAGCATATTGCTCTTGTCTAGTGCGTAATTAGAATTGAGTCACATCCAAGTGTTTATAGCAGGTCAGTGCAGTGCAAGTTTCTCTAAGTGGGGCAGTATGGTGTTCAGTGGGGGAAAGGATGTGGCGCTATGGTCAGAGCTGCTGAAGTGGAACTGGTGAACCAGGTTCAGTCTTAATGACCAGGCTCCCAGACCACTCTCCTGAGGGAGCACATTCCTGTGCTACATCTTAGAAGGCGCCGTAAGATCTTAAAAGACCTGGTGTCTTAGCAACAGCAGGTGGACCCTAGCGGTGGCAAGTGTGGATTAACCTTGAAGGCCTGTCCAACACTATCCATGAAGTTCACCTTCAGTCTTGGGGACAGACCTATGAAGCAGCACACCATAGAGTGGCAGTGACTCTGTCACTGAGGTCACAGGACCCTTGAGCAGGGTGGCTCTAGGGCAGTGCGACCGCACCGGGCGCTAACTTCAGGTGGGGGCTTCGTGTTTGTAAGTATAATATTGTTTCAAAAGCAATTGCTGCCTCCTTCCTGGCCTCCAACATTTTTGGGCAACAATAAAAATGTCTTGATAACTCCAGTGATTAATGTTCTTAGTAGAGAGAGATGGTGTTTTGTCTAGTGGAAGGTTTGACTCATGAAAAGGAATGGCAGAGGTGTAATGTGCATGCTGCTAAGAACATGTGCCATGCAGATCACAAATAGGGGTGGGCGGAATTTGCGGAATTAACCTTCGCAAATTATCGCGAGAATGTTTAAAATTATCGCAAACAAGCAGAAATATCGCAAAGATGCGGAAGTTTTTTTCCGGCATGTTCGCGAGATTTTCTGCATGGTTGCGGGTCGCCAACTTACCCATGTGGTTGCTTGCGGGCGCGGCCATCTTGTTTTGAGTTGTTCTCGCGGTGCATGATCGCGAGAAGAAAGACGTGATCGCGCGACGCATGACGTCACTGCGGGCGCGAACTGTCGCGAGACAGCGCAAATGGCTAAAAACAATACAACATCTCATGGAGAACGCGACCGGATCAAGAAAACTTGTCGGCGAACGCAGGGATTCAGGTAAGGCGATCGCGCGCGCGCGAGAATGTATCATTTTACAGCGCGAGCAAGAAACAAATTATCGCCAAGCTGCGGAAACCGGAATTTTTGACATTTTCGCGCTCTCCGCGGAACGCAAAAATGTCAAATTATCGCAATTTCCGCGAACGGAACGAAATTTTTGCCCAGGCCTAATCACAAAGTGCACATAATGTGAATAGGTCAGTGGGTTACTGCTTTTGTCAGAGAGACCCTATTGTTACTTGCAGTTAATAAGTTAAAATCCTAACATAGGACAGTGAGCTATTAACTGTCATGTAAGAGCTGTATGCGAACTCCAAGGTATAAATTAGAGTGTTATGTTTTTTTCCCCAGTCTTCGATTATCCTAATGTTGCAAAAAAGGGTTAATTTGGGTAGAAATCAATTCTGATTATTAAAGAGAACCACCAACCATGGTATTATGTTTTTAATTCTGAGTTTGTGTTTCTGCAGACCAATCACTATTAAACTATGCTGCCTACTAGTATGGTTGTCATGTGACTCCTACACTTTGTAGTCCTTTGTCTTATGTAACATTTCCTACACAGTGATTTACACACATATGAATGACAGTCTCTGCAAAGATTTTTCCTTATTAGTACTAGTGGAACATACAACTGCAGCAATGAGAAAGGTGACCAGTCAACCTTTGCAAAGGGCCCTCCACTTCACAGCAGCACAAGTCACATTTTTTAGTAACTTTTGATGTGTTTGAACTATAAACAATTTATTAGTTAAAATCGTCAGATTATGCAGCAGATGATGTATTATGTGGCAAATATGGCAAAGCCATAGTTATGTGGAAAACATTTGCAAACTAGGATATTTTACCATTCATGTTTGAACTGCTCTTGTGGAAAAAGGGAGAAGTGCTGATGACAGAAACTCCATGGCTGGGAGACAAATGGCTTGCGATTCCACTTTTAAGGATATTTGGAACATTCTGTGATTGGAAACGTATCCCACTTTGTGAATGCATTTTAATGTCAATAACACATATTTAACCTTAAATAAACATGTGTAACTATTGGTTAAATTAAATAATGTAATAAGCTGTAACCGGTTAGTGAAATGGGAAACGAATACTAACAATTGGGATATTTTGCTCTTTCTGCCACACCTCTCACTCCGCCCACTGACCCAATCCATTGGTTATTCCCGCCCTCTGATTCTCCTCCCACAGTTCCCCTACTTTTTCCCCCCCACTTTGACCACTGCCTGGCACTAACATGCATTAGAGACAACTGCGGGCTTTTACCATTGGGTCTCCTAGAGAATGACACCTCAGGTCCATACACGGGGGCTAAACACAGCACGTTTCTGGGTTCTTCACACAACGTGTTTGCTATTTGACGCCAGACTTCTGCAGCTTGTGTTGAGGAAATTAAACATCTCCTTGTGCTTGTATAAAACATAGCTGCCAAGTGTCATTGGCACCATGTCGTGTCCATTCATAGCTTTTATCCAACAACACTTTGCATGCTGGAATGTTTAACCCCTTACTTAGATGGTGACAGCACAACTCCCAGAATGCAAGACTCTGTTGGCTTAAAATCCAGGCCTGGCTGGCAGTGTCATTTGGAGGCAATGGTGAATCTGCAATTTAGCAGGCGTGTCTATACTCTTAGTAAATTGTAAATACCGCCAGTCTTGACACACTGAGATCTGAGGCCTCTGTTTGTTATCAAGTAAGGCCCAGTCTGTTGGTTCAGGTCAGTCCTTGTGAGGGTAGCTGCTGGACTTATTTTTACCATGCACTTTGAAAGTATTTTCACCTTGATGCAAGAAGAAAGTTGGATTGTTTTACAAAACATGCTTTTATTTTGTATATTGCTGGACTGGTGATTGCTTTATTTTGTACTTTGAAAGTATTTGATCTTTGTATTTTGCTTTACCAACTACAGCTTTTATAGATTGTCATTAGGTACTTGCTGTTATGGTTTGTTTTTATCCTACAGGCAGTGTTATTTCTGGTGTTCCTTGCACTTGTCTGTAATACGTGTACCTTAAATCTTGTATTTAGCATTGTTTACACTACAGAAATGATAAATTAAAACAGACAAACATCTGCATCAATGTTCTGAAGCATCCAAACTGCTTTCTTCCTCAGCCTTGTTTGCCTGCCTGTTTTGCAGTGCTTACTAATAAAGACATTATGATTGTAATTTCTTCCTCAGTTCACGTTATTATGCACAACCCTTGATAGTCGCTAGAGTGTGGCATGTAGATAATTCACCAGTCTATTTCTCTTGACTTTCGCAGGATACTGAGCTATAGCTTGTGTACTTCTCATGTATATTGTCAGTCGAGTTTTTATGGAATTGCAGGTTTGGGTTGGTCTTTCAAAGTTTCAAGGTATTGTCAATTCTATTTCAGACCCTTCGTAGTTATTCTTTGTTCTTCAGCCATAGGCAGTTCCTGAGACAATATAATCACTCCTTGGCATTGTTCTGATTGCTGCCTCAGTTAAATAATCTGATTTTGACAGTATTGTTACAAATGGCATAGCTTGTATGTTAAGAGTGTTTCCCACTTTCTCATTAGAACTTAGAGAAAGACAATATAGAGGCATTTCATTAAAATGTTGGAGGTTTCAAATCAAAATATGCTAGATTTCTGGGTGGTAGGGCAAAGTAGTAGATGGTGGGCCGCGCCGCTGGGGGAGGGAAGCCCCTCCATGTGCTTTGCAGGGGGGCCCCCTCAAGTTTCGTTACGCCACTGCCACAGGGGCTATTGAGGACAGCAGCACCTCACAGCCACTTATGTGAAATATGCGTGCCACCACAACTGTGGCATTATAAATGCTACTTGAACGAGATTATATTGTGGTTGGAAATCCTGTTTTGGGCTCAAATCACCGTTTGTGCCTCCAAACAGATTCACATGTGGGTGCAACATGCCCTGACCTCAGGTGTAGGACAAGGGCTTTCCTTCCTCAAGTTGCAACAGATAAAACCTGATGCAAATTTCAGAACAGCAGTATTCCATATTCCTGGGTGTCAAATTATGAATCGTGTGAAAATCACGCACCTGGTAATTCGTTCACCCTTTACTAACACTATTTAGAGAGTGCAAAATGTATTTGCAACTACATTTTGCACTATAAATCTGAGCAGAGCTGTATGTAATTAAGCACAGCACAGACCTGGAGATATGGAAACAAAATAAGCAATGGTAAAATACTGACAACGTGGAGGGAGTATGAACGTTGTGTAGAGTAGCAGCTACTTCCAGAAGAGTAAGCGCCTCATTTACAAATCCCTAGCGACACTTTTGCGGCACCGGAGCGTCACATTTTTGAGGCTCCGGTGGCGCAATGTGCCACTGCATATTTACAAGGCCACGTAAAGCCATTTTATGAGGCTTTTAATCGCCTTGTAAATATGTGCCCCTTTCACACAGAACACTGCTTGAAAAAGGCGTTCCATGGGTGATGCTGTGGGAGTTTCCACGCAACACCCATGGAATCTGAAGCATTCCCAGATTTATGAGGAATCATGAACCTGGGAATGTGTCAGATTTCTACGCTTTCCCAGGGGAGGCGTAGGAGTGTCACAACAAGGGGAAATACTTTTATCTCTCCTCGTTTTTCCTCTTTCTATGAGTGCTGCATTCTGCGTGTAGCACTCATAGAAAGAGGAAAATGCCATCAATTATTGTTTTTATGCAGGATGGTGTCTCTTCCTGAACAAAAACAATCATCCTTGCAACGCTGGAACCCTTGCAACATGGCGCTAGGCTGTCTTCATTAACGCACAGCGGCTGTTTGTGCACCTGCACGGGGGAGAAGGACAGGAATGTTCCATATCTTGTAGATGGTACATTGCTGCTCTTTTCTTTTGACGCACTACAATGTAGCAGGAAGGCAGCTGCACTACCATGGGTCCTGCTGCACTGTCGTGCATCCTGCTGCGCTGACGTGCATTAATAGAAAAGGGCAGGAATGCGCCATGTCTACAAAATACGGCACACCTTGGAAAGTTTCACCCGGTTGGGGATACCTAGGGTGACATTTAGGATGGTGAATTTTCTTTTATATTGTTTGATTTGTATTTTGGTATTAGACTGTTTACCTAGGGCCTTGGCACTGGATGTTATTTTGCTCTTTGGATTGACAGGATATCTCACCATGGGTGTGCAATTTCTAGAATATGTCAGTCTCAAATATTAGGTAGCTGTTCGGAAGCACATCCGATTGTTGCGTCTTGATTCTTTGAATGTTGCAATGTGTATTCTTTTGTGATCCTTATGTGAAAAAAGGGATGGGTATTAAAGTGTCTGTCTTTTTTAATTGAAAATGATGACCCACCTAATAGGACTTTTTATTAGGGAGGGATGAAGAGGAGGCTTCGTATATTTAAGAAAAAAAATCTTTTTATTGCTTTTTACCCCACAAAATAACCATAATTTGGTATATTATGTTCATATCTGAGAACACAGTAATGTAGCATACACTACTCAGGACACTCACCCGGCTCTCCTCTCCTTCTGCCTCCCCCTTGCATTAACAACTAAACATGACATATTCATTCATTCAGAGTTGGGGGATGTACAACCCTCAGTCTGGTTATATATCTTTTGGCCTCTATGAGGGCTGTGTTGCAGAAATGTAATGTATATTTCAGGATTAACCAACAAATACACAGGGTATGAGGCAATTATGCCTGCACTTATCACAGTAGTAAGGTCATATATAAAATTTAACCTTTGGTGCACAGGACCAGAGGCTCACTACCCATAAGCCTCCTGGGATTGGAAAACCCCACAACAGCAAGACAGCAATTTGGTCCAGCACTCCTTATTGCAACATCTAGAATTACGTCACATGGTTAAGAACGACATCAATTCAGCAGGTGTTTTTTCAATTTTCTTTATTCGTGAACTCTTCTTCACAACAAATAAAACCATAGCCAACGTGTTTAATCCTCTCGGACTTCTTCAGGGCAAAAAGTGTTGACTTTCTATTCTGAGTGCTGTCAGTGACATTCAATCTGTTTTCTGAAAGTGCTACTGGTAGAAACCTTATCAAAGTAAAACTCTTCCTAAGTCAAGGTATTTATAAATATGGCAATTTTCTGATGGCCAGACTTCTGTTTTAATTTGACCTCTAGCCTAAGTAAGGCATGTGGCTCGAGTTGTGTCCACAGATCATCTAACTCAGTTAGACGGTCTGCGGACACAATGCGAGCCACATGCTACTGTATTAAAAGTTGCGGAATGGGATAACACCCATTACCATGCCATACTCAGAAAACGGACATAACTGATAGCACTCAGAATAGAAGGCCAACACTTTTTGCCCTGAAGAAGTCTGAGAGGATGAATTGCGTTGGCTACGTTTTTATTTGCTGTGAAGAAGACATCACAAACAAAGAAAATTTAAAAAACACCTGCTGAATTGATATTGTGCTTAACCATGTGATGCAATTTGAGATATTGCTATATATTTCAGGATTGTTTGATCCCCCCATTTACCCCTGCTCACCACTCACAGAGTAAGAGTGATTTCCTAGCACATGATCTCCCTTAGTTTGCATTGTACACCATCCTACACGTTTTGAAGGCACAAGCACAGCCAGAGGATATGAAGCAGAGTGCCTTTCATGTTGCATTCCCTGAGACATTTGTCATTGGCCCTTTTACCCATTTTGTACATGTGTGTCCTAGTGAAGTATACCCGGTGGAGAATTTTAAGTTGTACAAGACAGAAACGTGCACTTAGGGTGCCCTCTTAGAGGTTTTTACAAACCTACTGCCAGTCAGCAACTTCCAGTATCCACAAATCCTGTTCCCACCGCTCCTCAATTTGCTCCATGCGGTGCTCACAGTTATTTTGTAGTGTTTTATAGATTAGGGACATGGTTTGATGCCACAATGGTGCCCCTAGTATTCTTAACTTGAGGGGGTAACTTCTCTTCTACTTCTCACATTGTCTGACCTCATGTATTCAGTGCATGTTTTTGTTGGAGGTATTTGAAGGGTTGAAACTTTGTTAAATCCTATTGTATTTGCAATTCAAGGATGGATAGCAGGCCCTCCGGGCCCCAAAAATCTCTCAGCTTTGTGATACAGATGTGTTTCCAGTGGCAGACATCCTTGATTGCCCCCATGCCTCTTAGGAGTTCCGAGTCCGAAAGGGGGGGGGGCAATGACACTTTGTACTTCCTTCCACCCCTTTGCTTTCATATTGTGACCACTGTGATGAGTGGACTAGCTCTTGGTGCTCTCTCCAGTACGCTGTGGAGTGCCATCAGGAATCCCTGTGGTTCCATGTTTCTCTTATACACTTTCAGGGAGGGCTCCTGCTGGGGCGAGAAAGCTCAGTCATTCACTATCACCAATTGAGATGCCAAGTAGTAGAGTTTTAGATCGGGCCACCCAATTCCCTTGTAGGGGACCCTGTCCCAGAGCAGTGTTCTAGTTATCCTATCTAGCCTGGGAAGAAGCTATCAGAGACTACATAGGGAGAGTTCTGTAGTAGATAAAAACATTTTGGCAGGACCATCATTTTGTATAGCACCGCTTTACCCAGTAAGGAAATCGACAGTGTACTCCAGTGGTCTATATGTAAATGTAATGTAAATTGATACTTGTATAGCGCACTACTCACCCGCAAGGGTCTCAAGGCGCTTGTACGAATACCGCTGTGGAACCCATCCTGGCTTTCCCTGTGAGGTGTCCACTCCTGGGCACCCCCAAGCTGGAGGCCAGGCATCCTTAGCGTTGTGGGGGCCGTATCCACCTTATATTTATCTAGGACCCTTCTCAGGTTATTCTTCACAAAGTCTTCCACATTGTTTGTGACATAAATGGTTAGATATTTGAACCTCACTGTCGTCCACTGCATCGGGCATTCCCAGCTACCCCAGGGCCACCAATCTGTAAGTGGATACACTATCAATCTTTAGCAGTAAAGTTTTATGCCTGACTGGTGGTCAAAGGCTGTAAGGATCTCCAGCAACCTACGACTCGATTTTTCTAGGTTTGCCAGAAAGAGAAGTATGTCATCCGCAAAGAGGGGATATTACAAGCTCCCAACCTGGATCCCATCTAAGTCCCCTTATTTGAGCACCACATCTCAATCAGGTGGCCAGTGACTCAATGGCCGTGGCAAAGAGCAAGGGAAAGGGGACATCCCTGTCTCATGCCCTGGCCCAATGACATTTTCTCAATCCTGTCCCATTCACCCTGACTTTTGCTAAGTCAAGTTAAACCAGGCCAAAAAGACTAGACCAAATCCCATATTCTGTAGGATTGCCTTCAGATTTGGCTACTCAAGAGTGTTGAACACCTTCTTGGTATCGAGGGAAAATATCACCCCCTGTTCGAATATCGCATCTGTACAGTCGCCGCAAGTTTAATTGGGTCACTCTGTGCGGCATGAGGCCCGATTGATGGAGTGCTATTAATATTTTGAGGGCTTCATACAGGCGATTCACCAAGAGTTTGGCCAGAATCTTGACTTCGATATTGATGAAAGAGATGGGTCTATATGAGGCACACTCATTGGGAGGTCTACCTTTCTTATGGATTAGCATAATGTTTGCCGTACAGAGGTCCATCGGGAAGCATATTTTCCGCTAAGCCTCTTGGAACAGCAGCAGGAGTGGATACCACACCGTCCCACTGAGGCATTTGAAGAACTCCAGGGGCAACCCATTAGGACCCAGGTTTTTCCCACTTTTGATTTAGGTAATACTGTCTGCGATCTGCAACAGTGATATGTTCTTTTCCAGCCTCAGTTTGCCGTAGATAGAGAGACTTTTGGATTGTGATATTATCCACAAACCTTGCCAGCTCTCCCTGCCTCTCCTCCTGTCCTGATCAATATAACTGGGCGAAATAGTTCACAAAGGTATCTACAAATGTCTCTGCTGTATCTGCGGTGATGCCCAATGCTGACACCTCTTCCAAAACTCATCTCTGACTCTCCTCCCTTCATGCTGTTCTTGCTAGGAGTTTGTCTGCCTAGTTGTCTACCTCACACCATTTGTACTGCCTAGCCCTAGAGTGCTTTCACCTCATTCTTCTCTATTTGCCTGTATTTGACACAGACAAAAGATAGGTTATGGAGGAGTTAGCATTGGGATTGCAACCGAGGTCTGCCTCCCACCTACAAATACATGGTTCTAGGTCGGGGAGTTTTTGGGTTATGTCATTCTTTGTCCCTACTGTTATGGTGATCAGGTGTCCCCTACTCACCATTTTGCCGCCACTCTCTGTCGAGCTCGGCCCCCGGAGGCTGGTGCTTCCTCACTGAGTCCCGCTGACCTGCCGCTTTCAACTCTGGTGTGGAGTGCCTCTTTATTCCCAGTTGCCGACTCCCGCTCTCCTTCTTTTCAGCAGAACATCAGTCTCTGCTGCCTTGCCAGTGTCTGTGATGGCCTTGGATTTTGGTGGGTATCTCTCTTGTCTGCAGAGTTTTCTTTACCAACGCGACCCTGAAATTTCCAGCCATGTGTTCATCTCTGCCAAATTCCTCTAGGCATCTGCCATGTATTCATGGCCCAAAGCACCTCACTCTGTTGACCAGAAGGCCCACCTCACCTCTAGGTCAGTTTGATATCTGCCCCAGCCACTCCCTATAGTCTTCAGCAGCCCATGATTCTAACATGGGCAACTGAAGTCCCCACGATGTGTCAGGAGTATGGTTGGTGGTGCACTCGGTGTCCGGATCCCAGACTCAGTATGACATCTTGCGTCTGCTGCTTGGGAATGCCTCGAGGCTTCCTATCATTGATCTAAGTTTGGGTTTTCTCCTGTATGTTTAGATTGTGCTTCTTTTGTATTGATGTTAGGTTGTTCAGAATATTTTAGAACCATTTTGCCATGTTTGTTATTCTGTGGTTGTTGCCATTTATCACGTAATTGATGACTGTTGCCTATTGCATTTTAAATGGGTTGTGTTTGAGGGCGTGGCTAAGATGGTGGCCGAGTGAGACATGTTTCTCTGTCTCTCCGGCGCCGCCCGCACATCGTATGGAATATCTGGCCCCCTGATGCCCATCCGTGCCTGCTTTGCCACTCCTGTGTGTGGGCCACTTCCTGCTGCCTCCGGTGGTCCTTCTTTCATGGAGTGGCGATACCCTGAGTGCCTCGTGGGCTTGTCCGGCCCCGGCCTTGCAGCGGCCCGGCGGGCCCTCTGCTGAATTCAGTGGCCACGACCGGCGGAGTGGAGAGGAGGCCGATGCATCAGCGATGTTCAGCGATGGCTGGCCGATAGCCACGGTGCTGCTTGGGACTCGCTTATGGTGAGGGCTAGAGCGCCAGCAGAGATGTGGAGCGGCCTACTTCCGAGCCGCCGCTAGCCACCATATGCAGCCCGGAGAGACTGATGTGGCGCCTTCTGATGCTGTGGGTCTGCGGCCGGAGGCGGAGCAACCTGCAGACCCCAGGGCCAGACTGGCCGTAGCGGGCACCGGGCAATCCCCCGGTGCCCCGCATGGGTGGGGGCCGGTTTTGGGCCCCTGGGGGCCATTTTGTTACAGGGCCGTTTTTGCAGCATAGCTGCAAAATCGGCCTAGTAACAAAATCGTCCGAAAACTGGCCCTGGAAAGAGCTCGATGGCACCCCCAACCCCGCGGGGGTAAGGGCCGGCCGAGCACTTTGCCAGGGCTGGTTTTGGTACGCAGTCCGGCACTGGCGGACCCTGGTGCCTTCCGGGGTCCGCTCCCTTGAGGTGAGGCGCTAATTTGTGGATTTGGCGGGGCACTCCGGTCCCGGCCTTGATGCGTCCCCGCGGCCCTGCTGATCTCTGTTGGTGTCGCCACTGGGCCGGAGACAGAGGGGGGGCACTGAAGCGCCCCGCGGACGGCGGTAGCATTGCCTGGGGCGCACCCCGTGGAATCCCTGGTCAGCACAGAAATAAGCAGACTGCACAATTAAGGATATTTGGGGGTTAACTCCTCTATTCCAACACTGACTTCTGATACCAGGCGTGACTAACAGACAGTACAGCACTCAGGGTCCATACTACATGTGTGCATGAGGTGCTGCCCGTGTGCTTTGAGGAGGAGCCACCCCCGCTAGACTGAGGGCTTTCCACCCCATACTCATTGCCTTCTAGGATCCCGCTTCTTTCCACTTTCTGAGGCGAGTGGCGGGCCGGCTGATGGATGGCGAGCTGATCTACTGGAGGGCCTGCCTGCACTGCCCACGGACCGGACGCGCCCTTTTCGGCTCCTGCTTCAGGAAAGTTCCCGGTGAGTGTTTGTCGCTGTGGGCTACTGCTCGGTCCGCACTTCGGCAGACGGTGAGATCGGCGCTGCTGGGGCGTGTGTGAGGCCTGGCTGGGGGACCCTTTGGACTACCACTGGATGCGGTGCTCCGTGCTTCCCATCTGCTGTGTGTGACACTGCGAGGAGGTGCGCTGTGGCGGGGGTGGGACCCCTGCCTCTGCCTGAGCATCGGTGGGACTGTTGACTGGCTGTGGGCTCGGGAGGCCGGTGGTGTTGGCTCCTGGGCCCGCTTTTCGGCCCGCCGGCCGGCGGGCGGAGCTTCCTTGCTGGTACTGTCCTGTGGGGGGCATGTGGTGAGGCCCTCAGGGTCCTGGGAGCGGGGGCCCTCCACTACAGCTGCCGGGGTGCTGCACGCTGCCCTGTGGTTGTGGGGTACAGGCTGCTTGGGTGGAGGAGGCACTCGGACCATGTATCGGCGGTCGGCGAGGGGGCTGGTTGCCCTACTGTGTTCTAGGACCGGGCCTTGGTGGTGTTGGTGCGGTGCCCCTGATTCTACGGCCTCGTGGGCCCTGCTGTTTTGGTCGCTTGGTAGAGGGCCTGTTTTGCTGCCATGTCCTTCTCCAAAGCTAGAAGGGATAAGACCCTGAGGGATGCTCTGCAGAAGATTGCGGGACAGTCCTCTTCCCAGTTGGTTCCCCTTTCGCAACCGCCGGAGGATAGTGACCAGCCTGCCACTAAGGCGTTTATGCTCGACTTATTCTCCGCCATCAAGGAGGACATTCTGGAACTCTGCTCCCAACTTTCTTCGGACCTTCGTGAAGTGCGGCACAACATGGATGCCCTTGGGGACCGTGTCGCCACAGTGAAAGAGCATGATTTGGGACGTGAAGATGATTTACATCAGCTCCAGCAGGATGTCCTCCGTCTCAGGGAGCAAAACCTTGACTTGCAGGCCCACGTCGAGGACCTTGAAAACCGGTCCCGAAGGAATAACATTAGAATTCGTGCGGTGCCATGGAAAGGTGAGGGAGACGATCTTCGTGACTACGTTCTTCAACTTTTCCGGCAGATTCTTGGGGAGGGAGTGGAACGGGACATTCAGATGGATCGTGTGCACCGTGTTGGCTTGCCAAGGGGTCCGAAAGCGCCACCACCAGACATATTGGTGTGTGTGTGCACGATTTCCAGCTTAAGGAGCGAATTCTGCGCAAGGCCCGTGATCTTAACCCGGTGCAGTTTCGGGGCCACCAGCCGGCCCTCTTTCAGAACTTAGCTGCTTCTACACTGGTGAAACGCAGGGAGTTTAAACCCATTACTACTCACCTACGTGAGAATAGCATCCCATATTCGTGGGGTCACCCATTTCGACTTATCTTTAAATATCAGGGTAAACTCCATCAGCTCCGTTCTTTGACTGCGGCTTATGAGGCTCTGGGATTGGAGCGGCCCCCTTCCCCAGATGGGGTGGCTGGCGCTCCCTCGTGGTGACGTAGATGCTGGGATGGCTGTCAGCGAGTTGGCCTCTCTCACCAGCCCTCGGGCCGGACGTGTCCACTAGCCTTCTGGAACGGGAGGCGGCGGTTACTTCAGTGGCGCAGGTGACAGACAGCAACGGCGTTCCATGAACCTTCTGCAGCGGGCATCAGGTGGACTTTTTCTTGCGGCACAGGAGGGGAGAGGTCCCTGGTTGGGGGTTCTTGTCATCAACTGCCCTATGGGGGTTGGATGGCTGGTGCCGTTAGTGCCGAGTTGTCATTTCTCCCGGTGCCACATTCCCCACATCGTTGGTTTCGTGTGACAGACTGCTGTCCTTTTTCAGGGCCTTGGTGTCCTATGTTTTGTAGAGCTTTTTCTGTGTTAGTGGGTCTGGGAGTGCGGGGAGTGGGTGGGGGGAAAGGGTTGTTTTTGGGAATGTGTTGGGTCTCCGCATCAGTCCTCTCTGGGGTTTGGGAAATGTCTGTCCCAGAGTTGCTGCCTGTAGGCCCACCTCATTCCTCTGGGGTCCTGCGCTTGAACCCTGGCTGTTCCCCCCTTGACCTTCATGGGTAGGAGTCTCAAAGTGGTGAGTATGAATGTTAGTGGCTTAAATACCCCGGTTAAGCGCTCCGCTATCCTGTCCCTCCTGGAGGGAGCAGGGGGCGATGTGCGTTTTTTGCAGGAGACTCATCTTCTCTCTAAAGACACCAAGCGGATGAGGGACCGGCGCTTCCCATTGCAGGTGTGGTCTTCCGGCGTGGCTAAAAAATATGGGGTAGCAGTTCTTTTTAGTGCGCGTGCTCATTGTAAGATTCTCTCCCAGGTTGCTGAGATTAAGGGGAGACTCCTGGCGCTTCGCGTGCAATGGGGGGACATGTGCTTCACTGTAGGATCGATGTACGCCCCGAATGAACATCAGGAATCCTTCCTAAAGACGGCCTATTCTGAGGTGTTGGCTTCGCCAGATACCATGATCTTAGTGGGAGGGGACCTGAATGTGGTGATGGATGTGTGCCTGGATAGGTCAGAGCAGCGGACACGTCAAACAGGTGATCTCTCGCAGGGGGAGACAGTGGTTGAGTGAGGGCGGCCTGCATGATGTATGGCGCGTACAGCATCTTACTGAGCGTGATTATACTTTCTACTCGGCAGCGCATAAAACTTTGACCATTTCTTCGCCTCCACCTCCCTTTTACCCGGCCTGACGGATGCGGTTATCACTCCCCACCATGCCCTCATTTCGGTGCAACTCAGCTCTCCTGCAGCATGCCCCCCTTCATCCAGATGGTGCCTGCGCGATTCTCTGCTCAGCTCGGACTCCGTGGTTACTCGTATACGGGACACAATTGTTGCCTACCTGGCAGTTAATGACCAGGGGAGTACACCTTTAGCGGCGGTTTGGGAGGCACTCAAGCTGGTGGTCCGGGTGAGTTCATAGCGCTGGCAGCCTTAGGGATCCATAAGCGAACCGGAGCGCCTAGGGTGTGGAGAGAGCTTGAAACGAAACGGCGTATGCTAAAACATCTGGACCTCGACAGGGCCGAGTATGCGCTTTTGCATCTGCAACATAAATTTTACCTTAGCGGGGATAAAGGGGGGCGTTTATTGGCCCATAGGCTCCGGGCGAGCGCGCAGCGAACGGCGATCCACTCCATTCGGGACTCCCAGGCGGTGGAGCAGACCACCGACGCCCGTATTGTGGACTCTTTCCGTCATTTTTATCAACGCTTGTATTCTAGGGAGGAGACTGGGTCAGAGGAACGGGAGGCTTACCTTGCCTCATGCCGTATTGCGCCGTTGTTTGCCTCCTCGGCGGACGCGCTGGAGTCCGCCATCCATATTGAAGAAGTCATATCGGCAATAGCCCGCCTTAAGGTTGCCAAATCGCCTGGCCCGGATGGTTTCACCGCTTTGTTTTTTAATACCTTCTGTACTGATCTGGCTCCGCTTTTAATGCGTCTTTTTAACTCTTTTCTGGAGACGGGGGAGGTGACTTCTACTATGTCGGAAGCCACGATCATGGTCATACTTAAGCCTGGAAAGGATCCGAGGGACTGTGGCTCGTATAGGCCAATTTCCCTCTTAAATATTGACGCCAAATTGTTCGCGAGTATTCTGGCGGCGCGTCTTAGTCCGCTGTTGGATGGCATCATAGATCAGGATCAATCAGGTTTTATTCCGACGCGCCAGGGCGGGGACAACACCAAGCGTATTCTCCATCTTATTGACCTGGTTCACCGATCTCGGACCCAAGCTTGTCTCCTTTCCATCGACGCCGAGAAGGCCTTTGATCGGGTGGACTGGGCCTACATGTTTGCTGTTCTGCGCGCTTTTGGTTTCGGAGCATTTTCTTCGCTGGGTGCATTGTTTCTATGTAGCTCCTAAGGCGTCGGTGAGGGTGAACGGGTGCCAGTCTTCCCTCTTCTCCATCTCTAGGGGGACGAGGCAGGGATGCCCCCTGTCGCCGCTATTATTCGCTCTCTATATGGAGCCCTTTGCCCAGCGCATACGCTCAAATCCGGATATTGAGGGTATTAAGTTTGGCGCCGACATCCATTAAATTAGTCTCTACGCGGACGATGTTATCCTCTCCCTCACCCACCCGCGTACCACCCTGCGGTATCTGACGCAAGAGCTTCATGATTTTGGATTGGTAGCAGGATTTAAAGTCAATTTTTCAAAATCGCTGGTGCTTAATCTTTCTATCCCTGAAGATGATGTCAGTGACTTAGAGCGGGACTTTGCCTTCCAGTGGGTGCACTCTGACATCTCCTTACCTGGGTATCCGCTTGACCTCTTCCGTTGCTAAAATGGCCCACCTCAATTACAAACTTTTGATGGAGCAAACTGCTAAGTCATTATCGGATTGGTCTCGCCTTGGTCTGGCCTGGTATGGGCGGCTTGCGGCGGTAAAGATGACGGTGCTGCCGAGGGTCCTTTATTTGTTCCAGATGCTCCCGGCGCAGCCGCCACCAGGTGCCCTCCGCAAGTTACACGACCTGCTTAATAAGTTCTTGTGGCGTAATAGGAGGCAGAGACTCACCTTACCGCTAGTTACGTTGCTGAAGTCCGCCGGGGGCTGGGTTTTCCGCTTTTAAGGGCGTATTATCAGGCCTCTTGTCTCCGCTATATTACGGAGTGGAACCGGCCTTTGTCCAGCAAGCACTGGATTTTTATGGACCAGACGGTCGCTGGGTGTAATATCTGGCGTGAGCTCTGGCTTCCGCAGAAGCATAGGGCATGGGGCCTTTATTCATCCCCGGTGACCTCCCCAACTCTTAAGGTGTGGGATCAGTTAGTGGGCTCCAGGGGGTGGACCACGTTCCCCTCCCCTATGATCCCTATCGTGGACAACCCTGACTTTCCGCCTGGATGTGCGTCCCCTGTTTTCCAGCACTGGCGGGAGGAGGGGTGTAAGAGAGTGGGCTCCCTTTTGGAACCGGATGGAGTGATCCCTTTCGCCCAACTGCGCAAAGACTATTTTGCCCTGCCGAGCACCGACGCCTACCACTATGCGCAGCTAGCACATTGGGTGACCCTCCCCTCCAACTTCGCCTTGATATCCCGGCCCTTGACCGCTTTTGAGCGCTGATTGGTTTATAAGAAGGATGATCGGAAGCTCATTTCGGAACTGTATGCAATGATAATGGCGCATCCTAGACAGCAACGGTCAAAGGCGCAGGTTCGTTGGGAGACTGAGTTGGGGCACCCGTTAACGAGCAAGGAATGGGAGCATGTTTTCTATCGTGCCCACCATACGGCGTCAGACACGGCGGGGGCAGAAGGTGGCGGCATACTGGTATTATACTCCAGCGAGCATTCAGGCTTGGGACCCTACTAAATCTGGTCTTTGCTGGCAGGGGTGTGGACACCCTGGCACTCCCGTTAACTTGTTGTGGCGATGCCCAAAGCTGGTGCAGTATTGAGCGGCAATCTTGGACGACCTTGATGAGGCGTTTCATATCAAGCTGCCGCGGGAACCCGTGCACACACTGTTGGGTCTCCCTCATCCCAAGTCCTTTCCCCTGCGCACACTAAGGGGTTGGCAGCTTACGTTGGCGCTGCTCGCAGTGCGGCAGGTTTTGTTGGCGCAGTGGGGCTCTCCGTCTGCGCCAGACTCGAGGGACTGGCTCCGGAGGCTCTGGCATCTGCTTGCGATGGAGTGCCTATCGCTCAGACTTGATGGGAGGGGCTCGGAATTCGTGAAGCTCTGGGGCCCTTTCTTGCGGCTTCTGTCAAAGGAGTTGTGAGAAGTTACGTGCCCCAAATATTTGCAAACTTTGGAACCGGTAGGGGCCACTGGGGAGGTTTGACTCTTCTTTGATCCAGACTGTTGATTCTCGGGTCTTCGGGGTGGAGGGTAGAGGCTGATGCGGAGAGGGTGGGGAGGGCTGGGCGGTGTTTCTCTGTTTTGTTTTTGAACTTTTCTGCTAAATGTGATACATGAGCAATTGCCTAACAGGCCTGGCCTGTGCTCCATCAGCGTCTTGCAGGGTCGCCCTCCGGGCTGTAGACCTGTGCGCTGTGTATGGCCTATTCTGATTTGCTCTGCCGGCCGAAGGATGTAGGCAGTTGAGCTGTGTACTCTGCAGGTGTATCACTCAATAAAAATGATTGATTCTAAATGTGTTGGGTTTGTTTCACTTGGTAAATAACATTTAATATATATTACAACTAAGGCTCCCTGTTTTCCGTTTTTACTGATTTTTGCAGAAAAATACAGACAGAAAACTATTTATTTTCCTGTCTGTATTTATTTTTAAATGTGGATAAAAACGGAAATTGGGTTGTTTTTGAGTGATTCTAAATGATATCAGTCATGACTGCCAGGCCAATAGCTGTGCAGATTGACAGACAAGGGGATTAAAAAAACATAAAGGAAATTTAATAAGGAGCCTTAAACAGCAGTAGATTTGCACAACCTTGATACAAAAATTGCATGATTTCTTATAAGTGCATTTTTTATCATCTAAGTGTGTATATACCATTGAAACCTGTCCGGCGTTCAGGCACGAGTGTACGTTAACTGGTTAAATAAATGTAGTAATATACACATTTCAGCTCAATTTTTTCACAAAATCTTAAATGAATATGGATGAATACTGGTATAATTAGCAAAAAATATAAATGGATAAATACAGACAGAAATGACTAAAATCTAAATACCATAAAACCAGGAGCCCTAATTACAATCCCAACAAGCATTGGCATAGCCAATAGGTCTCGCCTTTGGGACCTTATAAGTGTTTAGCCATGCAACAGTTAATGTTACTGCACCAAGGATATTGTGCTGGATAACTAAACACTTAAACGGTCCCAAAGGCGAGACCTATTGGCTATGCCAATGCTTGTTAGCATTTGAGTGTGATTATAGAGGTATGGGCGAAACCGTTTAGGGCCGTTCCGTCCAGAATTTGATGGCCTGTGGTGTTGAAAGCACTGCTAGATAACAAGGGTATAAGAATTCGGGAATGGGCACAAGTGAAGGGTATGACATGAAATTCCAAATGTCAAAATCATAAAATGTGTGATTTAAGATATGGATGTCGTTTAAGAACAAATGTGTTATTTTCTTGAAAGTTAAAAACAACCAATAACCGCATTGTAAATAGAGACACGAGTTTTCCATTTTTACTATAAATGCTTCCCTCTCTTTATTTTAAAAATCACAAAGAAGTAGAGGTTAAGGGTCTGATTTGCAAAGGGACTTACGTGTAGTAAAGGTACAAGTGTGGAGTCTCTGCACTCTGGGCAGCCTCTCTGTCCAGCGCACTGCAGTGAGTGCAGTGCGGAGATTCTGCCATGAGTGAAGAGAAACGTAACTTTATTGCATATTAGTCCCTTTGTGATTTGTGCCCTAAGCCTTCATTTAAGAGTCTCACCATATGTTCAATCATGTCTGCTAGATCAAACGTTATGCATATAATCAGAAGCACTAGTATTAAAACATGCCATCTTGTAATGTGCCATACATTGTCATTACCTTTTCTGTTTGCAAAAGGCACCAGTTATCTAAAGTAGTAAAATAAACTTTTACTAAACTCACCTTGGTGAAACTGCAACGATTGCTGCTGCTTATTGAGGAGCATAAGGGCTGGTACCCAGCTAATGCCCCGTGCGCTCATTGAGAAAAGTGTGGGGTGACCAGCAATATCAAAGGAGAGGCAGAACGATCTAAGAGTATGAGCATAGACAAGAACAGAGGAGAGGATAGGATAGTGGAATGAAGGGTCCCGAACACAGGAGAGGGTTGAGTAGTCGGTTACAGGACAGGCAGTCAGTGCGAAGGGAAACGCAGGGGAAACTGTTGGATGAAAGAGGCAAAGATTTGATGAAGGGAGGACGAAATGGTTACAGGGGGGGGCACAGGGTGGATTAGCTACTTTCATAAGAGGAAACGTTTGTTAGGAGGATGTTGTGTTAAGTCGTAATAATGTAACTGCGCAGGGTTGAGGCGAGTGAGGACTTGAGCACTGTGGACTAATTATAGTGTTAATCTTGGAGCAGATGTAGCAGGGTGAAGTCATGAGCAGGTAAGGATGAACAATAGAATACTGATAATTGAAGATGATGGAGAGAGTAAAGAGCTGAAGGTTTGCACAGAGCGCTTGTGGATGGTGAGTTAATGAGGTCCTGGAAATAGATTTGACACCTCCTAGATCATTATGCAGTGTATGAAGGGCTTGCTTATTAACCAAGAAGTTAGCAGTGAATATGTGCTTTCGCCATTTATGTACTGCTGCCCTCATTTACTGTTATGCGCTCTTATTTCAAGTGTAATTCATGGCTGAGGCCTATCTTTGGTACAAGGTGGATAATGAAGCAGTTGTATGAGCTGTAGTGCAAGACTGAAGTGAGGTCTTTATGAAGATCACGTGGAAAGCAGTGAGAGCAGTGGGGTCCTGTTTTCTACAGCAGATGGGTACATGAGAGAGCGATCTACAAGGAGGCGAACTGATTTGCATGTGAAATGTGTGATGTCAGATGGAGCGATGATGGGTTTAGATTTGGATAAAGTGTTTGAAATTAGCATAAAATTGAGTGGTTTACCTTGCTTGTGGGTGGGATTAAGGAAGGTGTCATTTGAGGAGTGATCAGACAGAAGTGGAGACACTGCCAAAAGCATCAGTAAAATATTTTGGCAAGTTATGGTCACACCAGTGAAAGCAGAATCGTTTGGTGAAGGCAATAAATAGGTGTGTAGCATAACTTCCGCCAGCTGTAACTGAAAGCCATTACTATATAGTTACAGAGACAAATGCGTTTCCAGATGTTTGGAATGAAAGAGGCTTATGGTGCGAGTCCTAATGAGAAAACATCTGGTCATCCATAATAAAACACTGACCAAGGAGAGTAAGATCACATAGGTATGCTTTACTAAGGTAATACCTAAAACAAAACAAATGTTAGATTGGTTTTGTAATAACAGTACAATCATGAGTCTGAGTCTTAGGACCTGGAAGGCCAGTGCAATCAGGAGTGCAATACGGACAGTATTGGAGCATGCCAGTATAAACTATGTTCAGGATCCTTTGAGACACCTTTAAAAATACATTTTAATACAAGTAAAAGGGATAGCTCCTTTCCACTCCTAAAGCATCTTTTTTTTAACGCAGAACAAAATGCTGTATGGTGCTCTGTAAAACACGTTAGCGCCACCTGGTGTATTTCATGCAATACGGCCCCAGAAATGTTCTGCCAAATCCAATGGATCTCCGTCACATACACAAAGGCAATACAAACCAAACATCAAAGCGGCGAAAGTGAAAGTAGTCGAGCAGAGCATCAAAGGGCTGGGTGAGAAGGGAGGGGGGAATGCAAGGGTCAAAGTGGCTAAACTGAAAGAAAGCTATAGAGAAGGGAGGGGGGAGTGGGAGCAGCTGTGCACGTGCATGTGATCGTGCACTCAAGGTTTAGGCCAAAAGACTGTGGGTAGCACTTTGAAAATCCCACATACAAAATGTCTCTTCGAGCCTTTGGCTCAGCGAGACCTAAAAAGGCAGTGACGGGTCAGGGTCTGTTTGTATTTCTGCATTGAGGATACCTGGCTTTGCAGTTTGAGATATACTTTTCCTAGCAGTGTATGGTCAAGTCTGATTTGTACATGGCTCTGTCTAGCACATGGCATATTGGGTACAAAAAATATAAGGCAAACCCAACTTTTACCGGTGACTTTTTCAAGCGTTATAACCTTCAACGTTTTTGTCTCCATATGGATTACAAACTTTTTCCAATGCAAAAGTATCATTGCAAATGCTTGAATTCACTAAATTGAGTTAATATTTCCAATGCACAGATTAGGTAAGGTGATTTAATGCACAGAACATAAGACAAGGTGTTTACATTTAACAAGACAGATCAGAAAGAGTGAACACAAAGCTAGGAACAATGTCTATCACAGAAACAGGGAGACAGGAAAACAGGAGATAAAAACGTAATCAAAAGCAGGCCTAGAAAGCAACAGCAAGGACACAACAGAGCATGAGGAGACTCAACGACCTAGTCAGCAGCAAGTCACTGCACTCCGAGCTCACAGAGCAGAAATAGCTGGAGGCTCAGTGAAAGAGAGCTCAGGGGAGAGGGGCGAGCCAGGTGCAATAAATAAACCAGATGCAAGAATTCAAGAAACCACCAAGGAAGGGTAGGCTAAACTGGGACTTGGAAAGGGGAAGACAAGCAAAACCAGGAGACGCAAGACGGGATGCAGGAAACCCAGGAACGAAGTATAGACCGGAGCAAAAAGAGAGAAAAGTCCAAAATGCAGATTTAAAGGGGTTAGAAAGGCCATGGGATGCAGGAATCAAGAAAGCGAAGAGAACACCACCACCAGGATGTGATCTAGGAAGGTTCTGAAGACAGAGGAAACTACAAGGACCATACACATATAGGAAGTGTGACAGAAACCTGGACAGTGAAGCAAAACTAAGTTTGCTAAGTGAAGATGTGTAAAATGTTCCATAATGATGTAAAGTCTGGTTTTCAAAAGACGCCAATGAGTGACATCTATTGGGCAGGATGTCAGAATCCTAACATCTGCATTGTGGTGCACCAATGAAACTATCATCAATCCTACCATCTTCCTGTGACTGATGCTAATGTTAAACTGAACTGTACCAGTGATTTCATCTCCAGAGGATCATGATAGAAGTATAGGAGGTGCCAGATATTTCAAAGTCACAACTACCCCTTCTCCCTAACGCCTGA
This sequence comes from Triturus cristatus, assembly GCF_964204655.1. NCBI lineage: Eukaryota > Metazoa > Chordata > Amphibia > Caudata > Salamandridae > Triturus > Triturus cristatus. Next base: position 609,175,044 of record NC_140581.1, on the reverse strand, counting down.
TGCATACTCATTATGGCCATTATTTCTGTTTACGCTGCTTTCATGTGGATTGCTGGCAAGCTATCTGTACTACTACGGAGAAATGTTGGTCCAGACTCTGGTGTAATAGTTGTGTAATCATGTGTTGGCGTCGCTCTGCTTAGTTGCTGTGCCTTGTATACATTAGGGTGTTATACCTTGATTGACGTATATTACCTGTCAACATTAATGATATAAAATACATGTTCGTCATTGCATTTCCACAATGCTGTACTTGCTATCTATGATGCAAGAGTGATACTTTAAATTTAAAGCAACACATTGGATATATCAAAATGTTCCCTGGTTCTGTCTTTCATTTGACATATTTCAGAGAAACAGAATCACATTTATCACATTAAAAGCTATAAAAGACAATTCCATGTCTATGACATTGATAATAGGAAGAGGGGTATGTTTGACCAACATTCTTTTAAATATTTTTGTGACAGCTGAGATACCTCACTTGGAATATTGAGGAAATGGCTCAGCATTCCTATTTGAAGGTTATAGAACATGAGAAGGGAGAGTATGTTGTAGATGGGGAGCTATTCCTCTATTATCAGCACCCTCGGTGGGATCTTATCTCTGTGAAGTTATTCCAACCCTCAGATTCTAACAGCAGCTCTCTTTTTAAGAGAATAATATTTCCCAGGAAATTGCACCACGTTTAATGGCAGTGGTTATTGGCTCCATCATAAATAAATATCCGTTTTTTGTTAAAGTAGGGACTTGTGTAATTTGATCACTCTCGTACGAATTGACTGTCAAACTAATGCTGTCTGGGTTCAGAAATATGTAATTGTAACCCTTCTGCTTTTGATGAGAGGCTTCAGAGAGGCTAATTGATTACACATCTAACTTCACTAGAATATTGTGGGGAAAAGCATGCCAATGCATGAGTTTTACTCCGCCATGCTAGTGTACAACACAGTTCATTGAGTAGCAAAGGTGCAGCGAGCCCCTTAAATAAGGAAACTGACCCATCCTTGGGGATGGTGGTAAAAAAACAGATGTAATTGGTTTGCGGCTGGTCTCTCTCCCACATGGGCCCTGTGGTCACTGTACTTGGTGCTCTATTCACTGCTAAGCTTCTGGACACCCCCTATTAGGAAAAAGGTTTAGGTTCTCTTTTATTTCATTTTCACTTATTTCAGATATCATCCAAACCTTTTACTATGATTGTCCAATCACAAACTAAATACTTATCTCTTCTTTTTGAATCCAAAAGAATCTTGAATAAATGTGTCAGGGCCAGTTTTAAAATCCTGAATCAAAATCTGAGGGGTATATTTACAAGGACTTAACACTGCCAGAATGTCACTTTTAGTGATGTTCTGGTGGCGTTAACTCCTTCGCCTTATTTACAAGGCAGCGTTAAGCCACGCCGCCGTGTACATAATGCTTCTATTTATACAGCACTTAGTGTGAAAGAGGCGTGCAATGGGTGATGCAGTGGGCGTTCTGCCCCAACACCCATTGCTTTTTGATGCTGCCTCATATTTATAAAGTATGGGGCAGCGCCAAAAATAATACCAGGAAATACCTGGTCTTAAACAGGCGATAAGGAGAGAAATGTTATATTTCTCCTGGTATTTTGCTCTTTCGACATGTGCTGCATTCTGCAAATCTCCTGTGAAGATTGTTCATGTGCAGGAAGCCTTCCCTTACTGTACATAAACGATCTTCCTTGCAGGACAGGCACCCTAGAAAAATGGCGCTAGGGGTAATGCAGGAGAGTGCCCGTAATTTTGTAAATACGGCGCATCCCTGCGTTTTGCAACTGATGGAGCGCGCTGTTACCAATTTTGAAGTAACACCGCCCTCCGCCAGTTTATTGTAAATATGGCCCTTAGTGTGCAGAAAAGGCACGGGGTGGAGCACAAACCTTATCGATAGCAACCATGAGGCTTACCAGTAATCTTGGTGGCAGGGTATTAATCAAAGGCAATTTCTTGAGTGATTAATAATATTCTGACCACTTACCAAAATGAACGGGAAATAGGCCAGGACAAACAGCAACCATGAACTCACTTCACTCTGCTACCCCAGACTTCCATCAAGAGGAAAGATAAAAACAGTGACATAAACAAATGAGGTCAGCCCCCCAAAAATAATACCATGTACATATGTGATATTTCTTTAGCATGAAACTAGCCTAAAGTCCGTTGAGTGCTTCATACTTGCCAAGTCAAAGATAGAATCACCGAGTAACTGAAGAGCTAGCTGGGACCAGGGAGCAGTAGTGTACCGTTGCTGAATTGAGATGTAATGTTTTTCAAGATATGAGTCTACAGTGGTTTTCTAAATTGGAGCAACGTTGGAGGGGGCCTGATAGATATGCAGATGTTGTTTCTGAACCTGGGTACAGATATACAGAAGCTTTTTTTAGTTGCACTTCTTTGCCCTCAGTCTGATTGATTCCTGGTTGCGGATGCAGTGGGACCCCACATAGATAGTAAGCTTGTCAGCCAGATAGTGGCTAGGTGTCAGCTGGGATTGCTTGAGATATTCTCTTCTGGAGATCAAAAAAAATAAGATGACTATAATAAATGTGAGAATTCCAAACCATTTCTGCTTTAAAACTATGATTATATGAAATGTTGGATACAGGATGAATGCAACAAAAATAAGGCAAATGTTACCTGGCTGGTACTGAATATATTAAGTACAAATGCGGCGGCAATGGAGCATGCCTAACATTTGAAGTATGACATTGGAACCCATTTGCGTGCATTTGTTGTGGAACTACTGTATGGATGTGGTATTTTAGCACAGTACATTCCACTTCATTTTATTCTGTGAGACTTGGAATGAGTCTGGAAGTTGCTTCTGTTTCACACATGCAAAAAAAGCATGTCTAATAACCTGGGGCAGGTCAGCCATAGCTGGAGGTTTTACCACAGCAGCTATTTTCTCTAATACAAATCATGGATTAGTTTATTTCTTCTCAACTTCAACAGGAGGCCAATGACCAGATGTTATTAAATAAATCCTATGACAAAGTATATGTACATAATCACAGATTAATCAAACCATTTTATATGCAGATTATGTTGCAAGTCATTTCAAATATTAAGTCAGATTTGGCAATCGCAACAGGTTCATATGACACAATATAGCAAAGAAAGGTCACAGACAAAAGCTTTGTTCAAAAAGACTGGACACAAGCTTTTTGTCCAATCTTGACTCGACCAGAAGCAAATATTATACAATCTACAATTTGAGCAGTTCTCAACCAGATAACAATAATCTTACTTAATAGATAGCAGGAAGCCCAAATCATGTGCTTGCCATCCAGTGGAAGCAATGCACTCTACTGTCTCTCAAGAATTCCACCCTTGCCCACATTTACAAGAAGATGAGGGCCAGTCATACAACCGAGGATAGGGGAATGGTATAAGAGAGGAAAAAGTTATACTGGTCCCCACCACTCTGAATCATCACTTTCACTGAACACTGGGGTATGTAGGATCTAGTGGATTATTTGAAGGCAATAAAATATATTTTAGTATTCGGCCATTACAGCCCTGGTATAAATGATACCAGTGAGCAGATATACCTTAATGATATCTCAGTGTTACCAACTCTCTGTAATGAATGTAACACTTATTATCCCTGAAACTAAACATAAAAGAATTGTATCTTGACTGTCTGTTCATCAACACTTCCCCCTTAAAAGTAGGATAGCTACCTCAAGCTTCATCACTGTGCACTCTTTGTGGAAGATAACATATTTTCTACTGCACTTGTATGTCACTTTAAAGTAATTGTAAAGTATAATATCCTGTGATCCTCAAGTTGACAACTCTAACAGCAATACTAGAACTCTAAATACCGTAAGCATAATTGATAATATATAATATGTGCACCTTACGTCTAACTTAAGAGTCTTTCCTGTTCTCTTACAGAATAACCTCAAATGTGATAACATTCCTACAGTATTTAAAAAAGTTAAAGTAAAATGTATTAGAATAGTTCCAATTTGTTTTCCCAACACAACATGAAAGGCGCATTTGGACTAGGGTAGATAAAATTCCAACTTTCTAAATGTGGCATTTGCAGAATAGCAGCTTAAGATCTGACTTAACCATTAAAGTGGATTATAGATTACAATCCGTTTGAGTACAAACAGCATTTCTCTATCTGGTCCCAAACAGAAGTTATCACTTATTAAGTATAATAAGGTAACCCAGTGTTAGTCTATGGGAGAGATAGCCTTACAGTAGTGAAAAACAACTTTAGGTGTTTTTGCATGCCAGGTCATGTAAATATTAAGTACACTACTTTTTAAATATCACACACCCTGCTCTATAGGCTTTTTTTAGGCTCTACTGGAGGGCTGACTTCTAATTATTAAAAAAAGGAATGGTTAGGCCTGGAAAGGGTTTATTTTGGTAGGTTGAAATGATAGTTTAAAACTGCACTACAGGCCTGGCAAAAAGTTTATTTTGCTAGATCGAAATGGCAATTTACAACTGCACTACAGGTTGCAGTGACAAGCCTAAGGCATGTTTTACAGGGTTAATTTAGTGTGTTGCACAATGCGTGCTGCAGCCCACTTGAGCATTTATTCACAGGTCCTGGGTCAGTGGTGGCTCGCATAGGGCGTGCTGCGGGGCAGAGGGGCGGGGGGTAATAAAATTGGACATACAATGGAACGGAGGAAAGTAATTATCACGTTCTTCTGTTCCATCGTATGTCTGAGTTTACTAGCCCCACCCTGCCCCTCCCCCACCCCTCCGCCCCGCAGCACGCCCTGTGTGAGCCACCACTGTCCTGGGTGCATGTAGTACCATTTACTACGGACTTACAAGCAAATCAAATGTGCCAATTGGGTGTATGCCAATTTTACTATGTTGGAAGAAAAGAGCACAAGCACTTTGGCATTGGTTAGTAGGGGGGAAGTGCATAGAGTCCCAATATTGACAAAACAAAAATAAGGGATCGAAGGCATAAATTCTGGGGAAATACCATACCAAGGATGTCAGGTCTAACAGTACTTCACTATTTGTATCACAGGTTTGGGGAAAACAATTGACATCCTAATCATATATTAAATCATAATCATATGTCATAATAATTAAAACAGAATTAAACTACCTATCACAGTATTATGACTTCATTGCATGGTATGTTATGCAGAGGTGGCTCCTCCGTAACGGCGGAGGAGAGTCTCCGCACAGCCCAGCGCCGGCAGATGATAAATAAAATGATAATAACACAATGTTATTATCATTTTATTTATGCTGTCTGAGTTATGCAATGAGAATTGGGCAGGACCAGGCATGGAGGAATAGTAGTGTGCACTTATAAGTGCGCATGTCGGTTTGGCCGGCCGTCATATAGCAAGAGAGCAGCGCCTGTTTTGGGTAGTAAGCCTGTGCCTTGAGGGCCCATCCCCTTTCGGCCCGACAAGAGAGGCAAGGATGGCAGCATTAGCGGGAGCAGAGCGGAAGGTTAGACTTTTTTATTCTTATATTATTTCTCCCACCTCCCCACCTCCCCTCCCATGCAGGCGCCCTACCACCTTAGATAGGCGGTGGCCGCCACTGATGCAATGTTCCTAGTACAAATGCCATCTCCTAATCGCAAGCATTGGTTTGCCAATGTCTTTTGACAACTACATTGCACGTTCTACCACAGGGCCAGTTTCAAAGCACATCCGTTGAAAATCTTCCTTTGGGGGCACTTAAAAGAGCCAGATAGATGGGAGGGCGTGTGAACATTGATGCTATCTTGGAATTTGGTCATGAGAAGAACTGCTTATGCTTACTTGTTTTCTATAAGCTGTTTATTGGAGACCTAGGGGCTTTTCTATGAGAGCCCTGCATCACTTTTGCACCACGTAAAGTGGTACATGCGTAACGCTGGGCTCTCATTAACATTTATGAAGCTACGCAAAGCCCCCCAGCATAGCTTTTCAGTGGCCTCAGAAATCATGAGTAAGGTGATGCAGCACACATCGCCTTAGTCTGAGGCATTCAATGGGCATTGCAGTGGGGTTTCCCAGGCAACACCCATGGAATTTGACACTGCCCCATATTTACAAAGTGATGCAAACCTGGGGAAGCATCAAATCCGTATGCCTCCAGAGGTGAGGCGTAGCAAGGAGAAATGATTTATTTCTCCTTGTTTTTTCTTCTTTCCGTGTGTTCTGCATTCTGCAGCACACATAAAAAGAGGGAAACGCCTCATAGGATTGTTATCGTGCAGGAAGGTGTCCCTTCCTCCACAAAAACAATTCTATCTGCATTAGAGGCACACTTGCAGCTTGGTGCAATGGTGCCTACATGAGTGCTAGGCTGACAAAACGGCACCAGTGCAGGTAGAAAGGACAGGATTGCACCCTATTGCTTAAATGTGGTGCATTCCTGCCATTTGACTTTAGCGTACGGCAGCACGGCAAGGTGCTGCACTGACCTATGCCAAAATGCCATAAATGAGGCCCCTAGTATCTCCAAACAGCCAGTATAAGTTCTTAGTAGAGTGGTACCAGGTTGGCTAGAATACACTTCTAACTATTTTTTGTATCTATTTTTGCTTAGGGATAATTTAAAAAAATAATGCCACACCTTTTCAAATTTCTAAACTGTTTCCACATTTACCTTTGTATATTATTACCACATTACTATGCTCACTTTCGGTTTCAAAATCTCCAACTGACATATTAAAAGCAATTGTTGTACAGTGCAGTGATTTTGTTGTATAATTGTCCCATCAGAACCAGGTTAAACATATGACTCAATAGTAAGGGCTTTCTTCACATCTCCACTTCCGGTACAAAGCCCTCACGCAGCATACTGGATGGCAAACGTGTATGACAGGTTTATTCAACTCGTTTATCAAAAATGGATTTTATCCACACGACCCGAATACGTTTCCCGTCAACAGACACAATTACACACATTTCAACTGAATTGCAAAGAAATGGGCATGGCTATCGAAACACCACTCGAAGCTTCAATCATTGCTTCAATCTATTAATCAGAGCTGCAAGATTGTATTTCAGAAAGTGGTTTTAAAATGATCAGTAATGTGGATGATGTTAGTATATACTGAAGTGCAGATATTCACACTATGGGGCATATTATCAGGCATGGAGTTAAAATTATCGCCGCTTTAGCGGCAGAAAACTGCCGCTAAAGCGGCGATAAAGGGCTTGATAATATGCACTTGAGAATTCCAATAGAAGTCCTTGTTCTGGTGTCAACATGGGCTTCTATGGGAATTCTCAAGGACATATTATCAAGCCCATTATCGCCGCTTTAGCGGCAGTTTTCTGCCGCTAAAGCGGCGATAATTTTAACTCTGTTTCTTGATAATATGCCCCTTACTTCTTTGCTTTTTAATCGCAGATTTAATGTTACCTGACTAATAATTACCATTAGATGAAGATGGATGAATGCTACTCACTATGGGGCATATTATCAAGGATGGCGTTAAAAATTATCGCCGGTTTAGCGGCAGGAAACTGCCGCTAAAGCGGCGATAATGGGCTTGATAATATGCCCGTGAGAATTCCAATAGAAGCCCATGTTGACACCAGAACATGGGCTTCTATTGGAATTCTCCAGGGCATATTATCAAGCCCATTATCTCCGCTTTAGCTGCAGTTTTCTGCCGCTAAACTGGCGAAAATTTTTATTCCGTCCTTGATAATATGCCCCTATGTTGTTCATTTTTCTCAGCAGTCCAAATTCACAGTTATCTCAAGCACACTAATATTATTTTACGAACCATTACGTTTACTGCCGACACATGAATCAACTAGCTTATTTTCTTTGAAAGCAATCTTCATCAGTCTCGACATTAAGCCATGCACTACTTAAGATGTCTTTCCAGTAAGCAAACGTCTTGTGTAAAATATACTTTGTTAATTTAAATGAAAGACTCCAAAATGTGCACTATTCTTCGGATATGCATAGTTCTGCTGATTAAAATGCAACAAAACAAGTACATGATTGTAGACTGAACATATATTATGTAGATGATAGGAGCAAGCGGAACAAAATCATGGTAAGCAATGTGCAACAAAAGGAAGTAATTTGAATGAGCACATTTCTCAAAGTAGATGTATTCAACAGTATCAATAAAGATATGTGTATGAACAATGAAAGTATGAGTGGTGACTTTGTGCCTCATTTAAACTTTGGCAGAGCAGGAGCACGGCCCACCTCCCAATGTACTGAGAAAACAACAAAAAATGGAAAAATATGTGGTGGGGTTATGCAGGGGGATGGCCGCCCAGGAGGGATTCCCCACCTACAGGAGATTGGGTGCAGGCATTGCGTATACCAGGACCTGCGGCCAAGCCCCTGCCATGCATGAATCAGGGTCATATGTGGCAAGGGGTTGGATGCCTGCAGGGATTGGGTTCAAGGCCTTTCCACAGGCCAGATCCTGCGGCCCTCTCCCTACCTGTACACAGCAGGGAGGTTGGCCTCTAGTGGGGAATAGGGCCAAAAACCATGTGCAACAAGAGGTTGGTGCCTGCAGATAATTTGGAGCAGAGCCTGGCCGCAGCCAACCCCATGCTTTGCACCCCTGTTGGGTTGGGCACCCATGGGGGTTTGGGGTAACACTGGCGTTTGGGCTTAGGGTTGTCTGCCACTGGGGTTTGGGGGCAGAGCCTGGTTGAAGCTCAGGTCATGTGGCCAAACCACTGCTGCTCCCAGCCAAAAGCTGTTCTTATCAGGTGAGCTGAGGGAATATCATTTTTATTTTTAAGAGAAATTCACTGAAAAAAAGAAATGGCAAATTGAAGATATAGTTAGATATGGTAATAAAATCTTACTTACGTAAAAAAGCACCCTAGAAATTCACTGAAGAAAACCAAAGGATTAAAGTGACTTTATAGTTAGGAAAGGTAATAAGATTTTAGCTCTCACAAAAAAAAAAACTAGAAATCCACTGAAAAAAACAAAAGTTAAATTGACATTATAGTTTGGCGTGGAACTATTGAAAAAACTAACATTTAAAATCAAAAGGAAAACACTGAAAATCACCTGTCACAGTTTAGTAAGCTAACTATAACCTGCGCTGCGCCATGCACTACATATGACCTCACATATTACATAACTCATGACATTTAAAATTACATCATTGTTTACATCACTGATGATGTCACTGATACCATCATTCAATGGTTCTCACAGTTTTCTATAAGCTTTTCATACTGGAAGAAGTTCCATAATGTACACATAGAACCAATTTCTCATTACATCTGTATAAGTAATTAGTGTAATGTTTTCCAACAAGCAGAATATGAAGCATATCTGTGAAATCACACCCATTCAGTAGATATTATGGTTTTTTTTTCTTGGTATTGAGGTGTGTACAAAGAATAATGGCTCTGTAGAAACTAATGAGATCAAAAACCTATTAAACCTTGTATAAAATTGAAAAACAGTGTTTGGCCAATATTTACTTGAATGAGATGTGCCTGGGCTTCATGGTACATAGAATTAAAAATAAACAGATTCACATCTATACACTACCCAATAATACGGCATGCACAACCAGGCCCTAAGGACAACCTTCTGTAGTATGTAAAAGTACCTTACACACATTCCTGAAATGAGAAGAATGGTGTACAAAAGAAGACAAAAAGAACCCCATAATTTTGGCTTTTGCCCTAGGTTTACAGGTTTGATCCCACCAAGATGACTTTGGGTGTGCCACAATTTTGTCATAAAGACATGTCAGCACTGTATTTATTAGAGCAATGTGGGAAGCTGCAGTAGTATACATGCGATTTAACTGACAGATTGCTGCTGGTGTTAAAATCACGTTTCAGTCTGCATGTCAGATTGTTTTAGTGACATGACTGAGAGATAGATTTGAGACCTCATGGAAATTGCGTACTCATTATAGCTTTCTAGAGCACTAATTAAAATTACTAGGACAAAACAAGCCTCCTCATTTAGTTTATTTCTAAGGCACATGTTTATGTTTTACAGCTTTGACTCCATCAAGATGGCTTCAGGTGTGGCACCCTTGCCTCATAAATACAGAACGTTAGTGCTCTAGTTGGTCATTAAAACACTGTGGGAGGTTGCAGTAGAATACTAGGGACTCAACTGACAAGCTGCTGCTTCTATTAGAAGCACATGTTTTACTCAGAATATTGGTCATTATACTTAAGAACTGAGGAAGATAGTTGAAATTTATGGAAATGTATAACCCTGGGCTTAGGACTACGCTACGCTCACGTAGTTTGCGCAACTACGTGCTACGTGAATTGTACGTAGCACTGTGCAAAAATGCGTAGCGTAGCGGGCATTTTTTGCTTGCTCACGGTCCTCAACGTCAAGTTGGTGACCGCGAGCGAGCAAAATAACATCCCGGCGAGACTTTTTCCTTGTTCACGAACAGCAACATCAAGTTGCTGATTGCGAGCGTGGAAAATAAACGTCCCGGCGAGATTCTCAACGCGGGGAGGTAAGGTTTCTCATTGCTAGTAGAGAAACCGCTCGCGATGAGAAACTACCAGTCCACGTTGAGAAAGCTGCCGCTCAAGTACAAATCTACTCGAGCGGCAGAAAACGACCGCTTGCACTGTGCAAGATGCGGTTTGCAACGATTGCACAGTGAGGACATGCATCCGGCACTGTGAAATCAGTGCGAACAGCATTTTGCACAGTGCACTACGCAGTTCGCATAGCTACACGTAGCTTGCGTAGTGCAAAAGTGCACTTTGCGTAGCTACGCATAGCGCTACTACGCAAACTACGCCCAGGGTTAGAAATGTTCCCTCATTTTACCTTCCATAACCTCTATTAGAAAATAATGAGAGAAAACTGTTTTTTCAAACACGGTTGATCAAATTCTAGCAGTGGATCAGCATTTCTTACCGGGTAAAATCACTTTAGAACACCACATTTCTTAAAATTAATATGGTACCACCAACACATGATTTATATTTAGACTAAAATATTTTCTTACCCTTTATTTGTATTTCTTTTGTGACTCCCAAAACTTGCTGTTCACTACAGTGCATTTCAGTGGTGATGACTGCAAGTCCTTTAATGGCTGCCACAGTATGTTGCTCCGTTTGTAGCCAGCCAATCAGGATTGACTAGTTTCCTTTAAAGTGGCCAGTCAGAGCATATACCTAGTTATTTATGTGATTGGCACCAACACTGTTGGACCTAGAGTCCTAGGGTAGCTTGGCTCAAGTAGAAAGGCTTACTCCAGAATTGCATGTTGTGCTGCGTCACACTCACTTCACACTTCAACGCTTTACCACTTAAAAAAAAAAATGACGCTACACCAATTATTTAGAGAAGGTAGTAAGCTTTATCTTTCCTTATCAGGTGAAGTTAATCAATTTTTATCCAATACCTTACAAAGTCAGAAAATTTCATCTCGTCCGATTTAGCAATACTCTTCTACTTCAAATGTAGCAAGATCTCAAGCGCGCCCCTTTTAATGTTTCGATTCAACACCATACTCCATAGCGCGTTGAACCAAAACACCAAACGAAGCGCTCCCAGGGCAATCACTATACGCCGGAAATCAGGTGTTTACTTTAAGCGTTACACATACCATTTACATTTCTTTGGGGATCAAGTGATTATTCTAAGCGCTGCGCATTACATTCACATTTCTTTGAAGATCAAGTGATTATTCTAAGCGCTGCACATTACATTCTCATTTCTTTGAAGATCAAGTGATTATTCTAAGCGCTGCACATTACATTCTCATTTCTTTGAAGATCAAGTGATTATTCTAAGCGCTGCACATTACATTCTCATTTCTTTGAAGATCAAGTGATTATTCTAAGCGCTGCACATTACATTCTCACTTCTTTGAAGATCAAGATATAAATTAGGGGTCTCCTATGTAGTCGGAGATCGGGGCTATCAGGATGTCACACTGGCCTCAGTTACCACAGTCCGGAACACTCCTCCAAAATGCCCGGCTTACTAGTAAAGAACCACATCTTCCTCAGGAGAGGCTTGGGAAGCCCAGGAACTGAGTTCTTCTTGCTGGGGGCAGAGGGGGCTCAACATACTCCGGGAGGAATCTCCTCGGGGGAAGGGGCGAATCCGGGGCCACACTGGCCTTCCGCCCGCCTTCCCCGAGGGTTTCTCTAATTCGGGCCTCTTGTGGGTCACTCGAGTCGGATTGAGGACTCGCTCCTCTGAGCCCCACTCACCGGCAAGCCCACTTCCTGATAGACCTTGAGGGGGTGACAACGCTGACGTGGGGTCGTTCCTGAGCCCCACGAGGACCCTTGAAACCAGGCGCTCAACCACCCAGTGACTGCCGGGAGGCACGCCCACAGCCGCCAGACGCAGCGTGGCCTGCCGGGGCGTGGCCTCCTCACACAGCCGGCACCAGCGGGGGTGGCACTCCTCAGACCGCCCCCTGCATGTGATCAGAGGATCGCAGCTTCAAGGCCCGTCACAGACTTCTACTCAGGGGCGCGGCCTCCTCACACAGTCGGACCTCGGTGGGGCGGCGCTTCTTAGTCCGCCCCTTTGCTTGCGATCCGAGTAAGGCAGGCTTCCCTTTCACTCTGGGCTAGGTCGCGCTATCATATCCGGCACAATGGGACCCCAGGCCTCCTCATGGGCCCCCCAGGTGACGGTAGGACGATTTTCCAACCCCTGGGCTGCGGCGGTGAGTGTTTCAGATAGGGTCTCAAGTCAGGGGGGGCTAAAATTAGGGAGGCGATCTGATCTCTGGGGCAATCGAAGCTTTTAGCCAAATCCCTGGGACTATGTCGCAGATCACCTTCCGTTCAGTCTAAAGTAGTGGTCAGTCGATATCCCTGGATTAATCCAGGGTTCCAGACAACAGCAGGGGTGTGGAAGGTGTAGCCAAAGTCGGTGTCTCTCTACCCTAACTTCCTTCAAGGGACCTGACTGAACAGGAGCGCCTAGGGTAGTTGTGACCTGGAGTCAGTGGCTGGTAACAGGGTCAGGTCAAGAGGTCGAGGGTGGCATCAGCTGGGGAGGGAAGTAAAGCAGACCCTAAGAACTGTCAAATTCCCTCTCTAGTGCATCCACCTCCCCACTCAGATGCCTTACTCCTGACTTCCTCACAGCACACCTTCTTCTCTAAAATGGCCGACGCACCTCCCCTCTATTTATAACCTGGGCCCTGACTGGCCAGAGTGGTCCAGAAGGTTCTGGAACCCCTCATGACAGTCTATGGCCCAAGTTCTGAGGTGACAGTTTAGTCCACCATTTTGTGAAGAGACTCTCTCCCCCCCTCCATTTTAGTGAAGCACCTTGCGCCTCACTCTCAGGTAGTGAAAATGGGGCGCCCAGAGCCTCTACGTCAACACCCAAAAACTAATGGACAGAAAAATTAGAGGGCCAAAGGGGTGAGAAAAAAAAAGAAAAAATGAGGCGGGGACAGCCAAGGGCTGGCAGGTCTAACAAACACATTACAGCACTGAAATGAGCCTTGTTAACAGACTGAAAAGGCTCCTTTTGGAGCTGTAACATAGATTGGCAATAAACAATAAAATGGAATATGAAAGTGAGTGATTGCCAGTCGATGAGAGTGATTCCAGCATTCCATCCATCACCTCGCTTTTTGTGACAGTTGACACCCTAACTGCGTTGAGCATGCCCAGATTTTACTCCCATGCTCATTTGGGCCTGTGTTGATGAGGCCCACATAAAACCTCTAGTTGCTTGTGTTTCCTTCTAGAAGAGGCTTCACTTGGCAGCCTGAGATGGAATATTTCACGGGAGAAACAGGGTCAGTACTGAATTGCATAAATCAGGCCACTGACTAGAGTGGCATAGTGGAACAAATGCTGGAATGCAGCCCTGAGTGACCGCCAGTAGCTGAGATTAATTAAACCAGTCCACTCCTCACATTGTTGTGTGCGAAAAAAGCAGCACACTGGCAGATTCTCTTTCGAAAAGTGCTTAGCTGGATGGGCCTTGTGCTTGTCCTTTTAGGCATGATCTCTTCCTCGCCTATTGTAACATTTGTAAAAGGATGATAAGCTAAAAGGGTTTCAATCCTCACCCACTCTTCCCTGCTTAGGACCAGGTAGGATTAAGCATAGCTTCCTGGCATTGCCCAAAGGATCAGTTGCTTCTTAACAAAATTATCCCCAGCCTTTCTACTTATACTTGAAGGGCTGTGTTGCACCCATCCCATATCAGATACCAATTTGGATTGGGCAAGTGCCAGAAAGGGTTGTATTGGTCTATACCTTCACCCGTCAGGTTCTTCCCATAGGCCAGAGAAGATTTTCTCAACAGGTGTTCCACCCTCAAGGCATCAGTGCAGCATACGGCTGTCCAAGTGTCACAATCACAAATGGAAACATAACATCAGACCAGCTGTCAGTTGCTGCAGCATTCACCCCGCTGGCTACCTGGGCTTGAACTGGATAACTGAGCATTGCTCCCAGTCTCTGAATCTGTACAGCTAATATCAGAGCCATCTGTAAGTGAGAAGAATTTGTCTCCCAGCTCCTGAGAATCTTCCAGCCCCTTAAGCCCTGTTGCCCCTTCGACTAAAACACTGGTATCCATGTTATCTAGTGCCAGAGTTTATGATGATCGAAAGGGTAAACCATCCACAAGACTATGGTGCCTAGTCTAATCAAATGACACTGTTTGCGGAGGAAGTGCTGCATACTTTTGATTATCAGTGTCTGCCAACCCCCTCCCAAAGGCAAATTATGAGTTAGGGCTTACCAGAAGCCTAGTCGGCCCAGCTTGTCCTTCAACCACCACTCCAAGCTCCGTCTTCTCCAGTCTGCCACCGCCGCCATGTGAGTCCTTCAGACTACAGCCACCTGGTGCTCCCATTGTTTCAGTTGCGGAGTCTCCAGCAGTGATCGCAATAGTGGAAAAAAATTCTGAGGCTGATACTGCTGATGCTGCGGCTGGTCGATCTGGGAGTCTTGGCTTTCTCTGTTAGTTTTTTTCATCCTTTCCTCTCCCTGTCCATCTCCCCATTTAGCAGCATCCAGGCTCTGCTTTCCTTTCAAAGATATTTTAGGGTTGATAACATTAGTGGTGTTGGTTTCTAATTTCCCTGCCTTGGAGCGCTGCGAGGATATAGTGTTGCGGATATAGTGTTTCCATTAGGATATGCTGGTGTCACAGCGGTAACATTGATGTCGGAGTTCTTTGCTCATGTAGAGCGGCTTACTTTTGGAGGCATTCCTCAGTTGGTGCAGGCTCTGGACCTGAGCCACCCGATCTTGCCGGCCCCTCCTCCTCCAAAACTGAAGGCAAAGGCAGTGAGATCCACATTATACAGCAAGCACCCAGCACGCCAGACAACACCGCCGTCACCGATGCCGCCTCGACTGCCCAGAACACGGCTACGGTCCAACACCTACACTGCCTGTAAGTTCTCATGTGTACTAATTATTAGTTTGTCCGCTGGGGAACATCTCCTTATTCCCATTGTTAGACCCGAGTGGCGGGGAGCGGCCAGGGCGTCTATTCAAACAGGTGCCATCTTGTCTTCGCCTGTGTAGTTGTTTTAGATGCACTGGGAAACAGATTGTTCCTGTACTAATAAATGTTTTAACTTAAGAGTGTTCATTCTTCTTAGTACAGTGTGTTATCCTGTGGATAACGAAATTAGGTTTGTTTCTCTTTGCACGTTACCCTCATGCAAAAGCAATACTTCTATTTCAATTACACATTGAATAATGTTTGTACGGGGCTACAATAACGTGTCTTTCACCTTCATCGCTGGTGCATTGATCCAAGTTCACCTGTAACACCCATGGATGGGAAAGCACAGTATGCAGAGTTACGCCAAAGTCACAACTTACGCAACAAGATAACTGAGACTGATAAGGTCTCTGAGTTTTGCCACCAAGAATTCGGTGCACCTTCTCCAAGTCCTTTCACACTGATCCTCCCATTTGTCCAGTGCAGCTGAGAGTTTCTCCTTTCCCAACACTTCCCAAAGCTTACTAAGCCAGGCCCCCTTAGTCTAGCATCTGTTCTTTCCCTCACAGTGTTGTGGTCGCCTGTCTTGCCACATATATACAGCTCTAATACAGGTATTTGTGCAACACTTCAAACAGTATAACAATGGCAACATTGCACAAAAAGATCCCACACAAGGTTAGGCAAATAGAGCTGAATTTCATAAATAAAACAAGATCAAAATTACAAAAATCCAATCAGTAGAACCAGAGTTGTAAATTTGGAAAGAATAAAGTCTAAATAGCACCTAAAAGCACAAAGCACCATCTGCGGCTATCTGGTCGCGCTGGACCAGATAAAAGTCAAAGGTCAGGCTGATCACAATAGAGCATTGGTCAGATACAGTCCTAGATTAATCCTGCTGAAGTTTTAGCTTCTCAAACTTTGTGCCAAGAGTCCTGTTCACATTGGAGAGGTCCACGAGGAGAAAGGAGAGTGTTGCGGGAGGCTGCCAGCGTGGTGCAAAGAGCACGTTGGGCATCGCTGGCAGGCAAGCTGGAGCTCGTGTTGACATTCCCCCAAGAGCGGTCGATGCTGAAGTGTGAAGAGACAGGTTGGTGGCGTTTTGCAGTGATTGCCAGTGCAAGCACTATGTTCTCAGTGATTTCAGCACCTGTGAGCCACACCAAGGGTCTACTACCTGAGAGACACCACGTTGGGGTCTGGAACTCACTGCGGCAGGGTCTAGGGTCAGATACAGCATGTTGGAGAGCCTTTTATGCCCCTGCGGCTCTGATCAGGAGGCCTGCAAACTAGTCCTTGAGTCACTCTGGGGTCCTGGGTTCAAGAAGAAGTTTCAGGTCCAGTTCTCCTTCCCCAGGCAGGAGGGTAGCAGGCAGCAGGTCAGCACAACAGAGCAGCAGTTCCTTTAGAGCTGCAGCCCAGCAAAGTGTCAGTCTTTCAGCAGCACAGCAGTCCTTCTTTCTGACAGAGTATTCACAGGTCCAGAACTGTATTGAATTGTTGGTGTCTGAGGTCCTTTGAAGTGGGATAGGAGCGAATAGAGGTTTCCCTTTGAAGTCCCCAGGCTTCCTGCCTTCCATGTCCTGGATCCAGACTAACTAAAGGGGAAATATAACCCTTTGGGTAAATGCAAAATTGAAATTACACTTATGAAATGTAATAAGGTCATTCCAATGTTATCTTATGGGAGAAGGAGGCTTTGCAGTAATGAAAAACTAATTTAGTTTTTCACTACCAGGACATATAAAACGTAAGTGTACATCCCAGATCGATGCTTTGTAATTGCAGATCAATGATTAAACATGCAGCTGACATTGCAAATCAAATTCTCACACAAGACCTCAACCTTACAATACAGACTGAAACCTGACTGATTGAGACCTCATAATCTAAGTTGGACATTCTAGTTCCACCCAACTATGACATCATCATACTTGGTAGAACTTGAAGAGTGGGGAGGGGGCCATAGCATGCATCTACGGCTCTATGGTCACCCTGAAACTTTCCCAAACTATGCCAATGACCTCCTGTGAATACCTAGTTATCAAAATATGGAACAATGATAAGATAGTTTGCAAAATTCACATGATTTACCACCCCAGGAAATAACCTACCTTTCATCAAACAATGGATACCATGTCTGCTAACTCAGATCAGCACACCAAACAAATTTTACTCTGGGACATCAACATACATTGGAATGATTCTAATGACCACTTACAGAACACCTTCAAGGCATTACTCACGGACCACAACCTTACCCAGTCTTGCAATGGCCTTACTCACAATAGAGGCTCCACTCCTGAAATAATCATTTTGAAATTCAAAACTATCCAACTCGAATCCATAACCCCCCTGTGACTGGTCAGATCACTACATAAACTCCTTCCTCATCCTGGAGAAGGTGACGAAATATAAGGGCCAACTGCTTAAACCCAAACATTGGTCCAGAGATCTGAGGACTATAAATCTTTCTGACTTAACCTCTACTAGCAATAACTTCTGACAATCTCCTACAAACATGACAAATGTGAATGATCTTACGGAACATTACATACAATCCATGACAGACATTCTTGATACGATTGCCCTGAAAGCGATGTAAAGAAATATAGATCCAAAACATACCAAATCTTGGTTCAATTGTAGCCATAATGAAGTAAGACACAACATGGAGAAGCTCTCCCTCCATCACACCTCAAACACTTGAGGTCAACGAGAAGAGTTTACAGCGAAGAAGTCCGATGTTGCAAAGCAGAATACATCAGAAAGCAATTAGACATTGCCAAAAACAGATCCAAAAAACTATTCGAAATCATAAATCAACAAGTAACAAGCAAAATTAGCAAACACCTGGTAGACACTGTTCCTTGCAGCGAGGAATTCACTGCCTATTTAATTGTAAAGACAAAGAGGATTGAATCAGACCTGCTCTGCGCCTCACAGCTTCTGTTAACCCACGCCCAAACCGATCCCCTGCCTGTACTGCACCAGGTTATTTCCCCTCTTTTTGTATATACTACTAAAACTATGCTAATTGGAGGGACTTAAAAATCCCGGATGAAGACACTTCACTTACTATATTAACTATAATAAAACCCTCCAACCACTTCAATGATCCCCTGCATTCCAAGCTCATCAAACTAGTCTGTCCTTCTAGACTCCCTCTTTAGACCAAGATTGTCAACGCATCTTTCTCGCAGGGCATATTTCTGGATTGTTTAAAGATAGGCAGGTCAACCCCTATTCTAAAAAAGCCTAATGCAGACCTGTTTAACCTCAACAACTACGGCCCTATAACACAATTTTTGACTCTTGCAAAGGTTTTAGAGAAATACACACACATGCAACTTGGCAAACACACTGAACATTTTCAACTCCTTGATCATCATCAATCTGGCTTTTGAAAGGGTCATAGCACTAAAATAGCTCTAACACACATTGATGATGGCACCCTGAGAATGTTAGACCAAAACAAACCCTGTTTGCTTACATTTCTTGACCTCTCTACGGCTTTCGATATGGTCCAACATGATAGTATGATTGACCTGCTTTGGAATAGGATGGGGCTATCTGGTCCGGCCTAAAATAGGTTGCTCTTTTCCTTCATATTAGAACACAGAGCATCAAGGTCAATCAAACCCAATCTGACACTACTCCAGTCACGATTGGTGTTCCCCAAGGATCAGCACTGTCCTCTCAACCACCTTATTTAATTTGTTCATGGAACCTCTTACCAATCTTTTGAATCTCTCTAATGTTAACTACCACATGTATGTTGATGACACACAACTATATTTGAATCTTTCCTCCTTTGAAGACATCTAACTGCTAAACTACACCCTACGGAAAACCCAACAATGGCTGATCTGCAAACACCTCATGCTCAACACCCTCAAAACTGAATTCCTCCTGATCATACCTCACAACACTCTTCCCCTATAGAAGAATGGCTCAAGCAACTCACTGCTTTCAACCATGTCCCTCACTTGATAGATTCCACTACACTAGGTATAATGTTGGACAAACACCTAAATATGCAAGATCATATCAGTGTTAGTACAAGGGGAGCTGACTACCATCTAAATATATTGAGCAAAATCAAATCCTTCTTGCACCCAGCTGACTTTCAGTTAGCAGTCCAATCCCCGGTTATTCCCTGTCTGGATTATGGGAGCGCTACTTTTGCTGTGTTACCCAAAAAACAGCTGGCTCCACAAACAGCTACTTTAAACTCCGCTACCAGGCTCACACCGAATCCAGAAGATTCAGCCACATCACTCCTGACCTTGACCAACTAAAATGGCTCCAGTTTCAAACAAGAATACAGTTGATGATTGCTTGCATGACACAATAGGCCCTTCACCATAACACACCTCTCTACCTGGCCAAAAACCGTGAACTTTTTGGAGGAAGTCGCTACTTAAGAAGCTCGAACCCCCAGAAGTTCAAAAAGAAGAAGAAATACAACAGCTCCTTCTCTGGTCTAGCCCCTTGAATACAGAACTCCCTACGTACTGAAATCAAGACAAACCCCTCCTCTACGTTTTTAAAAATGGAAATAAAAATTAGTTTGATGAATACATTCTTTCACTAGTCATCCTCAGTCATTCAGCCTCATCTTTTACTTGTAGACTCCCAGGGATCATGATTCTCCAAATTGTTTTGATATACTTTATCTGTAGTTATTTGTGGTTTTGGCTCCTTGCTCTGTCCCTCCTCCATCTTGTATTTTATCTATGATCTGACTGCCACATGTATTTTATTATTTATTTATTTTTATTTCTGAATTTGTAAAGCGCATGGTTACACTTACAGTGTGTCCCCGCGCTGTCAGAAGAGCCATCTACTCCGTCAGTCAGACAAGACGGGTTAGTCTTTAGGGAAGAGGAATGTTTTGAGCTTTCTCCGGAAGATGAGCTCCGAGGTTTCCACTCTTAAGCTCAGGGGGAGAGAGTTCCATTTATGTGCCGCCAAAATACGAAAGGATTTACCTCCCATTCTGGCTTTCTTGTGTCTGGGGACAGCGAGGAGGCCTGCTCCTAACGAGCGGAGTTGTCGAGTGGGCGTATAAGGGCAAAGAAGGTTCCGAAGGAAGGCCGGGCCCTTGCCATGTACGATCCTGTGACCAATGCAAAGGACTTTGAAATCAATTCTCTCATTGATCGGCAGCCAATGCAGAGTTCGTAGGGATTTTTTTGAAGGGGCTCTTCTGGGCAGCCGGAGGACCAGACGAGCGGCAGCATTCTGAATTGTCTGCAGTCGCCGCCGGCTAGTGGCATTGGCTCCCAGATAAAGGGCATTGCCGTAGTCCAGTCTTGACGTGACAAGGGCGTGGACCAGGGTCTTCCTAGATGATTCTGGGAGCAGGTCGATGGTTTTGCGGAGTTTCCGTAGAATCGAGAAGCACGAACCGGCTACCCGTCTAGTATGGTAGTCGAAGTCCATCTTTGAGTCCACCCATACTCCCAGATTCTTGACCTGATCACTAGGGGTAGGAAGGGGCCCCAGGGTCTGCGGCCACCAAGCAGATGACCAGACTGAGGGGGGTTTTCCAACAATCAGCACCTCAGTCTTTTCACCATTAAGACGGAGGCAATTCTTCGCCATCCATCCCGCCATATCCTGGAGGCATGCTGAGAAGTTAGCGGCGGCTTGTTCAGCAGGTTGGGTCAGAGCGACCACCAACTGTGTGTCGTCTGCGTATGTCACTACTTCCACCCCGTATCGTTCCGCAGTGGTAGCCACGGGGGTGACATATAAATTAAAAAGGGTTGGACTGAGGCTTGAGCCCTGCGGCACTCCTTGACCAAGGTCAAAGGTATCGGAGCGTGCTCCTCCTTGCTCTACCGAGAAGCTACGGTTGGTGAGAAAAGATTCCAACCATAACCAGGCCATGCCTGTCACCCCTCCTTTCTTCAGACACTGCAGCAGCGTATGATGTGCTCTGAAACCCTCTAGGGTCATGTTTGCGCTATATAAAAATCTGCAAATAAATGCATGTATGACTTTTTAAATACATTGCACCATGCCAAGGCCTACAATTGGGGTGTCTTATATGTTTTAAAAAGGAAGGTTTGAGCCTGGTAAAAAGTTTTATTTTCCCAGGTCGATATGGCAGTTGAACTTCACACAGATTTTAATGGCAAGCCTGAGACATTGTTGAAGAGCTACTTAAGTGGGTGGCAAAATCAGTGTTGCAGGCCCACTATTAGCATTTGGTCTGCAGGTCCAGGGTACATGTAGTACAACTTTGCTATGTTAATACAGCTAAGAATAGCGTGCAAATCACCTCCAAAGAGGTATCTCTGCGCTAATGATAGACACAGGCAAAAACCTAACAAAATTTGAAAACAACATTGTTGTAAGCATTTTTCTGAATTTTATGTAATTAGGGCAGATGCGAGCATGGTAGGGCACAGCATTCTAATATTATGGGGCCAGGTAAGAGAAAGACCTACCCCCACATATAGTCATTGGACACGAGGAACGATAAGCAAGGCTTTGTCCTTGGAGTGCACATCCCTTATTGGACAGCAGTAATTCACTTTTTGACGTAGATAATGAGATCTGTTTCCTGTTAGTCACTTATGTGCCAGGCAACAGATTTTGAAGATTGAACTTTTCTTAATGGGCAGCCGATGCAAGACTTTCAGTAAAGGTTCAGCCGATGAGCAGGAAGGAAGATTACACACAAGTTGTGCAGCAGTGTTTTGAACCACTTGCAGTTTGGACATTAAGGAATCATTGGCTGATGCAAGTAAAGCATTGCCATAGTCCAATTTCCTAATATTGAAAGCCTGAACAAGGGTTTTCCTAACAGAAAGAGGAAGATAAGAGAAAGCTTTCTTCAACAAGCGCATCACGTTGAAACACCTGCCACTGGAGGCAACGACTTGGTCTTTCATGGACAGAGGCTGATCTATTTTAAGGCCAAGATGATTCTCTACCTGTTTGGGTAAATGATTGAGGCCTAATTCTATAGGCTACCATTCTGAGGTCCAAAGCTGCTCTTCTTTTCCAAATAACATAATCTAAGTTTTCTCTGTATTCTATTGCAGACAGTTGATGCCATCCAGTCTGCAACAGCTTTCATACTGTTTGGGAACTGATCTTTGATCCTATCCAGGTCATCCCCAAAGGAGATGACAAATTGGATATCATCCGCATATGATACAATTTCAAATCCAAAGGATTTAGTTATGGTAGCTAGAGGGGCCACATAGATATTAAACAACATGGAGCTTAAACATGAACCCTGAGGTTCTCCCTTGTCAATCAATATGTAAAGTGCCCAGTGAGATAGTCTGAGATTGTGTGGGACACAGAATTAAGGGCTTCAGATAGATCTAGCAATGCCAGAATAGATGGAGTGCCTTTGTTGAAGAAAAGCCTGTTGAAATTGATCACTGCAACCAGGGCACTCTCCATACTAAAGAAGGATCTGAACCCAGATGAGTTGCGTCCAGTATCTGGTTACCCTAAAGGTAATTTGAAAGTTGGATATTTATTAAACCTTCCAGTGACTTGCCCAGGAGCTTGAGCAACTGAATGGGACACTAGTTTGCTAGATAACTAGTGTCAATGTTGGTCTTCTTGGCAGAGGTGCAACTTGAGCGGATTTCCATGCAAGTGGGATTGTCCCCGAGTCAA
Organism: Triturus cristatus; assembly: GCF_964204655.1. Classification (NCBI taxonomy): domain Eukaryota; kingdom Metazoa; phylum Chordata; class Amphibia; order Caudata; family Salamandridae; genus Triturus; species Triturus cristatus. The sequence goes on along the minus strand of NC_140581.1, from coordinate 609,151,975 downwards.
CAGATAAATTAAACAATGTCCGGACTGCAGGTGCAATCTAATGGGAAAGTGAAGGGAAGATCCGCGGAGGTCATGGATCTAGAGGAGAGCCATTTTTCGCTTTTTCCAAAATTGTTTGGTTCTGCTTAATGGAAAAAGGTGCACATTTTTGCAGGCTACAACTACAGTTTGAGGGAGGAGCGTCGGAAGTGTGTGCCTCAACAGGCTGGTACGCCAGAATTACAAATGTTTTAAATGATCTGGTTACTTATGTCTTCAAAGTAATCCACTAAGGAATTACATAGTTCTTGGCAGCCTAAGGTAGCCTCGGACCAGGCATCAAGATAGATGAAGCCATTGAAATATTTTAACAATTCCTCAGAGGAATTACCTACTTTCTCAAGTTGCATGAATGTGAGACGTGCATGCTAATTTTATATTTCTGTAATATAGTGAGAGCACCCATTTGAATGCGGCTTTGTCATTCTGGTTTTTTGTCCTTCTCCCCCCTCTTTCCAAATGTTTACAGGAGGACTCCTGTTGCAGTTTCTTATAAAACTAAGGAGCCCAAGATGTAGGCAATTTTTTAAAACTAGTTTTCAAGGGTGCAATGTGTTTGAATGCCAAGTGTAAAGTCTTACTAAATTGAGCTAAAGCTGTGTTCATATTTAGCTCTCGGGAAGGCAAAAATGACTCAAAATGTTTTGAAAAAGACTCTGGGTACACTAAATCCCAGGACTAGGGATTTATAAGTAATTCAAATATGTCAATTGGGGATAAGCCATTGTTACAATGTTTTAAGGAGAGAGCACAAGCACTTTAGCACTAATTATCAGTGTTAACCTGTTTAGGGTCCCAAGGTCAGCAACTATGAATTCAGCAAAAATAGGAGGAGGAAAGCAAAAGGTCTGCAGAGGACCCTGCGGAAAGAGCTAAATCCAACACCCTTGGACACAGCCATCCTGTCTCATGCTTCCACAGTGGCTCTAAGTAGTAATGTCATCTTGACCAGAAGGTCACTATAGCCTTTAATAGTGTTATGAAAGGCTATAACAATTATATTTTAAAGCATTGTCACTCTCGATATTAATTGTCACCAAAAGGGATAACGAACTATGGGGCAGATTTATGTTCCCTGGCGCATCCCTGCAAATCAGCATGGATGCGCCAGGGAAGATGCGTCACGAAAGTTTACCCTTGCGCCACAATAGATGCGCCGCATTTACAATGCGTTACAACAAACAAGTGATGGACGGAATGCTGACAATGCAGACATTCTCCCCCAGTCAAGAGATCTGGGTTAAATCCATCGTTCTTTTGCCCACTACGCCACCCCAGTTTAGACATGGCCATATGCAAATCAGTCTTGACCCTGTGCCTCATGGGAACAGTCCAGCTCGAACTGCTAAGCCATGTCTTCCCTGGAGCAGAATCAAGCATCCTAGGACCGGTTTCTGGCTATCAGCCGTCATCGGCCAGGATAGCTTGACTCCAGTGGCGTAGTGAGCACGGGTCCCACGTCTGGGAATACCCATCCCACTTAGGGCGAAAAGCGTTACAACAAACAAGTGATGGACGGAATGCTGACAATGCAGACATTCTCCCCCAGTCAAGAGATCTGGGTTAAATCCATCGTTCTTTTGCCCACTACGCCACCCCAGTTTAGACATGGCCATATGCAAATCAGTCTTGACCCTGTGCCTCATGGGAACAGTCCAGCCCGAACTGCCAAGCCATGTCTTCCCTGGACCAGAATCAAGCATCCTAGGACCGGTTTCTGGCTATCAGCCGTCATCAGCCAGGATAGCTTGACTCCAGTGGCGTAGTGAGCACGGGTCCCACGTCTGGGAATACCCATCCCACTTAGGGCGAAAAGCGTTACAACAAACAAGTGATGGACGGAATGCTGACAATGCAGACATTCTCCCCCAGTCAAGAGATCTGGGTTAAATCCATCGTTCTTTTGCCCACTACGCCACCCCAGTTTAGACATGGCCATATGCAAATCAGTCTTGACCCTGTGCCTCATGGGAACAGTCCAGCCCGAACTGCCAAGCCATGTCTTCCCTGGACCAGAATCAAGCATCCTAGGACCGGTTTCTGGCTATCAGCCGTCATCAGCCAGGATAGCTTGACTCCAGTGGCGTAGTGAGCACGGGTCCCACGTCTGGGAATACCCATCCCACTTAGGGCGAAAAGCGTTACAACAAACAAGTGATGGACGGAATGCTGACAATGCAGACATTCTCCCCCAGTCAAGAGATCTGGGTTAAATCCATCGTTCTTTTGCCCACTACGCCACCCCAGTTTAGACATGGCCATATGCAAATCAGTCTTGACCCTGTGCCTCATGGGAACAGTCCAGCCCGAACTGCCAAGCCATGTCTTCCCTGGACCAGAATCAAGCATCCTAGGACCGGTTTCTGGCTATCAGCCGTCATCAGCCAGGATAGCTTGACTCCAGTGGCGTAGTGAGCACGGGTCCCACGTCTGGGAATACCCATCCCACTTAGGGCGAAAAGCGTTACAACAAACAAGTGATGGACGGAATGCTGACAATGCAGACATTCTCCCCCAGTCAAGAGATCTGGGTTAAATCCATCGTTCTTTTGCCCACTACGCCACCCCAGTTTAGACATGGCCATATGCAAATCAGTCTTGACCCTGTGCCTCATGGGAACAGTCCAGCCCGAACTGCCAAGCCATGTCTTCCCTGGACCAGAATCAAGCATCCTAGGACCGGTTTCTGGCTATCAGCCGTCATCAGCCAGGATAGCTTGACTCCAGTGGCGTAGTGAGCACGGGTCCCACGTCTGGGAATACCCATCCCACTTAGGGCGAAAAGCGTTACAACAAACAAGTGATGGACGGAATGCTGACAATGCAGACATTCTCCCCCAGTCAAGAGATCTGGGTTAAATCCATCGTTCTTTTGCCCACTACGCCACCCCAGTTTAGACATGGCCATATGCAAATCAGTCTTGACCCTGTGCCTCATGGGAACAATCCAGCCCGAACTGCCAAGCCATGTCTTCCCTGGACCAGAATCAAGCATCCTAGGACCGGTTTCTGGCTATCAGCCGTCATCAGCCAGGATAGCTTGACTCCAGTGGCGTAGTGAGCACGGGTCCCACGTCTGGGAAAAACGATGGATTTAGGCCCAGATCTCTGTACTGGGGTGAATGTATGACATTGTTCTGCATTCTGTCCATCAATTGTTGTTTTTGCATTTGTCACCCCGAGTGGGAAGGGTATGCTCAGACGTGAGTCCCTTGCTCTCCATGCCACTGGAATCAAGCTATCCTGGCTGACGAGGGCTGAAAGCCCGAAACCGGTCCTAGGATGCTTGTTTCCAGTCCAGGGAGGACCTGGCTTGGCAGTTCGGGCTGGACTGTTCCCATGGGGCACAGGGTCAAGACTGATTTGCATATGGCTGGGTTCAAACTGGAATGGCATGGTGAGCAAAAAAACGATGGATTTAGGCCCAGATCTCTGTACTGGGGTGAATGTATGACATTGTTCTGCATTCTGTCCATCAATTGTTGTTTTTGCATTTGTCACCCCGAGTGGGAAGGGTATGCTCAGACGTGAGTCCCTTGCTCTCCATGCCACTGGAATCAAGCTATCCTGGCTGACGAGGGCTGAAAGCCCGAAACCGGTCCTAGGATGCTTGTTTCCAGTCCAGGGAGGACCTGGCATGGCAGTTCGGGCTGGACTGTTCCCATGGGGCACAGGGTCAAGACTGATTTGCATATGGCTGGGTTCAAACTGGAATGGCATGGTGAGCAAAAAAACGATGGATTTAGGCCCAGATCTCTGTACTGGGGTGAATGTATGACATTGTTCTGCATTCTGTCCATCAATTGTTGTTTTTGCATTTGTCACCCCGAGTGGGAAGGGTATGCTCAGACGTGAGTCCCTTGCTCTCCATGCCACTGGAATCAAGCTATCCTGGCTGACGAGGGCTGAAAGCCCGAAACCGGTCCTAGGATGCTTGTTTCCAGTCCAGGGAGGACCTGGCTTGGCAGTTCGGGCTGGACTGTTCCCATGGGGCACAGGGTCAAGACTGATTTGCATATGGCTGGGTTCAAACTGGAATGGCGAGCAAAAAAACGATGGATTTAGGCCCAGATCTCTGTACTGGGGTGAATGTATGACATTGTTCTGCATTCTGTCCATCCATTGTTGTTTTTGCATTTGTCACCCCGAGTGGGAAGGGTATGCTCAGACGTGAGTCCCTTGCTCTCCATGCCACTGGAATCAAGCTATCCTGGCTGACGAGGGCTGAAAGCCCGAAACCGGTCCTAGGATGCTTGTTTCCAGTCCAGGGAGGACCTGGCTTGGCAGTTCGGGCTGGACTGTTCCCATGGGGCACAGGGTCAAGACTGATTTGCATATGGCTGGGTTCAAACTGGAATGGCATGGTGAGCAAAAAAACGATGGATTTAGGCCCAGATCTCTGTACTGGGGTGAATGTATGACATTGTTCTGCATTCTGTCCATCAATTGTTGTTTTTGCATTTACAATGCAGCGCATCGTGGCGCAAGGATAAACAGATGCGTGACGCTTCTGATGGCGGAAGGTTGGTGCATTGCTGGAGTTGCGTCGCAAGTGCGACGCAGCTCCAGCAAGGCTCAGGGGTGCCCTATCGTTACAATGCTGCGTCAATCCTTACGCCTGCTTCAAGCAGGCGCAGGGTTTTGACGCAGCATGGCCGGAAAAGTGACTGAGTGAAATCTTGTAGATTTCACTCAGCCACTTTTCGGAGGCGTTCCTGCGCCGGAACGCCCCCCCCCCCCCTGTGCAGGTACGCCCACATGTGGCGCAGGCTTTACAACGTGACGCATCTCCCTAGATGCGCCACGTTGTAAATGGGGCACAACATGGCGCAGGGTTTACGCCGCCGCTGCGTCACAAAAGTGACGCAACGGCGGCGTAAAAGTGGTGCAAGTCCGTTATAAATCTGCCCCTATGGGTGTGCCACAGCGCACCTCTTTTAATGCCTTTTCCTGTTTTTTTAAAGATTTGATCATGAAAACATGAGATGCTCAAAGAAAAAAAAGCACAATTGTAAGACTTTTTGAACTTGGTCAATGCTATGTGAAGAGTGAGAGCCCTTACAATAAATACTTGATTTATATTTTAGTTTTAGAATTCAGGGAATGCTGTGGGCCATTTTCCTCCAAAAATAAAATTGTTTGCACTGCAGGGGATGTCAGGCCCCTGCAGCGTTCCCTATGTGTCCTGCATTAGTGAGTCCTTACATTGCCTCGCCAAGCAGCTGACAAGTTCCTCATGGCCTGCTACACAAATGAAACCATTACACCATGTCAGTTGCTAGCTTCCCATGGTTCTTTACCTACTACTTCATTTTAAGAGGTGGAGTACTGGAGCAGCAGACAACTGCCTCCCTGTTATGTTCATGAATTATTTTGTTTAATCTTATGGCAGCAGCCAGTTGCCCCACTCCTTGTTGTGTAAAGATCTAAAAGACGCACGTGTTATAATGTTTATCTTTAGCACTCTTTGCCCATTTAATTGATCGGGTTCCTTCTTTCTTGAAAAGTGTACTGGTAATCGCTTTATTAAAAACACCTTATTTGGATCTATTTACTCTTTCCAAATATTATCCAATAACACTTCTCCTTTGACAGTCAAAATCACTGAATGTTGCGTAAATTTCAGCTTTCACACCACATTGAAGAGAAGGCCTTGCTTAACACCTCAGGTTTCTGCCCTACGATTAGTACTGAAACCATGTTAATGACCACCCGCAGTGACACATGTAGTGCACCTTGACTCTGGGGGTTCAGCTGCACTCATTCATCTTAATGTGTCGGCAGCCTTATATAAAGTTTTCACAATATCCCTCGGGATAGACTCAATGCTACTGGCCTTCAAGGAAACATTATGTATTGGTTCAAGTCCCTTCTTAGTTCATGCACACAGACAGTTAACCTGGAGACTTACTTTTCATCTTTCAAAAAGATGAGCTATTCCCTTAGAACCCCGCTTTTCAGTTTGTAACACCTCTTGCCAATCTGAACATCTCCTTTGTTTTTCAATTTTACTCGGATGCAGATGATACTCAAATCAACTTGCTCCTGGAGTGTGGACAGAATTCCACCCAGGAACCATTTCAACAGTTGTCTGTAATCAGTGGCTAACTGGATGAATACTAAAATGTTGAGATTCAGCTTACAGGTGGCCTCAGTCTCTGGGCTCATTTCCCTCTCTCACCTCCAGTGTATGCAATCTAGGAGTAATTAGGTTGCAGCCTACCAGACATCTCGGGGACATTCAGATGGTTGACCTAGTAATGCATTTTTCCCATTGTTGACCATTGGTTTTGTGGTTTGTAACTCACATTTTCTGGCTTTTTTATTTGCTGGCTTTATTTGCTTTAGGATGTCCAGTTCGAGTTCCTCCCTTTTGCTGCTCAAATCTTGTTTACTGTATTCTTTCACTAACTCGCTTTCTGTAAACGGGCCTTTAAATCTTGTTTTTATCTTGACACATTTGCTGTGCATTCAAAGACAGAGGTCAAATGTCAGGCTCTGTCTTCCAGGGAGCATGGTGTTTATTTTTATTTCTCTGACTTCAAAGTGAGATGATTTATGTGACAATCATTCAGGCCACTGGGTGCCTGCTTGAGGAAAGCTGTATGGTGTTATTTATTTTCTATCACACAACAAAATTTAAATGTCTGTAAATTAACTCTGCTGAGGATCTAATGAACACATTGGGTGATGACATTTCCACGTATTATCTTTTGTGCGATGTATACTTTGATCAGTAAAACTGTATGCGAGTGCAAATGTAATGGTCATATCAGTTGAAGATGTGTGGTCTGTAATGGCAATACGCTACCATCCCATGCATACTCCACTTTACCCCACTCCACTTCACTCTGTTCTGCACCACTCCATATCACTGCACTCTGCTCTGCACCACTCCACACTACACCACACCACTGCACTCCACACTGCATCACTGCGTGCTATGCTACTATACTCTACAGCACTTCAATCTATGCCATTGTACTCTGTCACTGAATACTAACCCACTCTATTCTACTCTTTGTCACTGCACTCTATGCCACTCTTCACCGCTGTACTCTACACCACTGCTCCCAATGCCACTCTACTCTGTGGCACTACTCTCCACACCACTCTATTAAATGCCACTGCACTCTACGCAAATGCACTCCATGCCACTCTACTATACAACACTGCACTCTACAACAGTATACTCTGCAACACTGCACTCTCTGCCCCTCTACTTTATGTCATTTAACTCTATGCCACTGAATTCTATGCAGCTGAACTCTACGCCACTGAACTCTATGCCACTGAACTCTAAGCCACTGAACTCTACATTGCTCCACTCTACACCATTGCACTGTACGCCAATCCAGTCTAATCTACTCTATACCACTGCACTGCACGTCACTTCACTCTATCTATTCAGTCTATCCTATGCCACTGCAGTCTACTCCACTCTATTCCACTCTACGCCACTGCACTCTGCACCACTTTATTCAAAACCAATGCACTCTACGCCACTGCACTCTATACCTAACTACTCTACAGCATTGCACTCTGTCACTTGGCTCTTCACCACTCTACACCACTGCACTGTACACCACTGCACGCACTCTATGACACACTGCTCTAAAGCACTGCACTATCTGCTACTGGTCTCTATGTCACTCTATTATATGCCACTGTACTATGCACCACTTTACTCTATGCCACTGCACACTACACTGCACCACTCAACACTACACTACTGCATTCTATGCCACTCAAATCACTGTGCACCACTGCACTCTATGACACTGCACTCTACACCACTTCAAACTACGCCTCTTTACTCTGCACCACTCTACTCTATGTCGCTGCACTCTACCCCACTCTACTATGCACCACTGCACTTCTCTCCATTGCACTCTACACCACTTCAGTCTAGGCCACACACACCACTTCACTCTACGCTACTACTCTTTACCACTCCACTTTGACCTGCACCACTCCACTGTACCCTGCACCACTCCATTCTACACCACTTTACTCTACTATACATCACTCTACTCTATGCCACTGCACTCTATCCTGCATCACTCTACCATACCCTGCACCACTCCACTCTACTCTAAAACAATCTACACCATGCCACTGCACACTATGCCACTGTACTCTACACCACTCTACTCCAATCTATGCCACTGTGTTCTCCACCTCTGCAGACTATGCTATGCCACTTTACTCTAAACCACTGCACTCTATATTAATGCACTCTTTACCACTTTACTCAAAACCAATGCATCCTACGCCACTGCACCTATGCCAACTACTTTGCACCACTGCACTTTACACCACTATACTCTATAACATTTTAATCTATGCCACTGCAATCTGTCATTGCATGCTGCATCACTCTACACCATTGTACTCTATGTCACTGCACTCTATTCTACTCTGCACCACTGTACTCCAGTTCACTGCTCTCTGCACCACTCTACTCTGTAGTGCTTTATGACCCTGCACCATTCTATGACCCTGCTCTCTACAACCCTCTACTCTATGACCCTGTAATCCATGACCCTGCACTATGACACTTTACTCTGCATGACTGCACTCTGACACTCTACTCTGCATAACTGCAATCTATGCCACTCCACCACTCAACTCTAAACCATTGCACTCCACGCCTCTACACTCTACTCTACACTGCTTGAGTCCACCCTGCACCACTCCACTCTATGCCACTTCACTCTACACCACTCTTCTCTACATCTCTGCACTCTACCCTGCACCACTCCACTCTATGCCACTTCACTTTATGTCACTCCACTCAACACCTCAGCACTGTACCTTGCACCACTCCACTTTATGCCATTTCACTGTATGCCCCTCTAGTCCATTCAGTGCCACTCCACTCTACACCACTGCAATCTACTCTGCACTGCTCTACTCTATGCCAGTGCAATCTAGAGTTCTCTACATCACTGAACTCTACGCCAAAGCAATCTACACCACTTAACTCAAAACCAAGGCACTCTATGCCTCTGCACTCTATACCAATTTACTCTGCACCACTGTATGTTTAGCTACTTCCCTCTAGGTCTCTATAATTCACTCTAACACACTTCACTCTAAAACACTCCACTCCACGATATTCCACTCTATGATGCTTGACTGTATTAAACTGTGCTCCACTGGCACTCTACTCTATGACACTCCACTCTACAGCACTTTACTCCACTCAATGCCATTCCACAACACTTCTCCCCTCAATACCACTTTATGGCACTTTACTCCACTCTATTCTATGTCACCCTACTTCACTCTACTCCACTCCACTCTACTCTATTACAATCTACTACGTACTACACAACTTACTCTACAACACTCTACTCCACTCTACGTAACACCGTCTATGACACTCCACTCTGCTCTACACCACTCCTAGAATTCTAGGCCACTGCACTTTATGACGCTTACTCAACTTTGACACTGTACTCCATTCTATGCCACTCAACTCCAGTCCCCTCCACTCTATGACACTCTAGTCCTGCCACGAAACTTCACAACAGTGTATGCTACTTCATGACATCCTACTTCACTCCACTACACACCACTCACCTCTTCTTTAGCCACTCCACGCCACTCCATAACATTCTACTCTACTCCAATTTACATTACTCCACTCCATGCCACTTTCCTTTGCCCCACTAAATTTTAGCAATGCTAAACTGCAGCCACTCTGGTGCACAACATTGCCAAAACATTTTGGAAAAAATCCTATTGTTCTTGCATAGGAGGGAACTATTGGCTGTGCCAAATGCTTGTTTTTTAATTCCATTCAAAGCATACATCAGTGAAGAAGGTCCTGAGGAAACCCATGCCACATACTCCGAGGTCCGCTGAGAAACTTATAGTCCACTCTCTTATCACAAATATATTCTTGTAATTCTCTGTCTTTGGGTCTTTTTACCCACCTCTTTTACAGCTTTCATCTTATACAGAAATTTGATGCTAGGTTCCTTTTGGGTCTTCCTAAATCAGCCAGGATTTCTACTGTCCTTACTAGTATTCAATTGCTTTCTGTTCATGAGAAATGCATTTTAAGGCTTTCTGTTTCTGGTGCCCCATCAAGTAGCTATATGTTTTTGCTGTTTCCAAATTCTCCTTATCCAGGGTGGTGAATTCCACTTTTTCTCATCGTGCAATCATACCCAAATTTCGTAGAATGTGGATTGGTGGCCATGCCTTTTCTGTTATCAAGTCACAGGTCTGGAATAATCTCCCTCTTATTTCACAAATAGAGAGGGAGA